>NC_143023.1:104453866-105133866 GCF_057628025.1 Oncorhynchus mykiss | reverse complement strand
CTATTTTCTCTGGTCCAAAATACGGCCTTTTCACCGTACTACGACCAAGTGCACCTATTTTTGCACCTTTCTTTTCTCCTCCCTGCCACCTGATGAAGCCGAGTAAGGCAGAAACGCGTCGTGGCTGGGCTGCCCCTAGATCCGTTGTGATGCTGTAAGGAAGGCAGATTCCACACGGACTTCGGGGGTATCTCCTTTTGGCTACCTATTTTCATTTGTACTTTTCTCTTACACTTATTTTGAGTTTTACACAAGGACACACTACAACGGATGATCTACGAGACAACAAGGACCCCGGGCACTCTGATGGCAACTCAGACCCCCTACTCCACCTACAAACCGGGCCCAAAAATTTTGACGGGGCATAGATAATCACTTAGACCCTCTACACCTTTTAAGAAGAGACGCTCAGAGGGGCCAGCCAAAAAAAGTTTCGACTGGCAACCTAGTCTCATTGTAGGAACGTCGACTTCGCCTAACATAACGTCTTTTTTCAGGCTTCAACGAATGGCACAACAGGCTCCCACCACTACAACCCCGACCACACAGGACAACCCGGGCCTCACAAACCCAAGACCAACCGGAACCGAGAACAAAGAAACCCTTCTAAAAAAGCGGCCAAACCCCCACCATACCAGAGGACCCAGAGACCCGGTCATACCCTCACAAGGTTGACATAGGGAAGGGCTCCTTTTGGGCAACACAAACCCTCCTAACCTTCCCCCACATCATACCCTGACCAGTGTGATTGAGGGAACGTAACAGAGGCAGAGTGTTAAGGTGGCCTCTGATTTTTTATCTCCATCCCATACCCAGACCTGGGTGGTATGGAGTGATAATCAGCAGGAACAGGTTATAACTCCACAACCATCTATCTCCACATACTCTTCCCAGTCAACACCATCATTCATGGGATTGCTGGACAGAACCACTGGATGACATCCCCAGCAGGCAACCAAACCCACAGCCAATCCAACATGATGGGAATCCAGGACCTTCTAGACACCTAGCCCCTCGAGAAGGACATGCCTCAAACCTACCTAACAGGTCACCTCTTCAAACAGAATACCACCACCGCTCACCACACCATAGGATGGAGAGATAGGACGTGGACACCCCAGAGGACGGTCCCCCACATAGGACCAGAGGGCACCAGTACCGGACCACCTTTATGAGCACTTAGAATCTGCAGGAAACTCAAAGAACACCAACTTCCTTCACCCCAACAGAAGCTATCCATTCTTGGACCCTGACTCCATGCTTTGTCCCCCTCCAGAAACTCCACGGACCGGATTAACCCACCCACTCCATCAAAACAGCAAACCCAGCCAAAAGGCGAAGCTCCCACCAATCCAGTGGAGAGATAGGACGTGGACACCCCAGAGGACGGTCCCCCACACAGGACCAGAGGGCCCCAAAACCAAACCACCTTTACAAACACTAAAGACGCTGCAGGAAATTCCAAAAACACCATAAACTTCCTACAACCCAACAGAAGCTATCGATTTGTGGACCCTGACCCCGTGCTCTGTCCCCCTCCAGAAACCCCACGGACCGGATCAACCCACCTGCTCCATCCAGCAGCAAAACCCAGCGAAAGACGAAGCCCTCACCGATCCAGTACCGCAGGGTTAATACCTCCACAGGTGGCACAATACCACAGCAAAATATAAGAAACCGTTTGGAAAACCAGACCCCCACCACTACCACTCTGAGAAACACGGGACAACCTGGTCTCACCAACCCAAGATCCACAAGAACCAATGTTAAAGGAACTCTCCCAAGATAGAGGCCTAACCCCACCACACCCGATGGCCCACTTCCACCATACAACTCACCAAGCCACCGGATGGCGACCCACATCCAGAAGAGTCTACGGTCTAAACAACTACTCCCTCTTCACACACCGATCCTGGCCTCCCTAATGAATAAAAAACCTCAAGGATTCCTTGGTATACAACCACCTCTAAAGACCACAACAAAGGAACCAAAGAATCTCACCGGGACCCAAGGACCAAGGATGGACCTCCCAAACCCCTCGAGGACCAACACCACTTCCCACGGGAACCGATGTCAAAAGAACTCGCCCTAGAAGCGGATCAACCCCACCATACCTGATGCCCTACCCCCACCATACAACTCACCCAGCTTCCGAGTGGCTACTCGCATCCCCCCAAAAAATGATGTCTCAAATCCAAAAATCTACTCTCTCTTCAAAGGGAACACAAAAAAAATACAAAATAAACTCAAGGGTTCCTTGGTCAGCAGCCACCTCCAAAATAAAACCACAACGTAGACATCAAAGAATCCCACCGAGACTCATGGGCCAAGGACGGACCTTCCTAAAACCCCTCCAGGACCAACACCACTACCACAGGCTGGACCACCACTGAGGCTTCCAGTACAGCTGAGGAACATCTGGACATACACTGCACCCGCACCTAACACACCCCACCTCCCATATAAAAAAATAGGGGGTCATTTAGACCACAAAAATAGACCTCTAATAACACTATAGAGTTACCGTGACCACGGACTCTCAAAAAAATAAAAATACTTACCTTTAGTTACTTTTACTTACACATTCTTTTTTTGTTTTGTTTCTGGAAGTAAGAGTTACCATGACCATGGACCCTTGACGGAAAGAAACAATAAAATAGAACACAAATAGACCAAATTTAAACAAAAAAAACCTTCACCAACCTACCATCCTTCTAAAATATTTTTTGGAAACACCCACCAGCACCCCCAACGGACGAGAACCTTTTTTCTCCAACTACTCTGGGGACCCCGACCTTGGCGACTCCCCCGCAGCGATTGGACCCTAAGAAAATAGGCCCTTCCATACACCAAGCAAGAAGACAGGAGGATATGGATAGACCGGACTCCTTCGGGACCTCTCGGGGTTCTGTTGGCAGACCAATCGGCTCAACCCTCCCAGCCCCATTACACACGGAGACTCACGTAACGCGCTGAACGACTATCTACCCCAGTTTAGAATTGGATTGGCAGTATGTTCAGTAGCGCGTGTTTTATCCGAGCGGGTTGGGGCAGTTAAGTCCTCGAAAAGTGGGTCTTTGGGTGCGGCTGGGGGACTCGCGCCGGCCGTGTAACCCCTGGGGTGTCCAGATGATGTCTGGCGGAGAATTGGATACCACGGAATAATTCCCCTGGGGGGATCCCTTACCCCGCCGTACTTAGCCTGGACAACTGAACCATTTTTTTTTACCTGGACTACGAACAAATTCACTGTCTAGGGATAATATACCTCTGGAAACGTTACGATCCTGGAAGGGAGTAACTCCACTGGTCACTATTACCCAAAACCACTGAATCACCTACGACTGAGAGGGTGGGGGTGGACACATGACAATGAACTTCTACTACTGCCGGACGTTTTATACGTAAGCCAGAGAAGGTTTGTCTGTTCCTAAACCCTCCATACACCCACTGAAACACAGGACGGAACTCCAAGGGTGGATGCATGACGGACATAGAGAGGGCTCGCCTTCTGGGTTTTTGTCTGCTCAAACCACTGGTAGTTTAAAGACTGACCACTTGACAGGGACACATGGCAACCGACTGAGGTCCGGACCTGCACAAGGTACGCAACTCGATGGTTTTGCCTGATCCTACGCCGAGTATACCCATACAGACCAGCTGGATTTGACTAGACATGGGTTAATTTGGAATTAGGATCCTGGAAGGGAATAACTCCTAATTACACACATGATTGAAAACCTCCAGGATCAAAGACTGACGAACACGGTAGTAAATACATAGACAACGTGGAGCTAAAAAAGAAGGATCCGACAGAGAGTAAACTCCTAGGTTGCACTATGCTTTCCACTTCTGTTGACATAGCGGACCTAGACATCATGACAATACCACTCGACATGGACACATGGCAACCAACCGAGGACCGGACCTGCATAAGGTACGCAACTCAAGGGTTTTGCCTGATCCTAAGTTGAGTTGACAGACCTACCTAAACCTAACCTTAACCATTCTGAAAAACTATACCTAACCCTAAACCTAACCCTAACCTTAACCACTCTAAAAAACCCTTACCTAAACCTAACCTTAACCTCTCTAAAAAAAACTATTCCTTACCCTAACCTTAAACCTAACCCCCTTCGGCTTCCACGTGTCAGAGATGGAAGTGGATCAACCGACTCAAAACTAGACAAACAAACACTAGCCAGTCACCGTTGCATTGCCTGCCGGGGGATCTGGACGCAGCAAGCCAAGGACATTTTTATCCCTTTAAATTACCCGGGATCATCTCAAATCAGGCTTTTTCTAGGGGTGTTGATTTTACGCCCAGTATACTCCATTGGGAAATGGTTTGATGGTGAACAGGTTAAAAATAATCATTAGATTTAACCTCTCTGATCTACCCATCCCGGATCCGGTATCGTGAATACAGACTCAAGCTCATTACCATTACGCAACGTTAACTATTCATGAAAATCGCAAATGAAATGAAATAAATATGCTAGCTCTCAAGCTTAGCCTTTTGTTAACAACACTGTCATCTCAGATTTTCAAAATATGCTTCTCAACCATAGGAAAACAATCATTTGTGTAACAGTAGCTAGCTAGCGTAGCATTTAGCATTAGCATTATCATTAGCATTTAGCAGGCAACACTTTCACAAAAACCAAAAAGCATTCAAATAAAATAATTTACCTTTGAAGAACTTCAGATGTTTTCAATGAGGAGACTCTGTTAGATAGCAAATGTTCAGTTTTTCCTGAAAGATTATTTGTTTAGGAGAAATCGCTCCGTTTGGTGCGTCACGTTTGGCTACCAAAAAAAAACAAAAATCCAGTCATCAATTACGCCAAACTTTTTTCCAAATTAACTCCATAATATCGACTGAAACATGGCAAACGTTGTTTAGAACCAATCCTCAAGGTGTTTTTCACATATCTCTTCGATGATATATCCTTCGTGGAAGTGTGCGTTCCGTTCTGAATCCCAGGACAAATTGACCACAACTGGAGATTACGCACGAATTTAGACAAAGGCCACCGGGCGGACCCCTGGAAAATGTAGTCTCTTATGGCCAATCTTCCAATGATATGCCTACAAATAGTCACAATGCTGCAGACATCTTGAAGAAACCACAGAAAGCACATGGTCGTTCCTGCTGCATTCACAGCCATATAAGGAGACATTTCAAAACAGAGCTTCAGAGATTCTGCTCATTTCCTGTTTGACGTTTCATCTTGGTTTCGCCTGTAGAATGAGTTCTGTGGCAATCACAGATCAAATCTGTGCAGTTCTGGAAACGTTAGACTGTGTTCTTTCCAAAGCTGTCAATTCTATGCATAGTCGAGCATCTTTTCGTGACAAAATATTGCGCTTAACGCAGAACCACCTACCCCAAGCCTTCTCCACCCTCAAAACCAAGATTTTTTCATCAAAAGACCAAGAACTCTACAAACAGCCCCTGACCTTCAGATATACATCACCTCCTCTATTTTTGTTCAACTAAGAGGCAACCCCCACCCTTCTTTTTCACCAAAGAACAAAACATCACCACCCTGACACAGTGGAAACAGACTACTACCCTCCCACAGAAACCCCGATGACCGTATTTCCAACTTAGGAGCAAAAAGAAACAAAATTATAAAATAGGTCCACCCCACTCACACCTCTGCACCATACACAAACAATCCAAAAACCCAGGTAAGACCCCCACCCATAGGAGACCCACCAACACTACAAGCCTCAACCAGGAAAGCCTGTCAACTGTACATCACAGGTACATACATGGGACAACCAAAAAGGAACCACCTAAAACCATCCATCTGGATCAAAAACCTCTCTCACACGAGTAAACATCAATATTCAACTCCCCCCCCCCCCCCCTCACAGGACGGGTTGCATCAACTCCGGAGGACACACATCACTGGACACAGCATAAATAGTTCTCGGATCCGTACATCACATAATCCAAGTGGACTTGAACACGGCAAAACGGCCAAATCTACCGCATATCCGGGAACCCAAGTGGACAGGAACGCGATCAAAGCTACAAACTCCGCTAATAAGCGCCAACTAACAAAGATATAAACAGCACCATTCTCGACCCGAGGAAAAAGGAACACCCCCCTAGTAACCCTACCTGCAACTATCCCTCAATAAAGAAACAACGTTCAAGCCCTCTAACACCACAAAAAGACCAAAGAACCACGGCTACTACTCTTCCCTGCACATCGCACCTTACTACATATGAGTAAACGTGACTCCACAAAAATCGGAGGAAAAAATAACTCAACCACATTCAAAGACCTATAACCAGACCTATGGGTCACCTAGAACCCCAACTAAAAATTCTACAGGAACCCACAGATGTCCACTCTATCCTCTACATTTCCTGGACCCACAGAACCTCACCTTCGGGTATTTCCAACCCCAAACCCCCTACCAGAGCAGACCGCTCCCAACGCTAACACACAAGTCAATGGTGACACAAAGGTCAAACACACACTTTTTACAGGAGGATCTATCATACTTCTACAAATCACAGGAACTCCACGTATGGCTCCTCTTGACCCCTAGGACTTCTAGTCTCACTTAAAATTCACCTGGTACCTCTCGGACACCCACAACCCAAACAGCACCCCAAAAGCAAAGTGTCTACTTCTCCTATACAATTCCCCACTGGAATCAACGACGGAGGCCTTCCCATCACATAACAGACTACTAGACGCCTCTCCCCAAAAGCCAAGCGATCTCATTGGACAAGCCACGGTCGTTTCTCTCACATGAACACCGCATGCACACCTCATGCACCAATCGGATTCGACACCTGGCAAAACCACACCCCCCTCATTTCCTATAAAAGAGGAGCATCCCTCAGCCTCAGTACCCTTCTGCCTGAACATCTTTTGAAGGCACTTCACCTGGAGAAGACACAAGCTGGACCTCTACAAAAGAACTGCACCCAAGATGACTACTCCGACTGAAAGACCAGACCCCAGCCCCATGCTACACCATGGATACACCTCACCTGGACCAAGCCGCCAGCTGGTACTCCACACTCCCCACGAATATCCCTCTACTCCTTTTGAACAAAAGGCCCCTAAAATAGCTTCATGCTACACCCCGAATCTGGACCACTCCGAGCCGTTTTTAAATCCTTGCGATTTCTCCCCTAAAATCTAGGTACCCCTACATCACGGAACCCATCCTCCAGAGAATCAACGTCCTTTTTGGCATTTTTTCTTCAACAGACCTTCATAGACCTCCAGACCATCGAGCCTCAACTACATATACACCTACACACACACCCTATTTTCTCTGGTCCAAAATACGGCCTTTTCACCGTACTACGACCAAGTGCACCTATTTTTGCACCTTTCTTTTCTCCTCCCTGCCACCTGATGAAGCCGAGTAAGGCAGAAACGCGTCGTGGCTGGGCTGCCCCTAGATCCGTTGTGATGCTGTAAGGAAGGCAGATTCCACACGGACTTCGGGGGTATCTCCTTTTGGCTACCTATTTTCATTTGTACTTTTCTCTTACACTTATTTTGAGTTTTACACAAGGACACACTACAACGGATGATCTACGAGACAACAAGGACCCCGGGCACTCTGATGGCAACTCAGACCCCCTACTCCACCTACAAACCGGGCCCAAAAATTTTGACGGGGCATAGATAATCACTTAGACCCTCTACACCTTTTAAGAAGAGACGCTCAGAGGGGCCAGCCAAAAAAAGTTTCGACTGGCAACCTAGTCTCATTGTAGGAACGTCGACTTCGCCTAACATAACGTCTTTTTTCAGGCTTCAACGAATGGCACAACAGGCTCCCACCACTACAACCCCGACCACACAGGACAACCCGGGCCTCACAAACCCAAGACCAACCGGAACCGAGAACAAAGAAACCCTTCTAAAAAAGCGGCCAAACCCCCACCATACCAGAGGACCCAGAGACCCGGTCATACCCTCACAAGGTTGACATAGGGAAGGGCTCCTTTTGGGCAACACAAACCCTCCTAACCTTCCCCCACATCATACCCTGACCAGTGTGATTGAGGGAACGTAACAGAGGCAGAGTGTTAAGGTGGCCTCTGATTTTTTATCTCCATCCCATACCCAGACCTGGGTGGTATGGAATGATAATCAGCAGGAACAGGTTATAACTCCACAACCATCTATCTCCACATACTCTTCCCAGTCAACACCATCATTCATGGGATTGCTGGACAGAACCACTGGATGACATCCCCAGCAGGCAACCAAACCCACAGCCAATCCAACATGATGGGAATCCAGGACCTTCTAGACACCTAGCCCCTCGAGAAGGACATGCCTCAAACCTACCTAACAGGTCACCTCTTCAAACAGAATACCACCACCGCTCACCACACCATAGGATGGAGAGATAGGACGTGGACACCCCAGAGGACGGTCCCCCACATAGGACCAGAGGGCACCAGTACCGGACCACCTTTATGAGCACTTAGAATCTGCAGGAAACTCAAAGAACACCAACTTCCTTCACCCCAACAGAAGCTATCCATTCTTGGACCCTGACTCCATGCTTTGTCCCCCTCCAGAAACTCCACGGACCGGATTAACCCACCCACTCCATCAAAACAGCAAACCCAGCCAAAAGGCGAAGCTCCCACCAATCCAGTGGAGAGATAGGACGTGGACACCCCAGAGGACGGTCCCCCACACAGGACCAGAGGGCCCCAAAACCAAACCACCTTTACAAACACTAAAGACGCTGCAGGAAATTCCAAAAACACCATAAACTTCCTACAACCCAACAGAAGCAATCGATTTGTGGACCCTGACCCCGTGCTCTGTCCCCCTCCAGAAACCCCACGGACCGGATCAACCCACCTGCTCCATCCAGCAGCAAAACCCAGCGAAAGACGAAGCCCTCACCGATCCAGTACCGCAGGGTTAATACCTCCACAGGTGGCACAATACCACAGCAAAATATAAGAAACCGTTTGGAAAACCAGACCCCCACCACTACCACTCTGAGAAACACGGGACAACCTGGTCTCACCAACCCAAGATCCACAAGAACCAATGTTAAAGGAACTCTCCCAAGATAGAGGCCTAACCCCACCACACCCGATGGCCCACTTCCACCATACAAGTCACCAAGCCACCGGATGGCGACCCACATCCAGAAGAGTCTACGGTCTAAACAACTACTCCCTCTTCACACACCGATCCTGGCCTCCCTAATGAATAAAAAACCTCAAGGATTCCTTGGTATACAACCACCTCTAAAGACCACAACAAAGGAACCAAAGAATCTCACCGGGACCCACGGACCAAGGATGGACCTCCCAAACCCCTCGAGGACCAACACCACTTCCCACGGGAACCGATGTCAAAAGAACTCGCCCTAGAAGCGGATCAACCCCACCATACCTGATGCCCTACCCCCACCATACAACTCACCCAGCTTCCGAGTGGCTACTCGCATCCCCCCAAAAAATGATGTCTCAAATCCAAAAATCTACTCTCTCTTCAAAGGGAACACAAAAAAAATACAAAATAAACTCAAGGGTTCCTTGGTCAGCAGCCACCTCCAAAATAAAACCACAACGTAGACATCAAAGAATCCCACCGAGACTCATGGGCCAAGGACGGACCTTCCTAAAACCCCTCCAGGACCAACACCACTACCACAGGCTGGACCACCACTGAGGCTTCCAGTACAGCTGAGGAACATCTGGACATACACTGCACCCGCACCTAACACACCCCACCTCCCATATAAAAAAATAGGGGGTCATTTAGACCACAAAAATAGACCTCTAATAACACTATAGAGTTACCGTGACCACGGACTCTCAAAAAAATAAAAATACTTACCTTTAGTTACTTTTACTTACACATTCTTTTTTTGTTTTGTTTCTGGAAGTAAGAGTTACCATGACCATGGACCCTTGACGGAAAGAAACAATAAAATAGAACACAAATAGACCAAATTTAAACAAAAAAAACCTTCACCAACCTACCATCCTTCTAAAATATTTTTTGGAAACACCCACCAGCACCCCCAACGGACGAGAACCTTTTTTCTCCAACTACTCTGGGGACCCCGACCTTGGCGACTCCCCCGCAGCGATTGGACCCTAAGAAAATAGGCCCTTCCATACACCAAGCAAGAAGACAGGAGGATATGGATAGACCGGACTCCTTCGGGACCTCTCGGGGTTCTGTTGGCAGACCAATCGGCTCAACCCTCCCAGCCCCATTACACACGGAGACTCACGTAACGCGCTGAACGACTATCTACCCCAGTTTAGAATTGGATTGGCAGTATGTTCAGTAGCGCGTGTTTTATCCGAGCGGGTTGGGGCAGTTAAGTCCTCGAAAAGTGGGTCTTTGGGTGCGGCTGGGGGACTCGCGCCGGCCGTGTAACCCCTGGGGTGTCCAGATGATGTCTGGCGGAGAATTGGATACCACGGAATAATTCCCCTGGGGGGATCCCTTACCCCGCCGTACTTAGCCTGGACAACTGAACCATTTTTTTTTACCTGGACTACGAACAAATTCACTGTCTAGGGATAATATACCTCTGGAAACGTTACGATCCTGGAAGGGAGTAACTCCACTGGTCACTATTACCCAAAACCACTGAATCACCTACGACTGAGAGGGTGGGGGTGGACACATGACAATGAACTTCTACTACTGCCGGACGTTTTATACGTAAGCCAGAGAAGGTTTGTCTGTTCCTAAACCCTCCATACACCCACTGAAACACAGGACGGAACTCCAAGGGTGGATGCATGACGGACATAGAGAGGGCTCGCCTTCTGGGTTTTTGTCTGCTCAAACCACTGGTAGTTTAAAGACTGACCACTTGACAGGGACACATGGCAACCGACTGAGGTCCGGACCTGCACAAGGTACGCAACTCGATGGTTTTGCCTGATCCTACGCCGAGTATACCCATACAGACCAGCTGGATTTGACTAGACATGGGTTAATTTGGAATTAGGATCCTGGAAGGGAATAACTCCTAATTACACACATGATTGAAAACCTCCAGGATCAAAGACTGACGAACACGGTAGTAAATACATAGACAACGTGGAGCTAAAAAAGAAGGATCCGACAGAGAGTAAACTCCTAGGTTGCACTATGCTTTCCACTTCTGTTGACATAGCGGACCTAGACATCATGACAATACCACTCGACATGGACACATGGCAACCAACCGAGGACCGGACCTGCATAAGGTACGCAACTCAAGGGTTTTGCCTGATCCTAAGTTGAGTTGACAGACCTACCTAAACCTAACCTTAACCATTCTGAAAAACTATACCTAACCCTAAACCTAACCCTAACCTTAACCACTCTAAAAAACCCTTACCTAAACCTAACCTTAACCTCTCTAAAAAAAACTATTCCTTACCCTAACCTTAAACCTAACCCCCTTCGGCTTCCACGTGTCAGAGATGGAAGTGGATCAACCGACTCAAAACTAGACAAACAAACACTAGCCAGTCACCGTTGCATTGCCTGCCGGGGGATCTGGACGCAGCAAGCCAAGGACATTTTTATCCCTTTAAATTACCCGGGATCATCTCAAATCAGGCTTTTTCTAGGGGTGTTGATTTTACGCCCAGTATACTCCATTGGGAAATGGTTTGATGGTGAACAGGTTAAAAATAATCATTAGATTTAACCTCTCTGATCTACCCATCCCGGATCCGGTATCGTGAATACAGACTCAAGCTCATTACCATTACGCAACGTTAACTATTCATGAAAATCGCAAATGAAATGAAATAAATATGCTAGCTCTCAAGCTTAGCCTTTTGTTAACAACACTGTCATCTCAGATTTTCAAAATATGCTTCTCAACCATAGGAAAACAATCATTTGTGTAACAGTAGCTAGCTAGCGTAGCATTTAGCATTAGCATTATCATTAGCATTTAGCAGGCAACACTTTCACAAAAACCAAAAAGCATTCAAATAAAATAATTTACCTTTGAAGAACTTCAGATGTTTTCAATGAGGAGACTCTGTTAGATAGCAAATGTTCAGTTTTTCCTGAAAGATTATTTGTTTAGGAGAAATCGCTCCGTTTGGTGCGTCACGTTTGGCTACCAAAAAAAAACAAAAATCCAGTCATCAATTACGCCAAACTTTTTTCCAAATTAACTCCATAATATCGACTGAAACATGGCAAACGTTGTTTAGAACCAATCCTCAAGGTGTTTTTCACATATCTCTTCGATGATATATCCTTCGTGGAAGTGTGCGTTCCGTTCTGAATCCCAGGACAAATTGACCACAACTGGAGATTACGCACGAATTTAGACAAAGGCCACCGGGCGGACCCCTGGAAAATGTAGTCTCTTATGGCCAATCTTCCAATGATATGCCTACAAATAGTCACAATGCTGCAGACATCTTGAAGAAACCACAGAAAGCACATGGTCGTTCCTGCTGCATTCACAGCCATATAAGGAGACATTTCAAAACAGAGCTTCAGAGATTCTGCTCATTTCCTGTTTGACGTTTCATCTTGGTTTCGCCTGTAGAATGAGTTCTGTGGCAATCACAGATCAAATCTGTGCAGTTCTGGAAACGTTAGACTGTGTTCTTTCCAAAGCTGTCAATTCTATGCATAGTCGAGCATCTTTTCGTGACAAAATATTGCGCTTAACGCAGAACCACCTACCCCAAGCCTTCTCCACCCTCAAAACCAAGATTTTTTCATCAAAAGACCAAGAACTCTACAAACAGCCCCTGACCTTCAGATATACATCACCTCCTCTATTTTTGTTCAACTAAGAGGCAACCCCCACCCTTCTTTTTCACCAAAGAACAAAACATCACCACCCTGACACAGTGGAAACAGACTACTACCCTCCCACAGAAACCCCGATGACCGTATTTCCAACTTAGGAGCAAAAAGAAACAAAATTATAAAATAGGTCCACCCCACTCACACCTCTGCACCATACACAAACAATCCAAAAACCCAGGTAAGACCCCCACCCATAGGAGACCCACCAACACTACAAGCCTCAACCAGGAAAGCCTGTCAACTGTACATCACAGGTACATACATGGGACAACCAAAAAGGAACCACCTAAAACCATCCATCTGGATCAAAAACCTCTCTCACACGAGTAAACATCAATATTCAACTCCCCCCCCCCCCCCCTCACAGGACGGGTTGCATCAACTCCGGAGGACACACATCACTGGACACAGCATAAATAGTTCTCGGATCCGTACATCACATAATCCAAGTGGACTTGAACACGGCAAAACGGCCAAATCTACCGCATATCCGAGAACCCAAGTGGACAGGAACGCGATCAAAGCTACAAACTCCGCTAATAAGCGCCAACTAACAAAGATATAAACAGCACCATTCTCGACCCGAGGAAAAAGGAACACCCCCCTAGTAACCCTACCTGCAACTATCCCTCAATAAAGAAACAACGTTCAAGCCCTCTAACACCACAAAAAGACCAAAGAACCACGGCTACTACTCTTCCCTGCACATCGCACCTTACTACATATGAGTAAACGTGACTCCACAAAAATCGGAGGAAAAAATAACTCAACCACATTCAAAGACCTATAACCAGACCTATGGGTCACCTAGAACCCCAACTAAAAATTCTACAGGAACACACAGATGTCCACTCTATCCTCTACATTTCCTGGACCCACAGAACCTCACCTTCGGGTATTTCCAACCCCAAACCCCCTACCAGAGCAGACCGCTCCCAACGCTAACACACAAGTCAATGGTGACACAAAGGTCAAACACACACGTTTTACAGGAGGATCTATCATACTTCTACAAATCACAGGAACTCCACGTATGGCTCCTCTTGACCCCTAGGACTTCTAGTCTCACTTAAAATTCACCTGGTACCTCTCGGACACCAACAACCCAAACAGCACCCCAAAAGCAAAGTGTCTACTTCTCCTATACAATTCCCCATTGGAATCAACGACGGAGGCCTTCCCATCACATAACAGACTACTAGACGCCTCTCCCCAAAAGCCAAGCGATCTCATTGGACAAGCCACGGTCGTTTCTCTCACATGAACACCGCATGCACACCTCATGCACCAATCGGATTCGACACCTGGCAAAACCACACACCCCTCATTTCCTATAAAAGAGGAGCATCCCTCAGCCTCAGTACCCTTCTGCCTGAACATCTTTTGAAGGCACTTCACCTGGAGAAGACACAAGCTGGACCTCTACAAAAGAACTGCACCCAAGATGACTACTCCGACTGAAAGACCAGACCCCAGCCCCATGCTACACGATGGATACACCTCACCTGGACCAAGCCGCCAGCTGGTACTCCACACTCCCCACGAATATCCCTCTACTCCTTTTGAACAAAAGGCCCCTAAAATAGCTTCATGCTACACCCCGAATCTGGACCACTCCGAGCCGTTTTTAAATCCTTGCGATTTCTCCCCTAAAATCTAGGTACCCCTACATCACGGAACCCATCCTCCAGAGAATCAACGTCCTTTTTGGCATTTTTTCTTCAACAGACCTTCATAGACCTCCAGACCATCGAGCCTCAACTACATATACACCTACACACACACCCTATTTTCTCTGGTCCAAAATACGGCCTTTTCACCGTACTACGACCAAGTGCACCTATTTTTGCACCTTTCTTTTCTCCTCCCTGCCACCTGATGAAGCCGAGTAAGGCAGAAACGCGTCGTGGCTGGGCTGCCCCTAGATCCGTTGTGATGCTGTAAGGAAGGCAGATTCCACACGGACTTCGGGGGTATCTCCTTTTGGCTACCTATTTTCATTTGTACTTTTCTCTTACACTTATTTTGAGTTTTACACAAGGACACACTACAACGGATGATCTACGAGACAACAAGGACCCCGGGCACTCTGATGGCAACTCAGACCCCCTACTCCACCTACAAACCGGGCCCAAAAATTTTGACGGGGCATAGATAATCACTTAGACCCTCTACACCTTTTAAGAAGAGACGCTCAGAGGGGCCAGCCAAAAAAAGTTTCGACTGGCAACCTAGTCTCATTGTAGGAACGTCGACTTCGCCTAACATAACGTCTTTTTTCAGGCTTCAACGAATGGCACAACAGGCTCCCACCACTACAACCCCGACCACACAGGACAACCCGGCCTCACAAACCCAAGACCAACCGGAACCGAGAACAAAGAAACCCTTCTAAAAAAGCGGCCAAACCCCCACCATACCAGAGGACCCAGAGACCCGGTCATACCCTCACAAGGTTGACATAGGGAAGGGCTCCTTTTGGGCAACACAAACCCTCCTAACCTTCCCCCACATCATACCCTGACCAGTGTGATTGAGGGAACGTAACAGAGGCAGAGTGTTAAGGTGGCCTCTGATTTTTTATCTCCATCCCATACCCAGACCTGGGTGGTATGGAATGATAATCAGCAGGAACAGGTTATAACTCCACAACCATCTATCTCCACATACTCTTCCCAGTCAACACCATCATTCATGGGATTGCTGGACAGAACCACTGGATGACATCCCCAGCAGGCAACCAAACCCACAGCCAATCCAACATGATGGGAATCCAGGACCTTCTAGACACCTAGCCCCTCGAGAAGGACATGCCTCAAACCTACCTAACAGGTCACCTCTTCAAACAGAATACCACCACCGCTCACCACACCATAGGATGGAGAGATAGGACGTGGACACCCCAGAGGACGGTCCCCCACATAGGACCAGAGGGCACCAGTACCGGACCACCTTTATGAGCACTTAGAATCTGCAGGAAACTCAAAGAACACCAACTTCCTTCACCCCAACAGAAGCTATCCATTCTTGGACCCTGACTCCATGCTTTGTCCCCCTCCAGAAACTCCACGGACCGGATTAACCCACCCACTCCATCAAAACAGCAAACCCAGCCAAAAGGCGAAGCTCCCACCAATCCAGTGGAGAGATAGGACGTGGACACCCCAGAGGACGGTCCCCCACACAGGACCAGAGGGCCCCAAAACCAAACCACCTTTACAAACACTAAAGACGCTGCAGGAAATTCCAAAAACACCATAAACTTCCTACAACCCAACAGAAGCTATCGATTTGTGGACCCTGACCCCGTGCTCTGTCCCCCTCCAGAAACCCCACGGACCGGATCAACCCACCTGCTCCATCCAGCAGCAAAACCCAGCGAAAGACGAAGCCCTCACCGATCCAGTACCGCAGGGTTAATACCTCCACAGGTGGCACAATACCACAGCAAAATATAAGAAACCGTTTGGAAAACCAGACCCCCACCACTACCACTCTGAGAAACACGGGACAACCTGGTCTCACCAACCCAAGATCCACAAGAACCAATGTTAAAGGAACTCTCCCAAGATAGAGGCCTAACCCCACCACACCCGATGGCCCACTTCCACCATACAACTCACCAAGCCACCGGATGGCGACCCACATCCAGAAGAGTCTACGGTCTAAACAACTACTCCCTCTTCACACACCGATCCTGGCCTCCCTAATGAATAAAAAACCTCAAGGATTCCTTGGTATACAACCACCTCTAAAGACCACAACAAAGGAACCAAAGAATCTCACCGGGACCCACGGACCAAGGATGGACCTCCCAAACCCCTCGAGGACCAACACCACTTCCCACGGGAACCGATGTCAAAAGAACTCGCCCTAGAAGCGGATCAACCCCACCATACCTGATGCCCTACCCCCACCATACAACTCACCCAGCTTCCGAGTGGCTACTCGCATCCCCCCAAAAAATGATGTCTCAAATCCAAAAATCTACTCTCTCTTCAAAGGGAACACAAAAAAAATACAAAATAAACTCAAGGGTTCCTTGGTCAGCAGCCACCTCCAAAATAAAACCACAACGTAGACATCAAAGAATCCCACCGAGACTCATGGGCCAAGGACGGACCTTCCTAAAACCCCTCCAGGACCAACACCACTACCACAGGCTGGACCACCACTGAGGCTTCCAGTACAGCTGAGGAACATCTGGACATACACTGCACCCGCACCTAACACACCCCACCTCCCATATAAAAAATAGGGGGTCATTTAGACCACAAAAATAGACCTCTAATAACACTATAGAGTTACCGTGACCACGGACTCTCAAAAAAATAAAAATACTTACCTTTAGTTACTTTTACTTACACATTCTTTTTTTGTTTTGTTTCTGGAAGTAAGAGTTACCATGACCATGGACCCTTGACGGAAAGAAACAATAAAATAGAACACAAATAGACCAAATTTAAACAAAAAAAACCTTCACCAACCTACCATCCTTCTAAAATATTTTTTGGAAACACCCACCAGCACCCCCAACGGACGAGAACCTTTTTTCTCCAACTACTCTGGGGACCCCGACCTTGGCGACTCCCCCGCAGCGATTGGACCCTAAGAAAATAGGCCCTTCCATACACCAAGCAAGAAGACAGGAGGATATGGATAGACCGGACTCCTTCGGGACCTCTCGGGGTTCTGTTGGCAGACCAATCGGCTCAACCCTCCCAGCCCCATTACACACGGAGACTCACGTAACGCGCTGAACGACTATCTACCCCAGTTTAGAATTGGATTGGCAGTATGTTCAGTAGCGCGTGTTTTATCCGAGCGGGTTGGGGCAGTTAAGTCCTCGAAAAGTGGGTCTTTGGGTCGGGCGCTGCGGCTGGGGGACTCACGTCGGCCGTGTAACCCCTGGGGTGCCCAGATGATGTCTGGCGGAGAATTGGATCCCACGGAATAATTCCCCTTGGGGGATCCCTTACCCCGCCGTACTTAGCCTGGACAACCAAACCATTTTTTTTACCTGGACTACGAACAAATTCACTGTCTAGGGATAATATACCTCTGGAAACGTTACGATCCTGGAAGGGAGTAACTCCACTGGTCACTATTACCCAAAACCACTGAATCACCTACGACTGAGAGGGTGGGGGTGGACACATAACAATGAACTTCTACTACTGCCGGACGTTTTATACGTAAGCCAGAGAAGGTTTGTCTGTTCCTAAACCCTCCATACACCCACTGAAACACAGGACGGAACTCCAAGGGTGGATGCATGACGGACATAGAGAGGGCTCGCCTTCTGGGTTTTTGTCTGCTCAAACCACTGGTAGTTTAAAGACTGACCACTTGACAGGGACACATGGCAACCGACTGAGGTCCGGACCTGCACAAGGTACGCAACTCGATGGTTTTGCCTGATCCTACGCCGAGTATACCCATACAGACCAGCTGGATTTGACTAGACATGGGTTAATTTGGAATTAGGATCCTGGAAGGGAATAACTCCTAATTACACACATGATTGAAAACCTCCAAATCAAAGACTGACGAACACGGTAGTAAATACATAGACAACGTGGAGCTAAAAAAGAAGGATCCGACAGAGAGTAAACTCCTAGGTTGCACTATGCTTTCCACTTCTGTTGACATAGCGGACCTAGACATCATGACCATACCACTCGACATGGACACATGGCAACCAACCGAGGACCGGACCTGCATAAGGTACGCAACTCAAGGGTTTTGCCTGATCCTAAGTTGAGTTGACAGACCTACCTAAACCTAACCTTAACCATTCTGAAAAACTATACCTAACCCTAACCCTAACCTTAACCACTCTAAAAAACCCTTACCTAAACCTAACCTTAACCTCTCTAAAACAACTATTCCTTACCCTAACCTTAAACCTAACCTTAACCACTCTAAAAACTATACCTAAACCTAAAACCTACTGACAGACAGTCTTTTAACCCAACCAACGGGTTAATCTACAAGTGGGCAACCATAGGGCCTACTACTTTGGCCGGCCGCGCCCCGACCCCTCCGGACCGCGCGTATATGATGTGGAGTGCACACCCCTCCCTTCCCCCCCTTCGGCTTCCACGTGTCAGAGATGGAAGTGGATCAACCGACTCAAAACTAGACAAACTAACCCTAACCCTAACCCTAACCCCACACCACTAGAGGGATATCTTCAACCACCAACTTACCATCCTGAGACAAGGCTGAGTATAGCCCACAAAGATCTCCGCCATGGCACAACCCAAGGGGGGGCGCCAACCCAGACAGGATGACCACATCAGTGAATCAACCCACTCAGGTGACGCACCCCTTCCAGGGACGGCATGAGAGAGCCCCAGTAAGCCAGTGACTCAGCCCCTGTAATAGGGTTAGAGGCAGAGAATCCCAGTGGATTGAGGGGAACCGGCCAGGCAGAGACAGCAAGGGCGGTTCGTTGCTCCAGAGCCTTTCCGTTCACCTTCCCACTCCTGGGCCAGACTACACTCAATCATATGACCCACTGAAGAGATGAGTCTTCAGTAAAGACTTAAAGGTTGAGACCGAGTTTGCGCCTCTGACATGGGTAGGCAGACGGTTCCATAAAAATTGAGCTCTATAGGAGAAAGCCCTGTCTCCAGCTGTTTGCTTAGAAATTCTAGGGACAATTAGGAGTCCTGCGTCTTGTGACCGTAGAGTACGTGTAGGTATGTACGGCAGGACCAAATCAGAGAGATAGGTAGGAGCAAGCCCATGTAATGCTTTGTAGGTTAGCAGTAAAACCTTGAAATCAGCCCTTGCTTTGACAGGAAGCCAGTGTAGGGAGGCTAGCACTGGAGTAATATGATCAAATTTTTTGGTTCTAGTCAGGATTCTAGCAGCCGTATTTAGCACTAACTGAAGTTTATTTAGTGCTTTATCCGGGTAGCCGGAAAGTAGAGCATTGCAGTAGTCTAACCTAGAAGTGACAAAAGCATGGATTACTTTTTCTGCATCATTTTTGGACAGAAAGTTTCTGATTTTTGCAATGTTACGTAGATGGAAAAAAGCTGTCCTTGAAATGGTCTTGATATGTTCTTCAAAAGAGAGATCAGGGTCCAGAGTAACGCCGAGGTCCTTCACAGTTTTATTTGAGACGACTGTACAACCATTAAGATTAATTGTCAGATTCAACAGAAGATCTCTTTGTTTCTTGGGACCTAGAACAAGCATCTCTGTTTTTTCCGAGTTTAAAAGTAGAAAGTTTGCAGCCATCCACTTCCTTATGTCTGAAACACATGCTTCTAGCAAGGGCAATTTTCGGACTTCACCATGTTTCATTGAAATGTACAGCTGTGTGTCATCCGCATAGCAGTGAAAGTTAACATTATGTTTTCGAATAACATCCCCAAGAGGTAAAGTATACTTCCGGCGCCGACAGAGATGGCCGCCTCGCTTCGCGTTCCTAGGAAACTATGCAGTTTTTTGTTTTTTTACGTGTTGTTTCTCACATTAGTACCCCAGGTCATCTTAGGTTTCATTACATACAATCGAGAAGAACTACTGAATATAAGATCAGCGTCAACTCACCATCAGTACGACCAATAATATGTTTTTCGCGACGCGGATCCTGTGTTCTGCCTTACAAACAGGACAACGGAGTGGATTCCATGCAGCGACCCAAAAAAACGACTCCGAAAAAGAGGGAAACGAGGCGGTCTTCTGGTCAGACTCCGGAGACGGGCACACCGTGCACCACTCCCTAGGATACTTCTTGCCAATGTCCAGTCTCTTGACAACAAGGTTGATGAAATCCGAGCAAGGGTAGCATTCCAGAGGGACATCAGAGACTGTAACGTTCTTTGCTTCACGGAAACGTGGCTCACTGGAGAGACGCTATCCGAGGCGGTGCAGCCAACGGGTTTCTCCACGCATCGCGCAGACAGAAACAAACATCTTTCTGGTAAGAAGAGGGGCGGGGGCGTATGCCTAACGTGACATGGTGTGATGAAAGAAACATACAGGAACTCAAATCCTTCTGTTCACCTGATTTAGAATTCCTCACAATCAAATGTAGACCGCATTATCTACCAAGAGAATTCTCTTCGATTATAATCACAGCCGTATATATCCCCCCCCAAGTAGACACATCGATGGCTCTGAACAAACTTTATTTAACTCTCTGCAAACTGGAAACGATTTATCCGGAGGCTGCATTCATTGTAGCTGGGGATTTTAACAAGGCTAATCTGAAAACAAGACTCCCTAAATTTTATCAGCATATCGATTACGCAACCAGGGGTGGAAAGACCTTGGATCATTGTTACTCTAACTTCCGCGACGCATATAAGGCCCTGCCCCGCCCCCCTTTCGGAAAAGCTGACCACGACTCCATTTTGTTGATCCCTGCCTACAGACAGAAACTAAAACAAGAGGCTCCCACGCTGAGGTCTGTCCAACGCTGGTCCGACCAAGCTGACTCCACACTCCAAGACTGCTTCCATCACGTGGACTGGGACATGTTTCGTATTGCGTCAGATAACAATATTGACGAATATGCTGATTCGGTGTGCGAGTTCATTAGAACGTGCGTTGAAGATGTCGTTCCCATAGCAACGATTAAAACATTCCCTAACCAGAAACCGTGGATTGATGGCAGCATTCGTGTGGAACTGAAAGCGCGAACCACTGCTTTTAATCAGGGCAAGGTGTCTGGTAACATGACCGAATACAAACAGTGCAGCTATTCCCTCCGCAAGGCTATCAAACAAGCTAAGCGTCAGTACAGAGACAAAGTAGAATCTCAATTCAACGGCTCAGACACAAGAGGCATGTGGCAGGGTCTACAGTCAATCACGGACTACAGGAAGAAATCCAGCCCAGTCACGGACCAGGATGTCTTGCTCCCAGGCAGACTAAATCACTTTTTTGCCCGCTTTGAGGACAATACAGTGCCACTGACACGGCCTGCAACGAAAACATGCGGCCTCTCCTTCACTGCAGCCGAGGTGAGTAAAACATTTAAACGTGTTAACCCTCGCAAGGCTGCAGGCCCAGACGGCATCCCCAGCCGCACCCTCAGAGCATGCGCAGACCAGCTGGCCGGTGTGTTTACGGACATATTCAATCAATCCCTGTAACAGTCTGCTGTTCCCACATGCTTCAAGAGGGCCACCATTGTTCCTGTTCCCAAGAAAGCTAAGGTAACTGAACTAAACTACTACCGCCCCGTAGCACTCACATCCGTCATCATGAAGTGCTTTGAGAGACTAGTCAAGGACCATATCACCTCCACCCTACCTGACACCCTAGACCCACTCCAATTTGCTTACCGCCCAAATATTGTCCACAGACGATGCAATCTCAACCACACTGCACAGACACCCATCTGGACAAGAGGAATACCTATGTGAGAATGCTGTTCATCGACTACAGCTCGGCATTCAACACCATAGTACCCTCCAAGCTCGTCATCAAGCTCGAGACCCTGGGTCTCGACCCCGCCCTGTGCAACTGGGTACTGGACTTCCTGACGGGCCGCCCCCAGGTGGTGGGGGTAGGCAACAACATCTCCTCCCCGCTGATCCTCAACACTGGGGCCCCACAAGGGTGCGTTCTGAGCCCTCTCCTGTACTCCCTGTTCACCCACGACTGCGTGGCCACGCACGCCTCCAACTCAATCATCAAGTTTGCGGACGACACAACAGTGGTAGGCTTGATTACCAACAACGACGAGACGGCCTACAGGGAGGAGGTGAGGGCCCTCGGAGTGTGGTGTCAGGAAAATAACCTCACACTCAACGTCAACAAAACTAAGGAGATGATTGTGGACTTCAGGAAACAGCAGAGGGAACACCCCCGATCCACATCGATGGAACAGTAGTGGAGAGGGTAGCAAGTTTTAAGTTCCTCGGCATACACATCACAGAAAAACTGAATTGGTCCACTCACACAGACAGCATCGTGAAGAAGGCGCAGCAGCGCCTCTTCAACCTCAGGAGGCTGAAGAAATTCGGCTTGTCACCAAAAGCACTCACAAACTTCTACAGATGCACAATCGAGAGCATCCTGTCGGGCTGTATCACCGCCTGGTACGGCAACTGCTCCGCCCTCAATCGTAAGGCTCTCCAGAGGGTAGTGAGGTCTGCACAACGCATCACCTACCTGCCCTCCAGGACACCTACACCACCCGATGTTACAGGAAGGCCATAAAGATCATCAAGGACATCAACCACCCGAGCCACTGCCTGTTCACCCCGCTATCATCCAGAAGGCGAGGTCAGTACAGGTGCATCAAAGCTGGGACCGAGAGACTGAAAAACAGCTTCTATCTCAAAGCCATAAGACTGTTAAACAGCCACCACTAACATTGAGTGGCTGCTGCCAACACACTGACAATGACACTGACTCACTCCAGCCACTTTAATAATGGGAATTGATAGGAAATTATGTAAATATATCACTAGCCACTTTAAACAACGCTACCTTATATAATGTTCCTTACCCTACATTATTCATCTCATATGCATACGTATATACTGTACTCTATATCATTGACTGCATCCTTATGTAATACATGTATCACTAGCCACTTAACTATGCCACTTTGTTTACATACTCATCTCATATGTATATACGGTACTCGATATCATCTACTGTATCTTGCCTATGCTGCTCTGTACCATCACTCATTCATATATCCTTATGTACATATTCTTTATCCCCTTACACTGTGTATAAGACAGTAGTTTTGGAATTGTTAGTTAGATTACTTGTTGGTTATTACTGCATTGTCGGAACTAGAAGCACAAGCATTTCGCTACACTCGCATTAACATCTGCTAACCATGTGTATGTGACAAATAAAATTTTATTTGATTTGATTTGATTTAGTGAAAACAATAGTGGTCCTAAAACGGAACCTGACAGACTAGCCTGATCTACTGTCTCTGTTATATTATGACAGACCAGCTAAATCTACTGTCTCTTTTTTGATATGACAGACCAGCTAGATCTCGTGTCTCTATTATATTATGACAGACCAGCTAGATCTACTGTCTCTATTATAATATGACGGACCACCTAGATCTACTGTCGCTATTAAATTATTTTTTCATTTTTTATTTTACCTTTATTTTACTAGGCAAGTCAGTTAAGAACAAATTCTTATTTTCAATGACGGCCTAGGAACAGTGGGTTAACTGCCTGTTCAGGGGCAGAACAACAGATTTGTACCTTGTCAGCTCGGGGATTCGAACTTGCAACCTTTCTAGTCCAACGCTCTAATCACTAGGCTACCCTGCCGCCCCAACAGACAGACCACCTAGATCTACTGTCTCTATTATATTATGACAGACCAGCTAGATCTACTGTCTCTATTATAATATGACAGACCAGCTACTGTATATCCACTGTCTCTGTGTCTCTATTATATTATGACAGACCAGCTAGATCTACTGTCTCTATTATATTAAGACAGACCAGCTAGATCTACTGTCTCTATTATAATATGACAGACCAGCTAGATCTACTGTCGCTATTATATTATGACAGACCACCTAGATCTACTGTGTCTATAATATTATGACTGACCAGCTAGATCTACTGTCTCTATTATATTATGACAGACCAGCTATATCTACAGTCTCTGTGTCTCTATTATATTATGACAGACCAGCTAGATCTACTGTCTCTATTATATTATGACAGACCAACTAGATCTACTGTCTCTATTATATTATGACAGACCAGCTAGATCTACTGTCTCTATTAGCTAGATCTACTGTCTCTATTATAGTATGACAGACCAGCTACATCTACTCTCTATTATATTATGACAGACCAGCTAGATCTACTGTCTCTATGTCTCTATTATAATATGACGGACCAGCTAGATCTACTGTCTCTATGTCTCTATTATATTATGACTGATCATAATATAATAGAGACAGTAGATCTAGTTGGTCTGTCATAATATAATAGAGACAGTAGATCTAGCTGGTCTGTCATAATATAATAGAGACACAGGGACTGTAGATATAGCTGGTCTGTCATACTATAATAGAGACAGTAGATCTAGCTGGTCTGTGATAATATAATAGAGACACAGAGACAGTAGATCTAGCTGGTTTGTCATAATATAATAGAGACAGTAGATCGAGCTGGTCTGTCATAATACAATAGAGACAATAGATCTAGCTTTCTGTTATATTATGACAGACCAGCTAGATCTAGTGTCTCTATTATCCTTTTCAGACCAGCTTGATCTACTGTCTCTAATATATTATGACATTCCTCCAAGATCTACTGTCTCAAATATATTATGGCAGACCAGCAAGATCTACTGTCTCTTTTATATTTTGGCAGACCAGCTAGATTTAATGTCTGTATTATAATATGACAGACCATCAAGGTCTCCTACATATCCCTGAATTTTATCTGGGATTTTTTTTTAAACAATTTTTACAACTTTTCTACTCTTTAGAATTCGGTGAAAAACTACAAACCTCATATGTCCCACTTCCTTGTTGGATTTTTCTCAGGTTTTCGCCTGTCATATGAGTTCTGTTATACTCACAGACATCATTCAAACAGTTTTAGAAACGTCAGAGTGTTTTCTATCCAATACTACTAATAATATGCATATATTAGCATCTGGGACAGAGTAGGAGGCAGTTCACTCTTGACACGCTATTCATCCAAAAGTGAAAATGCTGCCCCCTATCCCAAAAGGGGTATGTGACTTCTGAAGGTAATTGGTTGCACCAGATCTTATTTAGGAGCTTCATAGCAAAGGGGGTGAATACATATGCACACACCACTTTTCCGTTTTTTTTATTTTTTTGACTTTTTTAGAAACAATAATTTTTTTTCACTTCACCAATTTTGACTATTTTGTGTATGTCCATTACATGAAATCCCCCCCAAAATCTATTTAAATTACAGCTTGTAATGCAACAAAATAGGAAAAACGACAAGGGGGACAAATATTTTTTCAAGGCACTGTATCTACTTACCTCCACACCAATCCTGTCGACCTACTCGACCACCGGCTCATCAGTCCATCCATCAGGCCGGCCCGACCGCCCCTCCGTCTGCCCCTCCGTCCGCCCCTCCGTCCACCCCTCCGTCCGCACATCCACTCTTCAATAACTACTACGACCACCATTGACTACAACGAGGACCCACAACATGACGGGGACCAACAATCCAAAGCTGACCACAACACCCCCGGAGGATCGCATTTACAATTAGAAGGGGAGTCACCTCCCCCAAACCTTGGCCCCTTGGTTCTTGCCGTTGCAGCGTTTGTGCACCGATCCACCCCATGCAATACAGGCTCGTCCGGAGATCTTAATTAAGGCACACCCTACGGTAATATAAGTAACATCCCCCAGCCTGAGGGACACGGACAAATGGTCCCTCCCTACCCTCTCCACCCCTCTTTTGACCTCTACGCTCAGAAAAGATTTAAAGTGATGATCAGTATACAACATCTAGTATGAGGGTCTCTAAGGTGTTGATCTGTATAGAACCAGTGGTGGAAAAGTACTCAATTGTCATACTTGTGTAAAAGTAAAGATGCCTTAACAGAAAATGACTCAAGTGAAAGTGAAAGTTACCCAGTAAAATACTACTTGAGAAAATGGTGTCTGGTTTTAAGTGTACTTAAGTACAGTGGTAGAAAAAGTACTCAAATGTCATACTTGAGTAAAAGTACAAAGCACTAGTCAAAGCTATACATCAAATTACATATATTAAGCAAACCAGACGGCATGATTTTCGTATTATTTTCAATTACAAACAGACGGGCACACTCCAACACTCAGATATCATTTACAAACACAGTATTTGTGTTTAGTGAGTCCACCATCAGAGGCAGTAGGGATGACAAAGCGTTATATTGACAGGTGCCATAATTCTCTCCTGCTTTAGCATTCTAAATGTAACGAGTACTTTTAGTTCTCAGGGAAAATGTGTGGATTAAAAAGTACATTATTTTCTTCAGGAATGTAGTGGAGTAAAAGTAAAAGTTGTCAAAAATATAAATAGTAAAGTAAAGTACAGATAACCCCAAAAAACTACAGTAGTAATTAAAAGTATTTTTACTTAAGTTCTTTACACCATTGTGTAGAACTTTCTAGCATGAGGGTCTTTATTGAAGGTGTTTCTCTGTATACAACATCTAGTATGACTGTCTCTAAGGTGTTGATCTGTATACAACATGAGCCAAGGGGGATGAATACTTTTGCAAGGCACTGTAGATTTAGGAATTTTGTATTTTGATACGAGGGTCACCAAAACAGAAATAGAAATTCAACACTGTTTTGTCAATCAATCATCGATTATCAAGTTGAAATCAATAGCGAGAGAGGGGGATGCATGTAACTAACACAGCTCAAATATTTCTTAAAATATATTTTAAAAATGCTCCTAAACACAACTGAACCAGGTGCCTTAGACTAGAGCATCCATAGGGTCTGACAGCAGGTTGAATAATTGACATCCCTAGTGAGTGCAGAAATATTTGTACTTTTTCATTCAGTCCTCTATGGGAATTGAAACCACAACCCTAGCATTGCACACACCATGCTCTACCAACTGAGCCACACGGGACAGAACAAGCATGCATGCAGACAGACAGACAGACAGACAGACAGACAGACAGACAGACAGACAGACAGACAGACAGACAGACAGACAGACAGACAGACAGACAGAGAAAGAGAAAGAGAAAGAGACAGACAAACAGACAGACAGAATGAGAATATCCAAATTGTTTATTTGAGTACATGTTTATCAGGGCACACACACACACACATTGTCTCTCTCAATTTTATTCAGTTCTCTCTCTAGGTGCAGTGCTGGGCCAGACAGTCGCAGGCAGTGACAGACAGAACGTTGTGATGTGTCAGTGTTCCATTAGAACACAGCAGCGGAACGCTCAGAGGCTCTGTCGCCACAGAAGCACAACACACACACTCCCTCTCCACAGCGTTAGTTTCCAGGGAATATACACTCTTACTACGACACTTCCCCTGAGAGAGAGAGAAAGAGAGAGAGAGAGAAAAAGAGGAAAATCATTATAAAATCAATAGGCACAAAAACAAGTGTGCAGTTAAAATTGGCAATGTACACACAGATTTCTTTCCTCGGGGCCGTGGGGTGAGACAGGGATGCAGCTTGAGCCCCACCCTCTTCAACAAATATATCAATGAATTGGCGGGGGCACTAAAACAGTCTGCAGCACCCGGCTTCACGCTAATAGAATCTGAAGTCAAATGTTTGGTGATGATTTGGTGCTTCTGTCCCCAAACAAGGAGGTCCTTCAGCAGTACCTAGATCCTCTGCGCAGATTCTGTCAGACCTGGGCCCTGACAGTGAATCTCAGTAAAACAAAAATAATGGTGTTCCAAAAAAGGTCCAATAGCCAAGACAACAAATACAAATTCTATCTAGACACTGTTGCTGTCACACCCTGATCTGTTTCAGAGTGTGACATGTCTTTGTGCTTGTCTCCACCCTCCCGGTGTCGCCCATCTTCCCCAGTATCCCCAGTGTATTTATACCTGTGTTTTTCCCGTGCTCCTGTCTTTCTCTAGTTCTTGTTTTCCCGGTTTTTACCATTCTGCCTGCCCTGAGCCTGCCTGTCGTTCTGTACCTTGTCACACCTATCTGGATTACTGACCCATGCAAGCACCGACCCTGAGCCTGCATGCTGTTCTGTACCTGACCCCTGCCTGCCCTTGACCTGTCGTTTGCCTGCCCCCCTGTTTTTGTAATTAACTTTTGCTACATCGAAACTGTCTGTACCTGGGTCTTTTCCTGAGCCTTGATAGCCGCCCTAGAGCACACAAAAAATATACATTTGAAGTCGGAAGTTTACATACACCTTGGCCAAATACATTTAAACTCTGTATTTTACAATTCCTGACATTTAATCCTAGTACACATTTCTGGTCTTAGGTCAGTTAGGATCACCACATCATTTTAAGAATGTGACCTGTCAGAATAATAGTAGAAAGAATGATTTATTTCAGCTTTTATTTCTTTCATCACATTCCCAGTGGGTCAGAAGTTTACATACACTCAATTAGTATTTGGTAGCAGTACCTTTAAATTGTTTAACTTGGGTCAAACGTTCCAGGAAGCCTTCCACAAATTTCCCATAATAAGTTGGGTGAATTTTGGCCCATTCCTCATGACAAACCTGTTGTAACTGAGTCAGGTTTGTAGGCCTCCTTGCTCGAACATGCTTTTTCAGTTCTGCCCACACATTTTCTATGGGTTTGAGGTCAGGGCTTTGTGATGGCCACTCCAATACCTTGACTTTATTGTCCTTAAGCCATTGTGCCACAACTTCAGAAGCATGCTTTGGGTCATTGTCCATTTGGAAGACCTATTTGCGACCAAGATTTAACTTCCTGACTGATGTCTTGAAATGTTACTTCAATATATCCACATAATTTTCCTTCCTCATGAAGCCATCTATTTTGTGAAGTGCACCAGTGCCTCCTGCAGCAAAGCACCCCCACAACATGAAGCTGCCACCCCTGTGCTTCACGGTTGGGATGGTGTTCTTTGGCTTGCAAGCATCCAGCTTTTTCCACAAAGCATAACGATGGTCATTATGACCGAACAGTTGTATTTTTTTTTACTAGACCAGAGGACATTTCTCCAGAAAGTACAATCTTTGTCCCCATGTGCAGTTGCAAACCGTAGTCTGGCTTTTTTATGGCGGTTTTGGAGCAGTGGCATCTTCCTTGCTGAGCGGCCTTTCAGGTTATGTCGACATAGGACTTGTTTTCCTGTGGATATAGATAATTTTGTACCTGTTTCCTCCAGCATCTTCGCAAGGTCCTTTGCTGTTGTTCTGGGATTGATTGGCTCTTCTCGCACCAAAGTACGTTCATCTCTAGGAGACAGAACGAGTCTCTATCCTGAGTGGTGTGACGGCTGTGTGGTCACATGGTGTTTATACTTGCATACTATTGTTTGTACAGATGAACGTGGCACCTTCAGGTGTTTGGAAATTGCTCCCAAGGATGAACCAGACTTGTGGAGGTCTCCAATTTGCTTTCTGAGGTCTTGGCAGATTTCTTTTGATTTTCCCATGATGTCAAGCAAAGAGTCGCTGAGCTTGAATGTAGACCTTGAAATACATCCACAGGTACACCTCCAATTGACTCAAATTATGTAAATTAGCCTATCAGAAGCTTCTAAAGCTATGGCATCATTTTCTGGAATTTTCCAAGCTGTTTAAAGGCACAGTCAACTTAGTGTATGTCAACTTCTGACCCACTAGAATTGTGATATAGTGAATTATAAGTGAAATAATCTGTCTGTAAACAATTGTTGGAAAAATTACTTGTGTCATGCTCAAAGTAGATGTCCTAACCGACTAACAAAAACTATAGTTTGTTAACAAGAAATTTGTGGAGTGGTTGAAAAATGAGTTTTAATGACTCCGACTTAAGTGTTTGTAAACTTCCGACTTCAACTGTACCTACCTCTGCCTAATCATCAACATAAGGCAATGAACGATCTGAGAGAAAAGGCAAAAATTGCCTTCTACGCTATCAAAAGGAACATAAAACTCCACATCCCAATTAGGATCTGGCTAAAAATACCTTAGTCCGTTATATAACACATTGCCCTCTATGGTTGTGAAGTCTGTGCCCTCAATGGTTGTGAAGTCTGTGCCCTCAATGATTGCGAAGTCTGTGCCCTCTATGGTTGTGAAGTCTGTGCTCTCTATAGTTGTGAAGTCTGGGGTCCACTCACCAACCAAGAATTCACAACATTGGACAAAGACCCAATTGAGACTGCATGTAGAATACTGCAAAAATAACAGAATTAGGACTATACCCGCAAGTTATCACCATCCAGAAAAAAAAGCTGTTAAATTCAACAACCACCTAAAAGGAAGCGTGCTTACACATTCCACCACAAAGCCCTCACCTTCAGAGAGATTAACCTAGAGGCGAGTCGCTGGTTTCAGGGGCTCTGTTCACAAACACAAACAGACCCCACAGAGCCCCAGGACAGCAACACAAATAGACACAATTTGACACACTGGAAAGAATCAACCTAAAAACATACCTAATTTGAATGGTATCTGGCCCTAAACAGAGAGTACACAGTGGCAGAATACCTGATTACTGTAACTGACCCCAAATTAAGAAAATCCTGAACATAGCCTTACTATTGAGAGAGGCCGCCATAGACAGACCTGGCTCTCAAGGGAAGGCAGGCTATGTGCACACTGCCTATAAAATGAGGTGGAAACTGAGCGGCACTTCTGTTAAGGGAATTTTTATCTATAATGACTAATTATGTATACATTTCAATCAGGATGTACTAATCAGAATACTATTATGTTACTGTATATGTATGAATTTTCTTTCTTGATCCCAGTACTGAATATAATGTGTGTGAATGTGGTCAAGAGTTAGAACAATGACTGTCTGTTCCTTGGTACAAATGAATTAGACTGGCTAGAATGCGTATCTACACGAGAAAACCTTGACTCGTAAATTATATTAAATTGGTAGGGAGACGGATGTGGGAAGGCTTGCGATACGGCCTTTGTACTGGAACGGAGATGGCACGGGTTGGGGCTGGAACTAATGACTTCATTTTCAGTTTATAACCTGTGGTAACGTGTATCGTGGGGAGTACTCTCGAGAATACACTCTGCTGTTTGATTTTGAGACTGGGCTCTGTCTATTATTATAGAATAAGGGTCTTACAAGTCCTTATGAATGGACAGAGTGTTACATTTTAATTGGATATTAAAACATAGAGTAATTTAATTCCTTTAACAACTTCCTAACCTCCTGCGAAATGTATGACCACCTTAGAGATATTTCCCACAGATCACACGGACCCACAAAGAATTTGAAAAAACATCTAACATTGATAAACTACCGTATCGGTAGCCACAGTATTCAGTCACAGGAGCAAGATTTGTGACCAATGGAAAAGGGCATCCAGTGGAACACAAACAATTTCATAAACACAACCAATGCTGATCTGTTTATTTACCTTACCCTCCTATTCATACTACAACTATTTGCACGTTGCTAGAACACTTTACAGAGCTGATAATATAACACTTGAAATGTATTGATCTTTTTCAAACCTGAGTGCAAAATTTACTGTTGTGTCTCCTCACTTTTGTTTATTGTTTATTTCACTTTCTTTGGCAATGTAAACATGTTTCCCATGCCAATAAAGTCCCTTTGCATTGAGTGAGAGAGAGAGAGAGAGAGAGAGAGGGGGGGAGAGAGAGAGGGGGAAAGAGAGAGAGAAAGGGGGTGAGAGAGAGAGAGAGAGAGAGAGAGAGAGAGAGAGAAAGAGAAAGAGAGAGGGGGAGAGAGGGTGGGAGAGAAAGAGAGAGGGGGTGGGGGAAAGAGAGGGAGGGAGGGAGGGAGGGAGGGAGGGAGGGAGGGAGGGAGGGAGGGAGGGAGGGAGGGAGGGAGGGCGAGAGAAACAGAGACAGAGAGAGACAGAGACAGAGAGAGAGAGAGAGTGGGTCATAATATATAGTTGTCTTACCTACTTTAATGAACTCTTCACTAAGTCCCACCCCCCTTCGTTACTGTTTGCAACCTGGAAGCCCAATTTGGAGAAAACGCCTGACAAGGATCTCAACCTATGTTTTTAATAGAGACTGAAATGAAGCATAGACACCCATTGCTGATCAGGAGTTGAACTGTCAAATGAAGTTTGTAGTGTGTCTCTGGATGCACTGTTCATGAAGTCAAAGTCTTATTCTATGTTTATGGTCAAAGCTCCTCACCACTTTTGGAGCTAACAAATGTGACCTGTTTCAAGAAGCTAGATGTATGCTGCACGTCACTACTTCACAGGAGAGGCATTTGACATTTTTTTTTGACATTTATTTGCATCAAAATGCGTTTTGTGGCAGAAATTCCAGAAATTCCAGAAATTCCATCTTGAACATGTGAATTTTCATGTGTCTTAATAACAAACTTATATGCCTGAATATATTAATACAATTTTAAAATTATGAGCCTAGTTGGTTTAGCCAAAATACAGGTACTTTCCCACTAGCCATGATTGGCTGAGATAATGGATGGGCTGGACATACCGAGAGATGATTTTGGATTGGTCTGCCATGTATCTGCTCAGTATGTGTGGACAATCCTTTCTACCTCAGCTTTTTTTTTAAAGATATCATGAAAAACTGAAAAAGTTTTGCTACTGCTCTCTACATTACTGCCCTGAAATTAATAGCGCTATCGACAGAGATTAGTGGGAACAAGTTGTGATGGACAACTTTCTGGAGGACGATCGTTTCTTGCTGACTCTCCCTGAATGAACATTTATCAAACAATGAGGAAATCCCTGATTCAATACAAAAAAGTATTGAACCAGTCTACTGATGACAGTGGTGGGGAAGAAACGGTGTCGCTGTCACGGAACAAGTTGAGCTAGTTTTGGAATGCCCGGTGGAAGCTGAGATGATTGCCAGATGCAGAGTCCAAAAGAGAACACATTTTGTCAGAAAGTTGTTTTCATTTTTGGTTAAAGCTTACTGTTAGCTAGGTAGCTAATTTTAGCTGGCTGGCTCTCTAGCTAACGTTACGTGTATGATCTGTGTAGTAATATTATTCATATTGCAGAAAGCCATTTGTATTAGTAGTTATAGCCTTATTTTTGCTAGCTAGCTAACATTGACCATAGTTGGTTAGCTTTATCTACCTGCAGACTCATGCATGGTAGTATTGCCGCATTCAAAACAACTGGGAACTTGGAAAATGACGAGGTCAAATCATGTGATCATCAGGTCAGAAAGTCGGAGCTCTAGAAAGAGACCCGAGTTCGAATTCAAAATTGGATGACACTTCTAATAAATGAAAAAATTCTGAGTGCCCAGTTGTTTTGAACGCGGCATTATAGTTGGGATTAGGATTCATTGTTTCGCTAGCTAGCTACATGTATTAACAAAATACTGCACCTTCTGTATCCTGCGCATGTGCGCATTTATTTGATATAGTGTGTGTTTACCAGAGATAGTAATGTGAAAAACAATGTGACCTGTACGAAAATCAGATTAGGATATAGGCCCAGGACTAGATACATTTTTTCTACTACATTCAGCACTTTTAGTTAGCTAACTAACATACATTTGGAAAAATTTGTCATATTAACAATGGCTAGCTAGCATTAGCAACGTGTTCAATGATAGCTTTCTAACCAGCAAGCTAGCAAACAATGCAATAGCAAAATTTTGGATTTGAAAAACACTTCAACAGTCTCAATATTTCAATATTTCAGCAGTTATAAGTAGATACCCCTGATGCACTTTCAAATTATTTAGCCATAAAAAAAAGTTTTTTAAAATAAAAACTTTTTTGTTTTGTTTTGTTGACTGTTGCTATCCATCAAAATGTTCTGATTGGTTGCCCAAAACATGTATTGTGTGTTTAAGAGTGGGACTGCTAAATAACTGTGTGTGTTCTCACCTCACAGTAGTGTAGTTCTATCTGTTGTTGTGACTGGCAGTCGTCCACTTTGATGTAGTTGAGTGTTCCCACTGTCTTCCTACACTCTGGCTCTGTACCTACAGATACACACACACACTCAGTACCTACAGATACACACACACTCAGTACCGACACACACACACACACACACACACACTCAGTACCGACACACACACACGCACACACACACACACACACACACACACACACACACACACACACACACACACACATACACACACACAATAAGGACACAAACACAAGGTACGGACACGAACAACCTGAAGATGATACTCACACATCTCACAGCAGCTGGTTCCTATCTGGCTGATCTTCCCCTGAACACAGAGACAGTGAGACATATCATACATATCACATCACATAAAACACAACAGAGACAAATCATACATATCATATAAAACACAACAGAGACATATCATACATATGACATAATATAAAACACAACAGAGACATATAATACATATCATATAAAACACAGCAGAGACGTATCAAATAATATTTAAAAAAAACAGAGACATATCATACATATCACATAATGTAAAACACAACAGAGACGTATCATACATATCATATAAAACACAACAGAGACATATCATACATATTATATAATATAAAACACAACAGAGACATATCATACATATCATATAAAACACAACAGAGACATATCACACAAATCATATAAAACACAAAAGAGACATATCACACATATCATATATTATAAAACACTACAGAGACATATCACATAATATAAAAAACAACAGAGACATATCATATATATCACATAATATAAAACACAACAGAGACATATCATACATATCATATAAACACAGAGACATATCATACATATCATATAAACACAGAGACATATCATACATATCATATAAACGCAGAGACATATCATATATATCATATATAAAACACAACAGAGACATATCATACAAATGAATTAATATAAAACACAACAGAGAAATATCATACATATCATATAAAACACAACAGAGACATATCATACATATCATATAAAACACAACAGAGACATATCATAGATATCATCTAAAACACAACAGAGACATATCACACATATCATATAAAACACAACAGAGACATATCATGCATATCACATAATATAAAACACAACAGAGACATATCATGCATATCACATAATATAAAACACAACAGAGACATATCATAAATATTATATAATATAAAACACAACAGAGACGTATCATAAATATTATATAATATAAAACACAACAGAGACATATCATACATATCATATAAAACACAACAGAGACATATCATGCATATCACATAATATAAAACACAACAGAGACATATCATGCATATCACATAATATAAAACACAACAGAGACATATCTCACAAATCAAATAAAACACAAAGGAGACATATCACACATCATATATTATAAAACACTACAGAGACATATCACATAATTTAAAAAACAACAGAGACATATCATACATATCACATAATATAAAACACAACAGAGACATATCATACATATCACATAATATAAAACACAACAGAGACATATCTCACAAATCAAATAAAACACAAAGGAGACATATCACACATCATATATTATAAAACACTACAGAGACATATCACATAATATAAAAAACAACAGAGACATATCATACATATCACATAATATAAAAAACAACAGAGACATATCATACATATCACATAATATAAAACACAACAAAGACATATCATAGATATCATATAAAACACAACAGAGACATATAATTCATATCATATAATATAAAACACAACAGAGAGATATCATATATATCATATAAAACACAACAGAGACATATCACACATATCATATAAAACACAGAGACATATCATACATGTCATATAATATAAAACACACCAGAGACATATCATGCATATCATATAATATAAAACACAACAGAGACATATAACACATATCATTTAAACACAACAGAGACATATAATACATATCATAAGAAATACAACAGAGACATATCATACATATCACATAATATAAAACACAACAGAGACATATCATACATATCACATAATATAAAACACAACAGAGACATATAATACATAGAATAATAAACACAACAGAGACATATCATACATATCATATAAAACACAACAGAGACATATCATATATATCATATAATTTAAACCACAACAGAGACATATCATATATATCATATAATTTAAACCACAACAGAGACATATCATACATATCACATAAACACAACAGAGACATATCATACATATCACATAATATAAAACACAAGAGAGACATATTATACATATCACATAAAATAAAACACAACAGAGAAATATCATACATATCATAAAAACACACCAGAGACATATCATGCATATCATATAAAACACAACAGAGACATATCACATAATATAAAACACAACAGAGACATATCACATAATATAAAACACAAGAGAGACATATCATACATATCACATAATATAAAACACAACAGAGATATAATACATATCATATATAACACAACAGAGACATATCATACATATTATATAAACCACAACGGACATATCATACATATCATATAAAACACAACAGAGATATAATACATATCATATATAACACAACGGACATATCATACATATCATATAAAACATAACAGTGACATATCATACATTTCACATAATATAAAACACAACAGAGACATATCATAGATATCATATAAAACACACCAGAGACATATCATATATATCATATAAAACACAACAGACATATCATACATATCATATAAAACATAACAGTGACATATCATACATATCACATAATATAAAACACAACAGAGACATATCGTACATATCACATAATATAAAACACAACAGAGACATATCATACATATCATATAAAACACAACAGAGACATATCATACATATCATATAAAACACAACATTGACATATCATACATATCATATAATATAAAACACTACAGAGACATATCATACATATCATATAATATAAAACACAACAGAGACATATCACATAATATAAAACACAACAGATACATATACTACATATCAATTAAAACTCAACAGAGACATATCACACATATCATGTAATATAAAACACTACAGGGACATATCACATAATATAAAAAACAACAGAGACATATCATACATATCATATAAAACATAACAGAGACATATCATACGTATCATATAAAACACAATAGAGACATATCATACATATCATATAAAACACAACAGAGACATATCATACATATCATATAAAACACAACAGAGACATATCATACATATCATATAAAACATAACAGAGACATATCATACGTATCATATAAAACACAATAGAGACATATCATACATATCATATAAAACACAACAGAGACATATCATACGTATCATATAAAACACAACAGAGACATATCATACATATCATATAAAACACAACAGAGACATGTCATATATATCATATAATTTAAAACACAACAGAGATATATCATACAAATGAATTAATATAAAACACAACAGAGACATATCATGCATATCATATAAAACACAACAGAGACATATCACATAATATAAAACACGAGAGAGACATATCATACATATCACATAATATAAAACACAACAGAGATAGAATACATATCATATATAACACAACAGAGACATATCATGCATATCACATAAAACACAACAGACATATCATACATATCATATAAAACGCAACAGACATATCATACATATCATATAAAACATAACAGTGGCATATCATACATATCACATAAAATAAAACGCAACAGAGACATATCATACATATCACATAATATAAAACACAACAGAGACATATCATACATATCATATAAAACCCACCAGAGACATATCACATAGTATAAAACACATTAGAGACATATCATACATATCACATAATATAAAACACAACAGAGACATATCATACATATCATATAAAACGCAACAGAGACATATCATACATATCATATAATTTAAAACACAACAGAGACATATCATATATATCATATGATATAAAAAACAACAGAGACATATCATATATATAATTTAATATAAAACACAACAGAGACATATCATATATATCATATAATATAAAACACAACAGAGACATATCATACATATCATATAAAACACAACAGAGACATATCACATAATATAAAAAACAACAGAGACATATCATATATATCACATAATATAAAACACAACAGAGACATATCATATATATCATATAATATAAAACACAACAGAGACATATCATACATATCATATAAAACACAACAGAGACATATCACATAATATAAAAAACAACAGAGACATATCATATATATCACATAATATAAAACACAACAGAGACACATAATACATATCATATCATATAAAACACAACAGAGACATATCACATAATATAAAACACAACAGAGACATATCACATAATATAAAACACAACAGAGACATCATACATATCTTATAAAACACAACAGAGACATATCATATGTATCATATAATATTAAACACATGTCAACAAATCATTTCTGTATGGACCTGCTTTTTGCACGGGGGCATTGACAAGCTAAAACAGGAAAGGGCCAAACTGTTCCCACAAATCAAAGAATTGGAATCAAAGAATTGTCTAGAATGTCAGTGTATGCTGTAGTGATAAGAATTAAGGGGCCTAGCCCGAAACATGAAAGACTGCCCCAGACCATTACTCCCCCTCCACCAAACTTTACAGTTGGCACTATGCACTGGGGCAGGTAGGGTTTTCCAGTCATCCGCCAAACCCATATTTGTCTCTTGGACTGCCAGATGGTGAAGTGTGATTCATCACTCCAGAGAACACGTTTCCACTGAGTCGAATGGCACCAAGCTTTATACCACTCCAGCCGACACTTGGCATTATGCATGGTGATCTTAGGCTTGTGTGTGGCTGCTTGACCATGGAAACCCATTTCATGAAGATCCCGACAAACAGTTCTTATGCTGACGTTGCTTCCAGAGGCAGTTTGGAACTCGGTGGTGAGTGTTGCAACCGAGGACAGATGATTTTTCAGCACTCGGCAGTCCCATTCTGTGAGCTTGTGTGGTCTACAACTTCGCGGCTAAGACATTGTTGCTCCTAGACATTTCCACTTCACAATAACAACACTTACATTTTACCTGGGAAGCTTTTGCGGGGCAGAAATTTTACAAACTGACTTGTTGGGAAGGTGGCATCTTATGACGGTGTCACGTTGAAAGTCACTGAGCTCTACAGTAAGGCCATTTTACTACCAATGTTTGTCTATGGAGATTGCATAGCGGTGTGCTCAATGTTATACACCTGTCAGCAACCTGTGTGCCTGAAATAGCTGAATCTACTAATTTGTCCGCATACTTTTGGACATGTAGTGTATGTTGTGCTGTAATGTGTAAAATGTGGTAGTGTTGTGGTTGGATGTGGGTTGTGTTATGTTGTATTGAGGGTTAGTGTTGTGGTTGGATGTGGGTTGTGTTATGTTGTATTGAGGGTTAGTGTTGTGGTTGGATGTACAGTAGGTTGTGTTGTATTGTTGTCTTATATTAGGGTTAGACTTAGGTTTAGGTAGTCATAGGGAGTTTCTCAACATGTATACTACCGTGTTCTACCCTATCATGCTCTGAGTGCCTTCTCCCAGGACGTTCTCTGGAGGAGTAGAGTGTGGAGAACACATACAACTTTACATAGCCAGTAATCCCTATTGACTTACTATGGGCTTGTGATCTAGACACACTGATTATTTTAGGCAGGTAACCATGACAATATTAACACTGCATGTATTTATTAATGCATCAAGAAAAACTATTGATGTCAGGCAACATATGATATGTGATTCGACAACTTCTCATTCCGAAGTGTGTTTTCTGTCGCTTCAGTTTAATTCCAGCCACCATTGTTTTCAAGAAATATTGCGTCTTTTTTTACATGGTTGCGTCATATTTCTGTGCATGCTTTCAGATGAAGCTTGCATCGACGCATGCTTCAAAATATGAACAAATGGAGTACGCACCCGAGAAGTGTCCTCTGTACTCCGTTTTGCCACACTTTGATTTGGACTCATTCCGTGACCCTCCCGTGGTGCAATGTGCTCAAAGCATAGTGTTGTTTGGTGGTGGTATTGTGGTTATAGTACTGTATCAAGGATTAGTGTTGGGGTTGGATGTGTTGTGATGAGGGTTAATGGTTGTGTTGTACTGTAGTTGTGTTGTGGTTATAGTGTTGTGTTATAGCCATACCCCCTGGTCCAGACAGAGTTGGCGGTCGAGAGGAGGGCAGGTGGTCACTCTGGTCTGGAGAACCAGATCTCCTTTACCGTTGACACCACAGGAGTATTGACTACAGCCTTCATTTAGACTACTGTTGACCTGTAGGGTTAGAGACAGGGGGTTAGAGTAGAGCTAGTTTACTGTTGACACCACAGGAGTATTGACTACAGCCTTCATTTAGACCACTGTTGACCTGTAGGGTTAGAGACAGGGGGTTAGAGTAGAGCTAGTTTACTGTTGACACCACAGGAGTATTGACTACAGCCTTCATTTAGACTACTGTTGACCTGTAGGGTTAGAGACAGGGGGTTAGAGTAGAGCTAGTTTACTGTTGACACCACAGGAGTATTGACTACAGCCTTCATTTAGACTACTGTTGACCTGTAGGGTTAGAGACAGGGGGTTAGAGTTTAAGTAAAGTTGAGTTGAGTTGAGTTGAGTTGAGCTGTGTGTGTGTGTGCGTGTGTGCGTGTGCGTGTGTGTGTGTGCGTGTGTGTGTGCGTGTGTGTGTGTGTGTGTGTGTGTGTGTGTGTGTGTGTGTGTGTGTGTGTGTGTGTGTGTGTGCGTGCGCATGTGTGTGTCTAACCTTGACAGTGATGAAGTGTCCGTCAGGTCGTTGGATGGTGCAGGCAGTGGCAACACAGCGACCACAACACGACTCTGGCACTTCTTCTAAAGTATAGCCCTGCAGCACACATGCACACATCTCTTAAAGTGATGTTACAAAGGCCATTTTGTTCCAGAATGCTCACCGCAGACAGCTAGAGTGGAGAGGTGTGAAACATGATGATGGTGGTGATGATGATGATGATGGTGGTGATGGTGGTGATGATGATGGTGATGATGATGATGATGATGATGGACTTAGTGATGGTGATGATGATGATGATGATGGTGGTGTTAGTGATGATGGTGATGATGGTGAGGATGGTGGTGTTAGTGATGATGGTGATGATGGTGTTAGTGATTATGGTGATGGTGGTGATGATGGTGGTGATGATGATGATGATGATGATGATGATGATGGTGTTAGTGATGATGGTGATGATGATGGTGTTAGTGATTATGGTGATGATGGTGGTGATGATGGTGATGATGGTGGTGATGATGATGGTGTTAGTGATGATGGTGATGATGATGATGATGGTGTTAGTGATTGTTACGTTCCCCAGTTTATGTGTTGTAGTTTGTGTATTTACATGTGTTTATTTCAGGAAATGGCTTCCTGAAATCCCTCAAGCAGCTGATTGGTCGACTCCATGGCTAATTGGAGAGCTGACCCCGCCCCCTCGTCAAGACGCAGCTGTCTCCAATTACCTATTCTTTCTGAAGCTATATATAAAGCCAGTGTTCTGTTCAGGAGAGAGATTTTGCTGGAGATAGATTTTTGCTGGGGGTCATTGCTGGGAGGTCATTGCAGAGAGATTGAATGTGAGGGAGGTCATTGCTGTGAGAGGAGGCTGATGGCTGTGGATAATTTACTGTTAGTTGTTGGTAGCAGTTGGTATGTTCTGTGAGTTTGTTGCTCAGATAGAGCTTATTTGATGTCCTTTGTTTCTTAGTTTGTTTGAGAAATTATTTGTTCTCCTGTTTCATTTGTTCCCAGGGGGGAAGGGGAAGGCACCTAGGGAGTGCTTAGGCAAGAGGCCCGCGGGCATACATATATCCGTAGTATATTCATTGTCTAGGCACACTAGGTAAGACCTGGGCGGACCACCCCCTGTATTTTAGTAGTGGGTAGGCAGGTAAGACAGGAGAGGGGGGGCTTTGAGATTTACTTTCTTTGCTTTGGTTCCATCCAGCCCCTTTTCCCCATATTACCGTGTAAAGGAATAAAGTCCTTGTAAACGGTACCGCATTCTGCCTGTTGTCATCCTTACTCGCACCTACAGTCCATACCTTTTTCACTTCACGGAGAGTTTAGTTGTAGCAGGGTGTTGCGTTCCCTCTTCATAGAGGCGTGCGTAACAGTGATGATGATGGTGGTGATGATGACGATGATGACGATGATGGTGTTAGTGATGATGATGATGGTGATGGTGGTGATGATGGTGGAGATGATGGTGATAATGATGGTGAGGATGGTGGTGATGATGATGTTAGTGATTATAGTGATGGTGGTGATGATGATGACCCATCCTGTCTCAGCCTCCAGTATTTATGCTGCAGTAGTTTATGTGTCAGGGGGCTAGGGTCAGTTTGTTATATCTGGAGTACTTCTCCTGTCCTATCCGGTGTCCTGTGTGAATTTAAGTATGCTCTCTCTAATTCTCTCTTTCTCTCTTTCTTTCTCTCTCTCGGAGGACCTGAGCCCTAGGACCATGCCCCAGGACTACCTGACATGATGACTCCTTGCTGTCCCCAGTCCACCTGGCAATGCTGCTGCTCCAGTTTCAACTGCCTGTGATTATTATTATTTGACCATGCTGGTCATTTATGAACATTTGAACATCCTGGTCATGTTCTGTTACAATCTCCACCCGGCACAACCAGAAAAGGACTGGCCACCCCACATAGCCTGGTTCCTCTCTAGGTTTCTTCCTAGGTTTTGGCCTTTCCAGGGAGTATTTCCTAGCCTCTGTGCTTCTACACCTGCATTGCTTGCTGTTTGGGGTTTTAGGCTGGGTTTCTGTACAGCACTTTGAGATATCAGCTGATGTACAAAGGGCTATATAAATACATTTGATTTGATTTTGATGATTTGGTGATGATGGCGATGATGGTGATGATGATGGTGTTAGTGATGATGGTCTTAGTGATGATGGTTGCCAGAAAAAAGGACTTAGGAAAATTGCAATTGGCTCAGAACAGGGCAGCAAGTCTGGTCCTTGGATGCACACAGAGAGATAATATTAATAATATGCATGTCAATGTCTCCTGGCTCAAACGTCATCACTACTTGTATTTATAAAAGGTATTGACATGTTGAATACACCGAGCTGTCTATCTAAACTAGTGGCACACAACTCAGACACCCATGCATATCCCACAAGACATGCCTCCAGAGGTCTCTTTACAGTCTCCAAGTCCTGAACAGACTATGAGAGGCACACAGTACTACATAGAGCCATGACTACATGGAACTCTATTCCACATCAGGTAACTGATGCAGCAGTAAAATGTGATTAAAAAAACAGATAAAAAAAACACCTTAAGGAACAGAGGGGACTGGGAAGCAACACAAACATAGAAACAGACATATGCATGCACACACACCCACACAATAACATACGCACTATACACACACATACACATGGATTTAGTACTGTAGATATGTGGTAGTGGTGGAGTAGGGGCCTGAGGGCACACAGTGTGTTGTGAAATCTGTTAATATATTGTAATGTTTTAAAATTGTATAAGCCTTGGTTACTTGCTGATATGTACAAAGCCCTTTAACGAGTAGATCAAGCAAAGCTACTGCAAAAGCTATCTTTCCAAGGTTACGAGACTGGCTCCACAGCTTTACCACCAGAAGAAGGCAGAGGGTGATGGTTACTTGCCTGGCTACACACCTATACCACCATAAGAAGGTAGAGGGTGATGGATACTACGTTGAGGGATAGGTTGTTATTCTGGCACTACACGGCCAGTTCTCTGACCTCCTCCCTATAGGCTGTCTCGTCGTTGTCTGTGATCAGGGCTACCACTGTTGTGTCATCTGCAAACTAAGTTATGGTGTTGGAGTCGTGCCTGGCCATGCAGTCGTGAGTGAAGCTCCAGTGTTGAGGATTAGCGTGGCAGATGTGTTGCTACCTACCCTCACCACCTGGGGGCGGCCCGTCAGGAAGTCCAGGACCCAGTTGCAGAGGGAGGTGTTCAGTCCCAGGATCCTTAGCTTGGTAATGAGCTTTGAGGGTACTATGGTGTTGAACGCTGAGCTGTTGTCAATGAATAGCATTCTTACATAAGTGTTCCTTTTGTTCAGTTAGGAAAGGGCAGTGCAGAGTGCAATAGAGAACATCATCTGTGGATCTGTTTGGGCGGTATGCAAATTGGAGTGGGTCTAGGGTTTCTGGGATAATGATGTTGATGTGAGCCATGACCAGCCTTTCAAAGCACTTCATGGCTGCGGACGTGAGTGCTACGGGTCTGTAGTCATTTAGGCAGGTTGCCTTTGTGTTCTTAGGCACAGGGACTATGGTAGTCTGCTTGAAACATGTTGGTATTACAGACTCAATCAGGGACATGTTGAAAATGTCAGTGAAGACACCTGCCAGTTGGTCAGCACATGCCCAGAGCACACGTCCTGGTAATCCATCTGGCCCCGCAGCCTTGCGAATTTTGACCTGTTTAAAGTTTTTACTCACGTCGGCTACGGAAAGCGTGAACACAGTCGTCCGGAACAGCTGATCCTCTCATGCATGCCTCAGTGTTGCTTGCCTCGAAGTGAGCATAGAAGGGATTTAGCTTGTCTGGTAGGCTCATGTCACTGGGCAGCTCGCAGCTGTGCTTCACTTTGTAGTCTGTAATAGTTTGCAAGCCCCGCCACCTAAGACGAGCGTCGGGGCCGGTGTAGTATGATTCAATCTTAACCCTGTATTGACGCTTTGCCTGTTTGATGGTTCGTTGCAGGGCATAGCAGGATTTCTTGTAAGCTTCTGGGTTAGAGTCTCGCATCTTGAAAGCGGCAGCTCTACTCTTTAGCTCAGTGCGAATGTTGCCTGTTATCCATGGCGTGTGGTTGGGGTATGTACGTACAGTCACTGTGGGGACGACGTCCTCCATAGTTTAGCATCTGCTTCATCTGACCACTTTTTTATAGACCGAGTCACTGGGGCTTCATTCTTTTATTTTTGCTAGTAAGCAGGAATCAGGAGGATAGAGTTGTGGTCAGATTTACCAAATAGAGGGCGAATGAGAGCTTTGTGTAGAGTACAGACATTAACGTCTCCGGCCACAAGGATTTCTCCGGCCACTAGGCCACGGCCTCTGGGTGAATGGTTTCCTGTTTGCTTATTTCCTTATACAGCTGACTGAGTGCGGTCTTAGTTCCCTCATCTGTCTGTGGTGGTAAATAAACAGCCACAAAAAGTATAGCTGAAAACTCTCTAGGCAAGTAGTGTGGCCTGCAATCTGTTGTTACCAAATATGCACAGATCGCCGCCCCCCCCCCTCGTGTGCTGTTCTATCTTGCCGGTGCAGCGTATATCTCGCTAGCTGAATATTCATGTCGTCATTCAGCCATGATTCTATGAAACATAGGATATTACAGTTTTTGATGTCCCGCTGGTAGGATATTCGTGATTGTACCTTGTCCAATGATTGCACGAGTAGTATTTTTGGTAACGGCAGCTTTCCCAGTCGCCTTTGCCGGGTCCTGACCAGGCATCCGGCTCTTTGTCCTCTGTACCTGCGTCGCTTCCTCTTGCAAATACTGGGGATGTCGGTCCTGTGGGGTGCTTGGAGAATGTCTTGTGTGTTGTCTTTGTTGTAGAAAAAATCTTTGTCTAATCCAAGGTCAGTGATCGCTGTCCTGATATCCAGAAGCTCTTTGTCTAATCTGAGGTCAGTGATCGCTGTCCTGATATCCATAAGCTCTTTGTCTAATCCAAGGTCAGTGATCGCTGTCCTGATATCCAGAAGCTCTTTTTTGCCGTAAGATACGGTTGCAGAAACATTATGTACAAAATAAGTTAAATATAGCGCTAAAAAAAACAGAGTAGCACAATTGGTTGGTGAAACTGCTGCCATTTCTTCCGGCGCCATTTTTGTGTTGACTCACATTGTGTTGACTCACACGGCTCTGACATAGAATACGTGGACAACTACAAATACTTAGGTGTCTGGTTAGACTGTAAACTCTCCTTCCAGACCAATATCAAACATCTCCAATCCAAAGTTAAATCTAGAATCAGCTTCCTATTTCGCAACAAAGCATCCAGCACTTGACCTCGTCGATGTCATTTACAAAATAGCCTCCAACACTCTACTCAGCAAATTGGATGCAGTGCCACCATTTTGTCACCAAAGCCCCATATACTACCCACCACACAACCTGTATGCTCTTGTTGGCTGGCCCTCACTTCATATTCGTCGCCAAACCCATTGGCTCCAGGTTATCCATAAGTCTTTGCTAGGTAAAGCTCTGCCTTATCTCAGCTCACTGGTCACCGCCTTTCCTTACAGTTCTCTGCTGCCAATGACTGGAACAAATTGCAAAAATCACTGAAGCTGGATACTCATATCTCCCTCACTAACTTTAAGCATCAGCTGTCAGAGCAGCTCACAGATCATTGCACCTTTACATAGTCCACCTGTACATAGCCCATCCAACTACCTCATCCCCATATTGTTTTTTTTCCTCCTTTGCACCTCTATCTCTACTTGCACATTCATCTTCTGCACATCTATCACTCTATTGTTTAATTGCTAAATTGCAATTACTTCGCCACTACGGCCCAATTATTGCCTTACCTCCCAAATCTTACCTCATTTGCACACACTTTATATATACTTTTTCTATTGTGTTATTGACTGTACGTTTGTTTATTCCATGTGTAACTCTGTGTTGTTGTTTGTGTGTCACTTCTTTGCTTTACTTGTTCTCAACTTGTTCTCAACTGGCCTACCTGGAGAAATAAAGGTGAAGAAAAAATAACTTTCCGCAACATTCACGAGCTCCTGCAGTGATGCAGCATTCTCTGCATGACAGTTTTCCATTGGCCTACAGGAAACACCCAGAAAACTGAGGTCATCAACCCATCCTCAGTTAACCCCATCCTCAGTTAACCCTAACCCTAACCCATCCTCAGTTAACCCTAACCCTAGCCCATCCTCTGTTAACCCTAACCCTAGCCCATCCTCTGTTAACCCTAACCCTAACCCATCCTCTGTTAACCCTAACCCTAGCCCATCCTCCATTAACCCTAACCCTAACCCATCCTCCATTAACCCTAACACTAGCCCATCCTCTGTTAACCCTAACCCTAGCCCATCCTCTGTTAACCCTAACCCTAAACCCATCCTCTCTTAACCCTAACCCATCCTCTGTTAACCCTAACCCATCCTCCGTTAACCCTAACACTAGCCCATCCTCTGTTAACCCTAACCCATCCTCTGCTAACCCTAACCCATCCTCTGCTAACCCTAACCCATCCTCCATTAACCCTAACCCTAACCCATCCTCTGTTAACCCTTACCCATCCTCAGTTAACCCTTACCCTAACCCACCCTCTGCTAACCCTAACCCATCCTCCATTAACCCTAACCCTAACCCATCCTCCGTTAACCCTAACCCATCCTCTGCTAACCCTAATCTCAAATTATTGCCTCGCCTGGTTCACCAACTACTTCTCTGAAAGAGTTCAGTGTGTCAAATCGGAGGGTCTGCTGTCCGGACCTCTGGCAATCTCTATGGGGGTGCCACAGGGTTCAATTCTTGGACCGACTCCCTTCTCTGTATACATCAATGAGGTCGCTCTTGCTGCTGGTGAGTCTCTGATCCACCTCTACGCAGACGACCCCATTCTGTATACTTCTGGCCCTTCTTTGGACACTGTGTTAACAACCCTCCAGGTAAGCTTCAAAGCCATACAACTCTCCTTCTGTGGCCTCCAATTGCTCTTAAATGCAAGTAAAACTAAATGCATGCTCTTCAACCGATCGCTACCTGCACCTACCCGCCTGTCCAACATCACTACTCTGGACGGCTCTGACATAGAATACGTGGACAACTACAAATACTTAGGTGTCTGGTTAGACTGTAAACTCTCCTTCCAGACCAATATCAAACATCTCCAATCCAAAGTTAAATCTAGAATTGGCTTCCTATTTCGCAACAAAGCATCCTTCACTCATGCTGCCAAACATATCCTTGTAAAACTGACCATCCTACCAATCCTCGACTTTGGCGATGTCATTTACAAAATAGCCTCCAATACCCTACTCAACAAATTGGATGCAGTCTATCACAGTGCAATCCGTTTTGTCACCAAAGCCCCATATACTACCCACCATTGCGACCTGTACGCTCTCGTTGGCTGGCCCTCGCTTCATACTCGTCGCCAAACCCACTGGCTCCATGTCATCTACAAGACCCTGCTAGGTAAAGTCCCCCCTTATCTCAGCTCGCTGGTCACCATAGCATCTCCCACCTATAGCACACGCTCCAGCAGTTATATCTCACTAGTCACCCCCAAAACCAATTATTTCTTTGGCCGCCTCTCCTTCCAGTTCTCTGCTGCCAATGACTGGAACGAACTACAAAAATCGCTGAAACTGGAAACACTTATCTCCCTCACTAGCTTTAAGCACCAACTGTCAGAGCAGCTCACAGATTACTGCACCTGTACATAGCCCACCTATAATTTAGCCCGAACAACTACCTCTTTCCCTACTGTATTTAATTATTTTGCTCCTTTGCACCCCATTATTTGTATTTCTACTTTGCACATTCTTCCATTGCCAATCTACCATTCCAGTGTTTTATTTGTTATATTGATTTACTTTGCCACCATGGCCTTTTTTATGCCTTCACCTCCCTTATCTCACCTCATTTGCTCACATCCTATATAGACTTGTTTATACTGTACTATTGACGGTATGTTTGTTTTACTCCATGTGTAACTCTGTGTCGTTGTATGTATCGAACTGCTTTGCTTTATCTTGGCCAGGTCGCAATTGTAAATGCGAACTTGTTCTCAACTTGCCTACCTGGTTAAATAAAGGTGAAATAAATAAAAAAAAACATCCTCCATTAACCCTAACCCTAACCCATCCTCAGTTAACCCTAACCCATCCTCTGTTAACCCTAACCCATCCTCCATTAACCCTAACCCATCCTCCGTTAACCCTAACCCTAACCCATCCTCCATTAATCCTAACCCATCCTCCATTAACCCTAACCCTTCCTCCATTAACCCTAACCCATCCTCTGTTAACCCTAACCCATCCTCAGTTCACCCTAACCCTAACCCATCCTCAGTTAACCCTAACCCATCCTCTGTTAACCTTAACTCATCCTCCATTAACCCTAACTCATCCTCCATTAACCCTAACCCATCCTCCGTTAACCCTAACCCTAACCCATCCTCCATTAACCCTAACCCATCCTCAGTTAACCCTAACCCTAACCCTATCCTCCGTTAACCCTAACCTGTCCTCAGTTAACCCTAACCCATCCTCCATTAACCCTAACCCATCCTCCATTAACCCTAACCCGTCCTCAGTTAACCCTAACCCATCCTCTGTTAACCCTAACCCATCCTCAGTTAACCCTAACCCATCCTCTGTTAACCCTAACCCTAGTTAGGAGACAGGTCGACAACTGCGCTTGGTGGGCCATGTGATCAGGATGCCCCACCTACCACGACATGTCCTCTATGGCAGAAGACCATCTCAAAGTGACAGGCTGGAAGTGTCACATGAAACCTGGGGACCTCGAGTCAGCTGCAGCTGAGCGTTCATTTTGGAGCTTGCTATGTAATGGAGTTAACCACCTGGAATCACAACCTACCCACCATAGAGATGTGTTATGCCAGCACAGGCCCCACCGCATCATATTTCTACATATTCTCCAGATTCAATCTCCCGATTCATTCTCCCGATTCATTCTCCAGATTCATTCTCCAGATTCATTCTCCAGATTCATTCTCCAGATTCATTCTCCCGATTCATTCTCCAGATTCATTCTCCAGATTCATTCTCCAGATTCATTCTCCAGATTCATTCTCCAGATTCATTCTCCAGATTCATTCTCCAGATTCATTCTCCAGATTCATTCTCCAGATTCATTCTCCAGATTCATTCTCCAGATTCATTCTCCAGATTCATTCTCCAGATTCATTCTCCAGATTCATTCTCCAGTTTCAATCTCCAGAATCAATCTCCAGATTCAATCTCCAGAATCAATCTCCAGATTCAATCTCCAGAATCATTCTCCAGATTCAGTCCCTAACATGTCCTAGCTGTGGAAGAACATACAGCTCCCGGATTGGACTTCACATTCACCTGCAATGGCATCGCGCCTGAGAGCGGTAGCCATATCCTTTCCATAACCCGGGAAGCAACATTACATACGGCAACTATGAACTGCCATAAGCAAGTAAGGTGGTGATGAAGGTGTGTTACCTCAGGGCAGGTAGGACAGCTGATGCGTCGACAGGACAGCTTGTATCTTCTAATGGCTCCTTCCTCCACTGAACACGTGCAGTGAGTACAGAGATCCACCATCAGACTCTCCTCCGCCTACACAAAGATACATGTGTATGAATTTGAGTAAGTCTGTGTGTGTGTGTGTGTGTGTGTGAGATATGTGTGTATGTGTGTGTGATATGTGTGTATGTGTGTGTGATATGTATGTGTGTGTGATATGTATGTGTGTGTCTGTGTGTGTGTAATGTGTGTGTGTGATGTGTGTGTATGTGATGTGTGTGTGTGAAATGTGTGTGTATGTGTGTGTGATATGTGTGTATGTGTGTGTGGGATATGTATGTGTGTGTGATACGTGTATGTGTGTGTGATACGTGTGTGTGTGTGTGTGATATGTGTGTGTGTGTGTGAAATGTGTGTGTGTGTGTGTGATATGTATATGTTTGTGTGATACGTGTATGTGTGTGTGATACGTGTGTGTGTGTGTGATATGTGTGTGTGTGTGATATGTGTGTGTGTGTGTGTGATATGTGTGTGTGTGATATGTGTGTGTGTGTGTGTGTGATATGTTTGTGTGAAATGTGTTTGTTTGTTATGTGTGTGTGTGTGTGTGTGTTGTCCTACTCCTATCACAGTGTGGTTGAGGACACAGGCGTCTTGAGGAGCTGCAGATAAAGAGACAGATAGTTCTGGTGTTATTCAGTCAAGGCGTCTCAGTTGTTTCATGTTTAATACACTGGAGCACATCGTAGATCAGTGAACAGAAATTGAGAAAAGGGAGTGAATACTTGTCTGTTTAAATAGCTCTAAAAGAAATGTGTTCTGTTCTGCTGTTTGTAGCTAAATAGATGCCTCTTCTGGTTTAACATTGAAACTGCAGAATGGACTGTGTGTGTACCACAGTGGCAGCGTGGGCAGCAGTCGGTGGTGTCACAGCGTAGCTCGCTTCCCAGGGGACAAGAGGTGGGGTCTACTGATGGACAGCTGACGTTGGAGTGAGTGATGAAAACCTCTCGTTCTCCCACCAACACACACTGACGCTCCACACACACATCCTTCGCAGACCGCCACACCTCCCCCAACTAGAGAGACAGAAACACATCACACACAAAATATCAAACACACACACAAATCCACCATGTAGAGCTGCTACCATCTCCAGGACCTGCTGTTTGACAATATCTCTCTCTACAGGACTTGCTGTTCGACCCTGTCTATATCTACAGGACCTGCTGTTTGACCCTGTCTCTGTACCGGACCTACTGTTTGACCCTGTCTCTCTACAGGACCTGCTGTTTGACCCTGTCTCTCTCTACCAGACCTGCTGTTTGACCCTGTCTCTCTCTACAGGACCTACTGTTTGACCCTGTCTCTCTCTACTGGACCTGCTGTTTGACCCTGTCTCTCTCTACAGGACCTGCTGTTTGACACTGTATCTCTCTACAGGACCTGCTGTTTGACCCTGTCTCTCTCTACTGGACCTGATGTTTGACCCTGTCTCTCTCTACAGGACCTACTGTTTGACCCTGTCTCTCTCTACAGGACCTACTGTTTGACCCTGTCTCTCTCTACAGGACCTACTGTTTGACCCTGTCTCTCTCTACAGGAACTGCTGTTTGACCCTGTCTCTCTCTACTGGACCTGCTGTTTGACCCTGTCTCTCTCTACCAGACCTGTTGTTTGACCCTGTGTCTCTCTACTGGACCTGATGTTTGACCCTGTCTCTCTCTACAGGACCTACTGTTTGACCCTGTCTCTCTCTACAGGACCTACTGTTTGACCCTGTCTCTCTCTTCCAGACCTGTTGTTTGACCCTGTCTCTCTCTACCAGACCTGCTGTTTGACAATATATCTCTCTACCAGACGTGCTGTTTGACCCGTTCTCTCTCTACTGGACCTGCTGTTTGACCCTGTCTCTCTCTACTGCACCTGCTGTATGACCCTTTTTCTCTCTACCGGACCTGCTGTTTGACCCTGTCTCTCTCTACTGGACCTGCTGTTTGACCCTGTCTCTCTCTACTGGACCTGCTGTTTGACCCTGTCTCTCTCTACTGGACCCGTTGTTTGACCCTGTCTCTCTCTACTGCACCTGCTGTATGACCCTGTTTCTCTCTATGGCACCTATTTTTTGACCCTGTGTCTCTACCAGACCTGCTGTTTGACCCTGTCTCTCTCTACCAGACCTACTGTTTGACAATATATCTCTCTACAGGACCTGCTGTTTGACCCTGTCTCTCTCTACCAGACCTGCTGTTTGACCCTGTCTCTCTCTACAGGACCTGCTGTTTGACAATATATCTCTCTACCAGACCTACTGTTTGACCCTGTCTCTCTCTACCAGACCTGCTGTTTGACAATATATCTCTCTACCAGACCTACTGTTTGAACTGCTGTCCCAGCTTAAATCTCTGGAAGACTGAAACAGGTTTCCTTCAAGAATTTCCCTGTATGTAGCGCCATCCATCATTCCATAAATTCTGACCAGTTTCTCAGTCCCCGCAGATGAAAAACATCCCCTCAGCATGATGCTGCGACCACCATGCTTCACTGTGGGGAAGATGTTCTCAGGGTGATGAGAGGTGTTGGGTTGGCGCCAGACATAGCGTTTTCCTTGATGGCCAAAAAGCTCCATTTTAGTCTCATCTGACCATCTGTACCTTATTCCATATGTTTGGGGAGTCTCCCACATACCTTTTGGCGAACACCAAACATGTTTGCATATTTTTTGTCTTTAAGCAATGGCTTTTTTTCTGGCCACTCTTCCGTAATGCCCAGCTCTGTGGAGTGTACGGCTTAAAGTGGTCCTATGGACAGATACTCCAATCTCCGCTGTGGAGCTTTGCTGCTCCTTCAGGGTTATCTTTGGTTTCTTTGTTGCCTCTCTGTTAATGCCCTCCTTGCCTGGTCTGTGAGTTTTGGTGAGCGGCCCGCTCTTGGCAGGTTTGTTGTGGTGCCATAATGTTTCCATTTCAGATATTTTTTTTATAACCCATCCCTCATCTGTACTTCTCTTGTTTGGTGGTGTTGGAGACTCTGGGGCCTTTCAGAACAGGTATATATATACTGAGATCATGTGACAGATCATGTGACACTTAGATTGCACACAGGTGGACTTTATTTAACCTCTTTATCCTACCCCCTCCTTTTTCGAACATTCTGTTAAAAATAGTGCAACATTTCAGCGTCCTGCTACTCATGCCAGGAATATAGTATATGCATATGATTAGTATGTGTGGATAGAAAACACTCTGAAGTTTCTAAAACTGGTTAAATCACGGCTGTGACTATAACAGAGCGTGTGGTTCATCGAAAAGCGCAAGAAAAACTGGTCACTGAAATCTGAAAAAAGTATCCATGCGCCCGTTTCATGGATTATTTAAAGGAAACCAAATTTAATATGGAGACGGATGCAATTCCTACAGCTTCCACACGATGTCGCCAAAAACGTCATTTTCAATGACAAAAATGCTTTGAGACATTACCAATAGATCCGTGATTCCATCCAGCCTACCTCAATCGATTTTGGAAGATTGAAAAATGGACACTGTTTTCTTTTGTAGCTGCTATTGAATACAGATCACCCAGTGATCAATTTGATCGCTTATTAACGTTTACAAATACCTAAAGTTGGGTTATAAAAGTAGGTTGAAGTGTTTTGTCAAAGAATATAGGCAACTTATAAAATTTTTAAACATGATGTTGCGTGTTGGAAGAGAGCTTTTTTCGTGATACAGACAGGCTATACAAATGGATATTTTGGGCATTCATGGACGGATTTAATCGGGAAAAATACCAATTTGTGATGTTTATGGGACATATAGGAGTGCCAACAAAGAATATCATCAAAGGTAATGAATGTTTTATATTTTATTTCTGCGTTTTTGTGTAGCGCCGGCTACGCTAATTATTTTGTTTACGTCGCCTTCAGGCATTTTGGGGTGTTGCATGCTATCAGATAATAGCTTCTCATGCTTTCGCCGAAAAGCATTTTAAAAATCTGACTTGTTGGCTAGATTCACAACGAGTGTAGCTTTAATTCAATACCCTGCATGTATATTTTACTGAACGTTTGAGTTTTAACGAGTACATTTAGCATTTAGCCTAGTGCATTTGCATTTCCAGGTGCCTACTTGAGACATCTGCGTCTCAAGTAGGAGCAAGAAGTTTTAACTAATTATGTCACTTCTGAAGGTAATTGGTTGCACGAGATCTTCATAGCAAAGGGCGTGAATACATATGCACGCACCACTTTTATTTTTTACTTTTTTTTTAGATGTTTCATGTTCTTTTTTTCATTTCACTTCACCAATTTGGACTATTTTGTGTATGTCCATTACATGAAATCCAAATAGAATCAATTTAAATGACAGGTTGTAATACAACACAATAGGAAAAACGCCAAGGGGGTGAATACTTTTGCAAGGCACTGTATGCTGATGTGAAAAGGACTTTATAAATAAATGTGATTGATTGATTGACCGTTCTGAGTCGTCCGTCTGTCTGTGAGTCTCCAGGTATCTGTCCATCTGTCTCCACACAGCTGGTCTTCCTGCAGCTCCCACAACACTCACTGTCCGACCGCTGGTACACTGAGCCCTACACACACACACAAATCAAATAAGTCATTTTATTTGTCACATGCACTAAACACAACTGGTGTAGACTTTACCATGAAATAATTGTTAACTAGCCTTTCCTAACAATGCAGAGATTAAAAATAATACAAGACAAATAAAATACAATACACAAGAATGGAGCTATATACAGGAAGGTCCAGATCAATGTGAAGCTATATACAGGAAGTACCAGTACCAGATCAATGTGGCGCTATATGCAGGAAGTACCAGTACCAGATCAATGTGGAGCTATATACAGGAAGTACCAGATCAATGTGGAGCTATATACAGGAAGTACCAGTACCAGATCAATGTGGAACTATATACAGGAAGTTCCAGATCAATGTGGAGCTATATACAGGAAGTTCCAGATCAATGTGGAGCTATATACAGGAAGTTCCAGTACCAGATCAATGTGGAGCTATATACAGGAAGTACCAGATCAATGTGGATCTATATACAGTGAGTACCAGTACCAGATAAACGTGGAGCTATATACAGGAATTTACAGATCAATGTGGAGCTATATACAGGAAGTACCAGTACCAGATCAATGTGGAGCTATGTACAGGAAGTACCAGTTCAATGTGGATCTATATACAGGATGTACCAGATCGATGTGGATCTATATACAGGAAGTAGCAGTACCAGATCAATGTGGAGCTATATACAGGAAGTTCCAGATCAATTTGGAGCTATATACAGGAAGTACCAGTACCAGCTCAATGTGGGGCTATATACAGGAAGTACCAGATGAAAGTGTGTAAAGTATAGTGTGTGTAATGTATAATGTGTCTAGTGTGTGTAACGTATAGTGTATAATGTATAGTGTGTGTAATGTATAGTGTGTATAGTGTGTAATGTATAGTGTATGTAATGACAATGTGTATAGTGTGTGTAATGTATAGTGTTTATAGTGTATAATGTATAGATTTATGTAATGTATAGTGTTTATGGTGTGTATAGTGTGTGTAATGTATAGTGTGTGTAATGTATAGTGTATGTGATGTATAATGTGCAATGTATAGTGTGTGTGATGTATAATGTGTGTAATGTATAGTGTGTTGGGTGTGTAATGCATAGTGTGTAATATACAGTGTGTGTAGTGTATAATGTGTGTAATGTGTAGTGTGTGTAATTTATACTGTGTGTAATGTATACTGTGTGTAATGTATAGTGTGTGTAATGTATAATGTGTGTAATGTATAGTGTTTATAGTGTGTGTAATGTATAATGTGTGTAATGTGTAGTTTGTGTAATGTATAATGTGTGTAATGTATAATGTGTGTAATGTACAGTGTGTGTAGTGTGTATAGTGTGTGTAATGTCTAGTGTGTGTAATGTATAATGTGTGTAATGTATAATGTGTGTAATGTATAGTGTGTGTAATGTATAGTGTGTAATGTATAGTGTATAGTGTGTGGAGTGTGTATAATGTGTGTAGTGTATAATGTGTGTAATGTAAAGTGTGTTTAATGTATTATGTGTGTAACGTATAGTGTATAGTGTGTGTAGTGTGTATAATGTGTGTGTATAATGTGTTTAGTGTATAATGTGTGTAATGTATAGTGTGTGTAGTGTATAATGTGTGTAATGTATAGTGTGTGTAGTGTGTATAATGTGTGTGTATAATGTGTGTAGTGTATAATGTGTGTAATGTATAGTGTGTGTAGTGTATAATGTGTGTAATGTATAGTGTGTGTAGTGTATAATGTGTGTAATGTATAGTGTGTGTAATGTATAATGTATAGTGTGTGTAATGTATAGTGTGTGTAGTGTATAATGTGTGTAATGTATAGTGTATGTAGTGTATAGTGTGTGTAGTGTATAGTGTGTGTAATGTATAATGTGTATAATGTGTATAATGTATAGTGTGTGTAATGTATACTGTGTGTAATGTGTAGTGTGTGTAATGTATACTGTGTGTAATGTGTAGTGTGTGTAATGTATACTGTGTGTAGTGTATAGTGTGTATAGTTTGTAATGCATATTGTGTAATGTACCGTGTGTGTATTGTACAATGTGTGTAATGTGTAGTGTGTGTAATGTATAGTGTGTGTAGTGTATAATGTGTGTAATGTATAGTGTGTGTAATGTATAATGTGTGTAATGTATAGTGTTTATAGTGTACGTAATGTATAATGTGTGTAATGTATAGTGTATGTAATGTATAATGTGTGTAATGTATAGTGTATGTAATGTATAATGTGTGTAATGTATAGTGTGTGTAATGTATAGTGTGTGTAATATATAATGTGTGTAATGTATAGTGTGTGTAATGTATAGTGTATGGAATGTATAGTGTGTATAGTGTGTATAGTGTGTATAATGTGTGTAATGTATAGTGTGTGTAATGTATAGTGTGTGTAGTGTATAGTGTTTGTAATGTCTAGTGTGTGTAATGTATAGTGTGTGTAATGTTTAGTGTGTGTAATATATAATGTGTGTAATGTATAGTGTGTGTAATGTATAGTGTATGGAATGTATAGTGTGTATAGTGTGTATAGTGTGTATAATGTGTGTAATGTATAGTGTGTGTAATGTATAGTGTGTGTAGTGTATAGTGTTTGTAATGTCTAGTGTGTGTAATGTATAGTGTGTGTAATGTTTAGTGTGTGTAATGTATAATGAGTTGAATGTATAGTGTGTGTAATGTATAGTATATGTAATGTATAGTGTGTATAGTGTGTAATGTATAGTGTTTCTAGTGTGTATAATGTGTGTAATGCATAATGTGTGTAATGTATAATGTGTGTAATGTATAGTGTGTACAGTGTGTATAGTGTGTATAGTGTGTATAATGTTTGTAATGTATAGTGTGTGTAATATATAATGTGTGTAATGTATAATGTGTGTAATGTATAGTGTTTATAGTGTATAATGTGTGTAATGTATAATGTTTGTAATGTATAATGTGTGTAATGTATAATCTGTGTAATGTATAGTGTGTTTAATGTATAGTGTGTGTAATGTATAGTGTGTATAGTGTGTAATGTATAATGTGTGTAATGTATAATGTGTGTAATGTATAGTGTGTGTAATGTATAGTGTTTGTAGTGTGTATAGTGTGTATAATGTGTGTAATGTATAGTGTGTGTAATATATAATGTGTGTAATGTATAATGTGTGTAATGTAGAGTGTGTGTAATGTATAGAGTGTGTAATGTATAGTGTGTATAGTGTGTAAAGTATAATGTGTGTAATGTATAATGTGTGTAATGTATAATGTATAATGTGTGTAATGTATAATGTGTGTAATGTATAGTGTGTGTAATGTATAGTGTGTGTAATGTATAGTGTGTATAGTGTGTAATGTATAATGTGTGTAATGTATAATGTGTGTAATGTATAGTGTGTGTAATGTATAATGTGTGTAATGTATAGTGTGTGTAATGTATAGTGTGTGTGATGTATAGTGTGTGTAATGTATAGTGTGTGTAATGTATAGTGTGTGTAATATATAATGTGTGTAATGTATAGTGTTTGTAGTGTGTGTAATATATAATATGTGTAATGTATAATTTGTGTAATGTATAATGTGTATAGTGTGTATAATGTGTGTAATGTATAGTGTGTGTAATGTATTGTGTGTGTAATGTAAAGTGTGTGTAATGTATAGTGTGTGCAGTGTATAATGTGTGTAATGCATAGTGTGTGTAATGTATAGTGTGTGTAATGTATAGTGTGTGTAGTGTATAATGTGTGTAATGTATAGTGTGTGTAAGGTATAGTGTGTGTAATGTATAGTGTGTGTAATGTATAGTGTGTGTAATGTATAGTGTGTGTAGTGTATAGTGTGTGTAGTGTATAATGTGTGTAATATATAGTGTGTGTAATGTATAGTGTGTGTAATGTATAGTGTGTGTAGTGTATAATGTGTGTAATGTATAGTGTGTGTAATGTATAGTGTGTGTACTGTATAATGTGTGTAATGTATAGTGTGTGTAATGTATAATGTGTGTAATGTATAGTGTGTGTAATGTATAGTGTGTGTAATGTATAGTATATGTAATGTATAGTGTGTATAGTGTGTAATGTATAGTGTTTCTAGTGTGTATAATGTGTGTAATGTATAATGTGTGTAATGTATAGTGTGTACAGTGTGTATAGTGTGTATAGTGTGTATAATGTTTGTAATGTATAGTGTGTGTAATATATAATGTGTGTAATGTATAATGTGTGTAATGTAGAGTGTGTATAGTGTGTAATGTATAGTGTGTGTAATGTATAGTGTGTGTAATGTATAGTGTTTATAGTGTATAATGTCTGTAATGTATAATGTTTGTAATGTATAATGTGTGTAATGTATAATCTGTGTAATGTATAGTGTGTTTAATGTATAGTGTGTGTAATGTATAGTGTGTATAGTGTGTAATGTATAATGTGTGTAATGTATAATGTGTGTAATGTATAGTGTGTGTAATGTATAGTGTTTGTAGTGTGTATAGTGTGTATAATGTGTGTAATGTATAGTGTGTGTAATATATAATGTGTGTAATGTATAATGTGTGTAATGTAGAGTGTGTGTAATGTATAGTTTTTGTAGTGTATAATGTGTGTAATGTATAATGTGTGTAATGTATAATGTATATAGTGTGTAATGTATAGTGTGTGTAATGTATAGTGTGTGTAATGTATAATGTGTGTAATGTATAATGTGTATAGTGTGTGTAATGTCTAATGTGTGTAATGTATAGTGTGTGTAATGTATAGTGTGTGTAATGTATAGTGTGTATAGTGTGTAATGTATAATGTGTGTAATGTATAATGTGTGTAATGTATAGAGTGTGTAATGTATAGTGTGTATAGTGTGTAATGTATAATGTGTGTAATGTATAATGTGTGTAATGTATAGTGTGTGTAATGTATAGTTTTTGTAGTGTATAATGTGTGTAATGTATAATGTGTGTAATGTATAATGTATATAGTGTGTAATGTATAGTGTGTGTAATGTATAGTGTGTGTAATGTATAATGTGTGTAATGTATAATGTGTATAGTGTGTGTAATGTCTAATGTGTGTAATGTATAGTGTGTGTAATGTATAGTGTGTATAGTGTGCAATGTATCATGTGTGTAATGTATAATGTGTGTAATGTATAGTGTGTGTAATGTATAATGTGTGTAATGTATAGTGTGTGTAATGTATAGTGTGTGTGTAATGTATAGTGTGTGTAATGTATAGTGTGTGTAATGTATAGTGTGTGTAATATATAATGTGTGTAATGTATAGTGTTTGTAGTGTGTGTAATGTATAATTTGTGTAATGTATAATGTGTATAGTGTGTATAATGTGTGTAATGTATAGTGTGTGCAGTGTATAATGTGTGTAATGCATAGTGTGTGTAATGTATAGTGTGTGTAATGTATAGTGTGTGTAGTGTATAATGTGTGTAATGTATAGTGTGTGTAAGGTATAGTGTGTGTAATGTATAGTGTGTGTAATGTATAGTGTGTGTAGTGTATAGTGTGTGTAGTGTATAATGTGTGTAATATATAGTGTGTGTAATGTATAGTGTGTGTAATGTATAGTGTGTGTAATGTATAGTGTGTGTACTGTATAATGTGTGTAATGTATAGTGTGTGTAGTGTATAGTGTGTGTAGTGTATAGTGTGTGTAATGTATAGTGTGTGTAATGTATAGTGTGTGTAATGTATAGTGTGTGTAATGTATAGTGTGTGTAGTGTATAGTGTGTGTAATGTATAGTGTGTGTAATGTATAGTGTGTGTAGTGTATAGTGTGTGTAGTGTATAGTGTGTGTAATGTATAATGTGTTTAATTTATAGTGTGTGTAATGTATTGTGTGTGTAATGTATAATGTGTTTAATTTATAGTGTGTGTAGTGTATAGTGTGTGTAATGTATAGTGTGTGTAATGTATTGTGTGTGTAATGTATAATGTGTTTAATTTATAGTGTGTGTAATGTATAGTGTATGTCATGTATAGTGTGTATAGTGTGTAATGTACAGTGTTTATAGTGTCTGTAGTGTGTAGTGTGTGTAATGGGACACAGTGAGCGATGTACAGGTTAGTGTGTGTATATATATAGTCACCAGAGGACAGGAGTGGTCACAGACAGGTGGGACACACTGAGTGATGTGCAGGTTAGTGTGTGTGTCCTGCTGATGGGTGCAGATGCATTTCTCACAGCCCTCATCCCATTGGCTCCCCACACGGTAGACCACGCCTCCTACCACACACACCTAAAGGAACAGAGAAACATTAGAGAAGTAAACACACACACACTCATACACACACACACACACACACACACACACACACACACACACCTGGTCAGGCAGGCAGGCGGTCTCGGTGCAGCCACAGTCATTGGTGGAGGAGGAGGTGATGAATCCAGGAGGACAGGAGTGGGTGGTGTTATGACAGTCACACACACACTGGTATGAATCACAGCACTGCGTCTGTTTAACGGACAGCCGGCGGTGGGTGGGACAAGCAGGTGGAACCTGGAGAGAACACTCCTCTTTCTTACAGGCTGAGAGAGAGAAAGAGAGAGAGAGAGAGTTAAAAAGAGAGATTACCATCAGATTTCAAAAAAAGAGGCACACTTGTAATTGATAAAAAACAAAACAAAAAAGATCACAGATGACAACTGGTTTGATGCTGATTGTAAAATTATAAGGAAAAAACTTAGAATACTATCCAACCAAAAGCACAGAAACCCAAATAATGGTGAATTACGCTTTCGTTACTGTGAGAATTTTAAAATATATAAACGTACACTCAGAACCAAAAAAGCACCGTAGAACAGCAAGCAACTTACACTAATTGAGGAGTCCATAAACACAAACAACTTCTGGCAAAATTTAAACAAGAGGAAAAAAACAAAAAAATCTAAACAAGAGGAATTAGCGATACAAAATGGTGACATATGGACAAGCCATTTTGAAACACTCAACAACACCGTTCACATTGACACAAACGCAGAACAACGCCAAATTCATGAGAAGTTGAATGGATTAGAAAAAGCTATAAAGGACAACCAAAATCCATTCTACTCCCCAATTACTGACCAGGAGCTCTATAAGAAACTTCAGGCTCTCAAATTTAAAAAAGCATGCGGACCAAATGGCATCCTAAAAGAGATGCTCAAACTCACTAGTGCAACATTTCAATTGACAAAATTAAAACAGTTATTTCCCTGACATTTGGAATCAAGGACTCATAACCCCAATCTTTAACGGAGACAAATTTGAGGGTAACAATTCCAGAGGCATTTGTAGGAACAGTAACCTGGGGAAGGTTTTCTGTAGTATTATAAATGTAAGAGTTCTACACTTCCTTAATAAGCAATGTCTTGAGTAAAAGCCAAATTGGATTTATACCAAAACATCGCACAACTGATCATATCTACACCCTACACACCCTGATAGAGAAACACGTCCACCAATATAATACCAAAATATACGCTTGCTTTATCGACTTCCAAAAAGCATTTGATTCTATTTGGCATGCAGGACTGTTCTACAAAGTTATTTAAAGTAGTGTAGGGGGTAAAACATATGACATAATTAAGTCAATGTATACTGGCAATACATGCAGCATTCAAATTGGCAAGAAAATAACAGAAATTTTTAACAAGGGGCGGGGCCTTCGTCAGGATTGCAATCTGAGCCCTGCACTCTTCAATATTCTAGAAAAATCCTCAGTCCCTGGTGTTAGCCTCCACAATTCAGAAGTTCAATGCCTACTCTTCACAGATGACATACAGTATGCCTGCTTTCACCCACAGCACATGGCCTACAGCAGAGCCTGGACCTGCTAGAGCAGTACTGCCAGACCTGGGCCCTGGCAGTTGTCACGCCCTGGTCTTAGTATTTTGTGTTTTCTTTATTATTTTGGTCAGGCCAGGGTGTGACATGGGTTATTTATGTGGTGTGTTTTGTCTTGGGGTTTTTGTAGGTAATGGGATTGTAGTATAGTAGAGTTGTCTAGGTAAGTCTATGGTTGCCTAGAGTGGTTCTCAATCAGAGGCAGGTGTTTATCATTGTCTCTGATTGGGAACCATATTTAGGCAGCCATATTCTTTGAGTGTTTCGTGGGTGATTGTTTCTGTCTCTGTGTTTGTTTGCACCAGATAGGGCTGTTTAGGTTTTGCACGTTATGTTTATTGTATCGTCTTTATTAAAGATGTATGAAGATAACCACGCTGCATTGTGGTGCTCCTCTCTTTCGACACAAGAAAACCTTAACAGCAGTAAAACCCAAAAAGACTAAAATAATGATTTTCCAGAGAAGATCCAGATCTCAGGGAATTAGACCAAAGTTCTCAATTGGTACAAAATATATAGAGTACTGCACACACTACAATTACTTAGGTTTAAAAATAAGCTCAACTGGACACATTAAAGAGGCATTGAATGAACTGAGAAAGTACGCAGGGCATTCTACGCCATTAAAAAACAAATCAAATTGAAATACCTATTAAAATTTGGCTAAAACTAATTGAATATGTCATTGAACCAATTGTACTTTATGGCAGCGAGTTGTGGGGTCCACTTGCAAAATAAGATTTGATTATAAAAAACGTTTGCCATGTTTCTGTCGATATAATTTGCAATTTTTGTCTGCGTTGTCATGACCTAACTGGGAGTCTCATGAGTGAAAACATCCGAAGATCATCAAAGGTAAACGATTAATTTGATTGCTTTTCTGATTTTCGTGACCAAGTTACCTGCCACTAGGGGTACATAAGGTTTTGCAAGGAAATCGATAAACTTACACAAAAGCTTGTATTGTTTTCACTGTAAAGCATCATTTCTAAATCTGAGACGACAGGGTGATTAACAAAAGGCTAAGCTGTGTTTCGCTATATTTTACTTGTGATTTCATGAATATGAATATTTTCTAGTAAGATTATTTGACCGTTGCGCTATGCTATTTAGCTTAGTTGATGACAATTATCCCGGATCCGGGATGGGTGGTTCCAATAAATTTGTGGAGTGGTTGAAAAATTAGTTTTAATAACTGTGTAAACTTCCGACTTCAACTGTGTGTGTATATATATATATATATATATATATATGGGAGGCAGGCATATACATTTCACTGAGCTGTGTAAAGACAGACAATTAAGGGTGAGATAATTAATTGTAATTTATCTTACTGTTCTTTTGGTGTTTTTAGGTTCACTATCCTTCTGACCCTATGCAGCCAGGTCCCATCTACTTTTTAACTCCTCGCAAGTGTGGCTTGTTTGATGTCTGCTGTGAAGGAATACCACAACAAGTCAACTACTTGATTGATGAAGGCATATCACCCAGCAAAGACAGCAGCTCAGTCATCAATTACATGCACCATTTCTTCACCAACTACGGAGTTGAGAAACACGTGTGGACGTGATTTGTGATAACTGCAGTGACCAAAACAAGAGCAAGTTTGTGCTCTGGTATTGTGCCTGGCTGACCATGCACAAGCTCCACCACAGTCTGGACCTTCACTTCCTGATCACAGTTCACACAAAGTTTGCTTCGGCCTCATCAAGCAGCGCTTCAGAAAGACCAGAGTGAACCCTTTGTCTGAGATTGCTGGTATTGTGAAGGACAGCACTGTGACAGGGGTCAACACCCCACAGCTGGTTGGACTGGAGGATTTATTTTATTTTACCTTTATTTAACTAGGCAAGTCAGTTAAGAATAAATTATTGTTTTCAATGACAGCCTAGGAACAGTGGGTTAACTGCCTTGCTCAGGCGCAGAACGACTGATTTTTACCTTGTCAACTCAGGGATTTAATCTGGCAAACTTTCAGTTACTGGTCCAATGCTCTAACCACTAGGCTACCTGCCGCCCCAGGATGATACGGTGCTGGGGGAAAGCTATGGCTGGCATTAACACCTGACTCCGTACTTCAGGCCCGCTGCCACAGATCAAGCAGTACCAGCACTTCAGGTGGATATCATTTTCATTGCATTGTATGAGGTTCTTGTTCTTATATAAACTTGGGAGGTGAATTGATGTTGTGCCAGGTTGTAATGTATTCTGAATTTGTTGTTGTTGTTATTCCCTGTTTTACAGCTTCGATGCTGATGTTGTTGTCACCAAGGAGCGTTCTGACTCAGTCGGGACCAGGTTTCAGCTGCTGCGCAATGCTGACATCCTTCCTCCCATAGATGGTCTGCCTGTACAAGCATTACCTGGACTGGACACAGCTCAACAAACTCATCTTTTTGAGGGAGTTTTGCGATAAAAAGGCTATGGACATCACATGCCCTGCACCAAAGTCAAGGGCAGGACAGAAACAAGCTCCCTAGATTCCCTTTTTCATGATTGGTTCGGACGGACCAGTCATCAGCACTATCTGCAGTGCCTCGATTCAAATGACTCTCTGCTAACACACACGCCATGCATTGCTGCTACTATTTATTTATCCTGCTGCTCAGCCACTTTAACCCTGATTGTATGCATATAACTACATCGTCTATCACTGATATTGCTATTGTTCTTGTACATACGGTATATTATTTTATTTATATTGGCACTATCTATTTCTGATATTGCTACTATGCAAGTAATCATTTGGCTGTACCGTTTACACCTTCTGTAGAGACCATCCACTTAGCAAGACATAGCAAAATATTGATATATAAACTTTATATTGATATGTGACATACCACAACAATATCATGTGACTATATCAAGTGTCCACCACATAAATATATGGTGCATGCATCTGTTTATGTACTATACATGTGCACCTCCCTAAGGTTTCAACTCAGGTTGCATGACCTAAACTTATGTATGGAATACTGTGTGATAAGTGTATGTGTAACAGTATATAAAGTATGGTAATGTACTGGTGTGATGGCATTTGGACAGTGGTGTAAAGTACTACTTAAGTATTTCTGGGGGTATATGTACATTACTTTACTATTTATATTTATGGCAACTTTTACTTTTACTTCACTACATCCTGAAAGAAAATTATTTATTTTTTACTCCATACACTTTCCCTGACACCCAAAAGTACTTGTTACATTTTGACAAGAAAATTGTCCAATTCACACACTTATCAAGAGAACGTCTCCAGTCATCCCTACTGCATTTCATCTGGCAGACTCACTAAACACAAATGCTTTGTTTGTAAATTATGTCTGAGTGTTGGAGTGTGGCCCTGGCTATCTGTCAATAAAAAATTAAAACATACAATTGAGCCATCTGGTTTAATATAAGGAATTTGAAATTATTATAACTTTCACTATTGATACTTAAGTACATTTTAGCAATTCCATTTACTTTTGATACTTAAGTATTTTTAAAACCAAACACTTTAGGACTTACTCAACTAGTATTTTACTGGGTGACCTTTACTTTTACTTCAGTCATTTTCAATTAAGATATCTTTTCATATAATGACAATTTAGTACTTTTCCACCACTGGATGTGGCCGGGGGTTTTAGCATTTCTTTCACGTGACCCATCAATTTAGACAAGTGTGTAAGAGTCATCTAATATTTATAACATATTTATATCTGGACACTCAGTTTACCTGGAATTGTTCCTTATTGTAGGCTACTACCACTTTTAGTCTTCATCTTTACTACACTACGCACATGACCTCACATGTGAATCCTTAAACAGATGGGTCGGGCTGGTTTAAGAGGGTGTGAACAATGCTGAATGGGTGGGGCTGGTTTAAGAGGATGTGAACAATGCTAAATGGGTGTAGACAAAGGAGAGCTCCCCAGGAAGTACCAAAAAATTCAAGGCCCTTTTCTCAAAAGTTAGTTAACAAGTTTATCAACTTTCAAAGCATAATTACTTTCCCATTGTTCTTCAAAAATGCAATGTATGATATACCATTTGTAGCTCTAAGTCTCTACTTTTTAACAATGTAAAAAAATATATGTATATTTTTTTTAATACTTCAAAACCTAATGGTAGGTCCTGGAAGTCACAAAAATAGATGGGTGTTGGTTCAATTGTGATTTTAAAGAAGAGAGACATTTTGGTGTGGCAGTTTCTTTTCCTGTGATCGCGGAGCGCTTTTTAGCAGAGTGGTTGGAAAGGACATGGAACTCCTGCTCCATGAGCAACGAGCGGGATTTACAACTGCTCAACTCTGCTCCATGCTCTGGTGGGCACTGGAATTACTAATTGAAGACGGGGGAAAGTACACTTTTGTCAGAACAGGCTGGCTAAATATGCAGCAGTAACTCAACACAGTGTCATTAAAGCTACATTCAAAGATGGTTGTTTTAATTAAGATTTTCAAATTTCATAGTGCAGTATATCCTTGTGTGTAACAATGCCAAACGGAACATTTCATTTCATTTAGACAAAGCTTATTCATTGTTTAAAAAAAAATCTCCATAAATGATCACTCACACAAGTGAACAAAAACCAATGTCCATTCAGATAGTCAGATATCTAGATAGTCAGATATCCAGATAGTCAGATGGTCATCCTTAATAGAGATCATATAATTCAGGATGTGTGTGTTTTACTCACCACAGTGATGAATGGGTTGACACTCTCCAGGGTTAGTCAGCACCACAGTCAGACCGTCTTCACAGCGAGGAACCTCCGGCAGCTGGCAACTAACCAGGTCACATACTACACACACACACACACACACACACACACACACACACACACACACACACACACACACACACACACACACACACACACACACACACACACACACACACACACACACACGACACACAGAGTACACGAAAAACACAGTAAACAAACAAACAATACACACACAAACAATACCGACGCGCACACAAACACACACACACACACACACACACACACACACACACACACACACACACACACACACACACACTGTACACAGTATTATAGTATCACACACTACACGTACAGTATTACAGTAGTATTAGTGTAGACTACAATATAGTAGTCCAATATAGTGCATTATAGTACATATTAGTACTGTAGAATAGTGTTGTAGTATTTTAATAATGTAGTACGTACCACTGTCACAACCTGATCTGTTTCACCTGTCTTTGTGCTTGTTTCCAGCCCCACCAAGTGTCTCCCCTCATTATCTCCTGTGTATTTAAACCTGTTTTCTCTGTTTGTCTGTTGCCAGTTTGTTTTGTTCGTCAAGCCTACCAGCGTTTTTCCCCTTGCTCCTGTCTTATGGCGGGAGGGACTCCATAACCTGGCAGAATGCCATGACCAGGCATTCGACACTTCTGGAGCAATTCCGTGGATTCCCTACTGGGCAGCGGGTCACACTCGTAATCGCCCAGCCTACCCCAGTGTCCCGAGAACCCCGCTTACCTCCTCCGGAGCGCTATGCTGGAGATTCTATAACCTGCCAGGCTTTTCTCTCCCAGTGCTCCCTCAATTTTCACCATGCAGCCTTCTGTGTTCCCCTCGGACCACTCGAGGATAGTGTACTTCATAACGCTGATGTCCGGGAGGGCACTCGCCTGGGCTACGATGGTGTGGGAGCAACAGTCCGCCATCTTTCTTAGTCTAGAGGAGTTTGAAGCGGAAGTTCGTAAGGTGTTTGATTCTCCGTTGTCTGGGAGAGAGGCTGCTCATAAGCTGCTCCAGCTACGTCAAGACTCCCGTAGTGTGGCAGACTACGCAATGGATTTTCGCATGTTGGTGGCTGAGAGTGCCTGGAACCTGGAAGCATTGTTCGACATGTTTCTTCACGGATTATTGGAGGTGGTCATAAATGAGCTTGCAGCCCGGGAGCTGCCCATGGACCTTGACTCCCTCATAGCCTTGACCATCCGAATCGATGGACGGCTTTGAGAACGTAGGAAGGAGAGGGAATCTGTGCCCTTTAACCCTCGATTCCCACCTCACCCGAGTTCTCTCAGGAATCACCGAAGGCCGACTCCTTCAGAGTCCAGACACCTGGGCAGGGCTAGACTGACTCCGGCTGAGCGCTTCCTCCGACCCCACACCCAGAGCTATTGAACATTTCGTAGCAACCTGCCCATTAAAACCCAGGCTCATTAAAAAGGGGAGAGTACTCTGGTGGGCCTTATGGAGAACTTTTCCTCTACCCTTACTCGCATCCATTTCCATGCCATCCTGCTGTGGGGGATTCAGTAGAAATCTCTCTAGGTACTCATCGACTCTGGGGCCGATGAGAGTTTTTTGGACGCTACTCTGGTGTCCGAGCTGGGCATCCCCACTCAGCCCCTCTCCATTCCCATGGACATTAGACCGCTGGACTGGCGCTCTATAGACAGGGTCACTCACAATACCACTCCTATAAACCTATGAGTGTCAGGGAACCACAGCGAGGCAATCCAATTTATGCTGATTAATCAGGTTCCCATTGTATTGGGATTATCTTGGCTCCAGTGACACAATCCCAATATAGACTGGACTGTTGGTGCCATTATGGTCTGCAGCCCGTTCTGCCACGCACATTTTCTGAAGTGAGCACAGCCTGCCCAGGGACGTTCCTGTGGGCTCGGAAGTTGCCCCGGACCACTCCACCATTCCCGCGGAGTACCAGGATCTCCAGGAGGTGTTCTGGTTCACTGAAACTATGACTGCGGGATTGACCTTCTCCCAGGCACCATTCTGCCCTGGGGACGACTGTAGTTTCTGTCGGATCCGTAGACCAAGGCAATGGAGACCTACATTGAGGACTCCCTAGCTGCAGGGTTCATCCGTCCTTCCACATCCCCCGCCTTCTGCATCCCCAGGGATCTTCTTTGTGGAGAAGAAGCACAAAACCCTGCGCCCGTGCATCGACTACCGGGGCCTAAATGACATTACGGGGAAGAACAGCTGCCTGCTACCACTCATCTCGACAGCCTTTGAGACTCTCCAGGGGGACACCGTGTTCTCCAAGCTGTACTTATGGAACGCCCACCCACTGGTGCGGATACGGGAATGGGACGAGTGGAAGACTGCCTTCAACACAGCCAGCGGCTACGAGTGTCTGGTCATGCCATTTGGGCTTATCAACGCCCCAACTGTGTTCCAGGCTCTGGTTAATGATGTTCTCTGTGACATGTTGAACCGGTTCGACTTTGACTACCTCAAAGAAATCCTCATCTTCTCCCGCTCCACCCAAGAACACATGCTCCACGTCTGACAGGTTCTCCAACGCCTCCTGGAGAAGTGCGAATTATATCGCTTCACCATCCCCTTCCTGGGTTACATCATCACTGCAGGGAATGTACAGATGGATCCCGGGAAGGTGAGAGTGGTGGTGGATTGGCCCCAGCCTACGTCCAGGGTGCAGCTAAAATATTTTCTGTGATTCACCAACTTTTATCGCCGCTTTATCTGGGGTTACAGCACCCTGGCTTCCCCCATCTATACTTACCACTTCCAAGGTTCTGTTCACGTTGTCCCCAGCTGCTGACCGGGAGTTCCGGACACTGTTTCACCACAGCTCCCATCTTGGTTCATCCTGTTCCATCCCGCGAGTTCGTGGTGGAGGCCACTTCTTCGGATGTCTCAGTGGGGGCTGTCCTGTTCCAGCATTCTGCCCTGGACCTCAAGTTACATCCCTGCGCCTTCTTCTCCCATTTCCTAAACGCCACGGAGAGGAACTACGATGTGGGGAATTGTGAGCTACTCGCGATGAAGATGGCGTTGGAGGAGTGGAGGCACGGACTGGAGCAGGCGGAACATCTGTTCATTGTGTGGGCCGACCACAAGAACCTGGAATATCTCTGCACCGCCAAGCGTCTAAATTCTAGGCAAGCTAGTTGGGCCCTGCTCTTCACCTGGTTCAACTTCTCCCTCTCCTACCAACCAGGATCCAGAAACATTAAGCTGGATTCACTGTCATGCTGCTAAAGCCCTGTAGTTACCACACTGGTACTCCGGACAACAGTTGGACTGTGTTAATGTATTGTTGTATTGTATTGTATACAGCATGGTATAGTAATCTGGTGTGGTGTAATATTATAATATATTGTAGGTATAGTAATTTAGTAGTGTAGTGTTATAATATACAGTATACAGTGCCTTGCGAAAGTATTCGGCCCCCTTGAACTTTGCGACCTTTTGCCACATTTCAGGCTTCAAACATAAAGATATAAAACTTTATTTTTTTGTGAAGAATCAACAACAAGTGGGACACAATCATGAAGTGGAACGACATTTATTGGATATTTCAAACTTTTTTAACAAATCAAAAACTGAAAAATTGGGCGTGCAAAATTATTCAGCCCCTTTACTTTCAGTGCAGCAAACTCTCTCCAGAAGTTCAGTGAGGATCTCTGAATGATCCAATGTTGACCTAAATGACTAATGATGATAAATACAATCCACCTGTGTGAAATCAAGTGTCCGTATCAATGCACCTGCACTGTGATAGTCTCAGAGGTCCGTTAAAAGCGCAGAGAGCATCATGAAGAACAAGGAACACACCAGGCAGGTCCGAGATACTGTTGTGAAGAAGTTTAAAGCCGGATTTGGATACAAAAAGATTTCCCAAGCTTTAAACCTCCCAAGGAGCACTGTGCAAGTGATAATATTGAAATGGAAGGAGTATCAGACCACTGCAAATCTACCAAGACCTGGCCGTCCCTCTAAACTTTCAGCTCATACAAGGAGAAGACTGATCAGAGATGCAGCCAAGAGGCCCATGATCACTCTGGATGAACAGCTGAGTTGGGAGACTCTGTCCATAGGACAACAATCAGTCGTATATTGCACAAATCTGGCCTTTATGGAAGAGTTGCAAGAAGAAAGCCATTTCTTAAAGATATCCATAAAAAGTGTCGTTTAAAGTTTGCCACAAGCCACCTGGGAGACACACCAAACATGTGGAAGAAGGTGCAAATTGAACTTTTTGGCAACGATGCAAAACGTTATGTTTGGCGTAAAAGCAACACAGCTCATCACCCTGAACACACCATCCCCACTGTCAAACATGGTGGTGGCAGCATCATGGTTTGGGCCTGCTTTTCTTCAGCAGGGACAGGGAAGATGGTTAAAATTGATGGGAAGATGGATGGAGCCAAATACAGGACCATTCTGGAAGAATGTCTGCAAAAGACCTGAGACTGGGACGGAGATTTGTCTTCCAACAAGACAATGATCCAAAACATAAAGCAAAACCTACAATGGAATGGTTCAAAAATAAACATATCCAGGTGTTAGAATGGCCAAGTCAAAGTCCAGACCTGAATCCAATCGAGAATCTGTGGAAAGAACTGAAAACTGCTGTTCACAAATGCTCTCCATCCAACCTCACTGAGCTCGAGCTGTTTTGCAAGGAGGAATGGGAAAAAATGTCAGTCTCTCGATGTGCAAAACTGATAGAGACATACCCCAAGCGACTTACAGCTGTAATCGTAGCAAAAGGTGGCGCTACAAAGTATTAACTTAAGGGGGCTGAATAATTTTGCACGCCCAATTTTTCAGTTTTTGATTTGTTAAAAAAGTTTGAAATATCCAATAAATGTCGTTCCACTTCATGATTGTGTCCCACTTGTTGTTGATTCTTCACAAAAAAATACAGTTTTATATCTTTATGTTTGAAGCCTGAAATGTGGCAAAAGGTCGCAAAGTTCAAGTGTGCCGAATACTTTCGCAAGGCACTGTATATTAGTATAGTATTCTAGTAGTGCAGTATTGTAAAGAAAGTATATATTGGTATAGTAGCCTAGTAGTGTAGTATTATAATACTGTATGAAGCATTTTGCTACACCCGCAATAACATCTGTACGTGACCAATACATTCGATTTGATTTAATATACAGTATATATTACTATAGTATTCTAGTAGGGTAGTATTCTAATATACCATATATATTAGTAAAAAATTCTAGTAATATGGTACATACCACACTCGTATTCCGGACAACACTTGGACTCCCTCTTCTCCCTCAGAACCTCACAGGGTCCACATGCTGGAGCTACAAACCCATACACATACACACACACACACACACACACACGCACACGCACACACACGCACACACACATTCTCCACTGAGTATGTGTGTTTATGAGTGTATCCCGTATGTCTATGTGTGTGTGTGTGTTTGTGTGTGTGTGTATCTGAATGTATATACATTGGGATGTATGGATAAAATGGACGTACATTAAGTATTTGCCACCTTTCTGATTTTCTCTATTTTCGCATATTTTTGATACTGAATGTTATCGGATCTTCAACCAAAACCTAATATTAGATAAAGAGAACCTGAATTTGCAATAACAAAAAAATATATATACTTTAAAAAAATGTATTAACACCCAATCCCTCTGTGTGAAAAGGTATTTGCCCCTTACACTCAATAACTGGATGTGCTTTCACTGCTATGACTCCGACCAAACACTTCATGTAGCTGTTGATCAGTCCACCTTTAGCTGCAATGACTCCAACCAAACACTTCCATTAGCTGTTGATCAGTCTACCTTTAGCTGCAATGACTCCAACCAAACACTTCCTGTAGCTGTTGATCAGTCCAACTTTAGCTGCAATGACTCCAACCAAACACTTCCTGTAGTTGTTGATCAATCTCTCATGTCGCTGTGGAGGAATTTTGGCCCACTCTTCCATGCAGAACTGCTGTAACTCAGAAACATTTGCGGCTTTTCAAGCATGAACTGCTCATTTCAGGTCCTGCTACAACATCTCAATTGGGATTAGGTTTGGACTTTGTCTAGGCCATTCCAAAACTAAAAATGTGTTGCTTTTTAACCATTTTCATGTAGACTTGTTTGTGTGATTTGGATCATTGTCTTATTGCACAGAAGCAGCTGCACTTCAGCTTCAGCTCACAAACGGATGGCCTGACATTCTCCTGGAGAATTATTTGATACAGAGAAGTTATAGTTATAACTCATCTGTCTTGAACATTCTTTTAACTCATCTGTCCATAGAACATTCTTCCAAGAGTCTTGATGATCATCCAGGTCCTTTCAGGTGCTTTTTGGCAAACCTGAGTCAACTTATGTCTGGAGACAACCAAACACTGCATTCCACAGTAAGAACTTCATACCAACAATCAAGCATGGTGGTGGTAGTGTGATGGTTTGGGGACGCTTTGCTACCTCAGGACCTGGACATCTTGCCTTAACAGAAAGAACTATGAATTCTGCTCTGTATCAAATAATTCTACAGAAGAATGTCAGGCCATCTGTCTGTGAGCTGAAGCTGAAGTGTAGCTGGGTTATTCAGCAAGACAATGATTCAAAACACACAAACAAGTTGAAATGAAAATGGTTAAAAAGCAACACATTTAAACGTTTTGGAATGGCCAAGTCAAAGTTCGGACCTAATCCCAATCAGCTAAAGGTGGCACAACCAGTATATTGAGTGTAAGGGTGCAATTACTTTTTCACACAGGGGCTTTGGATCATTACAGAGGGTAGTGGGTACGGCCCAGTACATCACTGGCGCCAAGCGTCCTGCCATCCAGGACCTCTATACCAGGTGGTGCCAGAGGAAGGCCCTAAAAATTGTCATAGACTCCAGCCACCCTAGTCATAGACTGTTCTCTCTGTTACTGCACTGCAAGCGGTACCGGAGCGCCAAGTCTAGGTCCAAGAGGCTTCTATACAGCTTCTACCACAAGCCATAAGACTCCTGAACATCTAATCAAATGGCTACCTAGACTATTTGCATTGCCCCCGCCCCCCATTTACACCGCTGCTACTCTCTGTTATTATCTCTGCATAGTCACTTTAATATCTCCACCTACATGTACATATTACCTCAATTACCTTGACTAACCAGTGCCCCCGCACATTGACGCTGTACCAGTACCCCCTGTATATAGTCTCGCTTTTGTTATTTTACTGCTGCTCTTTAACTACTTGTTACTTTTATTTCTTATTCTTATTTCTGTTTTTTAAACTACATTGTTGGTTAGGGGCTTGTAAGTAAGCATTTCACTGTAAGGTCTACCTACAACGGTTGTATTCGCATGTGACTAATAAAATTTAATTTGATGTTACATACATCTTTAATTTTTTTCATTAAAAAAAAGGTATGACATTTTTGTTTCAATTGTTCACTCATGTTCCCTTTTTTTAATATTAGGTTTTGGTTGAAAATCGGATAACATTCAGCATCAAAAATATGCAAAAACAGAGAAAATTACAAAGGGGCAAATACTTTTCCGCAACACTGTATGTGTGTGTTATGATCAATGCAGGGTCGGTATGTATGTGTGTGTTGCCGTTATGATCAATGCAGGGTCGGTATGTTTGTGTGTGTTGCCGTTATGATCAATGCAGGGTCGGTATGTATGTGTGTGTTACCGTTATGATCAATGTAGGGTCGGTATGTATGTGTGTGTTACCGTTATGATCAATACAGGGTCTGTATGTATGTGTGTGTTACCGTTATGATCAATGTAGGGTCGGTATGTATGTGTGTGTTACCGTTATGATCAATACAGGGTCTGTATGTATGTGTGTGTTACCGTTATGATCAATGCAGGGTCGGTATGTATGTGTGTGTTGCCGTTATGATCAATGCAGGGTCGGTATGTATGTGTGTGTTGCCGTTATGATCAATGCAGGGTCAGTATGTTTGTGTGTTTTACCTTTATGATCAAAGCAGGGGCGAGCAGTGCAGTTGATACGTTGACGATCCAGACACATACAAATCAGACACGTGTTCTCCTCTGGCACCCAGCTCTGTAGATACTACACAAAAACAGACACGTTTTACTATCCTTGTGGGGACCAATTTATTCCCATTCAAAATCCTATTTTTCCTAACCCTTAACACTAACCCCTAACACTAACCCCTAACGCAAACCCCTAACACAGGGGTTCCCAAAAGGTTTTTCCACATGACCCCATTTTGACATCTGAAAATCCTTATGACCCCAAACATGGGAAAACAACTATGTTTTTTTATTTTTTATTATTTCACCTTTATTCAACCAGGTAGGCTAGTTGAGAACATGTTCTCATTTGCAACTGCGACCTGGCCAAGATAAAGCATAGCAGTGTGAACGGACAACACAGAGTTACACATGAAGTAAACAATTAACAAGTCAATAACACAGTAGAAAAAAAAGGAAAAAAAAGAGAGTCTATATACATTGTGTGCAAAAGGCATGAGGAGGTAGGCGAATAATTAACATTTTTCAGATGAACACTGGAGTGATAAATGATCAGATGGTCATGTACAGGTAGAGATATTGGTGTGCAAAAGAGCAAAAAAGTAAATAAATACAAACAGTATGGGGATGAGGTAGGTAAAATTGGGTGGGCTATTTACCGATAGACTATGTACAGCTGCAGCGATCAGTTAGCTGCTCAGATAGCAGATGTTTGAAGTTGGTGAGGTAGATAAAAGTCTCCAACTTCAGCGATTTTTGAAATTCGTTCCAGTCACAGGCAGCAGAGAACTGGAATGAAAGGCGGCCAAATGAGGTGTTGGCTTTAGGGATGATCAGTGAGATACACCTGCTGGAGCACGTGCTACGGGTGGGTGTTGCCATCGTGACCAGTGAACTGAGATAAGGCGGAGCTTTATGGTGGAGCTTTATGTAATTAACAGCCAATTAACAGCCAATGTTTACTTTTGGCTATGGCAGTCAATTTCTGATTGTCTCTTATCTCACAACCACCAACAAGATGGGTGTGCTTGATGCATGTGGCATTGGAGCTTCTCAAAGTCTGTGGGCGTGGTCGACATTGAGTATCTAATCTCTGCTGTCACATCCAACCTGAATGGATGTTTGGTTTTAATGCAGACGAGAGCACTGAATCCAACTTCACATCGATATCAGCTGGTGAAGGGTACAATGAGTTTTCATGCTTTTCGTGCTCGACCTGCGAAATGTCCTACCTGTCTAAATTGTCCTTGTTTTACTATCCTTGTGAGAACTCTGGTCCTACAATAGTAAAACCAAAAACATACACACAAATGTACTATAAATTCATTTTTTGTGTGTTTGAAAGAACAGGAGCAGAAAATCAGAGACAGAGGGATGAGAAATGTGTAGGTTTAGGGTTAGGCAGCCTTTACCTTTAGCACAGACACCAGCTGCTTTTATTGATAATGGATAATGGATAAAACTTGTCTGCCAGTCTGCACAACGTGTAATCAACCCTGAGCATACCGGACTCCACTACAACACCTGATTCCTGCCGTAAGCCCTGGACCATTACTCCTGATCATTGCAGCTAGTTAGCTGCTACCAAGTGGCCCAGCCCCAAAGCTAGCCTTGAGCAAGGCCCATCTCCCGGCCTACTCAGTGGACCCTATGATCACTCGGCTACACAGCTGATGCTTCGCGGACTCTTCACTAACACGACTAGAATCCACTACCACTGGATTCTTGCCGTAAGCTCTGGACTTTTGCATTGGATCATCGCTGCTAGCTTGCTGCTACCGAGTGGCTATAGTGGCTAATGCCCTTGTCCTGAAGCTAGCAACAGTTAGCCTCGAGCCAGGCGCATCTCCCGGCTAGCAAACAAAATTACTCCAGCTACATAGCCCTTTTGTCAACTGCCGTTCCATCACGACTGGTCTTCTGACGTAATTCCATGCACCCTAAACCGGCCTTTGCCAGGCGTCAATGAAGATGCTTTTACTTGCCCTGGCCTGCTAACTTTTTTTGTACACCGTGTCTCCTGCTTGCTAGCGTGGTAATGACTACCTAGCAGCCTCCCTGTTTCATCTACTGCTGTTCACTGGAACCTATGATCACTTGGCTACATAGCTGATGCCTGCTGGACTGTGCATTAATCACTGTACTCCATTTAGTTTATTTTGTTTATCTGTCGGCCCCAGCCTCAAACTCAGACCCTGTGTGTAGTTAACTGACCCTTGCTGCCCATTCATTGCCATTTTACCTGTTGTTGTCTTAGCTGATTAGCTGTTGTTGTCTTACCCGTTGTTGTCTTAGCTAATCAACACCTGTGATTGCTTCATGACTGTCACGTTCTGACCTTTATTTTCTTTGTTTTGTCTTTTTTTAGTATGGTCAGCGCGTGAGTTGGGGTGGGCAGTCTATGTTTTGTGTTTCTATGTTTTTCTATTTCTGTGTTTGGCCTGATATGGTTCTCAATCAGAGGCAGCTGTTTATCGTTGTCCCTGATTGAGAACCATATTTAGGTAGCCTGGGTTTCACTATTGGTTTGTGGGTGTTTGTTTCCTGTGTCAGTGTTTGTGCCACACGGGACTGTTTCGGTTTGGTTTATTTCACGTTATTGTTTATTTGTTTTGTATTTCATAGTGTTCAGGCTTTTCTTATTAAAATCGTCATGGACACTTACCACCCTGCGTTTTTGTCACGTTCTGACTTTTATTTCCTTTGTTTTGTATTTATTTAGTATGGTCAGGGTGTGAGTTGGGTGGGCAGTCTATGTTTGTTTTTCTATGTTTTGGGGCATTTCTATGTTTCGGCCTAGTATGGTTCTCAATCAGAGGCAGGTGTCATTAGTTGTCTCTGATTGAGAATCATACTTAGGTAGCCTGGGTTGCACTGTTTGTTTGTGGGTGATTGTCTATGTTGATGGCTTGTTTCAGCACAGGTCTCATTTTGTAGCTTCACGGTCGAATTTGGTTTATTGTTTTTGTTACTCGTTTGTATAGTGTTCAGTCTTTCTTTATTAAAGATTTACCATGGACACTTAACACGCCGCATATTGGTCCTCTGATCCTTTTCGCCTCTCCTCTTCAGAAGAAGAGGAGGACGACCGTGACAGTTTTGGTCCGATCCCTGCTACACCTCCTCTTCAGATGAAGAGGAGGAAATCTGCCGTAACAATGCCTCGCTTTATGTCTCTCTCTAATGTCAGTATGCCTTGTATACTGTTGTTTAGGATAGTTATAATTGTTTTAGTTTACTGCGGAGTCCCACTCAACATGCCTCAGATACGACTTTTGCCCCACCTCTCACACATGCGGTGACCTCACCCAGCATAACTAGTTTGTCCAGAAATGCAACCTCTCTTATTGTCACTCAATGCCTAGGTTTACATCCACTGTACCCGTGCCCTACCATACCCCTATCTGTACATTATGCCTTGAATCTATCCTACCTCACCCAGAAATCTGCTCCTTTTATTCTGTCCCCAACGCACTAGACAATAAGTTCTTATAGCCTTTAGCCATACCCCTATCCTACTCCTCCTGTGTTAACTAACCTCCAGATGAGCTTCAATGCCATACAACTCTCCATCTGTGGCCTACAACTGCTCTTAAATACATCTCCTCTCCCTCAACTCCCTTGATAATGGAGACAGGGTCTATCTGCAGTTCCGCCTTTTCATCCTCAGGCGCCTGCAAGTGTTTAACAAAAACACTGTTTGGACATTGTGTTAACTAACCTCCAGACTCATTTCAATGCCATACAACTCTCCTTCCGTGGCATCCAACTGCTCGTAAATGCAAGTAAAACTAAATGCATGCTCTTCAAACGATCGCTGCCCGCACCTGCCAGTCCATCCAGCATCACTACTCTGGACGGTTCTGACTTATATGTGTACAACTACAAATACCTAGGTGTCTGGTTAGACTGTAAACTCTCCTTCCAGACTCACATTAAGCATCTCCAATCCAAAATTAAATCTAGAATAGCCTTTATATTTCACAACAAAGCATACTTCTCTCATGCTGCCAAACATACCCTCGTAAAACTGACCATCCTACCGATCCTCGACTTTGGCGATGTCATTTACAAATTAGCCTCCAACACTCTACTCAACAAATTGGATGCAGGATATCACAGTGCCATCCGTTTAGTCACCAAAGCCCCATATACTACCCACCACTGCGACCTGAATGCTCTTGTTGGCTGGCCCTCGCTTCATGCTTGTCGCCAAACCCACTGGCTCCAGGTCATCTACAAGTCTCTGCTAGGTCAAGCCCCGCCTTATCTCAGCTCACTGTTCACCATAGCAGCACCCACCCATAGCACGTGCTCCAGCAGGTATATCTCACTTGTCACCCCCAAAGCCAATTCTTACTTTGGCCGCCTTTCCTTCCAGTTCTCTGCTGCCAATGACTGGAACGAATTGCAAAAATCGCTGAAGCTGGAGACTCTTACCTCCCTCACTACCTTTAAGCATCAGCTATCTGAGCAGCTTAATGATCGCTGCATCTGTAAACAGCCCATTGGTAAACAGCCCATCCAACTACCTAGCCCACCCCATATTGTTTATATTTACTTTTTTGCTCTTTTGCACACCAGTATTTCTACTTGCACATCATTATCTGCACATTTATCACACCAGTGATAATTTGCTAAATTGTAATTACTTTGCTACTATGGCCTATTTATTGCCATACCTCCTTACACCATTTGCACACACTGTATATAGACTTTTTCTATTGTGTTATTGACTGTACGTTTGTTTATTCCATCTGTAACTCTGTGTTGTAGTTTGTGTCACACTGCTTTGCTTTATCTTGGCCAGGTCGCAGTTGTAAATGAGAACTTGTTCTCTACTGGCCTACCGGGTTAAATAAAGGTGACATTTTAAAAACTGGCACGTTGAGAGAAGCAGAGAGTCAGAGGGATGAGAAATGTGTAGGCTTGAGGGCGCCGCCAAACTGGCCCGTTGATTTTATCTGCTTGAACAGTATCCTGGTAAACACCTTTAGCTATGTGTGTGTGAGTGTGGTTGTGTGTTGTCTCACCGGGTGTGTGTGTCCGTGCTGGTCGACACACTGGTTGCAGGCGTCAGGTGATACACACTCTCCCCCCAGCGGCACCGTGTTCCCTGGACAAAAACACCCTTCTGTTGGCTTGGTGATACACACACTCCCATTACCACTAAGAACCCCTGAGTTGCCAGGCGACAGGCCAATGCTGCTGCAGTCCTCCACACACCCGGTCCGACATGCATCATACTCCATGGAGCTGGGGCACTGCATGGCTACACACAATAATAATCATATTAATCATAATGATCATATTTAATCATACTAATCATAATCTTCATGATCATCAACAATAATCATATACAATATTAATAATAATTAATGATACTAATATCAAATAGTAATAATAATAGTAGTAACAAAGGTATTATTTGTAAAGTGCATTTCTCACACCAAAGGTGCTACAACGTCAAAAAAAAGATTTTACTGTATTATAAAACAGAGAGAACACTGATCCGAGACAGGAATCAAAGTAGGTCTCTTCAGAACAAAACACACATATTTAGGTGTATAACAGGTGTTGTCAGAACATAACAGGACACAGACTTACGGCAAAGGTTTGTGCTTCTCCAGTGGACACAGAGTCCTCTCTGTCGGCAGAGATGTGTATAGGAGGAAATTACATCACAGACGTCTGTCTCCTGACATGCTTCCTTTTGGCAGCGCAAAATGAAAGGCATGATGGGAACATGTGTGTGACAGGAGGAGAACACCTCGGAGCGCAGCACCTCACACGCCCTCGACGCTCCGTACACACACACTGGGGCATGCCGCGGGACACACACACCGTCGCCGCTCGATACCATCCAATCGGAGACGAGAAGAGCTGAGTCAGAAGTCGAACTGCCATTCCTCAGAGAGAGATAATTAACCCTCTCCTCGCCACACCACCCTGACACACACAGAGAATAATATTATTTAATTACCATAGTGAATTGTATGTTTATGTGTCAATTAATCCCATAAGGGACGGGATGCCAATTGGCGAATTGACACGAAAAAAAATGTCATAAATTTGTTCATTCATTAATTAATTCATACACACACACACACACACACACACACACACACACACACACACACACACACACACACACACACACACACACACACACACACACAAATGACTTCATTAATGTGTGTGTGTGTGTGCGTGTTTACTATGTGTTTATCTGTGAGTGTGTACCACAGACTCCAGAGGTGTGGTTGATAGTGGAGGAGGTGAGTGTGATGGTGAACTCGTTTTTCTGAGGGGTAAATGCCAGGATGTAGCCATGTTCCACGGATCTCAGCTGAAACATCACTCCTCCATAACGCATCACCTCCACCAGACTGGAGCGGAATGGGAGGGAGACAGGGGCTCCATCTACTGTCACCTAGACACACACACACACACACACACACACACACACAGTACACACGCACATAGTACACACACTCATAGTATACACACTTATAGTGCACACACTCAGAGTAAACACAGTCAGAGTACACACACTCAGAGTACACACACTCAGAGTACACACACTCAGAGTACACACACAATAATATTACACACACACATAGTACACACACTCATAGTATACACACTTATAGTGCACACACTCAGAGTACACACACTCATAGTATACACACAGTAATATTACACACACACGCAAAGTACACACACTCATAGTACACACACAGTAATAGTACACACACACTCATTATACACACACTCAGAGTACACACTCTCATAGTACACACACACATAGTACACACACTCAAAGTACACATTCTCATAGCACACACACTCATTATACACATACTAATAGTAAACACTCTCATAGTACACACTCTCATAGCAAACACTCTCATAGTACACATACTCATAGTACACACACACTCATAGTACACACACTCAGTACACATACTCATAGTACACACACTCAGTACACATACTCATAGTACACACACTCTTAGTACACACACTCAGTACACATACTCATAGTACACACACTCTTAGTACACATACTCATAGTACACACACTCAGTACACATACTCATAGTTCACACACTCTGAACACATACTCATAGTACACACACTCAGTACACATACTCATAGTACACATACTCAGAACACATACTCATAGTACACACACTCAGAACACATACTCATAGTACACACACTCTTAGTACACACACTCAGTACACACACTCTTAGTACACATACTCATAGTACACACACTCAGAACACATACTCATAGTGCACACACTCAGAACACATACTCATAGTACACACACTCTTAGTACACACACTCAGTACACACACTCTTAGTACACATACTCATAGTACACACACTCAGTACACATACTCATAGTGCACACACTCAGAACACATACTCATAGTACACACACTCTTAGTACACACACTCAGTGCACATTCTCATAGTACACATACTCAGAGTACACACACTCATAGTACACACAGTCAGTACACATACTCAGAGTATACCCCCAGTCATAGTTCACACAGTCAGTTCACCCCCCTAGGTCCTACCGTCATGTCGTCTTTCAGCAGTACAGTACTTTGCCCATGCGTAAATTCCATGACCTTCATGCAGACTTCGTTCTGATTGGATGACCCTGGGCAGGTTCCGCTGTGCAGCGTGACCTCTGAACCTCCCGTGTCCCCGGCAACCGTCAGCAGGGTGTAGGAACATAGCCCCTCCCCTTCCAGCCTTAGAGCCACGCCATCAAACCTCACCACGTGGTTGGTGGAGCTACCCATACAGACACCTGGAGGGAGGGAGGGAGGAAGGGAGGGAGGGGTTGTGTTACAGATGCGTGTGGGTAAGTGCATCTAATATGGGTGTGCTTAATGTGTGTGTGAGTGTGCTATAATGTGTGTGAGTGTGTGTTTGTGTCTGTGTGAGTGTGCGTGTGTACTAACAAGGGCAGTCCCAGTGGCAGCCACAGTTATCCTGAACTCTGAGAGGACTCATGTGGTTACTGCAGGCTGGGGGCTCCAGTCGATCACAGTTCACCTGGATAATTGAATATAACATAATATACTCTTAATATACTATAATATACTGTACTATAATATAACATAAAATAGGGTACTTTAATATACTATAATGTAATATACTATAATATACAGTATTTTAATATACCATAACGTAATATAATAAAATACAATAGACTTTAATATACTATAATGTAATATACTAAAATATAATAGAAAATAATATACTTTAATAAACTATACTGTAATATACTATAATATACAGTACTTTAATACTATAATATAATATACTTTATTATACTATAATGTAATATAATGAAATACAATAGACTTTCATATACTATAATGTAACATAACATGCTTGAATATACTAAAATATATTATAATATGGTATAATGTAATATGCCATAATATAATGTAATATACTATAATATATTAGGCTGGCGGCTCCAGACGATCACAGTTCACCTTGTGGCTCTGAACAGTCACGGCTCCGCTTGGGTGGCACAGCACCGAATGACATCTGTCAGGAAGCAGCCACGACTCACCAGGCTACACACAAAGTTAGTGCTGAATATTCAGACTGGTCAAGGAAAACAATAGTTAAAGTAATTGTCCAATGAAATTCGCACTTTTAAAAGTTCGTATTCTCTTATTCAAATAATATATTTGAGGTACGCTACGCACACACACCATTCCAACATGTGTATGCGACCAATACAATTTGATTTGAACACAGAAATGCTGCTTTTCACCATGCTTAATTAAATTTTTTTGGAAGAAAAACTATTTTACTCATATTGAAAGTAATTATAGATCATACTTCATACAAATATGGAAACACTGGGCAGTTAATTTAATTCAGTAGTTCAGTAGTTAAATGATGGTTGTCACATCAACACATCAGCAAGTCAACACACACTCACCTTCCTCTCGTTCCCATCATCATCGACACACACTCCAGGAGGACCAGCTGAGGAAGAATACACATCACAATCTTCATAATCATCACTCTCATCATCACTAAAATCATCATCATTACCATCATCCTCATCACCAAAATCATCATCATTACCATCATCATCATCACCAAAATCATCATCATTACCATCACCATCACCACCATCATCATCATCACAATCAACACCATCATCATCACCATCATCACCACCATCATCACCACCATCATCAACATTATCATCATCACCACCATCATCAACATTATCATCATCACCACCATCACCAACACCATCATCACCATCATCATCACCAGCATCACCATTATCACCACCATCATCATCAATTCAATTACCACTATCATCATCATCATCATCATCACCATCATCATCATCTTCATCAATATCATCAGCATCACCATCATCACCAGCATCATCATCACCACCGTCATCGTCATCCTCTTCATCTTCATCAATATCATCATCATTATCATAATCTCTCCAGGTAGCTCTGGTCCAGTACTATACCTCTACAGAGTTTGTCTGTGTAGCTCTTGTCCAGTGTTAACAGCATCATCAGCTCCTCCATGCTGTTAAGGTGGAGTGTGTTGTCCTGGTCGCCATGGGAACCAAGCAGGCTCAGTTCAGCTCTGTCGTAACCGGGCCCGATGCCGATGGGGAAAACTGACACGCCTGTTGGCAGAGTTATGATGTCCATCACTAAACTGTGGTGGTTGTTATGATGTCATTGCTAACCTGAAGTCCTCGTTATGATGTCACAACTAACCTGCAGTTCTCGCTATGATGTCACTATTAACCTGCTATCATCGTTATGATGTCACCATTAACCTGCGGTCCTCCTTATGATGCCACCACTAACCTGTGGTCCTCCTTATGATGTCACCACTGACCTGCTGCCATCCTTATGTCGTCACCCACTCTGCCCCCACTAGACGGAGAGATGGATGTTTGGACAGCAAATCGCAAATCACATCCTTATGATGTCAGTACTAATATGCTGCCCTCCTTATGACGTCACTACTAACATGCTGCCCTCCTTATGATGTCACTACTAACATGCTTCCCTCCTTATGATGTCACCACTAACCTGTGGTCCTCCTTATGATGTCACCACTAAACTCATGCCCTCCTTATGATGTTACCACTAACCTGTGTTCCACGTTACGATATCACCTCTAAACTGTGGTTTTTGTTATGATGTCAGCACTAACCTCCTGCCCTCCTTATGATGTCACCTCGACCCTGCTGCCATCCTTATGATGCTACCACTAACCTCCTGCCCTCCTTATGATGTCACCACTAACCTGTCCTCGTTATGATGTCACCACTAACCTCCTGCCCTCCTTATGATTTCACCACTAACCTGTCCTTGTTATGATGTCACCACTAAACTCCTGCCCTCCTTAGGATGTCACCACTAACCTCCTGCCCTCCTCATGTCACCACTAACCTATGGTCCTCCTTATGATGTCACCACAGACCTGCTGCCATCCTTATGTCGTCACCCACTCTGCCCCCACTAGACGGAGAGATGGATGTTTGGACAGCAAATCGCAAATCACATCCTTATGATGTCAGTACTAATATGCTGCCCTCCTTATGACGTCACTACTAACATGCTGCCTCCTTATGATGTCACTACTAACATGCTTCCCTCCTTATGATGTCACCACTAACCTGTGGTCCTCCTTATGATGTCACCACTAAAATCATGCCCTCCTTATGATGTTACCACTAACCTGTGTTCCACGTTATGATATCACCTCTAAACTGTGGTTTTTGTTATGATGTCAGCACTAACCTCCTGCCCTCCTTATGATGTCACCTCGACCCTGCTGCCATCCTTATGATGCTACCACTAACCTGTGGTCCTCGTTATGATGTCACCACTAACTTCCTGCCCTCCTTATGATGTCACCACTAACCTGTCCTTGTTATGATGTCACCACTAACCTCCTGCCCTCCTTATGATTTCACCACTAACCTGTCCTTGTTATGATGTCACCACTAAACTCCTGCCCTCCTCATGTCACCTCTAACCTGTGGTCCTCCTTCTGATGTCATCACTAACCTGCGGTCAGCGCCTCGTTAGTTGCCTCCTGTAGTTGGTCAGTCGACCTGTCAATCACTAGCATAACCACCACCTTGGCCACACCCACTCTGCCCCCACTAGACGGAGAGATGGATGTTTGGACAGCAAATCGCAACGCAGCACCTGATCACAGAGAAAGAGAGACCATCAGATGATACGGTGTGTGTGTTACCCAGCGCAATGTGTGTGTGTTACCCAGCGCGATGTGTGTGTGTTACCCAGCGCGATGTGTGTGGGTTACCCAGCACGATGTGTGTGCGTTACCCAGCGCAATGTGTGTGTGTTACCCAGCGCGATGTGTGTGTGTTACCCAGCGCGATGTGTGTGTGTTACCTGGCATGGTCTATTTACTGTGTTGGCAGATTGTTTTAATCTTTAGCAGTCATTTATGCTGTCTCTGGGACAGGACTATCAGTTTCAGAAAGAGAAAACAATGTCAAATTGTCATGGACCTGCCAGCAGAACTTGTGAATTCAACAATGTTATGCATTGACTTTTCTCCCAACCGCAATATAATGGACTGCCCGTCTTCCAGAAAGACAACCATCTCTGCACTCCACCAATCTGGCCTTTATGGTAAAGTGGTCAGATGAAAGCCACTCCTCAGTAAAAGGCACATGACAGTCGCTTGGACTCTCAGACCATGAGAAACAAGATTCTCTGGTTTGGTGAAACCAAGATTGAAGTATTTCAGTGGTAGCTCCACAGGGTTTCCCCCTCCAAGGGTTTTTCAGTTAGATAGTCCACATGTTCAGTGGTAGCTCCACAGGGTTTCCCCCTCTAAGGAATTTTCAGTTAGATAGTCCACATGTTCAGTGGTAGCTCCACAGGGTTTCCCCCTCCAAGGGATTTTCAGTTAGATAGTCCACATGTTCAGTGGTAGCTCCACAGGGTTTCCCCCTCCAACGGATTTTCAGTTAGATAGTCCACATGTTCAGTGGTAGCTCCACAGAGTTTCCCCCTCTAAGGGATTTTCAGTTAGATAGTCCACATGTTCAGTGGTAGCTCCACAGGGTTTCCCCCTCCAAGGGATTTTCAGTTAGATAGTCCACATGTTCAGTGGTAGCTCCACAGGGTTTCCCCCTCCAAGGGATTTTCAGTTAGATAGTCCACATGTTCAGTGGTAGCTCCACAGGGTTTCCCCCTCCAAGGGATTTTCAGTTGGATCTGTTTAGCTGTATTTGCAGGCTGGCATTATTTTATTTTTTATTTTATTTCACCTTTATTTAACCAGATAGGCTAGTTGAGAACAAGTTCTCATTTACAACTGCAACCTGGCCAAGATAAAGCAAATCAGTGCGACTGAAACAACAACACAGAGTGACACATAAAAAAACGTACAGACAATAACACAATAGAAAAATCTAAGTACAGTGTGTGCAAATATAGAAGAGTAGGGAGGTAAGGCAAGAAATAGGCCATGATGGTGAAATAATTACAATTTAGCATTAACACTGGAGTGATAGATGTGCAGATGATGATGTGCAAGTAGAGATACTGTGGTGCAAAAGAGCAAGAGGATAAGTAACAATATGGGGATGAGGTAGTTGGGTGTGCTATTTACAGATTGGCTGTGTACAGTGTCACGGCCCCTCCTCTGCATTGCAGGGGCGGTTCCTCTTGTAGGCAGAGGAGGGTCGTTAGTGATTGGAGCCACCTGGGCTCAGGGTATTAAACTGCTTCACTAAACAATCTTGCCTCTCTCTCTCTGCTCCTCCAGGTATTATCCTGTTTTGTTTGTTCCTTTGTAGTTTTACGTATTTTTCACTCAGTCATATTCACACACACACAGATTCACGCATCCCTGCACTTTACATACACCCTACATTATGATACTTTCACACCTCATTCCTTTTTCTTCGTTTAAAGTTAATAGTTTTGGTTTACAATAAATAACCTTTTTTATTGGCCTATACCTGTTCGTGTCCCCTCATTTTTGCCACAGGCTATGAGCCGGCCTGTGACAACAGGTACAGTGATCGGTAAGCTGCTCTGATAGCTGATGCTTAAAGTTGGAAAGGGAGACAAAAGACTCCAGCCTCACTGATTTTTGCAACTCGTTCCAGTAATTTGCAGCAGAGAACTGGAAGGAAAGGCGGCCAAAGGAAGTGTTGGCTTTGGGGATGACCTGTTAAATAAACCTGCTGTAGCGTGTGCTACGGTGTTGCTATGGTGACCAGTGAGCTGAGATAAGGTGGGGCTTTACCTAGCAAAGACGTATAGATGACCTGGAGCCAGTGGGTTTGGCAACGAATATGTAGTGAGGGCCAGCCAACGAGAGCATACATGTTGCAGTGGTGGTCGCAGTGGTACCAAGAAGACAGTGAATGATCCTGAGTGGCTGATTTACAATTTTGACTTAAATCTTCTTGAAAATCTATGGCAAGACTTTAAAATGGTTGTCTACCAATGATCAACAACCAAGTTGACAGCAGGTGAAGAATTTAGAAAAGAACAATGAACAAATACTGTACAATCCAGGCGTGCAAAGCTCTTAGAGACTTACCCAGAAAGACTTATAGCTGTAATTGCTGCCAAATGTGATTCTTTTATTTTTTATATTTTTTATTTCACCTTTATTTAACCACGTAGGCTAGTTGAGAACAAGTTCTCATTTACAACTGCGGCCTGGCCAAGATAAAGCAAAGCAGTGTGACACAAACATCAACACAGAGTTACATATGGAATAAACAAACATACAGTCAATAAATCAGTAGAGAAAGTATATGTACAGTGTATGCAAATGGGGTAGAATAAGGGGGGTGAGACAATAAATAGGCCATAGTGGTGAAATTATTACAGTATGGCAAATTAAACACTGGGGTGATAGATGTGCAGAAGATGAGTGTGCAAGTAGCGGTACTGGGGTGCAAAGGAGCAAAATAAATAAAATAAATAACAATATGGGGATGAGGTAGTTGGATGGGCTATTTACAGACTGGCTATGTACAGGTGCAGTGATCTGTGAGCTGCTCTGAAAACTGGTGCTTAAAGCTAGCGAGGGAGATATAAGTCTCCAGCTTCAGTGATTTTTGCAGTTCGTTCCAGTCATTGGCAGCAGAGGACTGGAAGGAAAGGCGACCAAAGGAAGAATTGGCTTTGAGGGTGACAAGTGAAATATACCTGCTGGAGCACGTGCTGCGGGTGGGTGCTGCTATGGTGACCAGTGAGCTGAGCTAAGGTGGGGCTTTACATAGCAATGACTTATAGATGACGTGGAGCCAGTGGGTTTGGCGACGGATATGAAGCGAGGGCCAGCCAATGAGAGCATACAGGTGGCAGTGGTGGATAGTGTATGGGGCTTGGTGACAAAACGGATGGCACTGTGATAGACTGCATCCAATTTGCTGAGGAGAGTGTTGGAGGCTATTTTATAAATGACATCGCCAAAGTCAAGGATCGGTAGGATTTTCAGTTTTACGAGGGTATGTTTGGCAGCATGAGTGAAGGATGCTTTGTTGCGAAATATGAAGCCGATTCTAGATTTAATTTTTGATTGGAGATGCTTAATGTGAGTCTGGAAGGAGAGTTTAAAGTCTAACCAGACACCTAGGTATTTGTAGTTGTCCACATATTCTAAGAACCGTCCAGAGTTGTGATGCTGGACGGGTGGGTAGGTTGAAGAGCATGCATTTACTTTTGCTTGCACATAAGAGCAGTTGTAGGCCATGGAAGGAGAGTTGTATGGCATTGAAGACAGAAGTATAAAGAATGGCGTCGTCTGTGTAGAGGTGGATCAGAGAATCACCAGCAGCAAGAGCGAAATCATTGATGTTTACAGAGAAAAGAGTTGGCCCGAGAATTGAACCCTGTGGCACCCCCATAGAGACTGCCAGACGTCCGGACAACAGTCCCTCTTATTTGACACACTGAACTCTGTCAAAGAAGTAGTTGGTGAACCAGGCGAGAATTTTAAGAAGGGAGGGTCCAGATTGTCTAGCCCAGCTGATTTGTATGGGTCCAGATTTTGCAGCTCTTTCAGAAAATCAGCTATCTGGATTTGGGTGAAGGAGAAATGGGGGAGGCTTAGGCAAGTTGCAGTGAGGGGTGCAGGGCGTTTGACCGGGGTAGGGGTAGCCAGGTAGAAAGCATGGCCAGCCGTAGAAAAATTCTCAATTATCGTGGATTTATCGGTGGTGACAGTGTTTCCTTTCCTCAGTGCAGTGGGCAGCTGGGAGGAGGTGCTCTTATTCTCTGTGTACTTTACAGTGTCCCAGAACTTTTTGGAGTTTGTGGTACAGGATGCAAATTTCTATTTGAAAAATGTAGCCTTAGCTTTCCTAACTGACTGTGTATATTGGTTCCTAACTTCCCTGAAAATGTGCATATTGCAGGGGCTATTCGATGTTAATGTAGTATGATTCTAACATGTATTGACTCAGGGGTGTGAATAAATATGTAATTTATATATTTCTGTATTTTATTTTCAATACATTTGCAAAGATGTATTTAAAAAAATATATAACTTTGTCATTATGGGGTACTGTGTACTGACATTTTGGATATATATTGACGGAATTAATCGAACCAAAGGATCAATTGTGTTGTTTATCCATTTTGAATTCAGGCTGTACATTTTTTATTAGAATATATAGTTGAGGTTTATGGTTTAGTGAGTGTTTTGTTCCAAATACAATGCTTTTAGTTTTATAAATATTTAGTGCTAAGTTATTCCTTGCCACCCAGTCTGAAACCAACTGCAGCTCATTGTTGAGTGTTGCAATCATTTCAGTCGCTGTAGTAGCCAACGTGTATAGTGATGAGTCATCCGCATACATAGACACTCTGGCCTTACTCGGTCAGTGGCATGTTGTTCGTAAAAATAGAAAAAGCAAGGGGCCTAAATAGCTACCCTGGGGAATTCCTGATTCTAACTGGATTATACTTGAGATGTTTCCATTAAAGAACACCCTCTGTGTTCTGTTAGACAAGTAACTCTTCATCCACATTATAGCAAGGGGTGTAAAACCATAACATAAACGTTTTTCCAGCAGCAGATTATGATCGATAATGTCAAAAGCTGCACTGAAGTCTAACAGGACAGCCCACACAATCATTTTGCCATCAACATCTCTCAGCCAATCATCAGTCATTTTTGTAAGTGCAGTGCTTGTTGAGTGTCCTTCCCTATAAGCATGCTGAAATGCTGATGTCAATTTGTTTACTGTGACATAGCATTGTAATGTATCTGGTCAAACATCATTTTTTCCAGAAGTTTACTAAGGGTTGGTAACAGGCTGATTGGTCAGCTATTTGAGCCAGTAAAGGGGGCTTTACTATTCTTGGGTAGCGGAATGCCTTTAGCTTCCCTCTAGGCCTGAGGACACGTACTTTCTAGTAGGCTTAAATTGAAGATGTGGCAAATAGGAGTGGCAATATCGTCTGCTTTTATCCTCAAATAATTTTCAGACTTGGCTTGTCATTGTTGATAGAAAACAATACTTTTTTAACCTCTTCCACACTGACTACGGAATTCAAAAGCACAATTCTTGTCTTATATCATTTGGTCCGATATACTTGGATGTGTAGTGTCAGCGTTTGTTACTGGCATGTCATCCCTAAGTTTGCTTATCTTGCCAATGAAAAAGTAATTAAATTAGTTTGCAATACCAGTGGGTTTTGCGATGAATCCGATTCAATGAATGAAGGAGGGGAGTTGGTTTTGTTCCCAAAATTTTATTTAAGGTGCCCCAAAGCTTTTTACTATCATTCTTTATATAATTCATCCTTGTTTCATAGTGTAGTTATTTTTTTATTTTATATTTGTTTAGTCACATGATTTCTTAATTTGCAGTAGGTTTGCCAATCAGTTGGGCTGCCTGACTTAATTGCCATACCTTTTGCCTCATCCCTCTCAACCATACAATTTTCAATTCCTCATCAATCCAAGGCAATTTAACAGTTTTTGCAGTCATTTTCTTAATGGGTGCGTGCTTATTAATAACTGGAATAAGTAGTTTCATAAATGCGTCAAGCAAAGGTTCTGGTTCCTCCTCATTACACACCACAGAGCAGCAAATATTATTTACATCATCAACATATTAATCCCTACAAAACTTATTGTATGACTCCTTATACACTATATTAGGCCCAGCCTTTGGAACTTTGGTTTAAAGGCTTTTAATGGCTTTTATATTGTGATCACTACATACTATGAACTTGGATACTGCTTTAAAGCAAATATCTGCAGCATTAGTAAAGATGTGATCAATACATGTTGATGATTTAATTCCTGTGCTGTTTGTAACTACCTGGTAGGTTGACCGACAACCTGATCCAGGTTACAGGTTCTGGTTACAGTTTGAAGCTTTTCCTTATTGGGCAGCTTGATGATGTCCAGTCAATATTTAAATCACAGAGAAAATATACTTCTCTGTTGATATCACATACATTATCAAGCATTTCACACATGTTATCCAGATATTGGCTGTTAGCACTTGGTGGGCTATAGCAGCTTCCCACAAGAATGGTCTTTAGGTGAGGAATATGACCATGTAGCCATATTACCGCAACACCGCCTCCATTTGGCATTTCTATTTTTTGAGATAGTCAGAATATGAATGTCATCTGTTACAAGCAAGTTATTGACTTCAAAAACCTTGTTTCTTAGGCTACATATGTTAACATGGGCTATTTTCTTCACTTTTCTGGGTTGCTTGATTGTTTTTAATGCTTTACTGGGAGGCTTATCAGAGGTAGACTTATTCATGTTATTTACATTGGAGCTGATAGTGCAGGGTGAGCTGCATAAAGTGGTCTTCCTACTATTGCACACCGCCTCAGTGCTAACACTGTAACTCTGGTTTATAGGCGCATGATTACTGATTACAATAGCTGTTGGATAAACAGATGTATTCGGTGCAATTAAGGGTACATAAATTAAATTAGTTACATTGGGTTTGCCAATGCCCCTAAGATCATGTACAAACATACAAGTATTTCACACCATTTTAAAGATACACGTCTTGTTAATCCCACCGCAGTGTCCGATTTCAAATAGGCTTTACGGCGAAAGCACCACAAATGATTAGGTCAACGCCAAGTCACAGAAATACACAGTCATTTTTCCAGCCAAAGAGAGGAGTCACAAAAATCTTAAATAGAGATAACATTAATCACTAACCTTTGATAATCTTCATCAGATGACACTCATAGGACTTCATGTTACACAATACATGTATGTTTTGTTCGGTTAAGTTCATATTTATATCAAACAATCTCATAAACGATCAAAGATACAAGTGTTATACATGGAATTTTAGATCGACTTCTCCTTAATGCAACCGCTGTCAGTTCCGGGCTCAATATCTCCATGGAGACCCCAGTTGCCAAAGGACGCCTTCTTAGACTTCCACGGCGAGTGACGTAACTCCATGGCTGGTTGGTTGGGTCAAGAACAGGTCTGTTCTCCAGGGAAGAGGGGGGACCCCTTCAGGGATGGAACCCTGCCTAGCACCGGGAAGTCGGCTATGGAAAGCCACCACAACGGTGAAGCTTCCACCAGACCAGAGCGGCGTCCGGCTACTGGAGTGGAAGTAAAATAAAAAGAAGGTGGGCGTGGGTTCCCCAGTAGCTTTTGTAGTTTTGTTACTTGCTTGCTAAAAGTAGCTACTTCGCTCCTGTATTCCTCCGCAAGCAACCAGTTGCTTCATTGAAAATCAGCGTGGCCCACATTGTCCTGGAACAAAGCAAAGTAAACACAGCTCCTGCAACGCTGGAAACATTCAATAGTGGCCTCTATCTGAGACCGCCGAGCCAGCTAAGCTAGCTGGGCTTTCGCGTCTCTCCCCCTATACAGAATCTGGCAGGATCCCGGGACAGATAGCAGTGCTCACAGCATTTAGCCCAACAGAGCCTCAGGATCCAAAATAAAATAAAAAGTACATAAAACACTGTCAGCTGTTAACCTGTTAGAGCTCTAGGGGCGCTATTTCATTTTTGGATAAAAAACGTTCCCGTTTTAAGCGCGATATTTTGTCACGAAAAGATGCTCGCTCGACTATGCATATTCTTGACAGTTCTGGAAAGAAAACACTCTGAAGTTTCAGAATCTGCAAAGATTTTGTCTGTAAGTGCCCCAGAACTCATTCTACAGGCGAAACCAAGATGATGCATCACCCAGGAATTAGCAGAATTTCTGAAGCTCTGTTTTCCATTCTCTCCTTATATGGCTGTGATTGCGCAACGAATGAGCCTACACTTTCTGTCGTTCGCCCAAGGTCTTAGCAGCATTGTGACGTATTTGTAGGCATATCATTGGAAGATTGACCATAAGAGACTACATTTTCCAAGTGTCCGCCTGGTGTCCTGCGTCGAATTCGGTGCGCAATTGCCAGCTGCTTCTACTTTACCATTTGATTCAGGGGAGAAAGCATGTGTCCAAGAACGATGTATCAATGAAGAGATATGTGAAAAACACCTTGATGATTGATTCTAAACAACGTTTGCCATGTTTTCAGTCGATATTATGGAGTTAATTTGGAAAAAAGTTGGCGTTTTGAGGACTGAATTTTCGGATTTTTTTTGGTAGCCAAATGTGATGTATAAAACGGAGCTATTTCTAATACACAAGGAATCTTTTTGGAAAAACTGAGCATCTGCTATCTAACTGAGAGTATCCTCATTGAAAACATCAGAAGTTCTTCAAAGGTAAATGATTTTATTTGAAGGCTTTTATGTTTTTGTTAATGTTGCGTGCTGGATGCTAACGCTAATGCTAACGCTAAATGCTAACGCGAAATGCTAACGCTAGCTAGCTACTTTTACACAAATGATTGTTTTCCTATGGTTGAGAAGCATATTTTGAAAATCTGAGATGACAGTGTTGTTTACAAAAGGCTAAGCTTGAGAGATGGCATATTTATTTCATTTCATTTGCGATTTTCATAAATAGTTAACGTTGTGTTATGCTAATGAGCTTGCTGATAGATTTACACAATCCTGGATACAGGGTTTTTTTCATAGCTAAACGTGACGCAGAAAACGGAGCGATTTGTCCTAAACAAATAATCTTTCAGGAAAAACTGAACATTTGCTATCTGAGAGTCTCCTCATTGAAAACATCTGAAGTTCTTCAAAGGTAAATGATTTTATTTGAATGCTTTTCTGTTTTTTTGTGTAAATGTTGCCAGCTGAATGCTAATGCTAAATGCTACGTTAGCCATCAATACTGTTACACAAATGCTTGTTTTGCAATGGTTGAGAAGCATATTTTGAAAATCTGAGATGACAGTGTTGTTAACAAAAGGCTAAGCTTGAGAGCTAGCATATTTATTTCATTTCATTTGCGATTTTCATGAATAGTTAACGTTGCGTTATGGTAATGAGCTTGAGTCTGTATTCACGATCCCGGATCCGGGATGGGGAGATCAGAAAGGTTAAACCGAGGTCATTAGTTCAGGTTTCAGCGTTCGACAGTGCTCAACACCAACAAACATACGTTGCGCTCTGATGACGTAGGGATTGTGTGTGTGTGCGTATTACCCAGTGGCGTGTGTGTGTGTGTGTGTGTGTGTGTGTGTTACTCAATGGTATGCGTATTACCCAGTGGTGTGTGTATTACCCAGTGGTGTGTGTGTGTGTGTGTGTGTGTGTTGGTGTGTGTGTATTACCCAGTGGTGTGTGTGTGTATTACCCAGTGCGGTGTGTGTGTGTGTTGGACTGGTCAGCTGGTCCACCAGGGTCAGCAGGTGTGTCCTGTCCTGCTCCTCTCTCCAGGCCACGCCCACACTACTGGTCTCTCCGTATGTAACCACACCCACCTGAGTCTCGTTCCGACCTGAAAACACATCCCCCGGGGAATTATATTTCCAGTCTCTTACAGACCATCGTTCTCTGCCTTCTGCAATGTTTTGTTTTACTTTATGTTACTTTTTGATGTTAATGTTGGGTAGTTCAGTAAGAGCTATGTTGGGATTGGATGGTTCAGTAAGAGCTGTGTTGGGATTGGGTGGTTCAGTGAGATTTGTGTTGTGATTGGGTGTTTCAGTGAGATCTTGCGGAGGACTACAGGAGCGAAGTAGCTACTTTTAGAACCACCCAATCAGAACACAGATCTTACTAGTGAGGTGGTTCAGTGAAAACTGTGTTCTGATTGGCCAGCAGGCGTACCGATATCAGCGCTGTTGATGAAGGCTTTGACAAATGTCTTCATGTCCTCAAATTCTGTCCCGCCCTCTGGCTGCCCGTCAGTCTCTGGCCCCGCCCTATTCCTGCCTCTCAGCAGGAACAAGACATCCATCGGCTTCCTGCATGGCACTGGGTCAGAGGTCACAGGATATCAACCAATCACAGAGTAGTAGGGGAATTCACCAGACCTCATCTAAATTCACAAATGTGGGTGTGGTGTGTGGGTGTATCAAATCTAATTTTATTTGTCACATGCGCCTAATACAACTTACCGTGAAATTCTTATGTACAATCCCTTAACCAACAAAGCAGTTTTAAGAAAGATAAGTGTTAAGAAAAATATGTACTAAATAAACTAAAGAGTCAATGTGTCAATGTGCAGGGGTACAGGTTAGTCAAATCAAATGTATTTATATACTGTAGCCCTTCGTACATCAGCTGATATCTTAAAGTGCTGTACAGAAACCCAGCCTAAATCCCCAAACAGCAAGCAATGCAGGTGTAGAAGCACGGTGGCTAGGAAAAACTCCCTAGAAAGTGAGGTAATTTAGGTAATATGTACTGTACATGTAGGTAGGATTAAAGTGACTAAGTATAGATAATAAACAGCGAGTAACAGCAGTGTAAAAAAAGGGGGCAATTTTTAGGGCCTTCTTTTGACACCTCCTGGTATAGAGGTCCTGGATGGCAGGAAGCTTGGCCTCAGTGATGTAGTAGACCGTATGCACTACCCTCTGTAACATCTTGCAGTTGCCATTCCAGGTGGGGATTCAACCAGTTAGGGTGCCTCAATGGTGCAGCTGTTTAACTTTTTGAGAATCTGAGGACCCAAGCCAAATCTTTTCAGTCTCCTGAGGGGGAACACACATTGTCGTGCCCTCTTCACGACTGTCTTGGTGTGTTTGAACCATGATAGTTTGCTGGTGATGTGGACACCAAGGAACTTAAAGCTCTCAATCTGCTCCACTACAGCCCCATCGATGAGAATGGGGGCGTGCTCGGCCCTCCTTTTCCTGTAGTCCACGATCATCTGCTTTGTCTTGATCAAGTTGAGGGAGATGTTGTTGTCCTGGAACCACACTGCCAGGTCTCTGATCTCCTCCCTATAGGCTGTCTCATCGTTGTCGGTGATCAGGCCTACCACCGTTGTGTTGTCTGCAAACTTAATGATGGTGTTGGAGTTGTGCTTGGACACACAGTCATGGGTGAACAAGGATACAGGAAGGGACTAAGCACGCACCCCTGAGGAGCAATAATTTTGAGGATCAGCGTTGCGGATGGGTTGTTGTCTACCCTCACCACCTGGGTGTGGCCCATCAGGAAATCCTGAATCCAGTTGCAGAGGGAGGTGTTTAGTCCCAGGGTCCTTAGCATAGTGATCAGCTTTGAGGGCATTATGTTGTTGAACTCTGATCTGTAGCATTCTCAAGTAGGCGTTCCTTTTGTGCAGGTGTTGAGTGCAATAGAGATTGCGTAATCTGTGGATCTGTTGGTGCGGTATGCAAATTGAGTGGCTCTAGGGTTTCTGGGATGATGGTGTTGATGTGAACCATGACCAACCTTTCAAAGCACTTCATGGCTACAGACGTGAGTGCTACGGGTTGGTAGTCATTTAGGAAGGTTACCTTGGTGTTCTTGGGCACAGGAACCATGGTGAAACATGTAGATATTACAATCTTGGCCAGGTTGAATATTTCAGTGAAGACACTTACCAGTTGGTCAGCGCATGCTCAGAGAATACGCCCTGGGAATCCGCCTAGTCCTGTGGCCTTGTGAATGTTGACCTGTTTAAAGGGCTTACTCACATCGGCTAAGGCGAGCTTGATCACACCGTCGTCCAGAACAGCTGGTGCTCTCATGTGTGCTTCAGTTTTCGAAGCATACATAGAAGTAGTTTAACTCGTCTGGTAGGCTCGTGTCACTGGGCAGCTCATGGCTGGGATTCCCTTTATAGTCCGTAATAGTTTGCAAGTCCTGCCAGATCTGATGAGCATCGGTGTAGTAGGATTCAATATTAGTCCTGTATTTACGCTTTTCCTGTTTGATAGTTTGTCTGAGAGCATAGTAGGATTTCTTGTAAGCGTCCGAGTTAGAGAGCAGGTAGCTGACAAGTGGTGGCTATTCAACAGCCTTATGGTCTGGGGGTGTAGAAACTATTTGCCAATCTTCCAGTTTTTGCCATGACGCTCCTATACTGCCCACGTCTGACTGATGGAAGTGGGGAGAACAGGTCATGGCTCAGATGACTGACGTCCCTGATGACCTTATTGTCTTTCCTGCGACACCTGGTGTTGTAGGTGTCCTGGAGGGCAAGCAGTGAACACCCAATGGTGCATTTGGCTGAGTGTACCACCCTCTGTAGAGACTTGAGGTCAGTGGAATTGGAGTTACTATACCAGGCTGTGATGTTCTCGATGGTGCTTCTGTAGAACATTGTGAGGGCCCACGGGGAAAGGCCTAATTTCTTCAGCCTCAGGTTGAAAAGTCACTGTCGTGCCTTCTTCCCCACAGTGTCCATGTAGTGTGGTTTGACTATTTCAGCTCTTTTGAGATGTGTACACCTTGGAGACGTGTAGTTTAGCATAAATAGACAGCTACGAAAAATATAGATTAAAATAATAAGAGTTGTTTACATGGAAAAGCCAATGGGGTGTATTTTATCCATGTTCGGCCACGAATCCGAGAAACCTAGAATCTTAGAGTTGTTCAGGTTGATAGGATAGTCTGGAATGAAGCTGTACGTCAATAGAACAGAGGACAATAGTGGTCTAGATGCTTTCCAATGTAGTCTAATCATGTTGCCACCTCGCTTTCCTCTCTTTGGGCGCCACTTCTTATTTAGAGGGATCAGGGCCTGTCTAGGGGTAGAGCTGCCGACTCGTTGAAGTAGAATTCATCATCCAAATCAAGGTTAGTGATTGCTTTTCTGATATCCAGAAACTATTTTCGGTCATAAGAAATAATAGTGGAAATATTATTTAAAATTAAAGTTAAGCTCAGTGTAAGAAAACACACAAAATAGCAGAATTGGTCAGGAGCCTAAAAGACCGCAGCTAACTCTACCTACATTTACATATTACGTCAATCACCTCGACTAACCGGTGCCCGCACACATTGACTCTGTACAGGTACCCCCTGTATATATCCTCGCTATTGTTATTTACTGCTGCTCTTTAATTATTTGTAATTTTTTTTATTTTTTATGTTTAACTGCATTGTTGGTTAGGAGCTTGTAAGTAAGCATTTACAATGTTATGTTATTTAATCCACTTCAGCACCATCTCAACAAAGTCGGTGTATATGTGTGTGTTTCTGTGTGTGTGTGTACGTGTGTGTGTGTTTTACCTGAGGGAGGCAGGGTGGCTCTGGGGGCCAGTGTGGGGGTAAGTCGTGGGGGAGGCAGGGTGGGGGAGCGAGGAGAGAGGGAGTTTCTGGTGATATTAACCACAGTGGTAACCAGAGAGGTAAGGCTGGTATAGTCCTCCACCATGAAGGGGCGCTGTGGGGAGCTGAGAGGCATCAGGTCCACCTCTCTAACCTTCGGGCCTACCCCGATGGGATACACCCGGGTGTGTGTGTGGGAGGAGGGGGGACGCGTGATCACGTCGGTGGGGGGGTTCTCTGTCACCAGGAAGACTAGCTGGGGGGAGGTAGGGGTGGAGGAGGGCCTATCAGTAGTCACTTCCTGGTAGGTCTGGCCAATTGCTGCACCCGTGTTGGTCTTGTCCCCACCCCTCCAGCGAATCTCCCGCAGTCTCCTTAGCAACTTGGTTCTCTGCCACCGTATTTCCCAGCGCGTTATCTCCACGGTGACAGTTTCCGAGTATTGTATGACTGTAACACGCACGGACTCCTCCCCTTCCTGTGCCAGCTGTGATATCACTTCCTCCAGAAAGAGGAGAGAGGCGTTAAATCCCGCCTCCCCAACCGAGTCAGAACCTTCCAGGATAAATGTCACGTATTTAGAGGAAGAGAGGAAGGAATTGGAGGAGAGAGAGGAAGGAGAGGGAGAAATAGTTGTGGGGGCCATGCCAGTAGGCTGTATGGGGTTGGGGAGGTGTTGGGACAGGGTGGAGGTCAGGGTGGGGATGGTCTCTAGCAGGGGAGGCTGTGTGGTGGTGGTGGTACCAAGGCTAAGTTTAGCCATGCCAGGCTTTGCGGGCGGGGACTTGGGGGTCTCCGGCTCCAGCCCCAGGGTACAGAGGTAGTCAGTGACCTCCATAAAGTTGTCCGGAAGCTCAGACACGCTGTTTAGCTGGTAAGCCCTGTTATCAGGCTTGGCCTTCGTAATGTCATTAACCTGTGTCCAGCTAGCCTCCGGACCCAGCGCTAGCGTCAGGGTGGTAATGTCTTTCTTCCGAAGCAGCTTGACGGTGGCGCGGAGAGGCCGGGGATTGGCGCTGGCGGTGAGGATGATAGCGACGCGGCCGGCATGTTCTCGCTTGTTCTTGTCATAGATGTTGATTGCCAGATACTTCACCGCCTCGTCTAGAAAAGCAGCATCACCACCACTGTAGTGCAGCTCACGCACTGTCTTCTTAAACAACCACTTCTGAACCTAGAGGTTAGAGGTCAGAATTTAGGAGTGGAGTCAATGTAAGAATGCAGAATATGGCTAATATCGGATAGCAAACTCTCTCAGACCAAGAAGTTATCCACTCTGACAAGACCCTTCCATTAACCGACATTGAAAGGACCCTGTCATGAACCGGACCCAAATTAAGACATTACAACAAGAGACACCACAACACCACATAAAGAGAGACACCACAACACCACATAAAGAGAGACACCACCAACACTATATAAAGTGAGACACCATAACACTACATAAAGAGAGACCTAAGAAAACAACACAACACAAAATTGTAGCAACAAACATGCCAGCAACACAACATGACAACAACATTGTAGCAACACAACATGGCAGCAGCACAACATGGTAGCAGCACAAACGTGGTAGAAACATTACTGGGCACAGACAACAGCACAAAGGCAAGAAGGTAGAGACAACAATACTACATGCAAAGCAGCCACAATGGTCAGTATGATTGTCAGTATCAGTGGGAATGTAGAGATGGAGATAAAACTGTCCAGTTTGAGTGTTTGTTGCAGCTCGTTCCAGTAGCTCCAACAAACTGAAAACGACGAGCGACCCAGGGATATGTGTGCTTTGGGGACCTTTAACAGAATGTGACTGGAATAAAGGGTGTTGTATGTGGAGGATGAGGGCAGCAGTAGATATCTCAGATAGGGGGAGTGAGGCCTAAGAAGTTTTTATAAATAAGCATCACGGATGTGTGTCCTTTGGGGACCTTTAACAGAATGTGACACCCCTCCCACTCTGTCTGCTGGGATCTCCTGTTTGGTAGTTTGCTTGTTGGACACTAAGAAAACTTTGTTGTAGAGCATCCAACACAAAATCTGGAGAGGGGCTAGCTGAGTATGACTATCATCTGCATATAAATGGATGAGAGAACTATGTCGTTTATGTAAATTGAGAATAGCGTGGGGCCTAGGATCGAGCCTTGGGGTACTCCCTTTGTGACAGGCAGTGGCTGAGACCGCAGATGTTCTCACCTTATACACTGAACTCTTTGAGAGAGGTAGATAGCAAACCAGGCCAAAGACCCATCAGAGACACTAATACTCATTAGCCAACCCACTAGAATGGAATGGTCTACCGTATGAAAAGCTTTGGCCAAGTCGATAAAAATAGCAGCACAACAGAATCAAAGGCAATGATGACATAATGTATTAGCTTTAAGGTTGCAGTGACACATCCATAACCCGAGGGGAAACCAGACATCAAGAAAGCCAGTTGGTTGATTATTGCCAAGTTTTATCAACACTTTTGACAAACAGGGCAAAACAGAAATTGGCCTATAACAGTTAGGATAAGCTTGACCTCCCCCTTTAAATAAAGGATGCTGTCACAACTTCCACCGAAGTTGTTCCCTCTTCTTGTTCAGGCGGCGTTCGGCGGTCGACATCACCGGCTTTCAAGCCGCCACCGATCCATGTTTCCTTTTTTCTTTTACTTTGTCTGTTTACACACCTGGTTCCCATCTCATAATTATGTTCCTTATTCAACTCTCTGGTTTCCCTTTCTGTTTTGTGCGTGATTGTCTTTCGTGTATTCCGGTGTGTTGTATTTTGAGTCCTGTTTTGTCCTGGTTTGGAATGGGATTTTATTATGTTTTGGATAGAGTAAACCAGTGATTGTTACTCTTATCTGTGTCCTGCGCCTGACTCCTTCGCTATCTTTTAGATAGACTCTGACAGATGCAAAGTGGATGCCTTCCACGCCATGGGCCCCTCCCAATAGAGGAGAGAAAAGCTTAGCGATGAGGCTGAAACCTTAAAGAAGAAAGGACCTAATTAATGAGCTCCTTTAGCACCTCAGACTCAGTGACCGTTTGCATTGAGAAACTTTGTAGTGGGGCAGGTGAAGAAGATGGAGGAGCATCGGGGCCAGTAAAATTAGAAGGGCTGGGACGGGCAAGGAGGCATGTTTGAGTAAAATAGGAATCCTGACTTAAGGATGTGGTAATTAAAGAGCTCACGCATGCGCTCCTTGCCGATCACAACCATATCATCAACATTAACCTTTTTGGGATAGGGGGCAGCATTTTCACTTTTGGATGAATAGTGTGCCCAGAGTGAACTGCCTCCTACTCTGTCCCAGATGCTAATATATGCATATTATTATTAGTATTGGATAGAAAACACTCTGAAGTTTCTAAAACTGTTTGAATGATGTATGTGAGTATAACAGAACTCATATGGCAGGTGAACACCTGAAAAAATCCAACCAGGAAGTGGGACATCTCAGGTTTGTAGTTTTTGGGCTACCGAATACACATTGAGATATGGATGAGGTTGCACTTCCTAGGGCTTCCACTAGATGTCAACCGTCTTTTGAAATTGAATGAGGATTCTATTATAAAGGAGGGGCTCATGAGAACTCTTTGAGTCAGTGGTCTAGCAGAGAGCCTTTGTCTCATGACGCGCGCTCCCGACAGAGTTACCTCTCGTTCCAGTGCTTCTCTGAAGACAAAGGAATTCTCCGGTTGGAACATTATTGATGTTTTGTGTTAAAAACATCCTAACGAATGATTCCATACATCATTTGACATGTTTCTAAAGGACTGTAACGGAACTTTTAGAGTTTTTGTCTGGATGAAATGCTTGCGCCTCATGAAGATGGATTACTGTGCTGAACACACTAACAACAAGTGGCTATTTGGACATATATGATGGGACTTTATGGAACAAATCAGTCATTTATTGTCAAACTGGGATTCCTGGGAGTGCCTTCTGATGAAGATCATCAAAGGTAAGTGAATATTTATTGTGTTGTTTCTAACTTTGTTGACTCCAAAATGGTGGATATTCCTCTGGCTGTTTTGGGATCTGAGCGCCGTTCTCAGATTATGCTTTTTCCATAAAGTTTTTTTGAAATCTGACACAGTGCTTGCATTAACTTCTCATGGTATAGGGGACGGTTGCGTCCCACTTGGGCAAAAGCCAGAGAAAATGCAGTGCGGCAAATTCAAAAAATTATATAAAAATCAAATTGTCATTAAATCACACATGTAAGATACTCAGTTAGAGCTACACACATTGTGAATCCAGCCAACATGTCAGATTCTAAAAAGGCTTTTTGGTGAAAGCATAAGAAGCTATTATCTGAGGATAGCACAACAGTAAACAAAGAGATATTTCAACCCTGCAGGCGCTACACAAAACACAGAAATAACATAAAAAACATGCCTTACCTTTGACGAGCTTCTTTTGTTGGCACTCCAATATGTCCCATAAACATCACAATTGGTCCTTTTGTTCGATTAATTCCGACCATATATATCCGAAATGTCATTTTTTTTGGCGCGTTTGATCCAGAACAAAACAGCTTCCAAGATGCGCAACGTCAATACAAAATATTTCAAAAGTTGCCTATAAACTTTGCCAAAATATTTCAAACTACTTTTGTAATACAACTTTAGGTATTTTTAAACGTTAATAATCGATCAAATTGAAGACGGGTCTACAGTGCCTTGCGAAAGTATTCGGCCCCCTTGAACTTTGCGACCTTTTGCCACATTTCAGGCTTCAAACATAAAGATATAAAACTGTATTTTTTTGTGAAGAATCAACAACAAGTGGGACACAATCATGAAGTGGAACGACATTTATTGGATATTTCAAACTTTTTTAACAAATCAAAAACTGATAAAGTGGGCGTTCAAAATTATTCAGCCCCCTTAAGTTAATACTTTGTAGCGCCACCTTTTGCTGCGATTACAGCTGTAAGTCGCTTGGGGTATGTCTCTATCAGTTTTGCACATCGAGAGACTGAAATTTTTTCCCATTCCTCCTTGCAAAACAGCTCGAGCTCAGTGAGGTTGGATGGAGAGCATTTGTGAACAGCAGTTTTCAGTTCTTTCCACAGATTCTCGATTGGATTCAGGTCTGGACTTTGACTTGGCCATTCTAACACCTGGATATGTTTATTTTTGAACCATTCCATTGTAGATTTTGCTTTATGTTTTGGATCATTGTCTTGTTGGAAGACAAATCTCCATCCCAGTCTCAGGTCTTTTGCAGACTCCATCAGGTTTTCTTCCAGAATGGTCCTGTATTTGGCTCCATCCATCTTCCCATCAATTTGAACCATCTTTCCTGTCCCTGCTGAAGAAAAGCAGGCCCAAACCATGATGCTGCCACCACCATGTTTGACAGTAGGGATGGTGTGTTCAGCTGTGTTGCTTTTACGCCAAACATAACATCTTGCATTGTTGCCAAAAAGTTCAATTTTGGTTTTATCTGACCAGAGCACCTTCTTCCACATGTTTGGTGTGTCTCCCAGGTGGCTTGTAGCAAACTTTAAACAACACTTTTTATGGATATCTTTAAGAAATGGCTTTCTTCTCGCCACTTCCATAAAGGCCACATTTGTGCAATATACGACTGATTGTTGTCCTATGGACAGAGTCTCCCACCTCAGCTGTAGATCTCTGCAGTTCATCCAGAGTGATCATGGGCCTCTTGGCTGCATCTCTGATCAGTCTTCTCCTTGTATGAGCTGAAAGTTTAGAGGGACGGCCAGGTCTTGGTAGATTTGCAGTGGTCTGATACTCCTTCCATTTCAATATTATCGCTTGCACGGTGCTCCTTGGGATGTTTAAAGCTTGGGAAATCTTTTTGTATCCAAATCCGGCTTTAAACTTCTTCACAACAGTATCCCGGACCTGCCTGGTGTGTTCCTTGTTCTTCATGATGCTCTCTGCGCTTTTAACGGACCTCTGAGACTATCACAGTGCAGGTGCATTTATACGGAGACTTGATTACACACAGGTGGATTGTATTTATCATCATTAGTCATTTAGGTCAACATTGGATCATTCAGAGATCCTCACTGAACTTCTGGAGAGAGTTTGCTGCACTGAAAGTAAAGGGGCTGAATAATTTTGCACGCCCAATTTTTCAGTTTTTGATTTGTTAAAAAAGTTTGAAATATCCAGTAAATGTCGTTCCACTTCATGATTGTGTCCCACTTGTTGTTGATTCTTCACAAAAAAATACAGTTTTATATCTTTATGTTTGAAGCCTGAAATGTGGCAAAAGGTCGCAAAGTTCAAGGGGGCCAAATACTTTCGCAAGGCACTGTATCTGTGTTCAATACAGGAACACAACAAACCAAGCTACTTTTCACGTCTTGCGCAACTCTCAACAGTGTTACGCAGTTCCTAGATGGCCTACTCCTTCATTGCCCAAATTAATAACCTCAACCAAGTGGAAGCAGTACCCAGTGGAAGCAGTATGAACTGAAAACAAGTTCCTAAGAAATATTGTTTGCCAACGAGAACTCACTGAACAGACAGAGACCTCAAAAAAATATCTGAACAGTTAGTCCTCTGGGTTTTGCCTGCTACATAAATTCTGTTATACTCACAGACATGATTCAAACAGTTTTAGAAACTTCAGAGTGTTTTCTATCCAAATCTACTAATAATATGCATACCTTATATTCTTGGCATGAGTAGCAGGAAGTTGAAATTGGGCATGCTATTTATCCAAAAGTGAAAATGCTGCCCCCTATACCTTAAGAAGTTAAGGATAAGTCTATCTTTAATTCTGTGAATAACACTAGTATCTTTTATCAATGTTTATTATGAGTATTTCTGCAAAATCACTGGATGTTTTGGAATCAAAACATTACTGCATGTAAGGTGCCAATGTAAACTGAGATGTTTGGATATAAATATGCACATTATCGAACAAAACACACATGTATTGTGTAACATGATGTCCTATGAGTGTCATCTGATGAAGAACATCAAAGGTTAGTGATTATACTACTTAGTGACTATACTATACTACTTCCGGCGCCGACAGAGATGGCCGCCTCGCTTCGCGTTCCTAGGAAACTATGCAGTTTTTTGTTTTTTTACGTGTTATTTATTACATTAGTACCCCAGCTCATCTTAGGTTTCATTACATACAGTCGAGAAGAACTACTGAATATAAGATCAGCATCAACTCACCATCAGTACTACCAAGAATATGTTTTTCACGACGCGGATCCTGTGTTCTGCCTTACAAACAGGACAACTGAGTGGATTCCATGCAGCGACCCAAAAAAAAAACAACTCCGAAAAAGAGGGAAACGAGGCGGTCTTCTGGTCAGACTCCGGAGACGGGCACATCGTGCACCACTCCCTAGCATTCTTCTTGCCAATGTCCAGTCTCTTGACAACAAGGTTGATGAAATCCGAGCAAGGGTAGCATTCCAGAGGGACATCAGAGACTGTAACGTTCTTTGCTTCACGGAAACGTGGCTCACTGGAGAGACTCTATCCGAAGCGGTGCAGCCAACGGGTTTCTCCACACATCGCGCAGACAGAAACAAACAACTTTCTGGTAAGAAGAGGGGCGGGGCGTATGCCTTATGACTAACGTGACATGGTGTGATGAAAGAAACATACAGGAACTCAAATCCTTCTGTTCACCTGATTTAGAATTCCTCACAATCAAATGTAGACCGCATTATCTACCAAGAGAATTCTCTTCGATTATAATCACAGCCGTATGCATCCCCCCCAAGCAGACACATCGATGGCTCTGAACAAACTTTATTTAACTCTTTGCAAACTGGAAACCATTCATCCGGAGGCTGCATTCATTGTAGCTGGGGATTTTAACAAGGCTAATCTGAAAACAAGACTCCCTAAATTTTATCAGCATATCGATTGCGCAACCAGGGGTGGAAAGACCTTGGATCATTGTTACTCTAACTTCCGCGACGCATATAAGGCCCCGCCCCCCCCCCCTTTCGGAAAAGCTGACCACGACTCCATTTTGTTGATCCCTGCCTACAGACAGAAACTAAAACAAGAGGCTCCCACGCTGAGGTCTGTCCAACGCTGGTCCGACCAAGCTGACTCCACACTCCAAGACTGCTTCCACCACGTGGACTGGGACATGTTTCGTATTGCGTCAGACAACAACATTGACGAATACGCTGATTCGGTGTGTGAGTTCATTAGAACGTGCGTTGAAGATGTCGTTCCCATAGCAACGATTAAAACATTCCCTAACCAGAAACCGTGGATTGATGGCAGCATTCGCGTGAAACTGAAAGCGCGAACCACTGCTTTTAATCAGGGGAAGGTGTCTGGTAACATGACCGAATACAAACAGTGCAGCTATTCCCTCCGCAAGGCTATCAAACAAGCTAAGCGTCAGTACAGAGACAAAGTAGAATCTCAATTCAACGGCTCAGACACAAGAGGCATGTGGCAGGGTCTACAGTCAATCACGGACTACAGGAAGAAATCCAGCCCAGTCACAGACCAGGATGTCCTGCTCCCAGGCAGACTAAACAACTTTTTTACCCGCTTTGAGGACAATACAGTGCCACTGACATGGCCGGCAACGAAAACATGCGGTCTCTCCTTCACTGCAGCCGAGGTGAGTAAGACATTTAAACGTGTTAACCCTCGCAAGGCTGCAGGCCCAGACGGCATCCCCAGCCGCGCCCTCAGAGCATGCGCAGACCAGCTGGCCGGTGTGTTTACGGACATATTCAATCAATCCCTATACCAGTCTGCTGTTCCCACATGCTTCAAGAGGGCCACCATTGTTCCTGTTCCCAAGAAAGCTAAGGTAACTGAGCTAAACGACTACCGCCCCGTAGCACTCACTTCCGTCATCATGAAGTGCTTTGAGAGACTAGTCAAGGACCATATCACCTCCACCCTACCTGACACCCTAGACCCACTCCAATTTGCTTACCGCCCAAATAGGTCCACAGACGATGCAATCTCAACCACACTGCACACCGCCCTAACCCATCTGGACAAGAGGAATACCTATGTGAGAATGCTGTTCATTGACTACAGCTCGGCATTCAACACCATAGTACCCTCCAAGCTCGTCATCAAGCTCGAGACCCTGGGTCTCGACCCCGCCCTGTGCAACTGGGTACTGGACTTCCTGACGGGCCGCACCCAGGTGGTGAGGGTAGGCAACAACATCTCCTCCCCGCTGATCCTCAACACTGGGGCCCCACAAGGGTGCGTTCTGAGCCCTCTCCTGTACTCCCTGTTCACCCACGACTGCGTGGCCACGCACGCCTCCAACTCAATCATCAAGTTTGCGGACGACACAACAGTGGTAGGCTTGATTACCAACAACGACGAGACGGCCTACAGGGAGGAGGTGAGGGCCCTCGGAGTGTGGTATCAGGAAAATAACCTCACACTCAATGTCAACAAAACTAAGGAGATGATTGTGGACTTCAGGAAACAGCAGAGGGAACACCCCCCTATCCACATCGATGGAACAGTAGTGGAGAGGGTAGCAAGTTTTAAGTTCCTCGGCATACACATCACAGACAAACTGAATTGGTCCACTCACACAGACAGCATTGTGAAGAAGGCGCAGCAGCGCCTCTTCAACCTCAGGAGGCTGAAGAAATTTGGCTTGTCACCAGAAGCACTCACAAACTTCTACAGATGCACAATCGAGAGCATCCTGGCGGGCTGTATCACCGCCTGGTACGGCAACTGCTCCGCCCTCAACCGTAAGGCTCTCCAGAGGGTGGTGAGGTCTGCACAACGCATCACCGGGGGCAAACTACCTGCCCTCCAGGACACCTACACCACCCGATGTCACAGGAAGGCCATAAAGATCATCAAGGACATCAACCACCCGAGCCACTGCCTGTTCACCCCGCTATCATTCAGAAGGCGAGGTCAGTACAGGTGCATCAAAGCTGGGACCGAGAGACTGAAAAACAGCTTCTATCTCAAGGCCATCAGACTGTTAAACAGCCACCACTAACATTGAGTGGCTGCTGCCAACACACTGACACTGACTCAACTCCAGCCACTTTAATAATGGGAATTGATGGGAAATGATGTAAATATATCACTAGCCACTTTAAACAATGCTACCTTATATAATGTTACTTACCCTACATTATTCATCTCATATGCATACGTATATACTGTACTCTATATCATCGACTGTATCCTTATGTAATACATGTATCACTAGCCACTTTAAACTATGCCACTTTGTTTACATACTCATCTCATCTCATTTGTACATACTGTACTCGATACCATCTACTGTATCTTGCCTATGCTGCTCTGTACCATCACTCATTCATATATCCTTATGTACATATTCTTTATCCCCTTACACTGTGTACAAGACAGTAGTTTTGGAATTGTTAGTTAGATTACTTGTTGGTTATTACTGCATTGTCGGAACTAGAAGCACAAGCATTTCGCTACACTCGCATTAACATCTGCTAACCATGTGTATGTGACAAATAAAATTTGATTTGATTTGATTTGATTTGATTAATTTTATCTATATTTCTGCTTTTTGTGACTCCTGTCTTTGGCTGGAAAAATGGCTGTGTTTTTTCGACTTGGCGGTAATCTAACATAATCATATGTTGTTTTTTTTAAATCGGACACGATGGGTAGATTAACAAGATGTTTATCTTTCATTTGCTCTATTGGACTTGTTAATGTGTGAAAGTTACATATTTCAAAAATATGTTTTTGTATTTCGCGGAATGTTGTCGAGGGGTTCCCGCTAGAAAGGTTAAGGGACATAGGCAGCTGTGAGGAGGAGGGTTTATTCTCCAGGTCTTTCACGTGTTCCAGAATATCTTGGGGTTAGGCCCACAGAGAGAGAACTCCTCCTTAAAGTAACTAACTTTAGCTTTCCAGATAGCCTGAGTGCGCTTAATTTCTCATTTGCCTTGAATGTCAGTGTGTGTGCTGAGCCTTTTGCCAAATGGTGTTCTTGAAGTGGATTAACTCTGCTAGATCATGGTCGAACCAGGGGCTAAACCTGCTTTTAATTTGAATTTTCTTTATGGTGGCGTGTTTGTTATCTGTTTTAATAAACTTTTTATTTTTTTATTAATGTCGTTTTTTTGTGGAGTGGTTTTAATATCAACCCTTGGGCTTCCAACCGCCTACTTACTGTTAATTATTGTTTTTTTATCTGTATTGTTTATAAAAAAAACATAATATTAAAACTATGCTGACAAGATCCACACTTGACTTGAGTCATTCAACATTAGGTAACAAATATATTTCATATAAATAAAATACCCAAATAAAATAGCAAAATAGCCTACTAAATAGACCAAGCCTAAATGTGACCTGTTTCAGGAAACTAGACGTATGTCGTGGGTCACTACTTCACAGGAGAGTCATTTGAATGTAATCTTTTTTTAATTAAAATGAATATGGCGGGTGTCAGTAAACGTTGGCAATAAAGCGTAATTAAATATTTGCCAGCAGCACAGTTACAGTCACCTATGCTATGGATAACGTGAAAACTGCCCAACCAGCTCTGCTAGGTAAAGTAAAATGGTCAGAGTGGGGTTCTCATTTGTGTCTGTAAGTACTGTAGCTAGCAAGCTAGCCAATGTTAGCCAGTTAGCTTGGGTGATTGCCTGCCGTTTTGAGGTCAGAATGCTAGGATCAACCCTACTCATCAGTCAGAGCGTCCAGTGTGCGCTCTCAACGCTCCGAGAGCGAAACGCTCTGAATTTACAATGAGACAATCTGACAGCACAGTACCATAACAGCCTAATCAGCTCTGCTAGGGAGAGTAATGTTCAGTGAGCTGTTCTCTCATTTGTGTCTGGAAGTAGCTAGCAAGTTAGCCAGTTAGCTTGTGTGATTGACTGCTGTTAGTACAGAACGCTCGGATCAATCCTTAAAGAGATGGGTCGGGCTAATTAAGACTGTGTGAATGATGCTGAATGGGTGTAGACAAAGAAGAGCACCCCAGTTTGTACCAAAACATTCAAAGGCCAATTTCTCAAAATTGCTGCAACTTTCAAAGCAGAATGACTTTCCCATTGTTCCTCAAATGCAGTGTATTATACCATTTTGTAGCTCTGTGTCTCTGCTTTTATCCAATGTAAAACAAAAACACAATTTCACATTTTACTACGTAAGACTCAATCAAGGCAGTCAGTCACAAATGTAGAAATTGAATAATTAAGACAAAAATATATATATATACTGTATATCCCCTTCCGTATCCACAGTTGTGCTTCCTAAATAACAATTATTAGTAGGCTATAGGCAAGGAGACCAACTATGAATGCTGCTCCTGTTGATCCAGCATACTGCATCTCCTCATCAAATTTCAGAGACACCGGCCAGTCAGTGAAGTACCCTTGCAGGAAGAATAAAGTTGAAATATCTATCCATCTATCCATCTATCCATCCATCCAGCCAGCCAGCCAGACAGCCAGACAGCCAGCTAGCCAGCCAGCCAGCCAGCCAGCCAGCCAGCCAGCCCCGTTGTTACACTGGCATATGGCTAACTTAATCTTGCCTCACTGACTTGACAAATAGTGAATTCAACCAAATCAGTTAGACAAGCAAACAAATGATTGGCTCTGTCATTTTATCTGAAAAATTATAATACACACTCTAAAATGACAAGTAGACAACATTTCCTGGGATGCTATAGAGGTCAGTACTCAGTCAGGTGTTCTAAGTGGCTGTGCGCTTCTGCATACCATGTCAGGGGAATATATTGCGCAAAACAAATGAAAGCAGGCTGATATAATAATTTAAGATGGTAAAATGTAAATATGTGAAATTTGAGTTGATGTTGTTTATGAACTAAAATCTTCAATTTAATTCAGGGTCTGTCTGTGACACCCACAAGAGTTCCGAATCCACCAAACTGGACCCTACCTGTATCTAATGGTCAACTTCAGAATTTAGACTCGACCCGGATCCTACCCTGACCCTTGAAGAGCTCTAGTCTTAACTCCAGAGTGATACAGCAGGACCATAGCCCTGGTGTCTTTGTGTGTGTGTGTGTGTTTGTGTTTTGTGTGTGTGTGTGTGTGTGTGTGTGTGTGTGTGTGTGTGTGTGTGTGTTTGTGTGTGCGTGCGTGTGGTGTGTGTGGTGTGTGTCTCTGTCTGTGTGTGTGTGTGTGTGTGTGTGTGTGTGTACCTGCATGTCGTATGTCTTGACTCCAGAATGATACAGCAGTACCGTAGCCCTGGTGTGGGCAGAGCCCATCCTGAACCTGTCCACCACTGATAAGATGAACTGTTTGACGGACAGGAAGTCCTCCTCGCTGAGCGCTGCCGAGCCATCTAATAGGAAGGCCAGGTCCATTGCCCGGTCACATGACCCCTCCGGCATCACTGTGGAGACAGGCTGGGAGGTGGGTGTGGTCAGACCAGCAGGGGTAGTGTACGAAGCTACGGTGTCCAGAAGAGCACAAACCTCACAGCTCAGAGTGTTGTTCTCACAGTGGCTGGAACACACACACACACACACACACCACACACACACACACACACACACACACGCACACATACACACACAATTAGATTAATAGTTCCAGACATTGTTCCAGACATATCAAATGTATGTGGTGTGTTACCATATCTGACAATGTTGGGGGTCGTCATGGTTCAGGATGACCTTGTTACCATGGGAGATCCTCTCTCCGTCATGGTAGCATATGTGGCATTGGGCGGGTTCAACACACTGCATGGAAACCTCATCCAATATCTGACCTACAAGGCAGAGGCGGAGGGGTTACTGCTGCCTGCACTGTGTGTGTGTATGCCTGTGTATGTGTGTGTTTATCAGTGTATGTGTGTGTTTATCAGTGTCTGTGTGTGTATCTAGGACTAAATATAAACAACACAGGTAGCTTCCACATGGCTGTGAACAAGCTGAGACAAAGCAAGAAGTTCCAAATAGAATCTGGCTCAAAATTGAGGGGTGACATTTGGACAAAATGAACTAACCTAGCTACTGAGAGCCTAAGAAACTGTCTTGAATCAACATGGACTGTCAATGGAGACACAAGTTGTTCTTAGGCGTTCACGAGCACATTCACCAGTTCACGAGCACATTCACCAGTTCACACATACAGTTGAAGTCGGAAGTTTACACTTAGGTTGGAGCCATTAAAACTTGTTTTTCAACTACTCCACAAATGTCTTGTTAACAAACTATAGTTTTGGCAAGTCAGTTAGGACATCTACATTGTGCATGATACATGTCATTTTTCCAACAATTGTTTACAGATTATTTCACTTATAATTCACTGTATCACAATTCCAGTGGGTCAGAAGTTTACATACACTAGGTTGATTGTGCCTTTAAACAGCTTGGAAAATTCCAGAAAATGATGTCATGGCTTTAGAAGCTTCTTATAGGCTAATTGACATCATTTGAGTCAATTGGAGATGTACCTGTGGATGTATTTCAAAGCCTACCTTCAAACTAAGTTGGTTCATCCTTGGGAGCAATTTCCAAATGCCTGAATGTACCACATTCATCTGTACAAACAATAGTACGCAAGTATAAACACCATGGAACCACTTAGTCGTCATACCACTGTGGAGGGAGATGCGTTCTGTCTCCTAGAGATGAACGTACTTTGGTGCAAAAAGTGCAAATCAATCCCAGAACAACAGCAAAGGACCTTGCAAAGATGCTGGAGGAAGAAGGTAAAAGTATCTATTTCCAAGGTAAAATGAGTCCTATATCGACATAACCTGAAAGTCCTCTCAGCAAGGAAGAAGCTACTGCTCCAAAACCGCGATAGACAAGCCAGACTATGGTTTGCAACAGCACAATGGGGACAAAGATCGTACTTTTTGGAGAAATGTCCTCTGGTCTGATGAAACAAAAATAGAACTGTTTGGCCATAATGCCCATCATTATGTTTGGAGGAAAAAGGGTGAAGCTTGCATGCCGAAGAACACCATCCCAACCGTGAAGCACGGGGGTGGAAGCATCATCTTGTGGGGGTGCTTTGCTGCAGGAAGGACTGGTGCACTTCACAAAATAGATGGCATTACGAGGCAGGAAAATTATGTGGATATATTGAAGCACAATCTCAGTGAGGAAGTTAAAGCTTGGTCGCAAATGGGTCTTCCAAATGGACAATGACCCCAAGCATACTTTCAAAGTTGTGGCAAAATGGCTTTAGGACAACAAAGTCAAGGTATTTGAGTGGCCCTCACAAAGCCCTGACCTCAATTCTATGGAAAATTTGTGGGCAGAACTGAAAAAGCATTTGCGAGCAAGGAGGCCTACATACCTGACTCAGTTACACCTGCTCTGTCAGGAGGAATAGGACAAAATTCCCCCAACTTATTGTGGGAAGCTTGTGGAAGGCTACCCAAATCTTTTGACACAAGTTAAACAATTGTAACGCAATGCTACCAAATACTAATTGACTGTATGTAAACTTCTGACCCACTGAGAATGTGATGAAAGAAATAAAAGCTGAAATAAATTATTCTCTCAACTATTGTTCTGACATTTCACATTTTTAAAATAAAGTGGTGATCCTAACTGACCTAAAACAGGGAATTTGTACTAGGATTAAATGTCAGGAATTGTGAAAAACTGAGTTTGTATTTGGCTAAGGTGTATGTAAACTTCCGACTTCAACTGTACGTTCTCACATACACTCACGTTCAAACGTTTTGGCTCACTTAGAAATGTCCTTGTTTTTGAAAGAAAAGCACATTTTCTTTCCATTAAAATAACACCAAATTGATCAGAAATACAGTGTAGGCATTGTTAATGTTGTAAATGACTATTGTAGCTGGAAACAGCAGACTTTTAATGGAATATCTACAGTACATAGGCATACAGAGGCCCACTATCATCAACCATCACTCCTGTGTTCCAATGGCACAATGTGTTAGCTAATCCAAGATTATCATTTTAAAAGGCTAATTGATCATTAATAAAACCCTTTTGCAATTATGTTAGCACAGCAGAAAAATGTTGTTCTGATTAAAGAAGCAATACAACTGGCCTTCTTTAGACTAGTTGAGTATCTGGAGCATCAGAATTTGTGGGTTCGATTACAGGCTCAAAATGGCCAGAAACAAAGCACTTTCTTCTGAAACTCGTCAGTTTATTCTTGTTCTGAGAAATTACGGCTATTCCATATGAGAAATTGCCAAGAAACTGAAGATCTGGTACAACGCTGTGTACTACTCCCTTCACAGAACAGTGCAAACTGGCTCTAACCAGAATAGAAAGAGGAGTGGGAGGCCCCGGTGCATAACTGAGCAAGAAGACAAGTATAGTAGAGTGTCTAGTTTGAGAAACAGACACCTCACATGTCCTAACGTCAGATTTGAATGGAGAAAGCTGATCCGAGAGAAGCGCTGCTTTTATTTCGATCATGAACAAATGGTCTAACTACGCACTTACCCAATATTCCCTCTACGTACTTGTTTGGGAAACACTTAAAACGTTTGCTGGTAAATAACATGGCAAATGGTATGATCATTGTAAAGCTTAAGTTCCTGCATCACATCCGGCCATGATTGGGAATCCCACAATTGGCCCAGCTTCGTCCGGGTTTGGCAGTAAATACGAAATTGTTCTTAAATGAATTGCCTAGTTAAATAAAGGTTAAACAAAAAAAAAAAATGATAAGTCATATCGGAACTGGGAAACAAGACCCTGGTCCTCCAGCTCTAGACAATGGCTGAATGGATTTGAAACAAGACCCTGGTCATCCAGCTCTAGACTGTGACTGTATGGATTGTAAACAAGACCCTGGTCATCCAGCTCTAGACTGTGGCTGAATGGATTAGAAACAAGGCCCTGGTCATCCATTTCTAGACTGCGACTGAATGGATTGGAAACAAGGCCCTGGTCATTCATTTCTAGACTGTGACTGAATGGATTGGAAACAAGACCCTGGTCATCCATTTCTAGACTGCGACTGAATGGATTGGAAACAAGGCCCTGGTCATTCATTTCTAGACTGTGACTGAATGGATTGGAAACAAGACCCTGGTCATCCATTTCTAGACTGTGGCTGAATGGATTGGAAACAAGGCCCTGGTCATCCATTTCTAGACTGTGACTGAATGGATTGGAAACAAGGCCCTGGTCATCCATTTCTAGACTGTGACTGAATGGATTGGAAACAAGACCCTGGTCATCCAGGTCTAGAATGTTGATGAATGGTTTCGAAACAAGGCCCTGGTCATCCAGTTCTAGAATGTTTATGAATGGTTTCCAAACAAGGCCCTGGTTATCCAGTTCTAGAATGTTGATGAATGGTTTTGAAACAAGGTCCTGGTTATCCAGTTCTAGAATGTTGATGAATGGTTTCGAAACAAGGCCCTGGTCATCCAGTTCTAGAATGTTGATGAATGGTTTCGAAACAAGGCCCTGGTTATCCAGTTCTAGAATATGGCTGAATGGATTGTAAAACAAGGCAAGATTTATCCAGTTCTTGACTGTGACTGAATGGATTAGAAACAATGCCCTGGTTATCCAGGTCTAGACTTTTTTCTGAATTAATTGTAAACAAGACCCTGGTCATCAGTTCTAGAATATGGCTGAATGGATTAGATACAAGGCCCTGGTCATCCCGTTCTAGACTGTGCTGATTGGATTAGATGGACTTGTCCGTTTTTTCATAATAAAAAAAAAAAAAGTGAAAAAAAAGGCTTTTGTATAACAATAAAAAAATATATATATATTTAATAACCACACCACGCATTTACCCGAAGATAAACAAAAAGAAAATACATGTTCACCAAGGTGATAGTAATACATTAATTAAATCTTCAGTTAATTCATGACCTTTATTACCCCTCATCTATATGTGTGTCTTACCTGGGGGGCAGGTAGCGTGGCAACCCTCGATACAGGTGAATGGACAGGGGAGGGGCTGTGAGTGCTGACAGGTGATTGGACAGGCAGAGCCACATGTGTTGTACCTCCACTGGCATAGCTCCCCCAAACCCTCCGCTGCAGTGTTCAGCTCCTCGCAGCTCAGCGCTAACACACACACACACACACACACACACACACACACACACACACACACACACACACACACACACACACACACACACACACACACACACACACACACACACACACACAATACATGAAACAACTTTATTTGAAGACGGAAGGCTATAGAAAGTGGCCGTCTTTGAATACCTGTACTTGCGTTTTTTGGGAGAAATGTAGTATGTTTTAAATGTAGTATGTTTTAAATGTAGTATGTTTTAAATGTAGTATGTTTTAAATGTAGTATGTTTTAAATGTAGTATGTTTTAAATGTAGTATGTTTTAAATGTAGTATGTTTTAAATGTAGTATGTTTTAAATGTAGTATGTTTTAAATGTGGTATGTTTTAAATGTAGTATGTTTTAAATGTAGTATGTTTTAAATGTAGTATGTTTTAAATGTAGTATGTTTTAAATATAGTATGTTTTAAATGTGGTATGTTTTAAATGTAGTATGTTTTAAATGTAGTATGTTTTAAATGTGGTATGTTTTAAATGTAGTATGTTTTAAATGTAGTATGTTTTAAATGTAGTATGTTTTAAATGTAGTATGTTTTAAATGTAGTATGTTTTAAATGTGGTATGTTTTAAATGTAGTATGTTTTAAATGTAGTATGTTTTAAATGTAGTATGTTTTAAATGTAGTATGTTTTAAATGTAGTATGTTTTAAATGTAGTATGTTTTAAATGTAGTATGTTTTAAATGTAGTATGTTTTAAATGTAGTATGTTTTAAATGTAGTATGTTTTAAATGTAGTATGTTTTAAATGTAGTATGTTTTAAATGTAGTATGTTTTAAATGTAGTATGTTTTAAATGTGGTATGTTTTAAATGTAGTATGTTTTAAATGTAGTATGTTTTAAATGTAGTATGTTTTAAATGTAGTATGTTTTAAATATAGTATGTTTTAAATGTGGTATGTTTTAAATGTAGTATGTTTTAAATGTAGTATGTTTTAAATGTGGTATGTTTTAAATGTAGTATGTTTTAAATGTAGTATGTTTTAAATGTAGTATGTTTTAAATGTAGTATGTTTTAAATGTAGTATGTTTTAAATGTGGTATGTTTTAAATGTAGTATGTTTTAAATGTAGTATGTTTTAAATGTAGTATGTTTTAAATGTAGTATGTTTTAAATGTAGTATGTTTTAAATGTAGTATGTTTTAAATGTAGTATGTTTTAAATGTAGTATGTTTTAAATGTAGTATGTTTTAAATATAGTATGTTTTAAATGTAGTATGTTTTAAATGTAGTATGTTTTAAATGTAGTATGTTTTAAATGTAGTATGTTTTAAATGTAGTATGTTTTAATTGCAGTATGTTTTAATTGCAGTATGTTTTATGTAGTATGTTTTAAATGTGGTATGTTTTAAATGTGGTATGTTTTAAATGTAGTATGTTTTAAATGTGGTATGTTTTAAATGTGGTATGTTTTAAATGTAGTATGTTTTAAATGTAGTATGTTTTAAATGTGGTATGTTTTAAATATAGTATGTTTTAAATGTAGTATGTTTTAAATGTGGTATGTTTTAAATATAGTATGTTTTAAATGTAGTATGTTTTAAATGTAGTATGTTTTAAATGTAGTATGTTTTAAATGTAGTATGTTTTAAATGTGGTATGTTTTAAATGTGGTATGTTTTAAATGTAGTATGTTTTAAATGTGGTATGTTTTAAATGTGGTATGTTTTAAATGTAGTATGTTTTAAATGTAGTATGTTTTAAATGTGGTATGTTTTAAATATAGTATGTTTTAAATGTAGTATGTTTTAAATGTAGTATGTTTTAAATGTAGTTTGTTTTAAATGTAGTTTGTTTTAAATGTAGTTTGTTTTAAATGTAGTTTGTTTTAAATGTAGAATGTTCTACCCAATTTCGTGATATCCAATTGGTAGCTACAGTCTTGTCTCATCGCTGCAACTCAGGTACGGACTCGGGAGAGGCGAAGGTCGAGAGCAGTGCGTCCCCCGAAACACAACCCAACTAAGCCGCACTGCTTCTTGACACAATGCCCACTGAACCCGGAAGCCAGCTATACCAATGTGTCGAAGGAAAAACCGTGCACCTGGCGCCCTTGTCAGCGTGCACTGCGCCCGGCCCACCACAAGAGGCGCTAGTGTGCGATGGGACCACCGCCTTAGACCACTGCGCCACTCAGGAGGCTAAATGTAGTTTGTTTTAAATGTAGTATGTTTTAAATGTGGTATGTTTTAAATGTGGTATGTTTTAATTGTAGTATGTTTTAAATGTAGTATGTTTTAAATGTGGTATGTTTTAAATGTGGTATGTTTTAAATGTGGTATGTTTTAAATGTGGTATGTTTTAAATGTGGTATGTTTTAAATATAGTATGTTTTAAATGTAGTATGTTTTAAATGTAGTATGTTTTAATTGCAGTATGTTTTAAATGTGGTATGTTTTAAATGTGGTATGTTTTAAATGTGGTATGTTTTAAATGTAGTATGTTTTAATTGCAGTATGTTTTAAATGTGGTATGTTTTAAATGTGGTATGTTTTAAATGTGGTATGTTTTAAATGTAGTATGTTTTAATTGCAGTATGTTTTAAATGTGGTATGTTTTAAATGTGGTATGTTTTAATTGCAGTATGTTTTAAATGTGGTATGTTTTAAATGTGGTATGTTTTAATTGTAGTATGTTTTAAATGTAGTATGTTTTAAATGTAGTATGTTTTAAATGTAGTATGTTTTAATTGTAGTATGTTTTAAATGTGGTATGTTTTAAATGTGGTATGTTTTAAATGTGGTATGTTTTAAATGTAGTATGTTTTAATTGTAGTATGTTTTAAATGTGGTATGTTTTAAATGTGGTATGTTTTAAATGTGGTATGTTTTAAATGTGGTATGTTTTAAATGTGGTATGTTTTAAATGTGGTATGTTTTAAATGTGGTATGTTTTAAATGTGGTATGTTTTAAATGTGGTATGTTTTAAATGTGGTATGTTTTAATTGTAGTATGTTTTAAATGTGGTATGTTTTAAATGTAGTATGTTTTAAATGTGGTATGTTTTAAATGTAGTATGTTTTAAATGTGGTATGTTTTAAATGTAGTATGTTTTAAATGTAGTATGTTTTAAATGTGGTATGTTTTAAATGTAGTATGTTTTAAATGTGGTATGTTTTAAATGTAGTATGTTTTAAATGTAGTATGTTTTAAATGTAGTATGTTTTAATTGTAGTATGTTTTAAATGTGGTATGTTTTAAATGTGGTATGTTTTAAATGTAGTATGTTTTAAATGTGGTATGTTTTAAATGTAGTATGTTTTAAATGTGGTATGTTTTAAATGTAGTATGTTTTAAATGTGGTATGTTTTAAATGTAGTATGTTTTAAATGTAGTATGTTTTAAATGTAGTATGTTTTAATTGTAGTATGTTTTAAATGTGGTATGTTTTAAATGTGGTATGTTTTAAATGTGGTATGTTTTAAATGTGGTATGTTTTAAATGTAGTATGTTTTAAATGTGGTATGTTTTAAATGTAGTATGTTTTAATTGTAGTATGTTTTAAATGTGGTATGTTTTAAATGTGGTATGTTTTAAATGTGGTATGTTTTAAATGTAGTATGTTTTAATTGTAGTATGTTTTAAATGTGGTATGTTTTAAATGTGGTATGTTTTAAATGTGGTATGTTTTAAATGTGGTATGTTTTAAATGTGGTATGTTTTAAATGTGGTATGTTTTAAATGTGGTATGTTTTAATTGTAGTATGTTTTAAATGTGGTATGTTTTAAATGTGGTATGTTTTAAATGTGGTATGTTTTAAATGTGGTATGTTTTAAATGTGGTATGTTTTAAATGTGGTATGTTTTAAATGTAGTATGTTTTAATTGAAGTCTTTTTTAAATGTGTTATGTTTTATCTAGTAAGTTTTAAATGCTCATAGATAATTTGGGACGTTCATCTAGTGGAATTCAAGTTCGAATTCCCAGAGCTGACTAGAAGAAAAATTATGTTGTTGTGCCCTTGAGTGAGGCAAACAACACTAAATAGTCTGGATAATAGTGTCTGCTAAATGACTCAAATGTAGGAAGATAACCGTTTCTCGAGACCCACTTGTGTTTGACAGCTGATAATTACCGTAGGGGTGAATGAATTGTGGGAATCAACCCAATTAAGGATTAGATGATACATTCTCAGTAGTATGAGCCTCACTGCAGTCCTGTACCTTCTGAATAGTATGTAGTATGCATTTTAAGTAGGTTGTTGGCAAGCCAGATTTCGGACACGATCAATGATTCCGCCAGTTTTCAGTGAGTAACTATAGTATCCATGCTGTGTGGGTGTGACCTGTGACTTACGGCACAGCTCATTAGACCTCCAGCTGACAGCCACGCCCATCTCGGAGCAGGCCTGGGAGTATGCAGCGATGATATCACAGAAACACATACAGTCTCCGACGGACGGACAAGAGCACGCCGCCTCCACACACATCTCTACATAGGGCTCTGGGTCCACCTACACACACAAACACACACGCGCACACACACACACACACACACAAGTGCACAAAGTGTAATATATAGTGGTTAGTACAGGTTGTCAGAGTGTTATGTATTGTTTTTACAGGTTATAAGAGTGTTTTGTAGTGTTGATTACAGGTTACAAAAGTGTTTTGTAGTGTTTATTACAGGCTATGAGTGTTATGTAGTGTTTATTACAGGTTATTAATGTTATGTAGTGTTTATTACAATATATAAGTGTGATATGTAGTGTTTATTATGGTTCTAAAAGTGTTTAGGGTTTTACAGGTTAAGAAAGAGAATTATATATGGTGTTTATTACAGGTTATGTGGTGTTTATTGCAGGTTATAAGAGTTTTATGTAGTGTTTATTACAGGTTATAAGAGCATTATGTGGTGTTTATTACAGGTTATAAAAGTGTTATATAGTGTTTATTACAGGTTATAAGAGTGCTGTAGTGTTTCTTACAGGTTATAAGAGCATTAAATAGTGTGTCTGTTATACAGGTGACATAGTGTGTAGTTGTATTAGGCAGTGTTTATTGCAGGTTATTTGTAATAGTGTAGTGTTTATTACAGGTTTATTACAGGTTATAAGAGTGTTATGTAGTGTTCATTACAGGTTCTAATAGTGTTATGTAGTGTGTTTGTGACTCACCAGACTGTTGCAGGCTCTGAAGAGGGCACTGGTTAGAACACGACAGGACTGTTCCACAGTCACCAATCTCACTATGTTATCACTGCAGGGAGGGGGTAGCTACACACACACACACACACACACACACACACACACACACACACACACACACAAAGAGACAGACACACACACACACAGAGACACACACACACGTTGTTAAAGTTCTGAAGAAGTTGAACAGAAACACACATACTATAGACTGTCTCTGTGTGTGTGTGTGTGTGTGTGTATATCTGTGTGTGTGTGTGTGTGTGTGTGTGTGTGCGCGTGTGTGTTTGTGTGTACCTTTGTTGCATCGGCGCAGCTGGGTTTAACCTTCCAGGAGTTTCCAAAGTGGGTGGAGTCGACCTCCAGCTGGTTGTTGCTGCTTAGAAGGTCGTTGTTCATGTTTCCATCATAGTTGCCACACAGACCACACACACGCTCCTACACACACACACACACACACACACACACATACACACACACAGAAACAAATACACAGAATCATGGAGAAAGTTATGAAGTGCAGTGTAGTAGTATTATAATCGTAGTAATATGGTAGAATAGTAGCAGTCTAGTAGTATACTAGCATATTAGTGTAGTAGTAGTATAGTAGTGGTATATTGTATATTTGTCTAGTAGTATAGCAGTAGTATATTTGTGTAATAGTAGTACTGTAGTAGTATAGTAACATATTAGTATAGCAGTAGTATATTTGTGTCACAGTAGTATAGCAGTAGAATATTTGTACACTAGTTGTATGGTAGTAGTATATGTGTGAAGTAGTAGTATAATGGTAGTATAGTAGTATATTAGTGTTGTGGTAGTATAGTAGCAGTAGACATAGTATGGTAGTAGTAGTAGAGTAGTGTACTTGTATAGCAGCACATTAGTGTAGTAGTGGTATTGTAGTAGTAGTATAGTGGTAGTAAATTAGTAGTGTAGTAGTATAGTGGTAGTAAATTAGTAGTGTAGTGTAGTAGTATAGTGGTAGTAAATGAGTAGTGTAGTGTAGTAGTATAGTGGTAGTATAGTGCAGTGTAGTGTAGTAGTATAGTGGTAGTAAGTTAGTTGTATAGTGTAGTAGTATAGCGGTAGTATAGTAGTAGTGTAGTAGTATAGTGGTAGTATAGTAGTAGTGGTGTAGTAGTAGTGTAGTAGTCCTCCAGCATATTAGTATAGTAGTAGTAGTAGTAGTGGTATTAGAGCAGTAGTAGTAGCAGTAGGAGTAGATAATTAATATTATTAGTAGTTTAGTAATATTAGTGGTATTAGAGCAGTAGTAGTAGTAGGAGGAGTAGATAATAATAATAATTATTCGTTTAGTAATAGTAGTAGTAATATTAGTGGTATTAGAGCAGTAGTAGTTTAGTAATGGTAGTATAGCAGTAGTAGTAGTAGTAGTGGTATTAGAGCAGTAGTAGTTTAGTAATGGTAGTATAGCAGTAGTAGTAGTAGTAGTGGTATTAGAGCAGTAGTAGTTTAGTAATGGTAGCATAGCAGTAGTAGTAGTAGCAGTGGTATTAGAGCAGTAGTAGTGGTGTAGTAGAAGTAATTGTGTAGTAGTAGTATAACAATACAGTAGTAGTATTGTAGTAGTATAGTAGTAGTAGTATAGTAGTGCAAGTATAAAAGTACATTAGTAGTGTAGTATTATTATAGTAGCAGTATTACCCTGTACTGTGAGGAGATGTGTACCAGCAGGCGGGTCCCCAGGTCCCAGCTGATAGAGATGTGTTTCCCCAGCAGCAGGATGAAGAACTGACCAGAACGAATGATCTCCACCTCAACACCCTTCATCACTGGCTTCTTCATCCTCACCTGGAGAAGAGGGGGGGGGGGGTTAACTGTGTGTGTGTGTGTGTGTGTGTGTGTGTGTGTGTGTGTGTGTGTGTGTGTGTGTGTGTGTGTGTGTGTGTGTGTGTGTGTGTGTGTGTGTGTGTGTGTGTGTGTGACCTGTCCATGCTCCATAGTTATGAGTCCACCCTGGTAGTAGACTGTAACAGCTTTAGCACAGCGATGACCTACGACCCCACAGGCCTCATTCTCCACAAGCACCCTGAATGACCCCTCGTCTCCTCCACACTGGTCCTGGAGAAATAGAGGGAGGGGAGACGTAGAGAGAGAGAGAGTGGGAGGTGGTGGGAGGGAGAGAGATGAAATGATAAAAAATACAGACCACAAATTTCAATTGGCTATGCTTAAATTCATTAACATCATCCTTAGCTCTGGCATCTTCCCCAATATTTGGAACCATGGACTGATCACCCCGATCCACAAAAGTAGAGACAAATTTCATCCCAATATGCGTCAACAGCAACCTTGGGAAAATCCTCTGCATTATCATTAACAGCAGACTTGTACATTTCCTCAGTGAAAACAATGTACTGAGCAAATGTCAAATTGGCTTTTTACCAAATTACCATACGACAGGTCACGTGTTCACTCTCTATTTACAAACATACAAACCAAAACAAAGGCAACGTCTTCTCATGATTTGTTGATTTCAAAGAGCTTTTGACTCAATTTGGCATGAGGGTCTACTGTACAAATTGATGGAAAGTGGTGTTGGGGGAAAAACATGAGACATAATAAAATCCATGTACACAAACAACAAGTGTTCTTAAAGTGGGCAAAAAACACACACATTTCTTTCCACAGGGTCGTGGGGTGAGACAGGGATGCAGCTTAAGCCCCACTTTTTATTCTTGGTTAGGCCAGGGTGTGACTAGTGTGGGCATTCTAGTATCTTTAGTTCTATGTTTTCTATTTCTTTGTGCTGTCTATCGTTGTCTCTGATTGAGAATCATACTTAGGTAGCTTTATCACACCTGTGTTATGTGGGTAGTTGTTTTCTGTTTAATGTTTCTGCACCTGACAGAACTGTTAGTTGATGTTTTTGCTCTTTGTTATTTTGTTCTAGTGTTCAGATTTTAATAAACATCATGGACACGTACCACGCTGCGCTTTGGTCCACTCCCTCTTCTTCAGACGAGCGTTACACCACTGTCATTGACATAAAGTTGAAGTCGGAAGTTTACATACACCTTAGCCAAATACATTTATTTACTTTTTCACAATTCCTGACATTTAATCCTAGTAAAAAATTCCCTGTTTTAGGTCAGTTAGGATCACCACTTTATTTTAAGAATATGAATTGTCAGAATATTTCAGCTATTTCAGCTTTAATATCTTTGATTACTTTCATAATATCTTTCATCACATAACCAGTGGGTCTGAAGTTTACATACACTCAATTAGTATTTGGTAGCATTGCCTTTAAATCGTCTAACTTGGGACAAATGTTTCGGATAGCCTTCCACAAGCTCCACAAGCCTCCCAAAATAAGCCTCCTTGCTCGCACACACTTTTTCAGTTCTGCCCACAAATTTTCTATGGGATTGAGGTCAGGGCTTTGTGATGGCCATACCAATACCTTGACTTTGTTGTCCTTAACCAGTTGAAGCTAGGGGGGCGCTATTTCATTATTGGATAAAAAAACGTGCCCGTTTTAAGCGCAATATTTTGTCACAAAAAGATGCTCGACTATGCATGGAATTGCCAGCTTTGGAAAGAAAACACTCTGACGTTTTCAAAGCTGCAAAGATATTATCTTTGAGTACCCCAGAACTGATCTTACAGGCGAAACCAAGATGCAACTTCAACCAGGAAATGAGCAGGATTTTTGAGGCTCTGTTGTCTCCTTATATGGCTGTGAATATGCTGTGAACGAGCTTATGCGCTCTGCCGTTCCTCCAAGATGTCTGCAGCATTGTGATGTATTTGTAGGCATATCATTGGAAGATTGGCCATAAGAGACTACATTTGCCAGGGGCCCGTCCGGTGTCCTTTGTCTACGTTGGTGCGTAACTCTCAGCGGCAAAAATTTTACCATGCGATACAGACAGCGAAGTATCGTTCTTGGAAGTGTGCATCATTGAAGAGATATGTGTGAAAAACACCTTGAGGATTGGTTCTAAACAACGTTTGCCATGTTTCAGTCGATATTATGGAGTTAATTTGGAAAAAAGTTTGGCGTTTGGATAACTGAATTTTCGTTTTTTTTTGGTAGCCAAACGTGACGCCCCAAACGGACCGATTTCTCCTGCACAAAAAATCTTTCAGGAAAAACTGAACATTGCTATCTAACTGAGAGTCTCCTCATTGAAAACATCCGAAGTTCTTCAAAGGTAAAATATTTATTTGAATGTTTTTGCTGGTTTTTGTGAAAATGTTTCCTGCTGATGCTAATGCTAAATGCTACGCTAGTTATCAGTACTGTTACACAAATGCTAGTTTGCTATGCTTGAGAAGCATATTTTTTAAAATCTGAGATGACAGTGTTGTTAACAAAAGGCTAAGCTTGAGAGTTAGTATATTAATTTCATTTCATTTGCGATTTTCATGAATAGTTAACGTTGCGTTATGGTATTGAGCTTGAGGCTATGATTACGCTACCGGATCCGGCATTGCTCAGCGCAAGAGGTTAAGCAATTTTGCCATAACTTTGGAAGTATGTTTGAGTTCATTGTCCATTTGGAAGGCCCATTTGGGACCAAGCTTTAACTTCCTGACTGATGTCTTGAGATGCTGATTCAATATATCCACATAATTTTCCTCCTCATGATGCCATCTATTTTGTGAAGTGCACCAGTCCCTCCTGCAGCAAAGCACCCACACAACATGATGCTGCCACCCCCATGCTTCACTGTTGGGATGGTGTTCTTCGTTTTGCAAGCCTCCCCATTTTTCCTTCAAACATAACGATGGTCATTATGACCAAACAGTTCTATTTTTGTTTCATCAGACCAGAGGATATTACTCCAAAAAAGTACGATCTTTGTCCCCATTGTGCAGTTGCAAACCGTAGTCGGAAATGTTTATGTCGGTTTTGGAGCAGTGGCTTCTGCGTTGCTGAGAGGACTTTCAGGTTATGTCGATATAGGACTCATTTTAATGTGGATTTAGATACTTTTGTACCTGTTTTCTCCAGCATCTTCACAAGGTCCTTTGCTGTTGTTCTGGGATTGATTTGAACCTTTCGCACCAAAGTACGTTCATCTCTAGGAGACAGAACAAGTCTCCATCCTGAGCGGTGTGACGGCTGCGTGATCCCATGGTGTTTATACTTGCGTTGTCACACCCTGACCATAGTTTACTTTGTATATTTCTATGTTTTGGTTGGTCAGGGTGTGAGCTGAGTGGGCATTCTATGTTTCATTGTCTAGTTTGTCTATTTCTATGTCTGGCCTGATATGGTTCTCAATCAGAGGCAGGTGTTAGTCATTGTCTCTGATTGGGAACCATATTTAGGTAGCCTGGGTTTCACTGTGTGTTTGTGGGTGATTGTTCCTGTCTCTGTGTTTTCACCAGATAGGGCTGTTTCGGTTTTCGTTACGTTCATTACGTTCTTTGTTTTGTAGTGTTTGTATCGATTCGTGTTTTACGTTTGTTTATTAAACATGGATCGCAATCTACACGCCGCATTTTGGTCCGACTCTCCTTCACATACAGAAAACCGTGACAGAATCACCCACCACAACAGGACCAAGCGGCGTGGTAACGGGCAACAGCAACGCAAAGAGAAAGGACTTGGGACGATGTGTTGGACGACAAGGGTTGCTACACATGGGAGGAGATCCTGGCGGGAAAGGATCGCCTTCCATGGGAACAGGTGGAGGCAGCGAGGAGAGCAGAGACAGCCAGAGAGAGGAGCCGGCGATATGAGGGAACACGGTTGGCAAGGAAGCCCGGGAGTCAGCCCCAAAAATGTATTGGGGGGGGGGCTAACAGGGAGTATTGCTACGCCAGGTAGGAGACCTGCACAAACTCCCTGTGCTTACCGGGGGGCTAGAGAGACCGGGCAGGCACCGTGTTATGCTGTGGTGTGCACGGTGTCTCCAGTGCCGGTGCATAGCCCGGTGCGGTACATTCCAGCTCCGCGTATCGCGTCTCCTTGGGCCGGTTTACATGGCACCAGCCTTGCGCTCGGTGTCTCCGGTTCGCCTGCATAGCCCAGTGCGGGCTATTCCACCTCGCTGCACTGGCAGGGCGACCGTGAGCATTCAACCAGGTAAGGTTGGGCAGGCTCTGTGCTCAAGAGCTTTAGTGCGCCTGCACGGTCCGGTCTTTCCAGTACCACCTCCACACCCCAGCCCTCCGTTAGCAGCTCCCCGCACCAGGCTTCCTGTGCGTGTCCTCGGCCCAGTACCACCAGTGCCAGCACCACGCATCAGGCCTACAGTGCACCTCGCCTGTCCAGCGCTGCCAGAGCCTTCCTCCTCTCCAGCGCTGTTAGAGCCTTCCTCCTCTACAGCGCTGCCGGAGTCTCCCGCCTGTTCAGAACTGCCAGTCTGCAAGGAGCTGCCAGTCTGCAAGGAGCTGCCCGTCTGCATAGAGCTGCCAGTCTGCATAGAGCTGCCAGTCTGCAAGGAGCTGCCAGTCTGCATAGAGCTGCCAGAGCTGCCAGTCTGCAGGATGCCGCCAAAGCTGCCAGTCTGCAAGGAGCCGCCAGAGCTGCCAGTCTGCAAGGAGCCGCCAGAGCTGCCAGTCTGCATGGAGCAGCCAGAGCTGCCAGTCAGCATGGAGCAGCCAGAGCTGCCAGTCAGCATGGAGCAGCCAGAGCCGCCAGTCAGCATGGAGCAGCCAGGACCGCCAGTCAGCATGGAGCTGCCAGAGCCGCCAGTCAGCATGGAGCAGCCAGAGCAGCCAGTCAGTATGGAGCAGCCAGTCAGCATGGAGCAGCCAGAGCAGCCAGTCAGCATGGAGCAGCCAGAGCAGCCAGTCAGCATGGAGCTTCCAGATCTGCCAGTCAGCCAGACTCTTCCAGATCTGCCAGTCAACCAGACTCTTCCAGATCTGCCAGTCAGCCAGGGGCCGCCAGTCAGCCAGGAGCTGCCACCCCTCTGTCCAGAGCTTCCGCCCCTCTGTCCAGAGCTTCCGCCCCTCTGTCCCGAGCTGCCGCCCCTCTGTCCATTGAGAAGAGTTGCCATGGTGAGGAGGCCACGGAAGAGGACAAGGTGGGGAAGACTAAGGTGAAATGGGGGCCACGTCCAGCACCAGAGCCGCCACCGCGGACAGATGCCCACCCAGACCCTCCCCCATAGGTTCAGGTTTTGCGACCGGAGTCCGCACCTTGGGGGGGGGGGGGGTACTGTCACACCTGACCATAGTTTACTTTGTATATTTCTATGTTTTGGTTGGTCAGGGTGTGAGCTGAGTGGGCATTCTATGTTTCATTGTCTAGTTTGTCTATTTCTATGTCTGGCCTGATATGGTTCTCAATCAGAGGCAGGTGTTAGTCATTGTCTCTGATTGGGAACCATATTTAGGTAGCCTGGGTTTCACTGTGTGTTTGTGGGTGATTGTTCCTGTCTCTGTGTTTTCACCAGATAGGGCTGTTTCGGTTTTCGTTACGTTCTTTGTTTTATAGTGTTTGTATCGATTCGTGTTTTACGTTTGTTTATTAAACATGGATCGCAATCTACACGCCGCATTTTGGTCCGACTCTCCTTCACATACAGAAAACCGTGACATGCGTACTATTGTTGCAACTCATATTTATATATATATACAGTGTTGTAACAAATGGTTAAAGTACTCAAGGGAAAATAAATAAGCATAAATATGGGTTGCAACAATAGTAAGTATATATATATATCATATGACATTTGTAATGTCTTTATTGTTTTGAAACTACTGTGTGTGTAATGTTGACTGTTCATTTTTATTGTTTATTTCACTTTTGTATATTATCTACCTCACTTGCTTTGGCAATGTTAACACATGTTTCCCATGCCAATAAAGCCCCTTGAATTGAATTGAATTGAGATAGGTGGAGGGAGAGAGAAGTGGAGGGAGGGAGAGAGGGAGAGGAGAGAGCGAGAGAGGGAGAGAGAGAGAGAGATATGTGGAGGAAGAGAGATAGAGAGAGAGGGAGGTGGAGTGAGAGAGAGGGAGGTGGATTAAGAGAGAGAGGTGGAGGGAGAGAGCGAGGTGGAGGGAGAGAGAGGGAGGTGGATTAAGAGAGAGAGGTGGAGGGAGAGAGAGAGGTGGAGAGAGAGAGAGGGAGGTGGAGGGAGTAAGAGAGAGGTGGAGGGATAAAGAGAGAGGTGGAGGAAGAGAGAGTGAGGTGGAGGGAGAGAGGGAGGGAGGAGGAGGGATTGAGGTAGGTGGAGGGAAAAGGGAGAGGTGGAGGGAGAGAGGGAGGAGGAGGGATTGGAAGAGGGGGAGAGGGAGGAGGAGGGATTGAGATAGGTGGAGGGAGAGAGAGAGATGGAAGGAGAGAGAGATGGAGGGAGAAAGAGAGAGATGAAGACTTGTTTACGTGTTGCTGTGCGTTTTGTTGCCAACCTTACTTTCCTACCTGACAACTTTACGTTTTTTACTTTTAATTACCGTTTATATTTTTGGTTTTTCCCTCAACTTTTTTTTTTCCATTCAACTTTTTCACTCCGGATGCTTTATCTGGACATGGTTCATCAGCAACTCCAACAGCCAAAGCTAAGTAGTAAAATTAACATGATGCCTTCTAATTGCAGTCGCTGTACTCATAATATACAGGAGAACGATCGCCTTAAGGCGAGGATAGCTGCGCTACAAGCCCAGCTTCAGACACAATCGTTAGGCAAGGGTAATTTCAGTGTAGGAAAGGATGAAACAGCGTCTGTGCCACCAGTAAGTTAGTACAGATAGTAACTTTAGTATAAATCCCCTCTCACGGTCCCCGCAGCCGGACAACTAGCCGGACAACTTTCTCACGGTTTCTGGAGGGAAATGCTGACAAATTGAAAACCCTAGTCATTACCCGCAGTATTAGATTTAAAACGAATCATCCAGCGATCATACATTGTTCACCAGGGGGTAGGGCTACCGACGTTAAGGCTAATCTGAAGATGGTGCTGGCTAAAGCTAAAACTGGCGAGTGTAGAGAGTATAGAGATATTGTTATCCACGTCGGCACCAACGATGTTAGGATGAAACAGTCAGAGATCACCAAGTGCAACATAGCTTCAGCGTGTAAATCAGCTAGAAAGTTGTGTCGGCATCGAGTAATTGTCTCTGGCCCCCACAACTCAATCGCTGGTTGAAAACTGTTTTCTGCCCATCCCAAAAGATAGAATTTGTAGATAATTGGCCCTCTTTCTGGGACTCACCCACAAACAGGACCAAGCCTGACCTGCTGAGGAGTGACGGACTCCATCCTAGCTGGAGGGGTGCTCTCATCTTGTCTACCAACATAGACAGGGCTCTAACTCCTCTAGCTCCACAATGAAATAGGGTGCAGGCCAGGCAGCAGGCTGTTAGCCAGCCTGCCAGCATAGTGGAGTCTGCCACCAGCACAGTCAGCGTAGTCAGCTCAGCTATCCCCATTGAGACCGTGTCTGTGCCTCGACCTAGGTTGGGCAAAACTAAACATGGCGGTGTTCGCCTTAGCAAGCTCACAAGGATAAAGACCTCCTCCCTTCCTGTCATTATTGAAAGAGATCATGATACCTCACATCTCAAAATAGGGCTACTTAATGTTAGATCCCTTACTTCAAAGGCAATTATAGTCAATGAACTAATCACTGATCATAATCTTGATGTGATTGGCCTGACTGAAACATGACTTAAGCCTGATGAATGTACTGTGTTAAATGAGGCCTCACCTCCTGGCTACACTAGTGACCATATCCCACCGTGCATCCCGCAAAGGCAGAGGTGTTGCTAACATTTACGATAGCAAATTTCAATTTACAAAAATAAAAAATTATGTTTTCGTCTTTTGAGCTTGTAGTCATGAAATCTATGCAGCCTACTCAATTACTTTTTATAGCTACTGTACAGGCCTCCTGGGCCGTATACAGCGTTCCTCATTGAGTTCCCCGATTTCCTATCGGACCTTGTAGTCATAGCAGATAATATTCACATTTTTGGTGACTTAAATATTCACATGGAAAAGTCCACAGACACACTCCAAAAGGCATTCGGAGCCATCATTGACTCAGTGGGTTTTGTCCAACATGTCTCTGGACCTACTCACTGTCACAGTCATACTCTGGACCTAGTTTTGTCCCATGGAATAAATGTTGTGGATCTTAATGTTTTTCCTCATAATCCTGGACTATTGGACCACCATTTTATTACGTTTGCAATTGCAACAAATAATCTGCTCAGACCCAACCAAGGAACATCAAAAGTCGTGCTATAAATTCAAAGACAACACAAAGATTCCTTGATGTCCTTCCAGACTCCCAAGGACGCCAGAGGACAAAAATCAGTTAACCGCCTGACTGAGGAACTCAATTTAACCTTGCGCAATACCCTAGATGCAGTTGCACCCTTAAAAACTAAAAACATTTATCATAAGAAACTAGCTCCCTGGGATACAGAAAATACCCGAGCTCTAAAGTAAGCTTCCAGAAAATTGGAACGGAAATGGCGCCACACCAAACTGGAAGTCTTCCGACTAGCTTGGAAAGACAGTACCGTACAGTATCAAAGAGCCCTTACTGCTGCTCGATCATCCCATTTTTCCAACTTTAATTGAGGAAAATAAGAACAATCCGAAATTCCTTTTTGATACTGTCGCAAAGCTAACTAAAAATAAGCATTCCCCAAGAGAGGATGGCTTTCACTTCAGCAGTAATAAATTCATGAACTTCTTTGAGGAAGATCATGACTATTAGAAAGCAAATTACGGACTCCTCTTTAAATCTGCGTATTCCTTCAAAGCTCAGTTGTCCTGAGTCTACACAACTCTGCCAGGACCTAGGATCAAGAGAGACACTGAAGTGTTTAAGTACTATATCTCTTGACACAATGATGAAAATAATAATGGCCTTTAAACCTTCAAGCTGCATACTGGACCCTATTCCAACTAATCTACTGAAAGAGCTGCTTCCTGTGCTTGGCCCTCCTATGTTGAACATAATAAACGGCTCTCGATCCACCAGATGTGTACCAAACTCACTAAAAGTGGCAGTAATAAAGCCTCTCTTGAAAAAGCCAAATCCTGACCCAGAAAATATAAAAAACTGTCGCCCTATATCGAATCTTCCATTCCTCTCAACATTTTTAGAAAAGGCTGTTGCTCAGTAACTCACTGCCTTCCTGAAGACAAACAATGTATACGAAATGCTTCAGTCTGGTTTTAGACCCCATCATAGCACTGAGACTGCACTTGTGAAGGTGGTAAATGACATTTTAATGGCATCAGACTGAGGGTCTGCATCTGTCCTCGTGCTCCTAGACCTTAGTGCTGCTTTTGATACTATCGATCACCACATTCTTTTGGAGAGATTGGAAACTCAAATTGGTCTACACGGACAAGTTCTGGCCTGGTTTAGATCTTATCTGTTGGAAAGATATCAGTTTGTCTCTGTGAATGGTTTGTCTATGACAAATCAACTGTAAATTTCGGTGTTCCTCAAGGTTACGTTTTAGGACCACTATTGTTTTCACTATATATTTTACCTCTTGGGGATGTCATTCAAAACATAATGTTAACTTTCACTGCTATACAGATGACACACAGCTGTACATTTCAATGAAACGTTCTACTTTTAAACTCGGACAAAGCAGAGATGCTTGTTCTAGGTCCCAGGAAACAAAGAGATCTTCTGTTGAATCTGACAATTAATCTTAATGGTTGTACAGTCGTCTCAAATAAAACTGTGAAGGACCTCGGCGTTACTCTGGACCCTGATCTATCTTTTGAAGACATATCAAGACTGTTTCAAGGACAGCTTTTTTCCATCTACGTAACATTGCAAAAATCAGAAACTTTCTGTCCAAAAATGATGCAGAAAAATCAATCCATGCTTTTGTCACTTCTAGGTTAGACTACTGCAATGCTCTACTTTCCGTCTACCCGGAATTAGCACTAAATAAACTTTAGTGAGTGCTAAATACGGCTGCTACAATCCTGACTAGAACCCCAACATTTGATCATATTACTCCAGTTCGAGTCTCCCTACACTGGCTTCCTGTCAAGGCAAGGGCTGATTTCAAGGTTTTACTGCTAACCTACAAAGCATGGGCTTGCTCCTACCCATCTCTCTGATTTGGTCCTGCCGTACATACCTACACATACGCTACGGTCACAAGACGCAGGCCTCCTAATTGTCCCTAGAATTTCTAAGCAAACAGCTGGAGGCAGGGCTTTCTCCTATAGAGCTCCATTTTTATGGAATGGTCTGCCTACCCATGTGAGAGACGCAAACTCGGTCTCAACCTTTAAGTCTTTACTGAAGACTCATCTCTTCAGTGGGTCATATGATTGAGTGTGGCCCAGGAGTGTGAAGGTGAACGGAAAGGCCCTGGAGCAACGAACTGCCCTTGCTGTCTCTGCCTGGCCGGTTCCCCTCTTTCCACTGGGATTCTCTGCCTCTAACCCTATTACAGGGGCTGAGTCACTGGCTTACTAGGGCTCTTTTATACCATCCCTAGGAGGGGTGCGTCACTTGAGTGGGTTGAGTCACTGTTGTGATCTTCCTGTCTGGGTTGGCGCCCCCCCTTGGGTTGTGCCGTGGCGTAGATCTTTGTGGGCTATACTCGGCCTGGTCTCAGGATCGTAAGTTGGTGGTTGAAGATATCCTTCTAGTGGTGTGGGGGCTGTGCTTTGAAAAGTGGGTGGGGTTATATCCTTCCTGTTTGGCCCTGTCCGGGGGTGTCCTCGGATGGGGCCACAGTGTCTCCTGACCCCTCCTGTCTCAGCCTCCAGTATTTATGCTGCAGTAGTTTATGTGTCGGGGGGCTAGGGTCAGTTTGTTATATCTGGAATCCTTCTCCTGTCCTATCCGGTATCCTGTGTGAATTTAAGTATGCTCTCTCTAATTCTCTCTTTCTTTTTCTCTCTCGGAGGACCTGAGCCCTAGGACCATGCCTCAGGACTAGCGGGCATGATGACTCCTTGCTGTCCCCAGTCCACCTGGCCGTGCTTCTGCTCCAGTTTCAACTGTTCTGCCTGTGATTATTATTATTTGACCATGCTGGTCATTTATGAACATTTGAATATCTTGGCCATGTTTTGTTATAATCTCCACCCGGCACAGCCAGAAGAGGACTGGCCACCCCACATAGCCTGGTTCCTCTCTAGGTTTCTTCTTAGGTTTTGGCCTTTCTAGGGAGTTTTTCCTAGCCACTGTGCTTCTACACCTGCATTGCTTGCTGTTTGGGGTTTTAGGCTGGGTTACTGTACAGCACTTTGAGACATCAGCTGATGTACGAAGGGCTATACAAATACATTTGACTTGATTTGATTTGATTAGAAGAGGTGGAGTGAGTTGGAGAGAGAGAAGGAGGGAGAGAGGGAGATGGATGGAGTGAGACAGAGGGACAGTCATAGAGAGTGGGGGGAGAGATGGAAAGTTGGAGGGAGAGAGATGGAGGGACAGAGAGGAGGGGGGTTGTGGAAGGAGAGAGAGAGAGAGGATGGAGAGAGTTAGGGAGGTGGAATTAGAGAGAAGAAGACACCAAGAGAGAGTGGGGGGAGGGAAGATGGAGAGGTGGATGGAGAGAGAGGGTTGACATCATGATTACTTAACAACTTTGAGACAAGTACCAGGCATGACACACATGATAACACACAGTACCACAAACTGACCTGCACCAGGACATACTGACAAAGTCCAGGGAAGGAGTACTGGAGACCGTCGAAGGTGATGTAATGTCCCTCTCCCACTGTACGACAAACACCATCACACACGTGCGCTGTACAGCTCCAATGTCTGTTCTCACACATACTGCACAGGACACAAACACAACATCAGAGAAAAATGTGGATGATTGTTACGTTAGGTATGGTCTCAACAAGGTGCATACCAGGTGATATTGTTATATATGGTCTCAACAAGATGCATACCAGGTGATATTGTTACGTTAGGTATGGTCTCAACAAGGTGCATACCAGGTGATATTGTTATATAAGGTCTCAACAAGGTGCACACCAGGTGATATTGGTAGATATGGTCTCAACAAGGTGCATGCCAGGTGATATTGTTATATATGGTCTCAACAAGGTGCATACCAGGTGATATTGTTACGTTAGGTATGGTCTCAACAAGGTGCATACCAGGTGATATTGTTATATAAGGTCTCAACAAGGTGCATACCAGGTGATATTGTTATGTATGGTCTCAACAAGGTGCATACCAGGTGATATTGGTAGATATGGTCTCAACAAGGTGCATACCAGGTGATATTGTTATATATGGTCTCAACAAGGTGCATACCAGGTGATATTGTTACGTTAGGTATGGTCTCAACAAGGTGCATACCAGGTGATATTGTTATATAAGGTCTCAACAAGGTGCATACCAGGTGATATTGTTATGTATGGTCTCAACAAGGTGCATACCAGGTGATATTGTTATGTATGGTCTCAACAAGGTGCATACCAGGTGATATTGTTATATATGGTCTCAGCAAGATGCATACCAGGTGATATTGTTATGTATGGTCTCAACAAGGTGCATACCAGGTGATATTGTTATATATGGTCTCAACAAGGTGCATACCAGGTGATTTTGTTATATATGGTCTCAACAAGGTACATACCAGGTGATATTGTTATGTATGGTCTAAGCCATTTACAGTTAAAGTCTTAAATTTACGTACACCTTAGCCAAATACATTTAAACTCAGTTTTCACAATTCCTGAAATGTAATCCTAGTAAAAATTATTAGGTCAGTTAGGGTTAGGATTACCACTTTATTTTAAGAATGTGAAATGTCAGAATAATAGTAGAGAGAATGATTTATTTCAGCTTTTAGTCATTTCACCACGTTCCCATAAGGTCAGAAGTTTACATACACTCAATTAGTATTTGGTAGCATTGCCTGGGTCAAACATTTCGAGTAGCCTTCCACAAGCTTCCCACAATACGTTGGGGGAATTTTGGCACATTCCTCCTGACAGAGCTGGTGTAACTGAGTCAGGTGTATAGGCCTCCTTGCTCGCAAACACTTTTTCAGTTCTGCCCACAAATTTTCTATGGGATTAAGGTCAGGGCTTTGTGATGGCTACTTCAATACCCTGACTTTGTTGTCCTTAAGCCATTTTGACACAACTTTGGAAGTATGCTTGGGGTCATTGTCCATTTGGAAGACACATTTGCAACCAAGCTTTAACTTCCTGACTGATGTCTTGAGATGTTGTTTTCCTTTCTCATAAATCCATCTATTTTGTGAAGTGCACCAGTCCCTCCAGCAGCAAAGCACCCCCACAACATGATGCTACCACCCCCGTGCTTCACGGTGGGGATGGTGTTCTTCAGCTTGCAAGCTCCCCCTTTTTTCCTCCAAACATAACGATGGTCATTATGGCCAAACAGTTCTATTTTTGTTTCATCAGACCAGAGGACATTTCTCCAAAAAGTACGATCTTTGTCCCTATGTGCAGTTGCAAACCGTAGTCTGGATTTTCTATTGGTTTTGGAATAGTGGCTTCTGGTTTGCTGAGTGACCTTTCGGATTATGTCGATATAGGACTCGTTTTACTGTGAATATATATACTTTTGAAACCTGTTTCCTACAGCATCTTAAGGTCCTTTGCTGTTGTTCTGGGATTGATTTGCACTTTTTGCACCAAAGTACGTTGATCTCTAGGAGACAGAACGCGTCTCCATCCTGACCGGCTGTGCGGTCCCATGGTGTTTATATTTGCATACTATTGTTTTTACAGATGAACATGGTACCTTCAGGCATTTGGACATTTCTCCCAAGGATGAACCAGACTTGTGGAGGTCTACAATTTTTTTCCTGATGTCTTAGCTAATTTCTTTGGATTTTCCTATGATGTCAAGCAAAGTGGCACTGAGTTTGAAGGTAGGCCTTGAACTATATCCACAGGCACACCTCCTATTGACTCAAATGATGTCATTAGCCTATCAGAAGCTTCTAAAGCCATGACATCATTTTCTGGAATTTTCCAAGCTGTTTAAAGAAACAGTCAACTTAGAGTATGTAAACCTTTTACACCCAGGAATTGTAATACAGTAAATTATAAGTTAAATAATTTGTCTGTAAACAATTGTTGGAAAAATAACATGTGTCATGCACAAAGTAGCTGTCCTAACCGACTTGCCAAAAACTAGTTTTAATGACTCCAACCTAAGTGTATGTAAACTTCCGACTTCAACTGTACATACCAGGTGTTACGGTATGTTTTAAACCAGGTACTTACCAGGTTTTACATAAGGTACATCTAATTAAGGTACGTACCAGGTGTTACAGTCCATATTGATGCTCTGTCCAGGTGCATAGGCTCTGTTGTTATGGTAACACGGACACTGCTCTGGAGTGATGCACTCTCTCCTATGTCGAACCTGAATCAAACAATCAATCAAGTTTTTAAAACCATTTTTTTAAACAGGGACTGACAAGGTGACTGGTGGCTGGACTCTCTGGCCAATCAGTTACATGTATCTATCACTTAGTTAACACCCTGACAGACAGACAGACAGACACAGACCTTGACTAGGACGTAGGTTAGTGTCAAGGTCAGGGTTAGGGTTAGAGGTCAGGGATACGTACCGTGCCGTTTGGACAGAGACTGACGGGGATACAGGCCAGACTGAAACAGTATTTATTTGGTGTTGTATTTTGTTAGGATCCCCATTAGCTGTTGCTAATCAGCAGCTACTCTTCATGGGGTCCAAACAAAACATGAAACATTACACAATACTAGAAACGTGCATGCCCTGCCCACCTGAGGATCTCCTTTACAGCCATCTATTTCCTGTTTGAGGGCTGCAAAATCCACTTGTCACTTAAATCACGCTGGATTGAGTGCTTTCATTTTGCTCCTGCAACACTTTTATACTCTTGCTTGTGCCTGTCGTTTTTCCCTATTAACATTACAACCGTGGAGATGTTTGTAATGAACTGTCAAACACACCCCGGTAAATGACTGAAATATGCTCAATGGAATACTTTGTCTTTGCATCTAAAGAACGCTTAATCTTTGTCTGGTATTTAATGCATCATCTCAACACTTACATAAAAAGACAGAGAAGAAAGAGAATGTTATTTTGGGCCAGGGATAGGATACATACCAAACTGGGGAGGCTGGTAGCCTAGTGTTTAGAGTGTTGGACTAGTCACCAAAAGGTTACAAGATCGAATCCCCAAGCTGACAAGATAAAAATCTGTTGTTCTGGCTCTGAACAAGGTAGTTAACTCAATGTTCCTAGGCTGTTATTGAAAATAAGAATGTGTTCTTAACGTTTTGCATGTAGGGGGCAGTATTTTCGTTTTTGGCTAAAAAACATACCCATTTGAAACTGCCTATTTCTCAGCCACAGAAACTAGAATGTGCATATAATTGTCAGATTAGGATAGAAAACACTCTAAAGTTTCCAAAACTGTAAAAATATTGTCTGTGAGTATAACAGAACTGATATTGCAAGCGAAAGCCTGAGGAAAATCCAATCAGGAAGTGCCTTTTATTTTGAAACCTCTCTGTTCCTAAGCATGCCTATCCTCCATTTAAAGGGATTTCAACCAGATTCCTTTTTATATGGCTTCCCTAAGGTGTCAACAGTCTTTAGACAGTTTCAGGCTTTTATTTTGAAAAATGAGCGTGAAGGATCACATTGCGTAAGTGGATAGGTGGGGGCTCTCAGAGTGAGTTTTGCGCAACTGAGTAAAGCGGCCATTGTTTCTCCCGCTGTTATTGAAAAAGCTACACACTCGGTTGATATATTATCGAATGTATATTTTAAAAACAATTTGTGGATTGATTATAAAAAACGTTTGACATGTTTCTGTGGACATTATGGATATTAGTTGGAATATACGTCTGCGTTGTCGTGACCGCCCTTTCCTGTGGATTTCTGAACATTACGCGACAAACAAACGTCGGTATTTTGGGTATAAAAATAATCTTTATGGAACAAAAGGAACATTTGTTGTGTAACTGGGAGTCTCGTGAGTGAAAACATCCGAAGATCATCAAAGAATTGCTTTTCTGATTTTCGTGACCTAGCTACTTAATATATAATGTTTTGCGATGCTATCGATAAACTTACTCAAACGCTTGGATTGCTTTCGCTGTAAAGCATAATTTCAAAATCTGAGACGACAGGCGGATTAACAAAAGGCTAAACTGTGTTTTGCAATATTGCACTTGTGATTTCATGAATATTAATATTTTTTTGTAATATTATTTGGATGTGGCGCAATGCTATTCAGCTGTTGCTGATGACAATTATCCCGGTACCGGGATGGGTAGCGTCACTGACTCGCCTTGTTAATACATAAAAATAAATAAAAAATAAAAAACTCTGGAACCAGGGTCAGGGTACAGATCAAACTTTGGAAACAGGGTCAGGGTACAGACCAAACTCTGGAACCAGGGTCAGGGTACAGACCAAACTCTGGAAACAGGGCCAGGTACAGATCAAACCCTGGAACCAGGGTCAGTATACAGACAAACTCTGGAAACAGGGGCAGGGTACAGACCAAACTCTGGAAACAGGGTCAGTATACACACCAAACTCCGGAAACAGGGTCAGGATACAGACGAAACTCTGGAACCAGGGTCAGGATACAGACCAAACTCTGGAACCAGGGTCAGGATACAGACCAAACTCTGAAACCAGGGTTTGGACACTGACCAAACTCTGGAAACAGAGTTTGGGTACAGACCAAACTCTGGAACCAGGGTCAGGATACAGACCAAACTCTGGAACCAGGGTTAGGATACAGACCAAACTCTGGGGACCAGGGTCAGGATACAGACCAAACTCTGTGGACCAGGGTAAGGGTACAGACCAAACCCTGTGAACCAGGGTCAGGGTACAGGCAACACTCGGGGGACTAGGGTAAGGGTACAGACCAAACTCTGGGGACCAGGGTCAGGATACAGATCCAACTCTGGGGACGAGGGTCAGGATGAAGAACAAACTCTGTGGTCCAGGGTCAGGTTACAGACCAAATTCTGGGGACCAAATTCAGGAACAATACCAAACTCTGTGGAACAGGGTAAGGGTACAGATCTAAATCTGGAACCATGGTCGGTATAAAGATCAAATTCCGGGACCTGGGTCAGAGTACAGACCAAACTCTGGAACCATGGTCAGTATACAGACCAAACTCTGGGTACCAGGGTCAGGGTACCAAACAAATCATGGCAACCAGGTTCAGGATACAGATCAAACTCTGGTACAGACCAAACTCTGGGGACAAGGGTCAGGGTAAAGACCAAACTCTGGGGACCAGGGTCAGGGTACAGACCAAACTCTGGGGACCAGGGTCAGGGTACAGACCAAACTCTGGGGACCAGGGTAAGGGTCAGGTTACAGACCAAACTCTGGGGACAAGGGTCAGGGTACAGACCAAACTCTGGGGACCAGATTCAGGGTACAAACCAAACTCTGGGGACCAGGGTAAGGGTCAGGTTACAGACCAAACTCTGGGGACAAGGGTCAGGGTACAGACCAAACTCTGGGGACCAGGGTCAGGGTACAGACCAAACTCTGGGGACCAGGGTAAGGGTACAGACCAACCTCTGGGGACCAGGGTCAGGATACAGACCAAACTCTGGGGACCATGGTGAGGGTCCGGTTACAGACCAAACTCTGGGGACCAGGGTAAGGGTCAGGTTACAGACCAAACTCTGGGGACAAGGGTCAGGTTACAGACCAAACTCTGGGGACTAGGGTAAGGGTACAGTCCAAACTCTCTGGACCAGGGTAAGGGTACAGACCAATCTCTGGGGACCATGGTAAGGGTCAGGTTACAGACCAAACTCTGGGGACCATGGTAAGGGTCAGGTTACAGACCAAACTCGGGGGACCAGGGTAAGGGGAAGGTTACAGACCAAACTCTGGGGACCAGTGTCAGGGTACAGACGAACCTCTGGGGACCACCGTCAGGGTACAGACCAAACTCTGGGGACTAGGGTAAGGGTACACACAAAACTCTGGGGACCAGCGTCAGAATACAGACCAAACTCTGGGGATCCAGGTCAGGATACAGACCAAACTCTGGGGACTAGGGTAAGTGTACAGACCAAACTCTGGGGACCAGGGTCAGGATACAGACCAAACTCTGGGGAGCAGGGTAAGGATACAGACCAAATTCTGGGGACCAGGGTCAGGGTACAGACTAAACTCTAGGGACCAGGATAAGGGTACACACCAAACTCTGGGGACCAGGGTAAGGGTACAGGCCAAACTATGGGGACCATAGTAAGGGTCCGGTTACAGACCAAACTCTGGGTACAAGGGTCAGGGTACAGACCAAACTCTAGGGACTAGGGTAAGGGTACAGTCCAAACTCTCTGGACAAGGGGAAGGGTACAGACCAAACTCTGGGGACCATGGTAAGGGTCAGGTTTCAGACCAAACTCTGGGGACCAGGTTAAGGGACAGGTTACAGACCAAACTCTCGGGACCAGGGTTAGGGTCAGGTTAGAGAACAAACTCTGGGGACCAGGGTCAGGGTACAGACCAACCTCTGGTGACCACGGTCAGGGTACAGACCAAACTCTGGGGACTAGGGTAAGTGTACAGACCAAACTCTGGGGACCAGGGTCAGGATACAGAACAAACTCTGGGGAGCAGGGTAAGGATACAGACCAAATTCTGGGGACCAGGGTCAGGGTACAGACTAAACTCTAGGGACCAGGATAAGGGTACACACCAAACTCTGGGGAACAGGGTCAGGATACAGACCAAACTCTGGGGACTAAGGTAAGGATACAGACCAAACTCTGCGGACCAGGGTCAGTGTAAAGACCAAACTTTGTGGACTAGGATAAGGTTACAGACCAACCTCTGGGGACCAGGGTCAGGGTAGAGACCAACCTCTGGGGACCACGGTCAGGGTACAGACCAAACTCATGGGGCTAGCGTAAGGGTACAGACCAAACTCTGGGGACCAGGGTCAGGATACAAACCAAACTCTGGGGAGCAGGGTCAGGGTACAGACCAACCTCTGGGGACCACGGTCAGGGTACAGACCAAACTCATGGGGCTAGCGTAAGGGTACAGACCAAACTCTGGGGACCAGGGTCAGGATACAGACCAAACTCTGGGGAGCAGGGTCAGGGTACAGACCAACCTCTGGGGACCACGGTCAGGGTACAGACCAAACTCTGGGGACTAGGGTAAGGGTACAGACCAAACTCCGGGGACCAGCGTCAGGATACAGACCAAACTCTGGGGACCTGGGTCAGGATCCAGACCAAACTCTCTGGACAAGGGTAAGGGTACAGACCAAACTCTGGGGACCATGGTAATGGTCAGGTTACAGACCAAACTCCGGGTACCAGGGTAAGGGACAGGATACAGACCAAACTCTCGGGACCAGGGTTAGGGTCAGGTTACAGAACAAACTCTGGGGACCAGGGTCAGGGTACAGACCAACCTCTGGTGACCACGGTCAGGGTACAGACCAAACTCTGGGGACTAGGGTAAGTGTACAGACCAAACTCTGGGGACCAGGGTCAGGATACAGAACAAACTCTGGGGAGCAGGGTAAGGATACAGACCAAATTCTGGGGACCAGGGTCAGGGTACAGACTAAACTCTAGGGACCAGGATAAGGGTACACACCAAACTCTGGGGAACAGGGTCAGGATACAGACCAAACTCTGGGGACTAAGGTAAGGATACAGACCAAACTCTGCGGACCAGGGTCAGTGTAAAGACCAAACTCTGTGGACTAGGATAAGGTTACAGACCAACCTCTGGGGACCAGGGTCAGGGTAGAGACCAACCTCTGGGGACCACGGTCAGGGTACAGACCAAACTCATGGGGCTAGCGTAAGGGTACAGACCAAACTCTGGGGACCAGGGTCAGGATACAAACCAAACTCTGGGGAGCAGGGTCAGGGTACAGACCAACCTCTGGGGACCACAGTCAGGGTACAGACCAAACTCATGGGGCTAGCGTAAGGGTACAGACCAAACTCTGGGGACCAGGGTCAGGATACAGACCAAACTCTGGGGAGCAGGGTCAGGGTACAGACCAACCTCTGGGGACCACGGTCAGGGTACAGACCAAACTCTGGGGACTAGGGTAAGGGTACAGACCAAACTCCGGGGACCAGCGTCAGGATACAGACCAAACTCTGGGGACCTGGGTCAGGATCCAGACCAAACTCTCTGGACAAGGGTAAGGGTACAGACCAAACTCTGGGGACCATGGTAATGGTCAGGTTACAGACCAAACTCCGGGTACCAGGGTAAGGGACAGGATACAGACCAAACTCTCGGGACCAGGGTTAGGGTCAGGTTACAGACCAAACTCTGGGGACTATTGTAAGTGTACAGTCCAAACTCTCTGGACCAGGGTAAGGGTACAGACCTAACTCTGGGGACCAGGGTAAGGGTACAGACCAAACTCTGGGGACCAGGGTCAGAGTACAGACCAAACTCTGGGGACCATGGTAAGGGTCAGGTTACAGACCAAACTCTGGGGACCAGGGTAAAGGACAGGTTACAGACCAAACTCTGGGGACCACGGTTAGGGTCAAGTTACAGACCAAACTCTGGGGACCAGTGTCAGGGTACAGACCAAACTCTGGGGACCAGGGTAAGGATACAGACCAAACTCTGGGGACCAGGGTAAGGGGACAGACCAAACTCTGTGGACCACAGTCAGGGTACAGACCAGACTCTGGGGACTAGGGTAAGGGTACAGACCAAACTCTGGGGACCATGGTAAGGGTTCGGTTACAGACCAAACTCTGGGGACTAGGGTAAGGGTCAGGTTACAGACCAAACTCTGGGGACCAGGGTCAGGATACAAACCAAACTCTGGGGACCAGGGTAAGGATACAGACCAAACTCTGGGGACCAGGGTCAGGGTACAGACCAAACTCTGTGGACCAGCGTAAGGGTCAGGTTACAGACCAAACTCTGGGGACAAGGGTCAGGGTACAGACCAAACTCTGGGGACTAGGGTAAGGGTACAGTCCAAACTCTCTGGACCAGGGTCAGGATGCAGACCAAACTCTGGGGACCAGGGTAAGGGTACAGTCCAAACTCTCTGGACCAGGGTAAGGGTACAGGCCAAACTCTGTGGACCAGGGTAAGGGTACATACCAAACTCTGGGGACCAGGGTCAGGGTACAGGCCAAACTCTGGGGACCAGGATAAGGGTACAGACCCAACTCTGGGGAGCAGGGTCAGCGTAGAGACCAAACTCTGGGGACTAGGGTAAGGGTACAGACCAAACTCTGGTGACCAGGGTAAGGGTCAGGTTACAGACCAAACTCTGGTACAGACTAAACTCTGGGGACACTGGTCAGGATACAGTCAAAACTCTGGGGAACAGGTTTAAGGTCAGGATACAGACCAACTCTGGGGACCAGGGTCAGGATACAGACCAAACTCTGTGGACCAGGGAAAGGGTACAAACCAAACACTGGGGACCAGGGTCAGGATACGGACAAAACTCTGGGGACCAGGGTAAGGGTACAGACCAAACTCTGTGGACCAGGGTCAGGGTACGGACAAAACTCTGGGGACCAGGGTAAGGGTACAGACCAAACTCTGTGGACCAGGGTTAGGGTGCAGACAAAACTGTGGGGACTAGGGTAAGGGTTCAGTCCAAACTCTGTGGACCAGGGTCAGGGTACACACCAAACTCTGGGGACCAGGAAAAGGGTACAGACAAAACTCTGGGTACCAGGGTCAGGGTACAGACCAAACTCTGGGGACTAGGGTAAGGGTACAGTCCAAACTCTCTGGACCTTGGTAAGGGTACAGACCAAACTCTGTGGACCAGGGTAAGGGTACAGACCAAACTCTGGGGACCAGGGTCAGAGTACAGACCAAACTCTGGGGACCATGGTAAGGGTCAGGTTACAGACCAAACTCTGGGGACCAGGGTAAAGGACAGGTTACAGACCAAACTCTGGGGACCACGGTTAGGGTCAAGTTACAGACCAAACTCTGGGGACCAGTGTCAGGGTACAGACCAAACTCTGGGGACCAGGGTAAGGATACAGACCAAACTCTGGGGACCAGGGTAAGGGGACAGACCAAACTCTGTGGACCACAGTCAGGGTACAGACCAGACTCTGGGGACTAGGGTAAGGGTACAGACCAAACTCTGGGGACCATGGTAAGGGTCCGGTTACAGACCAAACTCTGGGGACTAGGGTAAGGGTCAGGTTACAGACCAAACTCTGGGGACCAGGGTCAGGATACAAACCAAACTCTGGGGACCAGGGTAAGGATACAGACCAAACTCTGGGGACCAGGGTCAGGGTACAGACCAAACTCTGTGGACCAGCGTAAGGGTCAGGTTACAGACCAAACTCTGGGGACAAGGGTCAGGGTACAGACCAAACTCTGGGGACTAGGGTAAGGGTACAGTCCAAACTCTCTGGACCAGGGTCAGGATGCAGACCAAACTCTGGGGACCAGGGTAAGGGTACAGTCCAAACTCTCTGGACCAGGGTAAGGGTACAGGCCAAACTCTGTGGACCAGGGTAAGGGTACATACCAAACTCTGGGGACCAGGGTCAGGGTACAGGCCAAACTCTGGGGACCAGGATAAGGGTACAGACCCAACTCTGGGGAGCAGGGTCAGCGTAGAGACCAAACTCTGGGGACTAGGGTAAGGGTACAGACCAAACTCTGGTGACCAGGGTAAGGGTCAGGTTACAGACCAAACTCTGGTACAGACTAAACTCTGGGGACACTGGTCAGGATACAGTCAAAACTCTGGGGAACAGGTTTAAGGTCAGGATACAGACCAACCCTGGGGACCAGGGTCAGGATACAGACCAAACTCTGTGGACCAGGGAAAGGGTACAAACCAAACACTGGGGACCAGGGTCAGGATACGGACAAAACTCTGGGGACCAGGGTAAAGGTACAGACCAAACTCTGTGGACCAGGGTCAGGGTACGGACAAAACTCTGGGGACCAGGGTAAGGGTACAGACCAAACTCTGTGGACCAGGGTTAGGGTGCAGACAAAACTGTGGGGACTAGGGTAAGGGTTCAGTCCAAACTCTGTGGACCAGGGTCAGGGTACACACCAAACTCTGGGGACCAGGAAAAGGGTACAGACAAAACTCTGGGTACCAGGGTCAGGGTACAGACCAAACTCTGGGGACTAGGGTAAGGTTACAGACCAAACTCTGGGGACCAGGGTCAGGATACAGACCAAACTCTGGGGACTCGGGTCAGGAGACAGACCAAACTCTGGGGACCAGGGTCAGGATACAGACCAAACTCTGTGGATCAGGGTTAAGGGTACAGACCAAACTCTGTGGACCAGGGTTAGGGTCAAGTTACAGACCAAACTCTAGGGACCAGGGTAAGGGTACAGACCAAACTCTGTGGACCAGGGTCAGGGTACGGACAAAACTCTGGGGACCAGGGTAAGGGTACAGACCAAACTCTGTGGACCAGGGTCAGGGTACAGACCAAACTGTGGGGACTAGGGTAAGGGTTCAGTCCAAACTCTGTGGACCAGGGTCAGGGTACACACCAAACTCTGGGGACCAGGAAAAGGGTACAGACAAAACTCTGGGTAGCAGGGTCAGGGTACAGACCAAACTCTGGGGACTAGGGTAAGGGTACAGACCAAACTCTGGGGACCAGGGTCAGGATACAGACCAAACTCTGGGGACCCGTGTCAGGATACAGACCAAACTCCGGGGACCAGGGTCAGAATACTGACCAAACTCTGGGGACCAGAGTAAGTGTACAGACCAAACTCTGGGGACCAGGGTCAGGATACAGACCAAACTCTGGGGACCTGGGTCAGGATACAGACCAAACTCTGGGCACCAGGGTCAGGATACAGACCAAACTCTGGGGACCAGGGTCAGGATACAGACCAAACTCTGGGGACCAGGGTCAGGTTACAGACCAAACTCTGGGGACCAGGGTAAGGGACAGGTTACAGACCAAACTCTCGGGACCAGGGTTAGGGTCAGGTTACAGACCAAACTCTGGGGACCAGGGTCAGGATACAGACCAAACTCTGGGGACCCTGGTCAGGATACAGACCAAACTCTGGGGACCAGGGTCAGGATACAGACCAAACTCTGTGGATCAGGGTTAAGGGTACAGACCAAACTCTGTGGACCAGGGTCAGGGTACAGACCAAACTCTGGGGAGTAGGGTAAGGGTACAGACCAAACTCTGGGGACCATGGTAAGGGTCAGGTTACAGACCAAACTCTGGGGACCACGGTAAGGGACAGGTTACAGACCAAACTCTGGCGACCTGGGTCAGGATACAGACCAAACTCTGGGGACCAGGGTCAGGGTACTGACCAACCTCTGGGGACCACGGTCAGGGTACAGACAAAACTCTGGGGACTAGGGTAAAGGTACAGACCAAACTCCGGGGACCAGCGTCAGGATACAGACCAAACTCTGGAGACCCGGGTCAGCATACAGACCAAACTCTGGGGACCAGGGTCAGGATACAGACCAAACTCTGGGGACCAGGGTCAGGGTAAAGACCAAACTCTGTGAACCAGGATAAGGGTCCAGACCAAACTCTGGGGACCAGGGTCAGGGTACGGACAAAACTCTGGGGACCAGGGTAAGGGTACAGACCAAACTCTGTGGACCAGGGTTAGGGTGCAGACAAAACTGTGGGGACTAGGGTAAGGGTTCAGTCCAAACTCTGTGGACCAGGGTCAGGGTACACACCAAACTCTGGGGACCAGGAAAAGGGTACAGACAAAACTCTGGGTACCAGGGTCAGGGTACAGACCAAACTCTGGGGACTAGGGTAAGGTTACAGACCAAACTCTGGGGACCAGGGTCAGGATACAGACCAAACTCTGGGGACTCGGGTCAGGAGACAGACCAAACTCTGGGGACCAGGGTCAGGATACAGACCAAACTCTGTGGATCAGGGTTAAGGGTACAGACCAAACTCTGTGGACCAGGGTTAGGGTCAAGTTACAGACCAAACTCTAGGGACCAGGGTAAGGGTACAGACCAAACTCTGTGGACCAGGGTCAGGGTACGGACAAAACTCTGGGGACCAGGGTAAGGGTACAGACCAAACTCTGTGGACCAGGGTCAGGGTACAGACCAAACTGTGGGGACTAGGGTAAGGGTTCAGTCCAAACTCTGTGGACCAGGGTCAGGGTACACACCAAACTCTGGGGACCAGGAAAAGGGTACAGACAAAACTCTGGGTAGCAGGGTCAGGGTACAGACCAAACTCTGGGGACTAGGGTAAGGGTACAGACCAAACTCTGGGGACCAGGGTCAGGATACAGACCAAACTCTGGGGACCCGTGTCAGGATACAGACCAAACTCCGGGGACCAGGGTCAGAATACTGACCAAACTCTGGGGACCAGAGTAAGTGTACAGACCAAACTCTGGGGACCAGGGTCAGGATACAGACCAAACTCTGGGGACCTGGGTCAGGATACAGACCAAACTCTGGGCACCAGGGTCAGGATACAGACCAAACTCTGGGGACCAGGGTCAGGATACAGACCAAACTCTGGGGACCAGGGTCAGGTTACAGACCAAACTCTGGGGACCAGGGTAAGGGACAGGTTACAGACCAAACTCTCGGGACCAGGGTTAGGGTCAGGTTACAGACCAAACTCTGGGGACCAGGGTCAGGATACAGACCAAACTCTGGGGACCCTGGTCAGGATACAGACCAAACTCTGGGGACCAGGGTCAGGATACAGACCAAACTCTGTGGATCAGGGTTAAGGGTACAGACCAAACTCTGTGGACCAGGGTCAGGGTACAGACCAAACTCTGGGGAGTAGGGTAAGGGTACAGACCAAACTCTGGGGACCATGGTAAGGGTCAGGTTACAGACCAAACTCTGGGGACCACGGTAAGGGACAGGTTACAGACCAAACTCTGGCGACCTGGGTCAGGATACAGACCAAACTCTGGGGACCAGGGTCAGGGTACTGACCAACCTCTGGGGACCACGGTCAGGGTACAGACAAAACTCTGGGGACTAGGGTAAAGGTACAGACCAAACTCCGGGGACCAGCGTCAGGATACAGACCAAACTCTGGAGACCCGGGTCAGCATACAGACCAAACTCTGGGGACCAGGGTCAGGATACAGACCAAACTCTGGGGACCAGGGTCAGGGTAAAGACCAAACTCTGTGAACCAGGATAAGGGTCCAGACCAAACTCTGGGGACCAGGGTCAGGATACAGACCAAACTCTGTGGACCAGGGTAAGGGTACAGACCAAACTCTGTGGACCAGGGTCAGGGTACAGACCAAACTCTGGGGACTAGGGTAAGGGTACAGTCCAAACTCTCTGGACCAGGGTAAGGGTACAGACCAAACTCTGTGGACCAGGGTAAGGGTACAGACCAAACTCTGGGGACCAGGGTCAGGGTACAGACCGAACTCTGGTGACCATGGTAAGGGTCAGGTTACAGACCAAACTCTGGGGACCAGGGTAAGGGACAGGTTACAGACCAAACTCTGGGGACCAGGGTTAGGGTCAAGTTACAGACCAAACTCTGGGGACCAGGGTCAGGTTACAGATCAACCTCTGGGGACCAGGGTAAGGGTACAGATCAAACTCTGTGGACCAGGTTAAGGGTCAGAGTATGTGTGCTGCTGAATCAAATAATCACCTCATCATTAAGCTTTGATTATTTGAATCAGCTGTGTAGTGCTAGGGCAATAACCAAGACTTGCTCCTTGGGGCGGCCCCAGGACCCAGTTTGGGAAACCATGACCTAGAGACAAATTACTGGGTGGCTTAGTATTTCTCTGTAAGGCCTAGACGATCAATAGTTTCTACTGTTCTAATCCATTGTTACTCAGCCCTCTGTGTTTGAGTTTTTGACCACCCTATATTGGTCTCCAGCCCCAAATTTCTAAGGTTCTCCACTATGAGCTCTAAAGTGAACATACAACACAGTGGATCTGTCATCCTTCTGAATGTGGTATAGATGTCATTTAAGTCTGCATTCTAGTTTTGTTTTGTGTCTCTCAATATAGAGTTTGTGACAAACAAGGCACTCAATCATATAATACACATTTACAGTATCCTGTTGGACTTTCTGCCTGATTGGAGCCCCGAATGTCTATTGGACACCAGCGCCTGAGAATAAGATCAGGCGCTGATCTAAAAACCCTGTATTGTAGGTTAGCATATGGTTAACAGTTAACTACCTAAATTGCCAATAGAAGCTGAAACAATCTAGATATAGGCACTTGCCTAGAATGGAAACATCCCTTATGAACACAGCAAAATAGTTCATTACACAAAGCATCATGCCATCATAATGGAATGAAAACATGAAATAAGAAGAAATAAGAATTTAAAGTCATAAGACATGGCCAGATATGGAATTATTAACACATACTAACTACACTACAGCCTCTGAACGAGTGTCAATTTCAGGGTCAGGTTTGGGGATAGTGTTGGGGCCAGGTTGGGGCCAGGTTTGAGCTCAGAGTCAGGGTTAGGTTAGAGGAAAATTTACCTCAAAGAGGACAGGCAATGCAGAGACACATGTTCTCTAATTCTATTGCTCCTAGCAAAACATCTTTATAAAAGTTGTTATGTGAGAGGTAAGAAAACAGCCAAGTCTTAGTAACCTCTAGGTGCTGGGGTTGGGGTTAGGGCAAGGATCAAATGCAAGGCTTAGTAGCTAGGTGCTGGGGTTAGGTTTAAGGTGAAGGCGGGGTTCGAATTAGGGCATGGTTTAAGGTTAAGGTAACAGCTGGTGCAAAGGTTAGGTTCGGGGTTAAGGTTAGGGCCAAGACCTGGTTTTTAACCTCTGTCTAAATGCAATCTTCATGAGTGTTGAGGTCACAGAGAACAACCGAGCAGTACCCTGTCTTCTCCGAACTGTCCGGCAGATGGAGACAGAAGCTCCTATGTGAACTAGCAGTCCACCTGTCTTCTCCAAACTGTCCAGCAGATGGAGACAGAGGCTCCTATCTGAACTAGCAGTCCACCTGTCTTCTCCAAACTGTCCAGCAGATGGAGCCAGAGGCTCCTATATGTCCATGGATTTCTCTAATACTTGTCATTCAGACCTGTGGGATCAATACAACATTTGGAGAAGACAGGGTACTGCTAGTTTGTTCTCTGTGACCTCTACACTCATGAAGATTGCATTTAGACAGACAAAGGAGAAGATTGTGGACTACAGGAAAAAGAGGACTGAGCACGCTCCCATCCTCATCGATGCTGCTACAGTGGAGCAGGTTGAGAGCTTCAAGTTCCTTGGTATCCACATCACCAACAAACTAACATGGTCCAAACACACTAAGACAGTCGTGAAGAGTGCACAACAAAACATATTCCCCCTCAGGACAGTGAAAAGATTTGGCATGGGTCCTCAGATCCTCAAAAGGCTCTACAGCTGCACCATCAAGAGCATCCTGACTGGTTTTATCACTGCATGGTATGCCAACTGCTCGGCCTCCGACCGCAAGGCACTACAGAGGGTAGTGCGAACGGCCCTATACATCACTGGGAAAAGCTTCCTGCCATCCAGGACCTCTATACCAGGCGGTGTCAGAGGAAGGCCCCAAAAATGGTCAAAGGCTCCAGCCATCCTAGTCATAGACTGTTCTCTCTGCTACCTCACAGTAAGCGGTAACGGAGAGCCAAGTCTAGGTCAAAGAGGCTTCTAAACAGCTTCTACCCCTAAGCCATAAGACTCCTGAACACCTAATCAGGGTTGGGGTCAGGGTTAGGGTCAGGGTCGGGTCGGGGTTAGGGTCAAGGATTGAGGTTGCGGTCAGAGCTAGGGTTTGGCTTGGGGTCAGAGTTAGGGTTAGGCTTAGGTTTAGGGTAGGGTTAAGGTCAGGATCAGGTCAGGGTCAGGTCAGGGTTAGGGTCAAGGTCGGGGTTGGGGTTAGGGTTGGGGTCAGAGTTAGGGTTAGGGTCAGGTTAATGGTTAGGGTAAGGGTTAGGGTCAGGACGTGGTGGGGTTTAGGGTGGGGGTTAAGGTTAAGGTTAAGGTTAAGGTTGGAGTTAGTGTCAGGGTAAGGGTCAGGGTTGGGGTTAGGGCCAGGGTTGGGGTTAGGGTTGGGGTTAGGGTCAGTGTACGTACCGTGCCGTTGGGACAGAGACACCCGGGGATACAAGCCAGACTGAGACAGGGTAAGTCCAGATTCTGACAGGTTCTAGAACACTCCAGACCCTCCTCCCCTCCCTCACACCCAACACGCCTCAGAGGGGGGACACAGGTAGCCGCACGGCGCTCTGGACACATAAACACATATAAAGCTCAGGACCTAGAAAGTTATATTGTACGAGAAATTCTACTTTTAAGAATATTACTTTTAACAATATAATAAAATATGTATTACTTTTAACAATATAGTATATATTAATATATAATACTTTTTTAGTTCATGCGGACAGACAGACAGACAGACAGACAGACAGACAGACAGACAGACAGACAGACAGACAGACAAGCACACACACTCACTCAGGTATGCACACGCGACACACACACACAATACCTCTGGAGGGTGGCTGGTTGTCCTGGAAGAACATGTCAGACAGCATAACTCCACTCATCTCAGTAGAGCTGCAGCTCATAGATCCGTTCTCACAGTAACTACACACACACACACACACACACACACACACACACAAACACACATACACACGCACACACACATGTCAGTTTGAGTAAAAGTGTGTTTGAGTGTGTGCTTTATTCTATAGCTAGAGGACTAGAATCAAGTATAATTTCTGTCTTTATCTGTTGTGGTCTAGAACTGTCTTTATCTATTGTGGTCTAGTACTGTCTTTATCTGTTGTGGTCATGTACTGTCTTTATCTGTTGTGGTCTAGTACTGTCTTTATCTGTTGTGGTCTAGTACTGTCTTTATCTGCTGTGGTCTAGTACTGTCTTTATCTGTTGTGGTCTAGAACTGTCTTTATCTGTTGTGGTCTAGTACTGTCTTTATTTGTTGTGGTCTAGTACTGTCTTTATCTGTTGTGGTCGAGTACTGTCTTTATCTGTTGTGGTCTAGTACTGTCTTTATCTGCTGTGGTCTAGTACTGTCTTTATCTGTTGTGGTCTAGTACTGTCTTTATCTGTTGTGGTCTAGTACTGTCTTTATTTGTTGTGGTCTAGTACTGTCTTTATCTGTTGTGGTCTAGTACTGTCTTTATCTGTTGTGGTCTAGTACTGTCTTTATCTGCTGTGGTCTAGTACTGTCTTTATCTGTTGTGGTCTAGTACTGTCTTTATCTGTTGTGGTCTAGTACTGTCTTTATTTGTTGTGGTCTAGTACTGTCTTTATCTGTTGTGGTCGAGTACTGTCTTTATCTGTTATGGTCTTGTACTGTCTGTCTGTCTTTATCTGTTGTGGTCTAGTACTGTCTTTCTGTCTTTATCTGTTGTGGTCTATTACTGTCTTTTTTTGTTGTCGCCTAGTACTGTCTTTATCTGTTGTGGTCTTGTACTGTCTATACCTGTTGTGGTCTTGTACTGTCTGTCTGTCTTTATCTGTTGTGGTCTAGTACTGTCTTTCTGTCTTTATCTGTTGTGGTCTACTACTGTCTTTATCTGTTGTGGTCTAGTACTGTCTTTATCTGTTGTGGCCTAGTACTGTCTATACCTGTTGTGGTCTTGTGCTGTCTGTCTGTCTTTATCTGTTGTGGTATAGTACTGTCTTTCTGTCTTTATCTGTTGTGGTCTAGTACTGTCTTTATCTGTTGTGGTCTAGTACTGTCTTTATCTGTTGTGGTCTAGTATTGTCTTTATCTGTTGTGGTCTAGTACTGTCTTTATCTGTTGTTGTCTAGTACTGTCTTTATCTGTGGTTGTCTAATACTCTCTTTATCTATGTCGCCTAGAACTGTCTTTATCTGTTGTGGTCTAGTACTGTCTATAGCTGTTGTGGTCTTGTACTGTCTGTCTGTCTTCATCTGTTGTGGTCTAGTACTGTCTTTATCTGATGTGGTCTAGTACTGTCTTTCTGTCTTTATGTGTTGTGGTCTAGTACTGTCTTTATCTGTTGTGTTCTAGTACTGTCTTTATCTGTTACGGTCTAGTACTGTCTTTATCTGTTGTGGTCTAGTACAGTCTGTATCTGTTGTGGTCTAGTACTGTCTTTATCTGTTGTGGTCTAGTACTGTCTTTATCTGTTGTGGTCTAGTACTGTCTTTATTTGTGGTGGTCTAGTACTGTCTTTATCTGTTGTGGTCTAGTACTGTCTTTATCTGTTGTGGTCTAGTACTGTCTTTCTGTCTTTATCTGTTGTGGTCTAGTACTGTCTTTATCTGTTGTGGTCTAGTACTGTCTTCATCTGTTGTGGTCTAGTACTGTCTTTGTCTGTTGTGGTCTAGTACTGTCTTTATCTGTTGTGGTCTAGTACTGTCTTTATCTGTTGTGGTCATGTACTGTATTTATCTGTTGTGGTCTAGTACTGTCTTTATCTGTTGTGGTCTAGTACTGTCTTTATCTGCTAAGGTCTATTACTGTCTTTATCTGTTGTGGTCTAGTACTGTCTTTCTGTCTTTATGTGTTGTGGTCTAGTACTGTCTTTATCTGTTGTGGTCGAGTACTGTCTTTATCTGTTATGGTCTTGTACTGTCTTTCTGTCTATATCTGTTGTGGTCTAGTACTGTCTTTCTGTCTTTATCTGTTGTGGTCCATTACTGTCTTTTTTTGTTGTCGCCTAGTACTGTCTTTATCTGTTGTGGCCTAGTACTGTCTATACCTGTTGTGGTCTTGTACTGTCTGTCTGTCTTTATCTGTTGTGTTATAGTACTGTCTTTCTGTCTTTATCTGTTGTGGTCTAGTACTGTCTTTATTTGTTGTGGTCTAGTACTGTCTTTATCTGTTGTGGTCTAGTACTGTCTTTATCTGTTGTGGTCTAGTACTGTCTTTATCTGCTGTGGTCTAGTACTGTCTTTATCTGTTGTGGTCTAGTACTGTCTTTATCTGTTGTGGTCTAGTACTGTCTTTATTTGTTGTGGTCTAGTACTGTCTTTATCTGTTGTGGTCGAGTACTGTCTTTATCTGTTATGTTCTTGTACTGTCTGTCTGTCTTTATCTGTTGTGGTCTAGTACTGTCTTTCTGTCTTTATCTGTTGTGGTCTATTACTGTCTTTTTTTGTTGTCGCCTAGTACTGTCTTTATCTGTTGTGGTCTTGTACTGTCTATACCTGTTGTGGTCTTGTACTGTCTGTCTGTCTTTATCTGTTGTGGTCTAGTACTGTCTTTCTGTCTTTATCTGTTGTGGTCTAGTACTGTCTTTATCTGTTGTGGTCTAGTACTGTCTTTATCTGTTGTGGCCTAGTACTGTCTATACCTGTTGTGGTCTTGTGCTGTCTGTCTGTCTTTATCTGTTGTGGTATAGTACTGTCTTTCTGTCTTTATCTGTTGTGGTCTAGTACTGTCTTTATCTGTTGTGGTCTAGTACTGTCTTTATCTGTTGTGGTCTAGTATTGTCTTTATCTGTTGTGGTCTAGTACTGTCTTTATCTGTTGTTGTCTAGTACTGTCTTTATCTGTGGTTGTCTAATACTCTCTTTATCTATGTCGCCTAGAACTGTCTTTATCTGTTGTGGTCTAGTACTGTCTATAGCTGTTGTGGTCTTGTACTGTCTGTCTGTCTTCATCTGTTGTGGTCTAGTACTGTCTTTATCTGATGTGGTCTAGTACTGTCTTTATCTGTTGTGGTCTAGTACTGTCTTTATTTGTGGTGGTCTAGTACTGTCTTTATCTGTTGTGATCTAGTACTGTCTTTATCTGTTGTGGTCTAGTACTGTCTTTCTGTCTTTATCTGTTGTGGTCTAGTACTGTCTTTATCTGTTGTGGTCTAGTACTGTCTTCATCTGTTGTGGTCTAGTACTGTCTTTGTCTGTTGTGGTCTAGTACTGTCTTTATCTGTTGTGGTCTAGTACTGTCTTTATCTGTTGTGGTCATGTACTGTATTTATCTGTTGTGGTCTAGTACTGTCTTTATCTGTTGTGGTCTAGTACTGTCTTTATCTGCTAAGGTCTATTACTGTCTTTATCTGTTGTGGTCTAGTACTGTCTTTCTGTCTTTATGTGTTGTGGTCTAGTACTGTCTTTATCTGTTGTGTTCTAGTACTGTCTTTATCTGTTGTGGTCTAGTACTGTGTTTATCCGTTGTGGTCTAGTACTGTCTATAGCTGTTGTGGTCTTGTACTGTCTGTCTGTCTTCATCTGTTGTGGTCTAGTACTGTCTTTATCTGATGTGGTCTAGTACTGTCTTTATCTGTTGTGGTCTATTACTGTCTTTATGTGTTGTGGTCTAGTACTGTCTTTATCTGTTGTGTTCTAGTACTGTCTTTATCTGTTATGGTATAGTACTGTCTTTATCTGTTGTGGTCTAGTACAGTCTGTATCTGTTGTGGTCTAGTACTGTCTTTATCTGTTGTGGTCTAGTACTGTCTTTATCTGTTGTGGTCTAGTACTGTCTTTATTTGTTGTGGTCTAGTACTGTCTTTATCTGTTGTGGTCTAGTACTGTCTTTATCTGTTGTGGTCTAGTACTGTCTTTATCTGTTGTTGTCTAGTACTGTCTTTATCTGTTTTGGTCTAGTACTGTCTTATTTGTTGTGGTCTAGTACTGTCTTTATCTGTTGTGGTCGAGTACTGTCTTTATCTGTTATGGTCTTGTACTTTCTTTCTGTCTATATCTGTTGTGGTCTAGTACTGTCTTTCTGTCTTTATCTGTTGTGGTCTAGTACTGTCTTTATCTGATGTGGTCTAGTACTGTCTTTATCTGTTGTGTTCTATTACTGTCTTTATGTGTTGTGGTCTAGTACTGTCTTTATCTGTTGTGTTCTAGTACTGTCTTTATCTGTTATGGTATAGTACTGTCTTTATCTGTTCTGGTCTAGTACAGTCTGTATCTGTTGTGGTCTAGTACTGTCTTTATCTGTTGTGGTCTAGTACTGTCTTTATCTGTTGTGGTCTAGTACTGTCTTTATTTGTTGTGGTCTAGTACTGTCTTTATCTGTTGTGGTCTAGTACTGTCTTTATCTGTTGTGGTCTAGTACTGTCTTTATCTGTTGTGGTCTAGTACTGTCTTTATCTGTTGTGGTCTAGTACTGTCTTTATTTGTTGTGGTCTAGTACTGTCTTTATCTGTTGTGGTCGAGTACTGTCTTTATCTGTTATGGTCTTGTACTGTCTTTCTGTCTATATCTGTTGTGGTCTAGTACTGTCTTTCTGTCTTTATCTGTTGTGGTCCATTACTGTCTTTTTTTGTTGTCGCCTAGTACTGTCTTTATCTGTTGTGGCCTAGTACTGTCTATACCTGTTGTGGTCTTGTACTGTCTGTCTGTCTTTATCTGTTGTGTTATAGTACTGTCTTTCTGTCTTTATCTGTTGTGATCTAGTACTGTCTTTATCTGTTGTGGTCTAGTACTGTCTTTATCTGTTGTGGTCTAGTACTGTCTTTATCTGTTGTGGTCTAGTACTGTCTTTATCTGTTGTTATCTAGTACTGTCTTTATCTGTTGTTGTCTAATACTCTCTTTATCTATGTCGCCTAGAACTGTCTTTATCTGTTGTGGTCTAGTACTGTGTTTATCTGTTGTGGTCTAGTACTGTCTATAGCTGTTGTGGTCTTGTACTGTCTGTCTGTCTTCATCTGTTGTGGTCTAGTACTGTCTTTATCTGATGTGGTCTAGTACTGTCTTTATCTGTTGTGGTCTATTACTGTCTTTATGTGTTGTGGTCTAGTACTGTCTTTATCTGTTGTGTTCTAGTACTGTCTTTATCTGTTATGGTATAGTACTGTCTTTATCTGTTGTGGTCTAGTACAGTCTGTATCTGTTGTGGTCTAGTACTGTCTTTATCTGTTGTGGTCTAGTACCCGTCTTTATCTGCTTTGGTCTAGTACTGTCTTTATTTGTTATGGTCTAGTACTGTCTTTATCTGTTGTGGTCTAGTACTGTCTTTATCTGTTGTGGTCTAGTACTGTCTTTATCTGTTGTGGTCTAGTACTGTCTTTATCTGTTGTGGTCTAGAACTGTCTTTATTTGTTGTGGTCTAGTACTGTCTTTATCTGTTGTGGTCGAGTACTGTCTTTATCTGTTATGGTCTTGTACTGTCTTTCTGTCTTTATCTGTTGTGGTCTAGTACTGTCTTTCTGTCTTTATCTGTTGTGGTCCATTACTGTCTTTTTTTGTTGTCGCCTAGTACTGTCTTTATCTGTTGTGGCCTAGTACTGTCTATACCTGTTGTGGTCTTGTACTGTCTGTCTGTCTTTATCTGTTGTGGTATAGTACTGTCTTTCTGTCTTCATCTGTTGTGATCTAGTACTGTCTTTATCTGTTGTGGTCTAGTACTGTCTTTATCTGTTGTGGTCTAGTACTGTCTTTATCTGTTGTTATCTAGTACTGTCTTTATCTGTTGTTGTCTAATACTCTCTTTATCTATGTCGCCTAGAACTGTCTTTATCTGTTGTGGTCTAGTACTGTGTTTATCTGTTGTGGTCTAGTACTGTCTATAGCTGTTGTGGTCTTGTACTGTCTGTCTGTCTTCATCTGTTGTGGTCTAGTACTGTCTTTATCTGATGTGGTCTAGTACTGTCTTTATCTGTTGTGGTCTATTACTGTCTTTATGTGTTGTGGTCTAGTACAGTCTTTATCTGTTGTGTTCTATTACTGTCTTTATCTGTTGTGGTCTAGTACTGTGTCTATCTGTTGTGGTCTAGTACTGTCTATAGCTGTTGTGGTCTTGTACTGTCTGTCTGTCTTCATCTCTTGTGGTCTAGTACTGTCTTTATCTGATGTGGTCTAGTACTGTCTTTATCTGTTGTGGTCTATTACTGTCTTTATGTGTTGTGGTCTAGTACTGTCTTTATCTGTTGTGTTCTAGTACTGTCTTTATCTGTTATGGTATAGTACTGTCTTTATCTGTTGTGGTCTAGTACAGTCTGTATCTGTTGTGGTCTAGTACTGTCTTTATCTGTTGTGGTCTAGTACTGTCTTTATCTGTTGTGGTCTAGTACTGTCTTTATTTGTTGTGTTCTGGTACTGTCTTTATCTGTTGTGGTCTAGTACTGTCTTTATCTGTTGTGGTCTAGTACTGTCTTTATCTGTTGTGGTCTAGTACTGTCTTTATCTGTTGTGGTCTAGTACTGTCTTTATCTGTTGTGGTCTTGTACTGTCTTTATCTGTTGTGGTCTAGTACTGTCTTTATCTGTTGTGGTCTAGTACTGTCTTTATCTGTTGTGGTCTAGTACTGTCTTTATCTGTTGTGGTCTAGTACTGTCTTTCTGTCTTTATCTGTTGTGGTCTAATACTGTCTTTATCTGTTGTGGTCTAGTACAGTCTGTATCTGTTGTGGTCTAGTACTGCCTTTATCTGTTGTGGTCTAGTACTTTCTTTATCTGTTGTGGTCTAGTACTGTCTTTATCTGTTGTGGTCTAGTACTGTCTTTATCTGTTGTGGTCATGTACTGTCTTTATCTGTTGTGGTCTAGTACTGTCTTTATCTGTTGTGGTCTAGTACTGTCTTTATCTGCTGTGGTCTAGTACTGTCTTTATCTGTTGTGGTCTAGTACTGTCTTTATCTGTTGTGGTCTAGTACTGTCTGTCTGTCTTTATCTGTTGTGGTATAGTACTGTCTTTCTGTCTTTATCTGTTGTGGAATAGTACTGTCTTTATCTGATGTGGTCTAGTACTGTCTTTATCTGTTGTGGTCTATTACTGTCTTTATGTGTTGTGGTCTAGTACTGTCTTTATCTGTTGTGTTCTAGTACTGTCTTTATCTGTTATGGTATAGTACTGTCTTTATCTGTTGTGGTCTAGTACAGTCTGTATCTGTTGTGGTCTAGTACTGTCTTTATCTGTTGTGGTCTAGTACTGTCTTTATCTGTTGTGGTCTAGTACTGTCTTTATTTGTTGTGTTATGGTACTGTCTTTATCTGTTGTGGTCTAGTACTGTCTTTATCTGTTGTGGTCTAGTACTGTCTTTATCTGTTGTGGTCTAGTACTGTCTTTATCTGTTGTGGTCTAGTACTGTCTTTATCTGTTGTGGTCTTGTACTGTCTTTATCTGTTGTGGTCTAGTACTGTCTTTATCTGTTGTGGTCTAGTACTGTCTTTATCTGTTGTGGTCTAGTACTGTCTTTATCTGTTGTGTTCTAGTACTGTCTTTATCTGTTATGGTATAGTACTGTCTTTATCTGTTGTGGTCTAGTACAGTCTGTATCTGTTGTGGTCTAGTACTGTCTTTATCTGTTGTGGTCTAGTACTGTCTTTATCTGTTGTGGTCTAGTACTGTCTTTATTTGTTGTGTTATGGTACTGTCTTTATCTGTTGTGGTCTAGTACTGTCTTTATCTGTTGTGGTCTAGTACTGTCTTTATCTGTTGTGGTCTAGTACTGTCTTTATCTGTTGTGGTCTAGTACTGTCTTTATCTGTTGTGGTCTTGTACTGTCTTTATCTGTTGTGGTCTAGTACTGTCTTTATCTGTTGTGGTCTAGTACTGTCTTTATCTGTTGTGGTCTAGTACTGTCTTTATCTGTTGTGGTCTAATACTGTCTTTATCTGTTGTGATCTAGTACAGTCTGTATCTGTTGTGGTCTAGTACTGTCTTTATCTGTTGTGGTCTAGTACTTTCTTTATCTGTTGTGGTCTAGTACTGTCTTTATCTGTTGTGGTCTAGTACTGTCTTTATCTGTTGTGGTCATGTACTGTCTTTATCTGTTGTGGTCTAGTACTGTCTTTATCTGTTGTGGTCTAGTACTGTCTTTATCTGTTGTGGTCTAGTACTGTCTTTATCTGTTGTGGTCTAGTACTGTCTTTATCTGTTGTGTTCTAGTACTGTCTTTATCTGTTATGGTATAGTACTGTCTTTATCTGTTGTGGTCTAGTACAGTCTGTATCTGTTGTGGTCTAGTACTGTCTTTATCTGTTGTGGTCTAGTACTGTCTTTATCTGTTGTGGTCTAGTACTGTCTTTATTTGTTGTGTTATGGTACTGTCTTTATCTGTTGTGGTCTAGTACTGTCTTTATCTGTTGTGGTCTAGTACTGTCTTTATCTGTTGTGGTCTAGTACTGTCTTTATCTGTTGTGGTCTAGTACTGTCTTTATCTGTTGTGGTCTTGTACTGTCTTTATCTGTTGTGGTCTAGTACTGTCTTTATCTGTTGTGGTCTAGTACTGTCTTTATCTGTTGTGGTCTAGTACTGTCTTTATCTGTTGTGGTCTAATACTGTCTTTATCTGTTGTGATCTAGTACAGTCTGTATCTGTTGTGGTCTAGTACTGTCTTTATCTGTTGTGGTCTAGTACTTTCTTTATCTGTTGTGGTCTAGTACTGTCTTTATCTGTTGTGGTCTAGTACTGTCTTTATCTGTTGTGGTCATGTACTGTCTTTATCTGTTGTGGTCTAGTACTGTCTTTATCTGTTGTGGTCTAGTACTGTCTTTATCTGCTGTGGTCTAGTACTGTCTTTATCTGTTGTGGTCTAGTACTGTCTGTCTGTCTTTATCTGTTGTGGTATAGTACTGTCTTTCTGTCTTTATCTGTTGTGGTCTAGTACTGTCTTTATCTGTTGTGGTCTAGTACTGTCTTTATCTGTTGTGGTCTAGTACTGTCTTTATCTGATGTGTTCTAGTACTGTCTGTCTGTCTTTATCTGTTGTGGTATAGTACTGTCTTTCTGTCTTTATCTGTTGTGATCTAGTACTGTCTTTATCTGTTGTGGTCTAGTACTGTCTTTATCTGTTGTGGTCTAGTACTGTCTTTATCTGTTGTGGTCTAGTACTGTCTTTATCTGTTGTTATCTGGTACTGTCTTTATCTGTTGTTGTCTAATACTCTCTTTATCTATGTCGCCTAGAACTGTCTTTATCTGTTGTGGTCTAGTACTGTGTTTATCTGTTGTGGTCTAGTACTGTCTATAGCTGTTGTGGTCTTGTACTGTCTGTCTGTCTTCATCTGCTGTGGTCTAGTACTGTCTTTATCTGATGTGGTCTAGTACTGTCTTTATCTGTTGTGGTCTATTACTGTCTTTATGTGTTGTGGTCTAGTACTGTCTTTATCTGTTGTGTTCTAGTACTGTGTTTATCTGTTATGGTATAATACTGTCTTTATCTGTTGTGGTCTAGTACAGTCTGTATCTGTTGTGGTCTAGTACTGTCTTTATCTGTTGTGGTCTAGTACTGTCTTTATCTGTTGTGGTCTAGTACTGTCTTTATTTGTTGTGGTCTAGTACTGCCTTTATCTGTTGTGGTCTAGTACTGTCTTTATCTGTTGTGGTCTAGTACTGTCTTTATCTGTTGTGGTCTAGTACTGTCTTTATCTGTTGTGGTCTAGTACTGTCTTTATCTGTTGTGGTCTAGTACTGTCTTTATCTGTTGTGTTCTAGTACTGTCTTTATCTGTTGTGGTCTAGTACTGTCTTTATCTGCTGTGGTCTAGTACTGTCTTTATCTGTTGTGTTCTAGTACTGTCTTTATCTGTTGTGGTCTAGTACTGTCTTTATCTGTTATGGTATAGTACTGTCTTTATCTGTTGTGGTCTAGTACAGTCTTTCTGTCTTTATCTGTTGTGGTCCATTACTGTCTTTTTTTGTTGTCGCCTAGTACTGTCTTTATCTGTTGTGGCCTAGTACTGTCTATACCTGTTGTGGTCTTGTACTGTCTGTCTGTCTTTATCTGTTGTGGTATAGTACTGTCTTTCTGTCTTTATCTGTTGTGGTCTAGTACTGTCTTTATCTGTTGTGGTCTAGTACTGTCTTTATCTGTTGTGGTCTAGTACTGTCTTTATCTGTTGTTATCTAGTACTGTCTTTATCTGTTGTGGTCGAGTACTGTCTTTATCTGTTATGGTCTTGTACTGTCTTTCTGTCTTTATCTGTTGTTGTCTAATACTCTCTTTATCTATGTCGCCTAGAACTGTCTTTATCTGTTGTGGTCTAGTACTGTGTTTATCTGTTGTGGTCTTGTACTGTCTGTCTGTCTTCATCTGTTGTGGTCTAGTACTGTCTTTATCTGATGTGGTCTAGTACCGTCTTTATCTGTTGTGGTCTATTACTGTCTTTATGTGTTGTGGTCTAGTACTGTCTTTATCTGTTGTGGTCTAGTACTGTGTTTATCTGTTGTGGTCTAGTACTGTCTATAGCTGTTGTGGTCTTGTACTGTCTTTATCTGTTGTGGTCTAGTACTGTCTTTATCTGTTGTGTTCTAGTACTGTCTTTATCTGTTGTGGTCTAGTACTGTCTTTATCTGCTGTGGTCTAGTACTGTCTTTATCTGTTGTGGTCTAGTACTGTGTTTATCTGTTGTGGTCTAGTACTGTCTATAGCTGTTGTGGTCTTGTACTGTCTGTCTGTCTTCATCTGTTGTGGTCTAGTACAGTCTGTATCTGTTGTGGTCTAGTACTGTCTTTATCTGTTGTGGTCTAGTACTGTCTTTATCTGTTGTGGTCTAGTACTGTCTTTATCTGTTGTGGTCTAGTACTGTCTTTATCTGTTGTGTTCTAGTACTGTCTTTATCTGTTGTGGTCTAGTACTGTCTTTATCTGCTGTGGTCTAGTACTGTCTTTATCTGTTGTGTTCTAGTACTGTCTTTATCTGTTGTGGTCTAGTACTGTCTTTATCTGTTATGGTATAGTACTGTCTTTATCTGTTGTGGTCTAGTACAGTCTTTCTGTCTTTATCTGTTGTGGTCCATTACTGTCTTTTTTTGTTGTCGCCTAGTACTGTCTTTATCTGTTGTGGCCTAGTACTGTCTATACCTGTTGTGGTCTTGTACTGTCTGTCTGTCTTTATCTGTTGTGGTATAGTACTGTCTTTCTGTCTTTATCTGTTGTGGTCTAGTACTGTCTTTATCTGTTGTTATCTAGTACTGTCTTTATCTGTTGTGGTCGAGTACTGTCTTTATCTGTTATGGTCTTGTACTGTCTTTCTGTCTTTATCTGTTGTTGTCTAATACTCTCTTTATCTATGTCGCCTAGAACTGTCTTTATCTGTTGTGGTCTAGTACTGTGTTTATCTGTTGTGGTCTTGTACTGTCTGTCTGTCTTCATCTGTTGTGGTCTAGTACTGTCTTTATCTGATGTGGTCTAGTACCGTCTTTATCTGTTGTGGTCTATTACTGTCTTTATGTGTTGTGGTCTAGTACTGTCTTTATCTGTTGTGGTCTAGTACTGTGTTTATCTGTTGTGGTCTAGTACTGTCTTTATCTGTTGTGTTCTAGTACTGTCTTTATCTGCTGTGGTCTAGTACTGTCTTTATCTGTTGTGGTCTAGTACTGTGTTTATCTGTTGTGGTCTAGTACTGTCTATAGCTGTTGTGGTCTTGTACTGTCTGTCTGTCTTCATCTGTTGTGGTCTAGTACAGTCTGTATCTGTTGTGGTCTAGTACTGTCTTTATCTGTTGTGGTCTAGTACTTTCTTTATCTGTTGTGGTCTAGTACTGTCTTTATCTGTTGTGGTCTAGTACTGTCTTTATCTGTTGTGGTCATGTACTGTCTTTATCTGTTGTGGTCTAGTACTGTCTTTATCTGTTGTGGTCTAGTAAAGTCTTTATCTGTTGTGGTCTAGTACTGTCTTTATCTGTTGTGTTCTAGTACTGTCTTTATCTGTTGTGGTCTAGTACTGTCTTTATCTGCTGTGGTCTAGTACTGTCTTTATCTGTTGTGTTCTAGTACTGTCTTTATCTGTTGTGGTCTAGTACTGTCTTTATCTGTTATGGTATAGTACTGTCTTTATCTGTTGTGGTCTAGTACAGTCTCTCTGTCTTTATCTGTTGTGGTCCATTACTGTCTTTTTTTGTTGTCGCCTAGTACTGTCTTTATCTGTTGTGGCCTAGTACTGTCTATACCTGTTGTGGTCTTGTACTGTCTGTCTGTCTTTATCTGTTGTGGTATAGTACTGTCTTTCTGTCTTTATCTGTTGTGGTCTAGTACTGTCTTTATCTGTTGTGGTCTAGTACTGTCTTTATCTGTTGTGGTCTAGTACTGTCTTTATCTGTTGTTATCTAATACTGTCTTTATCTGTTGTGGTCGAGTACTGTCTTTATCTGTTATGGTCTTGTACTGTCTTTCTGTCTTTATCTGTTGTTGTCTAATACTCTCTTTATCTATGTCGCCTAGAACTGTCTTTATCTGTTGTGGTCTAGTACTGTGTTTATCTGTTGTGGTCTAGTACTGTCTATAGCTGTTGTGGTCTTGTACTGTCTGTCTGTCTTCATCTGTTGTGGTCTAGTACTGTCTTTATCTGATGTGGTCTAGTACTGTCTTTATCTGTTGTGGTCTAGTACTGTCTTTATCTGTTGTTATCTAATACTGTCTTTATCTGTTGTGTTCTAGTACTGTCTTTATCTGTTGTGGTCTAGTACTGTCTTTATCTGCTGTGGTCTAGTACTGTCTTTATCTGTTGTGTTCTAGTACTGTCTTTATCTGTTGTGGTCTAGTACTGTCTTTATCTGTTATGGTATAGTACTGTCTTTATCTGTTGTGGTCTAGTACAGTCTCTCTGTCTTTATCTGTTGTGGTCCATTACTGTCTTTTTTTGTTGTCGCCTAGTACTGTCTTTATCTGTTGTGGCCTAGTACTGTCTTTATCTGTTATGGTCTTGTACTGTCTTTCTGTCTTTATCTGTTGTTGTCTAATACTCTCTTTATCTATGTCGCCTAGAACTGTCTTTATCTGTTGTGGTCTAGTACTGTGTTTATCTGTTGTGGTCTAGTACTGTCTTTATCTGTTGTGGTCTAGTACTGTCTTTATTTGTTGTGGTCTAGTACTGTCTTTATCTGTTGTGGTCGAGTACTGTCTTTAGCTGTTATGGTCTTGTACTGTCTGTCTGTCTTCATCTGTTGTGGTCTAGTACAGTCTGTATCTGTTGTGGTCTAGTACTGTCTTTATCTGTTGTGGTCTAGTACTTTCTTTATCTGTTGTGGTATAGTACTGTCTTTCTGTCTTTATCTGTTGTGGTCTAGTACTGTCTTTATCTGTTGTGGTCTAGTACTGTCTTTATCTGTTGTGTTCTAGTACTGTCTTTATCTGTTGTGGTCTAGTACTGTCTTTATCTGTTATGGTATAGTACTGTCTTTATCTGTTGTGGTCTAGTACAGTCTCTCTGTCTTTATCTGTTGTGGTCCATTACTGTCTTTTTTTGTTGTCGCCTAGTACTGTCTTTATCTGTTGTGGCCTAGTACTGTCTATACCTGTTGTGGTCTTGTACTGTCTGTCTGTCTTTATCTGTTGTGGTATAGTACTGTCTTTCTGTCTTTATCTGTTGTGGTCTAGTACTGTCTTTATCTGTTGTGGTCTAGTACTGTCTTTATCTGTTGTGGTCTAGTACTGTCTTTATCTGTTGTTATCTAATACTGTCTTTATCTGTTGTGGTCGAGTACTGTCTTTATCTGTTATGGTCTTGTACTGTCTTTCTGTCTTTATCTGTTGTTGTCTAATACTCTCTTTATCTATGTCGCCTAGAACTGTCTTTATCTGTTGTGGTCTAGTACTGTGTTTATCTGTTGTGGTCTAGTACTGTCTATAGCTGTTGTGGTCTTGTACTGTCTGTCTGTCTTCATCTGTTGTGGTCTAGTACTGTCTTTATCTGATGTGGTCTAGTACTGTCTTTATCTGTTGTGGTCTAGTACTGTCTTTATCTGTTGTTATCTAATACTGTCTTTATCTGTTGTGTTCTAGTACTGTCTTTATCTGTTGTGGTCTAGTACTGTCTTTATCTGCTGTGGTCTAGTACTGTCTTTATCTGTTGTGTTCTAGTACTGTCTTTATCTGTTGTGGTCTAGTACTGTCTTTATCTGTTATGGTATAGTACTGTCTTTATCTGTTGTGGTCTAGTACAGTCTCTCTGTCTTTATCTGTTGTGGTCCATTACTGTCTTTTTTTGTTGTCGCCTAGTACTGTCTTTATCTGTTGTGGCCTAGTACTGTCTTTATCTGTTATGGTCTTGTACTGTCTTTCTGTCTTTATCTGTTGTTGTCTAATACTCTCTTTATCTATGTCGCCTAGAACTGTCTTTATCTGTTGTGGTCTAGTACTGTGTTTATCTGTTGTGGTCTAGTACTGTCTTTATCTGTTGTGGTCTAGTACTGTCTTTATTTGTTGTGGTCTAGTACTGTCTTTATCTGTTGTGGTCGAGTACTGTCTTTAGCTGTTATGGTCTTGTACTGTCTGTCTGTCTTCATCTGTTGTGGTCTAGTACAGTCTGTATCTGTTGTGGTCTAGTACTGTCTTTATCTGTTGTGGTCTAGTACTTTCTTTATCTGTTGTGGTATAGTACTGTCTTTCTGTCTTTATCTGTTGTGGTCTAGTACTGTCTTTATCTGTTGTGGTCTAGTACTGTCTTTATCTGTTGTGGTCTAGTACTGTCTTTATCTGTTGTTATCTAGTACTGTCTTTATCTGTTGTGGTCGAGTACTGTCTTTATCTGTTATGGTCTTGTACTGTCTTTCTGTCTTTATCTGTTGTTGTCTAATACTCTCTTTATCTATGTCGCCTAGAACTGTCTTTATCTGTTGTGGTCTAGTACTGTGTTTATCTGTTGTGGTCTAGTACTGTCTTTATCTGTTGTGGTCTAGTACTGTCTTTATTTGTTGTGGTCTAGTACTGTCTTTATCTGTTGTGGTCGAGTACTGTCTTTATCTGTTATGGTCTTGTACTGTCTTTCTGTCTTTATCTGTTGTGGTCTAGTACTGTCTTTCTGTCTTTCTCTGTTGTGGTCCATTACTGTCTTTTTTTGTTGTCGCCTAGTACTGTCTTTATCTGTTGTGGCCTAGTACTGTCTATACCTGTTGTGGTCTTGTACTGTCTGTCTGTCTTCATCTGTTGTGGTCTAGTACTGTCTTTATCTGATGTGGTCTAGTACTGTCTTTATCTGTTGTGGTCTATTACTGTCTTTATGTGTTGTGGTCTAGTACTGTCTTTATCTGTTGTGTTCTAGTACTGTCTTTATCTGTTGTGGTCTAGTACTGTGTTTATCTGTTGTGGTCTAGTACTGTCTATAGCTGTTGTGGTCTTGTACTGTCTGTCTGTCTTCATCTGTTGTGGTCTAGTACTGTCTTTATCTGATGTGGTCTAGTACTGTCTTTATCTGTTGTGGTCTATTACTGTCTTTATGTGTTGTGGTCTAGTACTGTCTTTATCTGTTGTGTTCTAGTACTGTCTTTATCTGTTATGGTATAGTACTGTCTTTATCTGTTGTGGTCTAGTACAGTCTGTATCTGTTGTGGTCTAGTACTGTCTTTATCTGTTGTGGTCTAGTACTGTCTTTATCTGTTGTGGTCTAGTACTGTCTTTATTTGTTGTGGTCTAGTACTGTCTTTATCTGTTGTGGTCTAGTACTGTCTTTATCTGTTGTGGTCTAGTACTGTCTTTATCTGTTGTGGTCTAGTACTGTCATTATCTGTTGTGGTCTAGTACTGTCTTTATTTGTTGTGGTCTAGTACTGTCTTTATCTGTTGTGGTCGAGTACTGTCTTTATCTGTTATGGTCTTGTACTGTCTTTCTGTCTTTATCTGTTGTGGTCTAGTACTGTCTTTCTGTCTTTATCTGTTGTGGTCCATTACTGTCTTTTTTTGTTGTCGCCTAGTACTGTCTTTATCTGTTGTGGCCTAGTACTGTCTATACCTGTTGTGGTCTTGTACTGTCTGTCTGTCTGTCTTTATCTGTTGTGGTATAGTACTGTCTTTCTGTCTTTATCTGTTGTGATCTAGTACTGTCTTTATCTGTTGTGGTCTAGTACTGTCTTTATCTGTTGTGGTCTAGTACTGTCTTTATCTGTTGTGGTCTAGTACTGTCTTTATCTGTTGTTATCTAGTACTGTCTTTATCTGTTGTTGTCTAATACTCTCTTTATCTATGTCGCCTAGAACTGTCTTTATCTGTTGTGGTCTAATACTGTGTTTATCTGTTGTGGTCTAGTACTGTCTATAGCTGTTGTGGTCTTGTACTGTCTGTCTGTCTGCATCTGTTGTGGTCTAGTACTGTCTTTATCTGATGTGGTCTAGTACTGTCTTTATCTGTTGTGGTCTATTACTGTCTTTATGTGTTGTGGTCTAGTACTGTCTTTATCTGTTGTGTTCTAGTACTGTCTTTATCTGTTATGGTATAGTACTGTCTTTATCTGTTGTGGTCTAGTACAGTCTGTATCTGTTGTGGTCTAGTACTGTCTTTATCTGTTGTGGTCTAGTACTGTCTTTATCTGTTGTGGTCTAGTACTGTCTTTATTTGTTGTGGTCTAGTACTGTCTTTTTCTGTTGTGGTCTAGTACTGTCTTTATCTGTTGTGGTCTAGTACTGTCTTTATCTGTTGTGGTCTAGTACTGTCTTTATCTGTTGTGGTCTAGTACTGTCTTTATCTGTTGTGGTCTAGTACTGTCTTTATCTGTTGTGGTCTAGTACTGTCTTTATCTGTTGTGGTCTAGTACTGTCTTTATCTGTTGTGGTCTAGTACTGTCTTTATCTGTTGTGGTCTAGTACTGTCTTTATCTGTTGTGTTCTAGTACTGTCTTTATCTGTTGTGGTCTTGTACTGTCTTTATCTGCTGTGGTCTAGTACTGTCTTTATCTGTTGTGGTCTAGTACTGTCTTTATCTGTTGTGGTCTAGTACTGTCTTTATCTGTTGTGGTCTAGTACTGTCTTTATCTGCTGTGGTCTAGTACTGTCTGTATCTGTTGTGGTCTAGTACTGTCTTTATCTGTTGTGGTCTAGTACTGTCTGTCTGTCTTTATCTGTTGTGGTATAGTACTGTCTTTCTGTCTTTATCTGTTGTGGTCTAGTACTGTCTTTATCTGTTGTGGTCTAGTACTGTCTTTATCTGTTGTGGTCTAGTACTGTCTTTATCTGTTGTGTTCTAGTACTGTCTGTCTGTCTTTATCTGTTGTGTTATAGTACTGTCTTTCTGTCTTTATCTGATGTGATCTAGTACTGTCTTTATCTGTTGTGGTCTAGTACTGTCTTTATCTGTTGTGGTCTAGTACTGTCTTTATCTGTTGTGGTCTAGTACTGTCTTTATCTGTTGTTATCTAGTACTGTCTTTATCTGTTGTTGTCTAATACTCTCTTTATCTATGTCGCCTAGAACTGTCTTTATCTGTTGTGGTCTAGTACTGTGTTTATCTGTTGTGGTCTAGTACTGTCTATAGCTGTTGTGGTCTTGTACTGTCTGTCTGTCTTCATCTGTTGTGGTCTAGTACTGTCTTTATCTGATGTGGTCTAGTGCTGTCTTTATCTGTTGTGGTCTATTACTGTCTTTTTGTGTTGTGGTCTAGTACTGTCTTTATCTGTTGTGTTCTAGTACTGTGTTTATCTGTTATGGTATAGTACTGTCTTTATCTGTTGTGGTCTAGTACAGTCTGTATCTGTTGTGGTCTAGTACTGTTATCTGTTGTGGTCTAGTACTGTCTTTATCTGTTGTGGTCTAGTACTGTCTTTATTTGTTGTGGTCTAGTACTGTCTTTATCTGTTGTGGTCTAGTACTGTCTTTATCTGTTGTGGTCTAGTACTGTCTTTATCTGTTGTGGTCTAGTACTGTCTTTATCTGTTGTGGTCTAGTACTGTCTTTATCTGTTGTGGTCTAGTACTGTCTTTATCTGTTGTGGTCTAGTAGTGTCTTTATCTGTTGTGGTCTAGTACTGTCTTTATCTGTTGTGGTCTAGTACTGTCTTTATCTGTTGTGTTCTAGTACTGTCTTTATCTGTTGTGGTCTAGTACTGTCTTTATCTGCTGTGGTCTAGTACTGTCTTTATCTGTTGTGGTCTAGTACTGTCTTTCTCTGTTGTGGTCTAGTACTGTCTGTCTGTCTTTATCTGTTGTGGTATAGTACTGTCTTTCTGTCTTTATCTGTTGTGGTCTAGTACTGTCTTTATCTGTTGTGGTCTAGTACTGTCTTTATCTGTTGTGGTCTAGTACTGTCTTTATCTGCTGTGGTCTAGTACTGTCTGTATCTGTTGTGGTCTAGTACTGTCTTTATCTGTTGTGGTCTAGTACTGTCTGTCTGTCTTTATCTGTTGTGGTATAGTACTGTCTTTCTGTCTTTATCTGTTGTGGTCTAGTACTGTCTTTATCTGTTGTGGTCTAGTACTGTCTTTATCTGTTGTGGTCTAGTACTGTCTTTATCTGTTGTGTTCTAGTACTGTCTGTCTGTCTTTATCTGTTGTGTTATAGTACTGTCTTTCTGTCTTTATCTGTTGTGATCTAGTACTGTCTTTATCTGTTGTGGTCTAGTACTGTCTTTATCTGTTGTGGTCTAGTACTGTCTTTATCTGTTGTGGTCTAGTACTGTCTTTATCTGTTGTTATCTAGTACTGTCTTTATCTGTTGTTGTCTAATACTCTCTTTATCTATGTCGCCTAGAACTGTCTTTATCTGTTGTGGTCTAGTACTGTGTTTATCTGTTGTGGTCTAGTACTGTCTATAGCTGTTGTGGTCTTGTACTGTCTGTCTGTCTTCATCTGTTGTGGTCTAGTACTGTCTTTATCTGATGTGGTCTAGTACTGTCTTTATCTGTTGTGGTCTATTACTGTCTTTTTGTGTTGTGGTCTAGTACTGTCTTTATCTGTTGTGTTCTAGTACTGTGTTTATCTGTTATGGTATAGTACTGTCTTTATCTGTTGTGGTCTAGTACAGTCTGTATCTGTTGTGGTCTAGTACTGTTATCTGTTGTGGTCTAGTACTGTCTTTATCTGTTGTGGTCTAGTACTGTCTTTATCTGTTGTGGTCTAGTACTGTCTTTATCTGTTGTGGTCTAGTAGTGTCTTTATCTGTTGTGGTCTAGTACTGTCTTTATCTGTTGTGGTCTAGTACTGTCTTTATCTGTTGTGTTCTAGTACTGTCTTTATCTGTTGTGGTCTAGTACTGTCTTTATCTGCTGTGGTCTAGTACTGTCTTTATCTGTTGTGGTCTAGTACTGTCTTTCTCTGTTGTGGTCTAGTACTGTCTGTCTGTCTTTATCTGTTGTGGTATAGTACTGTCTTTCTGTCTTTATCTGTTGTGGTCTAGTACTGTCTTTATCTGTTGTGGTCTAGTACTGTCTTTATCTGTTGTGGTCTAGTACTGTCTTTATCTGCTGTGGTCTAGTACTGTCTGTATCTGTTGTGGTCTAGTACTGTCTTTATCTGTTGTGGTCTAGTACTGTCTGTCTGTCTTTATCTGTTGTGGTATAGTACTGTCTTTCTGTCTTTATCTGTTGTGGTCTAGTACTGTCTTTATCTGTTGTGGTCTAGTACTGTCTTTATCTGTTGTGGTCTAGTACTGTCTTTATCTGTTGTGTTCTAGTACTGTCTGTCTGTCTTTATCTGTTGTGTTATAGTACTGTCTTTCTGTCTTTATCTGTTGTGATCTAGTACTGTCTTTATCTGTTGTGGTCTAGTACTGTCTTTATCTGTTGTGGTCTAGTACTGTCTTTATCTGTTGTGGTCTAGTACTGTCTTTATCTGTTGTTATCTAGTACTGTCTTTATCTGTTGTTGTCTAATACTCTCTTTGTCTATGTCGCCTAGAACTGTCTTTATCTGTTGTGGTCTAGTACTGTGTTTATCTGTTGTGGTCTAGTACTGTCTATAGCTGTTGTGGTCTTGTACTGTCTGTCTGTCTTTATCTGTTGTGGTCTAGTACTGTCTTTCTGTCTTTCTCTGTTGTGGTCCATTACTGTCTTTTTTTGTTGTCGCCTAGTACTGTCTTTATCTGTTGTGGCCTAGTACTGTCTATACCTGTTGTGGTCTTGTACTGTCTGTCTGTCTTCATCTGTTGTGGTCTAGTACTGTCTTTATCTGATGTGGTCTAGTACTGTCTTTATCTGTTGTGGTCTATTACTGTCTTTTTGTGTTGTGGTCTAGTACTGTCTTTATCTGTTGTGTTCTAGTACTGTGTTTATCTGTTATGGTATAGTACTGTCTTTATCTGTTGTGGTCTAGTACAGTCTGTATCTGTTGTGGTCTAGTACTGTTATCTGTTGTGGTCTAGTACTGTCTTTATCTGTTGTGGTCTAGTACTGTCTTTATTTGTTGTGGTCTAGTACTGTCTTTATCTGTTGTGGTCTAGTACTGTCTTTATCTGTTGTGGTCTAGTACTGTCTTTATCTGTTGTGGTCTAGTACTGTCTTTATCTGTTGTGGTCTAGTACTGTCTTTATCTGTTGTGGTCTAGTACTGTCTTTATCTGTTGTGGTCTAGTACTGTCTTTATCTGTTGTGGTCTAGTACTGTCTTTATCTGTTGTGGTCTAGTACTGTCTTTATCTGTTGTGTTCTAGTACTGTCTTTATCTGTTGTGGTCTAGTACTGTCTTTATCTGCTGTGGTCTAGTACTGTCTTTATCTGTTGTGGTCTAGTACTGTCTTTCTCTGTTGTGGTCTAGTACTGTCTGTCTGTCTTTATCTGTTGTGGTATAGTACTGTCTTTCTGTCTTTATCTGTTGTGGTCTAGTACTGTCTTTATCTGTTCTGGTCTAGTACTGTCTTTATCTGTTGTGGTCTAGTACTGTCTTTATCTGTTGTGTTCTAGTACTGTCTTTATCTGTTGTGGTCTAGTACTGTCTTTATCTGCTGTGGTCTAGTACTGTCTTTATCTGTTGTGGTCTAGTACTGTCTTTATCTGTTGTGGTCTAGTACTGTCTTTCTGTCTTTATCTGCTGTGGTCTAATACTGTGTTTATCTGTTGTGGTCTAGTACAGTCTTTATCTGTTGTGGTCTAGTACAGTCTGTATCTGTTGTGGTCTAGTACTGTCTTTATCTGTTGTGGTCTAGTACTGTCTTTATCTGTTGTGGTCTAGTACTGTCTTTATTTGTTGTGGTCTAGTACTGTCTTTATCTGTTGTGGTCTAGTACTGTCTTTATCTGTTGTGGTCTAGTACTGTCTTTATCTGTTGTGGTCTAGTACTGTCTTTATCTGTTGTGGTCTAGTACTGTCTTTATTTGTTGTGGTCTAGTACTGTCTTTATCTGTTGTGTTGAGTACTGTCTTTATCTGTTATGGTCTTGTACTGTCTTTCTGTCTTTATCTGTTGTGGTCTAGTACTGTCTTTCTGTCTTTATCTGTTGTGGTACATTACTGTCTTTTTTTGTTGTCGCCTAGTACTGTCTTTATCTGTTGTGGCCTAGTACTGTCTATACCTGTTGTGGTCTTGTACTGTCTGTTTGTCTTCATTTGTTGTGGTCTAGTACTGTCTTTATCTGATGTGGTCTAGTACTGTCTTTATCTGTTGTGGTCTATTACTGTCTTTATGTGTTGTGGTCTAGTACTGTCTTTATCTGTTGTGTTCTAGTACTGTCTTTATCTGTTGTGGTCTAGTACTGTGTTTATCTGTTGTGGTCTAGTACTGTCTATAGCTGTTGTGGTCTTGTACTGTCTGTCTGTCTTCATCTGTTGTGGTCTAGTACTGTCTTTATCTGATGTGGTCTAGTACTGTCTTTATCTGTTGTGGTCTATTACTGTCTTTATGTGTTGTGGTCTAGTACTGTCTTTATCTGTTGTGTTCTAGTACTGTCTTTATCTGTTATGGTAAAGTACTGTCTTTATCTGTTGTGGTCTAGTACAGTCTGTATCTGTTGTGGTCTAGTACTGTCTTTATCTGTTGTGGTCTAGTACTGTCTTTATCTGTTGTGGTCTAGTACTGTCTTTATTTGTTGTGGTCTAGTACTGTCTTTATCTGTTGTGGTCTAGTACTGTCTTTATCTGTTGTGGTCTAGTACTGTCTTTATCTGTTGTGGTCTAGTACTGTCTTTATCTGTTGTGGTCTAGTACTGTCTTGATTTGTTGTGGTCTAGTACTGTCTTTATCTGTTGTGGTCGAGTACTGTCTTTATCTGTTATGGTCTTGTACTGTCTTTCTGTCTTTATCTGTTGTGGTCTAGTACTGTCTTTCTGTCTTTATCAGTTGTGGTCCATTACTGTCTTTTTTTGTTGTCGCCTAGTACTGTCTTTATCTGTTGTGGCCTACTACTGTCTATACCTGTTGTGGTCTTGTACTGTCTGTCTGTCTTTATCTGTTGTGGTATAGTACTGTCTTTCTGTCTTTATCTGTTGTGATCTAGTACTGTCTTTATCTGTTGTGGTCTAGTACTGTCTTTATCTGTTGTGGTCTAGTACTGTCTTTATCTGTTGTGGTCTAGTACTGTCTTTATCTGTTGTTATCTCGTACTGTCTTTATCTGTTGTTGTCTAATACTCTCTTTATCTATGTCGCCTAGAACTGTCTTTATCTGTTGTGGTCTAATACTGTGTTTATCTGTTGTGGTCTAGTACTGTCTATAGCTGTTGTGGTCTTGTACTGTCTGTCTGTCTTCATCTGTTGTGGTCTAGTACTGTCTTTATCTGTTGTGGTCTAGTACTGTCTTTATCTGTTGTGGTCTAGTACTGTCTTTATCTGTTGTGGTCTAGTACTGTCTTTATCTGCTGTGGTCTAGTACTGTCTTTATCTGTTGTGGTCTAGTACTGTCTTTATCTGTTGTGGTCTAGTACTGTCTTTCTGTCTTCATCTGTTGTGGTCCAGTCCTATCGTTATCTGAAGTGGTCTAGTAAAGTCTGTCTGTCTTTATCTGTTGTGGTCTAGTACTGTCTTTATCTGCTGTGGTCTAGTACTGTCTTTCTGTCTTTATCTGTTGTGGTCTAGTACTGTCTTTATCTGTTGGGGTCTAGTACTGTCTTTCTGTCTTTATCTGTTGTGGTCTAGTACTGTCTTTATCTGTTGTGGTCTAGACCTGTCCATACCTGTTGTGGTCTTGTACTGTCTGTTTGTCTTTATCTGTTGTGGTCTAGTACTGTCTTTCTGTCTTTATCTGTTGTGGTCTATTACTGTCATTGTTTGTTGTCGTCTAGTATTGTCTTTATCTGTTGTGGTCTAGTACTGTCTTTATCTGTTGTGGTCTAGTACTGTCTATACCTGTTGTGGTCTTGTACTGTCTGTCTGTCTTTATCTGTTGTGGTCCAGTCCTGTCGTTATCTGATGTGGTCTAGTAAAGTTTGTCTGTCTTTATCTGTTGTGGTCTAGTACTGTCTTTATCTTATGTGGTCTAGTACTGTCTTTCTGTCTTTATCTGTTGTGGTCTAGTACTGTCTTTATCTGTTGGGGTCTAGTACTGTCTTTCAGTCTATATCTGTTGTGGTCTAGTACTGTCTTTATCTGTTGTGGTCTAGTACTGTCTTTATCTGTTGTGGTCTAGTACTGTCCATACCTGTTGTGGTCTTGTACTCTCTGTCTGTCTTTATCTGTTGTGGTCTAGTACTGTCTTTCTGTCTTCATCTGTTGTGGTCTATTACTGTCTTTATCTGTTGTGGTCTAGTACTGTCTTTCTGTCTTCATCTGTTGTGGTCCAGTCCTATCGTTATCTGAAGTGGTCTAGTAAAGTCTGTCTGTCTTTATCTGTTGTGGTCTAGTACTGTCTTTATCTGCTGTGGTCTAGTACTGTCTTTCTGTCTTTATCTGTTGTGGTCTAGTACTGTCTTTATCTGTTGGGGTCTAGTACTGTCTTTCTGTCTTTATCTGTTGTGGTCTAGTACTGTCTTTATCTGTTGTGGTCTAGACCTGTCCATACCTGTTGTGGTCTTGTACTGTCTGTTTGTCTTTATCTGTTGTGGTCTAGTACTGTCTTTCTGTCTTTATCTGTTGTGGTCTATTACTGTCATTGTTTGTTGTCGTCTAGTATTGTCTTTATCTGTTGTGGTCTAGTACTGTCTTTATCTGTTGTGGTCTAGTACTGTCTATACCTGTTGTGGTCTTGTACTGTCTGTCTGTCTTTATCTGTTGTGGTCCAGTCCTGTCGTTATCTGATGTGGTCTAGTAAAGTTTGTCTGTCTTTATCTGTTGTGGTCTAGTACTGTCTTTATCTTATGTGGTCTAGTACTGTCTTTCTGTCTTTATCTGTTGTGGTCTAGTACTGTCTTTATCTGTTGGGGTCTAGTACTGTCTTTCAGTCTATATCTGTTGTGGTCTAGTACTGTCTTTATCTGTTGTGGTCTAGTACTGTCTTTATCTGTTGTGGTCTAGTACTGTCCATACCTGTTGTGGTCTTGTACTCTCTGTCTGTCTTTATCTGTTGTGGTCTAGTACTGTCTTTCTGTCTTCATCTGTTGTGGTCTATTACTGTCATTGTTTGTTGCTGCCTAGTATTGTCTTCATCTGTTGTGGTCTAGTACTGTCTTTATCTGTTGTGGTCTAGTACTGTCTATACCTGTTGTGGTCTTGTACTGTCTGTCTGTCTTTATCTGTTGTGGTCTAGTACTGTCTTTCTGAATTTATCTGTTGTGGTCTATTACTGTCTTTATCTGTTGTGGTCTAGTACTGTCTTTCTCTGTTGTGATCTAGTACTGTCTTTATTTGTTGTGGTCTAGTACTGTCTTTATCTGTTGTGGTCTAGTACTGTCTTTATCTGTTGTGGTCTATTACTGTCTTTATCTGTTGTCGCATAGAACTGTCTTTATCTGTTGAGGTCTAGTACTGTCTTTATCTGTTGTGGTCTAGTACTGTGTTTAAATGTTGTGGTCCAGTACTGTCTATAGCTGTTGTGGTCTTGTACTGTCTGTCTGTCTTCATCTGTTGTGGTCTTGTACTGTCTTTATCTGTTGTTGTCTAGTACTGTCTTTATCTGTTGTGGTCTATTACTGTCTTTATCTGTTGTGGTCTAGTACTGTCTTTATCTGTTGTTATCTCGTACTGTCTTTATCTGTTGTTGTCTAATACTCTCTTTATCTATGTCGCCTAGAACTGTCTTTATCTGTTGTGGTCTAATACTGTGTTTATCTGTTGTGGTCTAGTACTGTCTTTATCTGTTGTGGTCTATTACTGTCTTTATCTGTTGTCGCATAGAACTGTCTTTATCTGTTGAGGTCTAGTACTGTCTTTATCTGTTGTGGTCTAGTACTGTGTTTATCTGTTGTGGTCCAGTACTGTCTATAGCTGTTGTGGTCTTGTACTGTCTGTCTGTCTTAATCTGTTGTGGTCTAGTACTGTCTTTCTCTGATGTGGTCTAGTACTGTCTTTATCTGTTGTGGTCTATTACTGTCTTTATCTGTTGTGGTCTAGTACTGTCTTTCTGTCTTTATCTGTTGTGGTCTAGTACTGTCTTTATCTGTTTTGGTCTAGTACAGTCTGTATCTGTTGTGGTCTAGTACTGTCTTTATCTGTTGTGGTCTAGTACTGTCTTTATCTGTTGTGGTCTAGTACTGTCTTTATCTGTTGTGGTCTAGTACTGTCTTTATCTGTTGTGGTCTAGTACTGTCTTTATCTGTTGTGGTCTAGTACTGTCTTTCTGTCTTTATCTGTTGTGGTCCAGTCCTGTCGTTTTCTGATGTGGTCTAGTAAAGTCTGTCTGTCTTTATCTGTTGTGGTCTAGTACTGTCTTTATCTTATGTGGTCTAGTACTGTCTTTATCTGTTGGGGTCTAGTACTGTCTTTCTGTCTTTATCTGTTGTGGTCTAGTACTGTCTTTATCTGTTGTGGTCTAGACCTGTCCATACCTGCTGTGGTCTTGTACTGTCGGTCTGTCTTTATCTTATGTGGTCTAGTACTGTCTTTCTGTCTTTATCTGTTGTGGTCTAGTACTGTCTTTATCTGTTGTGGTCTAGTACTGTCTTTATCTGTTGTGGTCTAGTACTGTCCATACCTGTTGTGGTCTTCTACTGTCTGTCTGTCTTTATCTGTTGTGGTCTAGTACTATCTTTCTGTCTTTATCTGTTGTGGTCTATTACTGTCATTGTTTGTTGCTGCCTAGTATTGTCTTTATCTGTTGTGGTCTAGTACTGTCTTTATCTGTTGTGGTCTAGTACTGTCTTTACCTGTTGTGGTCTTGTACTGTCTTTCTGTCTTTATCTGTTGTGGTCTATTACTCTCTTTATCTGTTGTGGTCTAGTACTGTCTTTATCTGTTGTGTTCTAGTACTGTCTTTCTCTGTTGTGATCTAGTACTGTCTTTATTTGTTGTGGTCTAGTACTGTCTTTATCTGTTGTGGTCTAGTATTGTCTTTATCTGTTGTGGTCTATTACTGTCTTTATCTGTTGTCGCATAGAACTGTCTTTATCTGTTGAGGTCTAGTACTGTCTTTATCTGTTGTGGTCTAGTACTGTGTTTATCTGTTGTGGTCCAGTACTGTCTGTAGCTGTTGTGGTCTTGTACTGTCTGTCTGTCTTCATCTGTTGTAGTCTAGTACTGTCTTTAACTGTTGTGGTCTATTACTGTCTTTATCTTTTGTGGTCTAGTACTGTCTTTCTGTCTTTATCTGTTGTGGTCTAGTACTGTCTTTATCTGTTGTGTTCTAGTACTGTCTTTATCTGTTATGGTCTAGTACTGTCCTTATCTTTTGTGGTCTAGTACTGTCTTTATCTGTTGTGGTCTAGTACTGTCTTTCTGTCTTTATCTGTTGTGGTCCAGTATTGTCTTTATCTGTTGTGGTCTAGTACTGTCTTTCTGTCTTTATCTGTTGTGGTCTAGTACTGTCTTTATCTGTTGTGGCCTAGTACTGTCTGTCTGTCTTCATCTGTTGTGGTCTAGTACTGTCTTTATCTGTTGTGGTCTAGTACTGTCTTTATCTGTTGTGGTCTAGTACTGTGTTTATCTGTTGTGGTCTAGTACTGTCTATAGCTGTTGTGGTCTTGTACTGTCTGTCTGTCTTCATCTGTTGTGGTCTAGTACTGTCTTTATCTGATGTGGTCTAGTACTGTCTTTATCTGTTGTGGTCTATTACTGTCTTTATGTGTTGTGGTCTAGTACTGTCTTTATCTGTTGTGTTCTAGTACTGTCTTTATCTGTTATGGTATAGTACTGTCTTTATCTGTTGTGGTCTAGTACAGTCTGTATCTGTTGTGGTCTAGTACTGTCTTTATCTGTTGTGGTCTAGTACTGTCTTTATCTGTTGTGGTCTAGTACTGTCTTTATTTGTTGTGGTCTAGTACTGTCTTTATCTGTTGTGGTCTAGTACTGTCTTTATCTGTTGTGGTCTAGTACTGTCTTTATCTAATGTGGTCTAGTACTGTCTTTATCTGTTGTGGTCTAGTACTGTCTTGATTTGTTGTGGTCTAGTACTGTCTTTATCTGTTGTGGTCGAGTACTGTCTTTATCTGTTATGGTCTTGTACTGTCTTTCTGTCTTTATCTGTTGTGGTCTAGTACTGTCTTTCTGTCTTTATCAGTTGTGGTCCATTACTGTCTTTTTTTGTTGTCGCCTAGTACTGTCTTTATCTGTTGTGGCCTAGTACTGTCTATACCTGTTGTGGTCTTGTACTGTCTGTCTGTCTTTATCTGTTGTGGTATAGTACTGTCTTTCTGTCTTTATCTGTTGTGATCTAGTACTGTCTTTATCTGTTGTGGTCTAGTACTGTCTTTATCTGTTGTGGTCTAGTACTGTCTTTATCTGTTGTGGTCTAGTACTGTCTTTATCTGTTGTTATCTCGTACTGTCTTTATCTGTTGTTGTCTAATACTCTCTTTATCTATGTCGCCTAGAACTGTCTTTATCTGTTGTGGTCTAATACTGTGTTTATCTGTTGTGGTCTAGTACTGTCTATAGCTGTTGTGGTCTTGTACTGTCTGTCTGTCTTCATCTGTTGTGGTCTAGTACTGTCTTTATCTGTTGTGGTCTAGTACTGTCTTTATCTGTTGTGGTCTAGTACTGTCTTTATCTGTTGTGGTCTAGTACTGTCTTTATCTGCTGTGGTCTAGTACTGTCTTTATCTGTTGTGGTCTAGTACTGTCTTTATCTGTTGTGGTCTAGTACTGTCTTTCTGTCTTCATCTGTTGTGGTCCAGTCCTGTCGTTATCTGATGTGGTCTAGTAAAGTCTGTCTGTCTTTATCTGTTGTGGTCTAGTACTGTCTTTATCTGCTGTGGTCTAGTACTGTCTTTCTGTCTTTATCTGTTGTGGTCTAGTACTGTCTTTATCTGTTGGGGTCTAGTACTGTCTTTCTGTCTTTATCTGTTGTGGTCTAGTACTGTCTTTATCTGTTGTGGTCTAGACCTGTCCATACCTGTTGTGGTCTTGTACTGTCTGTTTGTCTTTATCTGTTGTGGTCTAGTACTGTCTTTCTGTCTTTATCTGTTGTGGTCTATTACTGTCATTGTTTGTTGTCGCCTAGTATTGTCTTTATCTGTTGTGGTCTAGTACTGTCTTTATCTGTTGTGGTCTAGTACTGTCTATACCTGTTGTGGTCTTGTACTGTCTGTCTGTCTTTATCTGTTGTGGTCCAGTCCTGTCGTTATCTGATGTGGTCTAGTAAAGTTTGTCTGTCTTTATCTGTTGTGGTCTAGTACTGTCTTTATCTTATGTGGTCTAGTACTGTCTTTCTGTCTTTATCTGTTGTGGTCTAGTACTGTCTTTATCTGTGGGGGCCTAGTACTGTCTTTCAGTCTATATCTGTTGTGGTCTAGTACTGTCTTTATCTGTTGTGGTCTAGTACTGTCTTTATCTGTTGTGGTCTAGTACTGTCCATACCTGTTGTGGTCTTGTACTCTCTGTCTGTCTTTATCTGTTGTGGTCTAGTACTGTCTTTCTGTCTTCATCTGTTGTGGTCTATTACTGTCATTGTTTGTTGCTGCCTAGTATTGTCTTTATCTGTTGTGGTCTAGTACTGTCTTTATCTGTTGTGGTCTAGTACTGTCTATACCTGTTGTGGTCTTGTACTGTCTGTCTGTCTTTATCTGTTGTGGTCTAGTACTGTCTTTCTCTGTTGTGATCTAGTACTGTCTTTATTTGTTGTGGTCTAGTACTGTCTTTATCTGTTGTGGTCTAGTACTGTCTTTATCTGTTGTGGTCTATTACTGTCTTTATCTGTTGTCGCATAGAACTGTCTTTATCTGTTGAGGTCTAGTACTGTCTTTATCTGTTGTGGTCTAGTACTGTGTTTATCTGTTGTGGTCTAGTACTGTCTTTCTGTCTTCATCTGTTGTGGTCCAGTCCTGTCGTTCTCTGATGTGGTCTAGTAAAGTCTGTCTGTCTTTATCTGTTGTGGTCTAGTACTGTCTTTATCTGCTGTGGTCTAGTACTGTCTTTCTGTCTTTATCTGTTGTGGTCTAGTACTGTCTTTATCTGTTGGGGTCTAGTACTGTCTTTCTGTCTTTATCTGTTGTGGTCTAGTACTGTCTTTATCTGTTGTGGTCTAGACCTGTCCATACCTGTTGTGGTCTTGTACTGTCTGTTTGTCTTTATCTGTTGTGGTCTAGTACTGTCTTTCTGTCTTTATCTGTTGTGGTCTATTACTGTCATTGTTTGTTGTCGCCTAGTATTGTCTTTATCTGTTGTGGTCTAGTACTGTCTTTATCTGTTGTGGTCTAGTACTGTCTATACCTGTTGTGGTCTTGTACTGTCTGTCTGTCTTTATCTGTTGTGGTCCAGTCCTGTCGTTATCTGATGTGGTCTAGTAAAGTTTGTCTGTCTTTATCTGTTGTGGTCTAGTACTGTCTTTATCTTATGTGGTCTAGTACTGTCTTTCTGTCTTTATCTGTTCTGGTCTAGTACTGTCTTTATCTGTTGGGGTCTAGTACTGTCTTTCAGTCTATATCTGTTGTGGTCTAGTACTGTCTTTATCTGTTGTGGTCTAGTACTGTCTTTATCTGTTGTGGTCTAGTACTGTCCATACCTGTTGTGGTCTTGTACTCTCTGTCTGTCTTTATCTGTTGTGGTCTAGTACTGTCTTTCTGTCTTCATCTGTTGTGGTCTATTACTGTCATTGTTTGTTGCTGCCTAGTATTGTCTTTATCTGTTGTGGTCTAGTACTGTCTTTATCTGTTGTGGTCTAGTACTGTCTATACCTGTTGTGGTCTTGTACTGTCTGTCTGTCTTTATCTGTTGTGGTCTAGTACTGTCTTTCTGAATTTATCTGTTGTGGTCTATTACTGTCTTTATCTGTTGTGGTCTAGTACTGTCTTTCTCTGTTGTGATCTAGTACTGTCTTTATTTGTTGTGGTCTAGTACTGTCTTTATCTGTTGTGGTCTAGTACTGTCTTTATCTGTTGTGGTCTATTACTGTCTTTATCTGTTGTCGCATAGAACTGTCTTTATCTGTTGAGGTCTAGTACTGTCTTTATCTGTTGTGGTCTAGTACTGTGTTTATCTGTTGTGGTCCAGTACTGTCTATAGCTGTTGTGGTCTTGTACTGTCTGTCTGTCTTCATCTGTTGTGGTCTTGTACTGTCTTTATCTGTTGTTGTCTAGTACTGTCTTTATCTGTTGTGGTCTATTACTGTCTTTATCTGTTGTGGTCTAGCACTGTCTTTATCTGTTGTTATCTCGTACTGTCTTTATCTGTTGTTGTCTAATACTCTCTTTATCTATGTCGCCTAGAACTGTCTTTATCTGTTGTGGTCTAATACTGTGTTTATCTGTTGTGGTCTAGTACTGTCTATAGCTGTTGTGGTCTTGTACTGTCTGTCTGTCTTAATCTGTTGTGGTCTAGTACTGTCTTTCTCTGATGTGGTCTAGTACTGTCTTTATCTGTTGTGGTCTATTACTGTCTTTATCTGTTGTGGTCTAGTACTGTCTTTCTGTCTTTATCTGTTGTGGTCTAGTACTGTCTTTATCTGTTTTGGTCTAGTACAGTCTGTATCTGTTGTGGTCTAGTACTGTCTTTATCTGTTGTGGTCTAGTACTGTCTTTATCTGTTGTGGTCTAGTACTGTCTTTATCTGTTGTGGTCTAGTACTGTCTTTATCTGTTGTGGTCTAGTACTGTCTTTATCTGTTGTGGTCTAGTACTGTCTTTCTGTCTTTATCTGTTGTGGTCCAGTCCTGTCGTTTTCTGATGTGGTCTAGTAAAGTCTGTCTGTCTTTATCTGTTGTGGTCTAGTACTGTCTTTATCTTATGTGGTCTAGTACTGTCTTTCTGTCTTTATCTGTTGTGGTCTAGTACTGTCTTTATCTGTTGGGGTCTAGTACTGTCTTTCAGTCTATATCTGTTGTGGTCTAGTACTGTCTTTATCTGTTGTGGTCTAGACCTGTCCATACCTGCTGTGGTCTTGTACTGTCTGTCTGTCTTTATCTTATGTGGTCTAGTACTGTCTTTCTGTCTTTATCTGTTGTGGTCTAGTACTGTCTTTATCTGTTGTGGTCTAGTACTGTCTTTATCTGTTGTGGTCTAGTACTGTCCATACCTGTTGTGGTCTTCTACTGTCTGTCTGTCTTTATCTGTTGTGGTCTAGTACTATCTTTCTGTCTTTATCTGTTGTGGTCTATTACTGTCATTGTTTGTTGCTGCCTAGTATTGTCTTTATCTGTTGTGGTCTAGTACTGTCTTTATCTGTTGTGGTCTAGTACTGTCTTTACCTGTTGTGGTCTTGTACTGTCTTTCTGTCTTTATCTGTTGTGGTCTATTACTGTCTTTATCTGTTGTGGTCTAGTACTGTCTTTATCTGTTGTGTTCTAGTACTGTCTTTCTCTGTTGTGATCTAGTACTGTCTTTATTTGTTGTGGTCTAGTACTGTCTTTATCTGTTGTGGTCTAGTATTGTCTTTATCTGTTGTGGTCTATTACTGTCTTTATCTGTTGTCGCATAGAACTGTCTTTATCTGTTGAGGTCTAGTACTGTCTTTATCTGTTGTGGTCTAGTACTGTGTTTATCTGTTGTGGTCCAGTACTGTCTGTAGCTGTTGTGGTCTTGTACTGTCTGTCTGTCTTCATCTGTTGTAGTCTAGTACTGTCTTTAACTGTTGTGGTCTATTACTGTCTTTATCTTTTGTGGTCTAGTACTGTCTTTCTGTCTTTATCTGTTGTGGTCTAGTACTGTCTTTATCTGTTGTGTTCTAGTACTGTCTTTATCTGTTATGGTCTAGTACTGTCCTTATCTTTTGTGGTCTAGTACTGTCTTTATCTGTTGTGGTCTAGTACTGTCTTTACCTGTTGTGGTCTTGTACTGTCTTTCTGTCTTTATCTGTTGTGGTCTATTACTGTCTTTATCTGTTGTGGTCTAGTACTGTCTTTATCTGTTGTGTTCTAGTACTGTCTTTCTCTGTTGTGATCTAGTACTGTCTTTATTTGTTGTGGTCTAGTACTGTCTTTATCTGTTGTGGTCTAGTATTGTCTTTATCTGTTGTGGTCTATTACTGTCTTTATCTGTTGTCGCATAGAACTGTCTTTATCTGTTGAGGTCTAGTACTGTCTTTATCTGTTGTGGTCTAGTACTGTGTTTATCTGTTGTGGTCCAGTACTGTCTGTAGCTGTTGTGGTCTTGTACTGTCTGTCTGTCTTCATCTGTTGTAGTCTAGTACTGTCTTTAACTGTTGTGGTCTATTACTGTCTTTATCTTTTGTGGTCTAGTACTGTCTTTCTGTCTTTATCTGTTGTGGTCTAGTACTGTCTTTATCTGTTGTGTTCTAGTACTGTCTTTATCTGTTATGGTCTAGTACTGTCCTTATCTTTTGTGGTCTAGTACTGTCTTTATCTGTTGTGGTCTAGTACTGTCTTTCTGTCTTTATCTGTTGTGGTCCAGTATTGTCTTTATCTGTTGTGGTCTAGTACTGTCTTTCTGTCTTTATCTGTTGTGGTCTAGTACTGTCTTTATCTGTTGTGGCCTAGTACTGTCTGTCTGTCTTCATCTGTTGTGGTCTAGTACTGTCTTTATCTGTTGTGGTCTAGTACTGTCTTTATCTGTTGTGGTCTAGTACTGTGTTTATCTGTTGTGGTCTAGTACTGTCTATAGCTGTTGTGGTCTTGTACTGTCTGTCTGTCTTCATCTGTTGTGGTCTAGTACTGTCTTTATCTGATGTGGTCTAGTACTGTCTTTATCTGTTGTGGTCTATTACTGTCTTTATGTGTTGTGGTCTAGTACTGTCTTTATCTGTTGTGTTCTAGTACTGTCTTTATCTGTTATGGTATAGTACTGTCTTTATCTGTTGTGGTCTAGTACAGTCTGTATCTGTTGTGGTCTAGTACTGTCTTTATCTGTTGTGGTCTAGTACTGTCTTTATCTGTTGTGGTCTAGTACTGTCTTTATTTGTTGTGGTCTAGTACTGTCTTTATCTGTTGTGGTCTAGTACTGTCTTTATCTGTTGTGGTCTAGTACTGTCTTTATCTAATGTGGTCTAGTACTGTCTTTATCTGTTGTGGTCTAGTACTGTCTTGATTTGTTGTGGTCTAGTACTGTCTTTATCTGTTGTGGTCGAGTACTGTCTTTATCTGTTATGGTCTTGTACTGTCTTTCTGTCTTTATCTGTTGTGGTCTAGTACTGTCTTTCTGTCTTTATCAGTTGTGGTCCATTACTGTCTTTTTTTGTTGTCGCCTAGTACTGTCTTTATCTGTTGTGGCCTAGTACTGTCTATACCTGTTGTGGTCTTGTACTGTCTGTCTGTCTTTATCTGTTGTGGTATAGTACTGTCTTTCTGTCTTTATCTGTTGTGATCTAGTACTGTCTTTATCTGTTGTGGTCTAGTACTGTCTTTATCTGTTGTGGTCTAGTACTGTCTTTATCTGTTGTGGTCTAGTACTGTCTTTATCTGTTGTTATCTCGTACTGTCTTTATCTGTTGTTGTCTAATACTCTCTTTATCTATGTCGCCTAGAACTGTCTTTATCTGTTGTGGTCTAATACTGTGTTTATCTGTTGTGGTCTAGTACTGTCTATAGCTGTTGTGGTCTTGTACTGTCTGTCTGTCTTCATCTGTTGTGGTCTAGTACTGTCTTTATCTGTTGTGGTCTAGTACTGTCTTTATCTGTTGTGGTCTAGTACTGTCTTTATCTGTTGTGGTCTAGTACTGTCTTTATCTGCTGTGGTCTAGTACTGTCTTTATCTGTTGTGGTCTAGTACTGTCTTTATCTGTTGTGGTCTAGTACTGTCTTTCTGTCTTCATCTGTTGTGGTCCAGTCCTGTCGTTATCTGATGTGGTCTAGTAAAGTCTGTCTGTCTTTATCTGTTGTGGTCTAGTACTGTCTTTATCTGCTGTGGTCTAGTACTGTCTTTCTGTCTTTATCTGTTGTGGTCTAGTACTGTCTTTATCTGTTGGGGTCTAGTACTGTCTTTCTGTCTTTATCTGTTGTGGTCTAGTACTGTCTTTATCTGTTGTGGTCTAGACCTGTCCATACCTGTTGTGGTCTTGTACTGTCTGTTTGTCTTTATCTGTTGTGGTCTAGTACTGTCTTTCTGTCTTTATCTGTTGTGGTCTATTACTGTCATTGTTTGTTGTCGCCTAGTATTGTCTTTATCTGTTGTGGTCTAGTACTGTCTTTATCTGTTGTGGTCTAGTACTGTCTATACCTGTTGTGGTCTTGTACTGTCTGTCTGTCTTTATCTGTTGTGGTCCAGTCCTGTCGTTATCTGATGTGGTCTAGTAAAGTTTGTCTGTCTTTATCTGTTGTGGTCTAGTACTGTCTTTATCTTATGTGGTCTAGTACTGTCTTTCTGTCTTTATCTGTTGTGGTCTAGTACTGTCTTTATCTGTGGGGGCCTAGTACTGTCTTTCAGTCTATATCTGTTGTGGTCTAGTACTGTCTTTATCTGTTGTGGTCTAGTACTGTCTTTATCTGTTGTGGTCTAGTACTGTCCATACCTGTTGTGGTCTTGTACTCTCTGTCTGTCTTTATCTGTTGTGGTCTAGTACTGTCTTTCTGTCTTCATCTGTTGTGGTCTATTACTGTCATTGTTTGTTGCTGCCTAGTATTGTCTTTATCTGTTGTGGTCTAGTACTGTCTTTATCTGTTGTGGTCTAGTACTGTCTATACCTGTTGTGGTCTTGTACTGTCTGTCTGTCTTTATCTGTTGTGGTCTAGTACTGTCTTTCTCTGTTGTGATCTAGTACTGTCTTTATTTGTTGTGGTCTAGTACTGTCTTTATCTGTTGTGGTCTAGTACTGTCTTTATCTGTTGTGGTCTATTACTGTCTTTATCTGTTGTCGCATAGAACTGTCTTTATCTGTTGAGGTCTAGTACTGTCTTTATCTGTTGTGGTCTAGTACTTTGTTTATCTGTTGTGGTCTAGTACTGTCTTTCTGTCTTCATCTGTTGTGGTCCAGTCCTGTCGTTCTCTGATGTGGTCTAGTAAAGTCTGTCTGTCTTTATCTGTTGTGGTCTAGTACTGTCTTTATCTGCTGTGGTCTAGTACTGTCTTTCTGTCTTTATCTGTTGTGGTCTAGTACTGTCTTTATCTGTTGGGGTCTAGTACTGTCTTTCTGTCTTTATCTGTTGTGGTCTAGTACTGTCTTTATCTGTTGTGGTCTAGACCTGTCCATACCTGTTGTGGTCTTGTACTGTCTGTTTGTCTTTATCTGTTGTGGTCTAGTACTGTCTTTCTGTCTTTATCTGTTGTGGTCTATTACTGTCATTGTTTGTTGTCGCCTAGTATTGTCTTTATCTGTTGTGGTCTAGTACTGTCTTTATCTGTTGTGGTCTAGTACTGTCTATACCTGTTGTGGTCTTGTACTGTCTGTCTGTCTTTATCTGTTGTGGTCCAGTCCTGTCGTTATCTGATGTGGTCTAGTAAAGTTTGTCTGTCTTTATCTGTTGTGGTCTAGTACTGTCTTTATCTTATGTGGTCTAGTACTGTCTTTCTGTCTTTATCTGTTGTGGTCTAGTACTGTCTTTATCTGTTGGGGTCTAGTACTGTCTTTCAGTCTATATCTGTTGTGGTCTAGTACTGTCTTTATCTGTTGTGGTCTAGTACTGTCTTTATCTGTTGTGGTCTAGTACTGTCCATACCTGTTGTGGTCTTGTACTCTCTGTCTGTCTTTATCTGTTGTGGTCTAGTACTGTCTTTCTGTCTTCATCTGTTGTGGTCTATTACTGTCATTGTTTGTTGCTGCCTAGTATTGTCTTTATCTGTTGTGGTCTAGTACTGTCTTTATCTGTTGTGGTCTAGTACTGTCTATACCTGTTGTGGTCTTGTACTGTCTGTCTGTCTTTATCTGTTGTGGTCTAGTACTGTCTTTCTGAATTTATCTGTTGTGGTCTATTACTGTCTTTATCTGTTGTGGTCTAGTACTGTCTTTCTCTGTTGTGATCTAGTACTGTCTTTATTTGTTGTGGTCTAGTACTGTCTTTATCTGTTGTGGTCTAGTACTGTCTTTATCTGTTGTGGTCTATTACTGTCTTTATCTGTTGTCGCATAGAACTGTCTTTATCTGTTGAGGTCTAGTACTGTCTTTATCTGTTGTGGTCTAGTACTGTGTTTATCTGTTGTGGTCCAGTACTGTCTATAGCTGTTGTGGTCTTGTACTGTCTGTCTGTCTTCATCTGTTGTGGTCTTGTACTGTCTTTATCTGTTGTTGTCTAGTACTGTCTTTATCTGTTGTGGTCTATTACTGTCTTTATCTGTTGTGGTCTAGCACTGTCTTTATCTGTTGTTATCTCGTACTGTCTTTATCTGTTGTTGTCTAATACTCTCTTTATCTATGTCGCCTAGAACTGTCTTTATCTGTTGTGGTCTAATACTGTGTTTATCTGTTGTGGTCTAGTACTGTCTATAGCTGTTGTGGTCTTGTACTGTCTGTCTGTCTTAATCTGTTGTGGTCTAGTACTGTCTTTCTCTGATGTGGTCTAGTACTGTCTTTATCTGTTGTGGTCTATTACTGTCTTTATCTGTTGTGGTCTAGTACTGTCTTTCTGTCTTTATCTGTTGTGGTCTAGTACTGTCTTTATCTGTTTTGGTCTAGTACAGTCTGTATCTGTTGTGGTCTAGTACTGTCTTTATCTGTTGTGGTCTAGTACTGTCTTTATCTGTTGTGGTCTAGTACTGTCTTTATCTGTTGTGGTCTAGTACTGTCTTTATCTGTTGTGGTCTAGTACTGTCTTTATCTGTTGTGGTCTAGTACTGTCTTTCTGTCTTTATCTGTTGTGGTCCAGTCCTGTCGTTTTCTGATGTGGTCTAGTAAAGTCTGTCTGTCTTTATCTGTTGTGGTCTAGTACTGTCTTTATCTTATGTGGTCTAGTACTGTCTTTCTGTCTTTATCTGTTGTGGTCTAGTACTGTCTTTATCTGTTGGGGTCTAGTACTGTCTTTCAGTCTATATCTGTTGTGGTCTAGTACTGTCTTTATCTGTTGTGGTCTAGACCTGTCCATACCTGCTGTGGTCTTGTACTGTCTGTCTGTCTTTATCTTATGTGGTCTAGTACTGTCTTTCTGTCTTTATCTGTTGTGGTCTAGTACTGTCTTTATCTGTTGTGGTCTAGTACTGTCTTTATCTGTTGTGGTCTAGTACTGTCCATACCTGTTGTGGTCTTCTACTGTCTGTCTGTCTTTATCTGTTGTGGTCTAGTACTATCTTTCTGTCTTTATCTGTTGTGGTCTATTACTGTCATTGTTTGTTGCTGCCTAGTATTGTCTTTATCTGTTGTGGTCTAGTACTGTCTTTATCTGTTGTGGTCTAGTACTGTCTTTACCTGTTGTGGTCTTGTACTGTCTTTCTGTCTTTATCTGTTGTGGTCTATTACTGTCTTTATCTGTTGTGGTCTAGTACTGTCTTTATCTGTTGTGTTCTAGTACTGTCTTTCTCTGTTGTGATCTAGTACTGTCTTTATTTGTTGTGGTCTAGTACTGTCTTTATCTGTTGTGGTCTAGTATTGTCTTTATCTGTTGTGGTCTATTACTGTCTTTATCTGTTGTCGCATAGAACTGTCTTTATCTGTTGAGGTCTAGTACTGTCTTTATCTGTTGTGGTCTAGTACTGTGTTTATCTGTTGTGGTCCAGTACTGTCTGTAGCTGTTGTGGTCTTGTACTGTCTGTCTGTCTTCATCTGTTGTAGTCTAGTACTGTCTTTAACTGTTGTGGTCTATTACTGTCTTTATCTTTTGTGGTCTAGTACTGTCTTTATCTGTTGTGGTCTAGTACTGTGTTTATCTGTTGTGGTCTAGTACTGTATTTATCTGTTGTGGTCTAGTACTGTCTTTATCTTTTATGGTCTAGTACTGTCTTTCTGTCTTTATCTGTTGTGGTCTAGTACTGTCTTTATCTGTTGTGTTCTAGTACTGTCTTTATCTGTTATGGTCTAGTACTGTCCTTATCTTTTGTGGTCTAGTACTGTCTTTATCTGTTGTGGTCTAGTACTGTCTTTCTGTCTTTATCTGTTGTGGTCCAGTATTGTCTTTATCTGTTGTGGTCTAGTACTGTCTTTCTGTCTTTATCTGTTGTGGTCTAGTACTGTCTTTGTGTCTTTATCTGTTGTGGTCTAGTACTGTCTAATATCTGTTGTGGTCTAGTACTGTCTTTATCTGTTGTGGTCTAGTACAGTCCATACCTGTTGTGGTCTTGTACTGTCTGTCTGTCTTTATCTGTTGTGGTCTAGTACTGTCTTTCTGTCTTTATCTGTTGTGGTCTATTACTGTCATTGTTTGTTGTCGCCTAGTATTGTCTTTATCTGTTGTGGTCTAGTACTGTCTTTATCTGTTGTGGTCTAGTGATGTCTGTCTGTCTTAACTGTTGTGGTCTAGTACTGTCTTTATCTGTTGTGATCTAGTACTGTCTTTATTTGTTGTGGTTTAGTACTGTCTTTATCTGTTGTGGTCTAGTACTGTCTTTATCTGTTGTGGTCTATTACTGTCTTTATCTGTTGTTGCATAGAACTGTCTTCATCTGTTGAGGTCTAGTACTGTCTTTATCTGTTGTGGTCTAGTACTGTGTTTATCTGTTGTGGTCTAGTACTGTCTTTATCTGTTGTGGTCTAGTACTGTCTTTATCTGTTGTGGTCTAGTGCTGTCTTTCTGTCTTTATCTGTTGTGGTCCAGTATTGTCTTTATCTGATGTGATCTAGTACAGTCTGTCTCTCTTTATCTGTTGTGGTCTAGTACTGTCTTTATCTGTTGTGGTCTAGTACTGTCTTTCTGTCTTTATCTGTATTGGTCTAGTACTGTATTTATCTGTTGTGGTCTAGTACTGTCTTTATCTATTGTGGTCTAGTACTGTCTATACCTGTTGTGGTCTTGTACTGTCTGTCTGTCTTTATCTGTTGTGGTCTAGTACAGTCTTTCTGTCTTTATCTGTTGTGGTCTATTACTTCCTTTTTTTGTTGGTGCCTAGTACTGTCTTTATCTGTTGTGGTCTAGTACTGTCTTTATCTGTTGTGGTCTAGTGCTGTCTATACCTGTTGTGGTCTTGTACTGTCTGTCTGTCTTTATCTGTTGTGGTCTAGTACTTTCTTTCTGTCTTTACCTGTTGTGGTCTAGTACTGTCTTTATCTGTTGTTTTCTAGTACTGTCTTTATCTGTTGTGATCTAGTACTGTCTTTATTTGTTGTGGTTTAGTACTGTCTTTATCTGTTGTGGTCTAGTACTGTCTTTATCTGTTGTGGTCTATTACTGTCTTTATCTGTTGTTGCATAGAACTGTCTTTATCTGTTGAGGTCTAGTACTGTCTTTATCTGTTGTGGTCTAGTACTGTGTTTATCTGTTGTGGTCTAGTACTGTCTTTATCTGTTGTGGTCTAGTACTGTCTTTATCTGTTGTGGTCTAGTACTGTCTTTCTGTCTTTATCTGTTGTGGTCTAGTACTGTCTTTATCTGTTGTGGTCTAGTACTGTCTTTCTGTCTTTATCTGTTGTGGTCTAGTACTGTCTTTATCTGTTGTGGTCTAGTACTGTGTTTATCTGTTGTGGTCTAGTACTGTCTTTATCTGTTGTGGTCTAGTACTGTCTTTATCTGTTGTGGTCTAGTACTGTCTTTCTGTCTTTATCTGTTGTGGTCCAGTATTGTCTTTATCTGATGTGGTCTAGTACAGTGTGTCTGTCTTTATCTGTTGTGGTCTAGTACTGTCTTTCTGTCTTTATCTGTTGTGGTCTAGTACTGTCTTTATCTGTTGTGGTCTAGTACTGTCTTTCTGTCTTTATCTGTTGTGGTCTAGTACTGTATTTATCTGTTGTGGTCTAGTACTGTCTTTATCTATTTTGGTCTAGTACTGTCTATACCTGTTGTGGTCTTGTACTGTCTGTCTGTCTTTATCTGTTGTGGTCTAGTACAGTCTTTCTGTCTTTATCTATTGTGGTCTATTACTTCCTTTTTTTGTTGGCGCCTAGTACTGTCTTTATCTGTTGTGGTCTAGTACTGTCTTTATCTGTTGTGGTCTAGTACTGTCTATACCTGTTGTGGTCTTGTACTGTCTGTCTGCCTTCATCTGTTGTGGTCTAGTACTGTCTTTCTGTCTTTATCTGCTGTGGTCTAGTACTGTCTTTATCTGTTGTGGTCTAGTACTGTCTTTATTGTTGTGGTCTAGTACTGTCTTTATCTCTTGTGGTCTAGTACTGTCTTTATCTGTTGTGGTCTAGTACTGTCTTTATCTGTTGTGGTCTAGTACTGTCTTTATTTTTTGTGGTCTAGTACTGTCTTTATCTGTTGTGGTGTAGTACTGTCTTTCTGTCTTTATCTGTTGTGGTCTATTACTGTCTTTATCTGTTGTCGCCTAGCACTGTCTTTATCTGTTGTGGTCTAGTACTGTCATTATCTGTTGTGGTCTAGTACTGTCATTATCTGTTGTGGTCTAGTACTGTCTATACCTGTTGTGGTCTTGTACTGTCTGTCTGTCTTTATCTGTTGTGGTCTAGTACTGTCTTTCTGTCTTTATCTGTTGTGGTCTAGTACTGTCTTTATCTGTTGTGGTCTAGTACTGTCTTTATCTGTTGTGGTCTAATACTGTCTGTATCTGTTGTGGTCTAGTACTGTCTTTATCTGTTGTGGTCTAGTACTGTCTTTACCTGTTGTGGTCTAGTACTGTCTTTATCTGTTGTGGTCTAGTACTGTCTTTTTGTCTTTATCTGTTGTGGTCCAGTACTGTCTTTATCTGATGTGGTCTAGTACAGTCTGTCTGTCTTTATCTGTTGTGGTCTAGTACTGTCTTTATCTGATGTGGTCTAGTACTGTCTTTCTGTCTTCATCTGTTGTGGTCTAGTACTGTCTTTACCTGTTGTTGTCTATTACTGTCTTTATCTGATGTGGTCTAGTACTGTCTTTATCTGATGTGGTCTAGTACTGTCTTTATCTGTTGTGGTCTAGTGCTGTCTGTCTGTCTTTATCTGTTGTGGTCTAGTACTGTCTTTATCTGTTGTGATCTAGTACTGTCTTTATTTGTTGTGGTTTAGTACTGTCTTTATCTGTTGTGGTCTAGTACTGTCTTTATCTGTTGTGGTCTATTACTGTCTTTATCTGTTGTTGCATAGAACTGTCTTCATCTGTTGAGGTCTAGTACTGTCTTCATCTGTTGTGGTCTAGTACTGTCTTTCTGTCTTTATCTGTTGTGGTCCAGTATTGTCTTTATCTGATGTGGTCTAGTACAGTCTGTCTGTCTTTATCTGTTGTGGTCTAGTACTGTCTTTCTGTCTTTATCTGTTGTGGTCTAGTACTGTCTTTATCTGTTGTGGTCTAGTACTGTCTTTCTGTCTTTATCTGTATTGGTCTAGTACTGTATTTATCTGTTGTGGTCTAGTACTGTCTTTATCTATTGTGGTCTAGTACTGTCTATACCTGTTGTGGTCTTGTACTGTCTGTCTGTCTTTATCTGTTGTGGTCTAGTACAGTCTTTCTGTCTTTATCTGTTGTGGTCTATTACTTCCTTTTTTTGTTGGTGCCTAGTACTGTCTTTATCTGTTGTGGTCTAGTACTGTCTTTATCTGTTGTGGTCTAGTAGTGTCTATACCTGTTGTGGTCTTGTACTGTCTGTCTGTCTTTATCTGTTGTGGTCTAGTACTTTCTTTCTGTCTTTACCTGTTGTGGTCTAGTACTGTCTTTATCTGTTGTTTTCTAGTACTGTCTTTATCTGTTTTGATCTAGTACTGTCTTTATTTGTTGTGGTTTAGTACTGTCTTTATCTGTTGTGGTCTAGTACTGTCTTTATCTGTTGTGGTCTATTACTGTCTTTATCTGTTGTTGCATAGAACTGTCTTTATCTGTTGAGGTCTAGTACTGTCTTTATCTGTTGTGGTCTAGTACTGTGTTTATCTGTTGTGGTCTAGTACTGTCTTTATCTGTTGTGGTCTAGTACTGTCTTTATCTGTTGTGGTCTAGTACTGTCTTTCTGTCTTTATCTGTTGTGGTCTAGTACTGTCTTTATCTGTTGTGGTCTAGTACTGTGTTTATCTGTTGTGGTCTAGTACTGTCTTTATCTGTTGTGGTCTAGTACTGTCTTTATCTGTTGTGGTCTAGTACTGTCTTTCTGTCTTTATCTGTTGTGGTCCAGTATTGTCTTTATCTGATGTGGTCTAGTACAGTCTGTCTGTCTTTATCTGTTGTGGTCTAGTACTGTCTTTCTGTCTTTATCTGTTGTGGTCTAGTACTGTCTTTATCTGTTGTGGTCTAGTACTGTCTTTCTGTCTTTATCTGTTGTGGTCTAGTACTGTATTTATCTGTTGTGGTCTAGTACTGTCTTTATCTATTTTGGTCTAGTACTGTCTATACCTGTTGTGGTCTTGTACTGTCTGTCTTTATCTTTTGTGGTCTAGTACAGTCTTTCTGTCTTTATCTATTGTGGTCTATTACTTCATTTTTTTGTTGGCGCCTAGTACTGTCTTTATCTGTTGTGGTCTAGTACTGTCTATACCTGTTGTGGTCTTGTACTGTCTGTCTGCCTTCATCTGTTGTGGTCTAGTACTGTCTTTCTGTCTTTATCTGCTGTGGTCTAGTACTGTCTTTATCTGTTGTGGTCTAGTACTGTCTTTATTGTTGTGGTCTAGTACTGTCTTTATCTGTTGTGGTCTAGTACTGTCTTTATCTGTTGTGGTCTAGTACTGTCTTTATTTTTTGTGGTCTAGTACTGTCTTAATCTGTTGTGGTCTTGTACTGTCTGTCTGTCTTTATCTGTTGTGGTGTAGTACTGTCTTTCTGTCTTTATCTGTTGTGGTCTATTACTGTCTTTATCTGTTGTCGCCTAGCACTGTCTTTATCTGTTGTGGTCTAGTACTGTCATTATCTGTTGTGGTCTAGTACTGTCATTATCTGTTGTGGTCTAGTACTGTCTTTCTGTCTTTATCTGTTGTGGTCTAGTACTGTCTTTCTGTCTTCATCTGTTGTGGTCTAGTACTGTCTTTATCTGTTGTGGTCTAGTACTGTCTTTATCTGTTGTGGTCTAATACTGTCTGTATCTGTTGTGGTCTAGTACTGTCTTTATCTGTTGTGGTCTAGTACTGTCTTTACCTGTTGTGGTCTAGTACTGTCTTTATCTGTTGTGGTCTAGTACTGTCTTTTTGTCTTTATCTGTTGTGGTCCAGTACTGTCTTTATCTGATGTGGTCTAGTACAGTCTGTCTGTCTTTATCTGTTGTGGTCTAGTACTGTCTTTATCTGATGTGGTCTAGTACTGTCTTTCTGTCTTCATCTGTTGTGGTCTAGTACTGTCTTTACCTGTTGTTGTCTATTACTGTCTTTATCTGATGTGGTCTAGTACTGTCTTTATCTGATGTGGTCTAGTACTGTCTTTACCTGTTGTGGTCTAGTACTGTCTTTATCTGATGTGGTCTAGTACTGTCTTTATCTGTTGTGGTCTAGTACTGTCTTTATCTGTTGTGGTCTAGTACTGTCTTTACCTGTTGTGGTCTAGTACTGTCTATATGTATTTATCTGTTGTGGTCTAGTACTGTATTTTTGTGTGTGTACTTCATTCTACAGTCGTGGCCAAAAGTTTTGAGAATGACACAAATATACATTTTCACAAAGTCTGCTGCCTCAATTTCAATGGCAATTTGCATATACTGCAGAATGTTATGAAGAGTGATCAGATGAATTGCAATTCATTAAATGCAAAGTCCCTCTTTGCCATGCAAATGAACTGAATCCCCCAAAAACATTTCCAATGCATTTCAGCCCTGCCACAAAAGGACCAACTGACATCATGTCAGTGATTCTCTCGTTAACACAGGTGTGAGTGTTGACGAGGACAAGGCAGGAGATCACTCTGTCATGCTGATTGAATTTGAATAACAGACTGGAAGCTTCAAAAGGAGGGTGGGGCTTGGAATCATTGTTCTTCCTCCGTCATCCATGGTTACCTGTAAGGAAATACGTGCCTTCATCATTGCTTTGCACAAAAAGGGCTTCACAGGCGAGGACATTGCTGCCAGTATGATTGCACCCAAATCAACCATTTATCGGATCATCAAGAACTTCAAGGAGAGCGGTTTAATTGTTGTGAAGAAGGCTTCAGGGCGCCCAAGAAAGTCCAGCAAGCGCCAGGACCGTCTCCTAAAGTTGATTCAGCTGCGGGATTGGTGCACCAGCAGTACAGAGCTTGCTCAGGAATGGCAGCAGGCAGATAGATGTGAGTGCATCTGCACGCACATTGAGGCAAAGACTTTTGGAGGATGGCCTGGTGTCAACAAGGGCAGAAAATAATCCACTTCTCTCCAGGAAAAACATCAGGGACAGACTGATATTCTGCAAAAGGTACAGGGATTGGACTGCTGAGGACTGGGGTAAAGTTATTTTCTCTGATGAATCCCCTTTCCGATTGTTTGGGGCATCCGGAAAAAAGCTTGTCCGGAGAAGACAAGGTGAGCGCTACCATCAGTCCTGTGTCATGCCAAGAGTAAAGCATCCTGAGACCATTCATGTGTGGGGTTGCTTCTCAGCCAAGGGAGTGGGCTCACTCACAATTTTGCCGAAGAACACAGCCATGAATAAAGAATGGTACCAACACATCCTCTGAGAGAAACTTCTCCCAACCATCCAGAAACAGTTTGGTGACGAACAATGCCTTTTCCAGCATGATGGAGCACCTTGCCATAAGGCAAAAGAGATAACTAAGTGGCTTGGGAAACAAAACATCGATATTTGGGTCCATGTGCAGGAAAATCCCCAGACCTTAATCCCATTGAGAACTTGTGGTCAATCTTCAAGAGGCGGGTGGACAAGCAAAAACAGAAATTCTGACAAACTCCAAGCATTGATTATGCAAGAATGGGCTGCCATCAGTCAGGATGTGGCCCAGAAGTTAATTGACAGCATGCCAGGGCGGATTGCAGAGGTCTTGAAAAAGATGGGTCAACACTGCAATTATTGACTCTTTGTATCAACTTCATGTAATTGTCCATAAAAGCCTTTGACACTTATGACATGCTTGTAATTATACTTCAGTATTCCATAGTAACATCTGACAAAAATATCTAAAGACACTGAAGCAGCAAACTTTGTGAAAATTAATATTTGTGTCATGCTCAAAACTTTTGGCCACGACTGTATAGCAAGAGGACTCCTGGTCCCTCATTTATCAACCGTGTGTTTTGTGTGTAAGCACAACTCTATGTATTAATCATAAATGGGCCAAGCAGAGCGTGAGATTGATCAACATGAATGTTTGCTTCAGGTTGTGCATACATGTATGCCCAGTCATGACCATGTGAAAGCACAGTGCCAAGTTGTGGAATACCTGCTCTTCAAGCATGAATGGGAAGAATATACATGAATGTTGAAAATGTGTGAACTATTTGAAAAGAAAAAGCTTCCAGTCTTAATGTGCAGGTGGTATGTGATACAGAAAATATGCTACTCAATGTGGTGGCAAGGTGGAACACACGACTCGTTCATTCTGCAGAACAGCAATGTTTGCCTGTTCACCTACAGGAGGGAGCTGTTGAGGATGGATGGCTTGTTGGTGGGTGTGACCTAAACATTTGAAGAATATTTGCCATTGCTAAAACAACTTGAAATGGCATAATGGTCCTCACTTTGTAGCTATGTCTTTATTTTCACAGGTCAAACCAGAACTGAGAGAGCCAAATAAAAATGTTTGGTTGTATTTTTACAGGTCAAACAACAACTGAGAGAGCCAAATAAAAATGTTTGGTTGTATTTTTACAGGTCAAACAACAACTGAGAGAGCCATATAAAAATGTTTGGTTATATAACATATCACTAGCACCTCTGTTTCAGTCACTAGCACCTCTGTTTCAGTCACTAGCACCTCTGTTTCAGACACGAACACCTCTGGTTCAGTCACTAGCACCTCTGTTTCAGACACTAACACCTCTGTTTCAGTCTCTAGCACCTCTGTTTCAGACACTAACACCTCTGTTTCAGTCACTAGCACCTCTGTTTCAGACACGAACACCTCTGGTTCAGTCACTAGCACCTCTGTTTCAGACACTAACACCTCTGTTTCAGTCTCTAGCACCTCTGTTTCAGACACTAACACCTCTGTTTCAGTCTCTAGCACCTCTGTTTCAGACACTAACACCTCTGTTTCAGACACTAGCACCTCTGTTTCAGACACTAACACCTCTGTTTCAGACACTAGCAATTCTGTTTCAGACTCTAGCACCTCTGGTTCAGTCACTAGCACCTCTGTTTCAGACACTAGCACCTCTGTTTCAGACACTAGCACCTCTGTTTCAGACACTAACACCTCTGTTTCAGACACTAACACCTCTGTTTCAGACACTAGCAATTCTGTTTCAGACACTAACACCTCTGGTTCAGTCACTAGCACCTCTGTTTCAGACACTAAGACCTCTGTTTCAGTCTCTAGCACCTCTGTTTCAGACACTAACACCTCTGTTTCAGACACTAACACCTCTGTTTCAGACACTAGCACCTCTGTTTCAGACACTAACACCTCTGTTTCAGACACTAACACCTCTGTTTCAGACTCTAGCACCTCTGGTTCAGTCACTAGCACCTCTGTTTCAGACACTAGCACCTCTGTTTCAGACACTAGCACCTCTGTTTCAGACACTAACACCTCTGTTTCAGACACTAACACCTCTGTTTCAGACTCTAGCACCTCTGGTTCAGTCACTAGCACCTCTGTTTCAGACACTAGCACCTCTGTTTCAGACACTAGCACCTCTATTTCAGACACTAGCACCTCTGTTTCAGACACTAACAGCTCTGTTTCAGACACTAGCACCTCTGTTTCAGACACGAACACCTCTGTTTCAGACTCTAGCACCTCTGGTTCAGACACTAACACCTCTGTTTCAGACTCTAGCACCTCTGGTTCAGTCACTAACACCTCTGTTTCAGACACTAACACCTCTGTTTCAGACACTAGCACCTCTGTTTCAGACACTAGCACCTCTGTTTCAGACACTAGCACCTCTGGTTCAGTCACTAGCACCTCTGGTTCAGTCACTAGCACCTCTATTTCAGACAATAGCACATATGTTTCAGACACTAGAACCTCTGTTTCAGTCCCTAGTACCTCTGTTTCAGTCACTAGCACCTCTGGTTCAGTCACTAGCACCTCTGTTTCAGTCAATAGCACCTCTGTTTCAGACACTAGCACCTCTGTTTCAGACACTAGCACCTCTATTTCAGACACTAGCACCTCTGTTTCAGACACGAACACCTCTGTTTCAGACACTAGCACTTCTGTTTCAGTCTCTAGCACCTCTGTTTCAGTCACTAGCACCTCTGTTTCAGACACTAACACCTCTGTTTCAGTCACTAGCACTTCTGTTTCAGTCTCTAACACCTCTGTTTCAGTCACTAGAACCTCTGTTTCAGACACTAACACCTCTGTTTCACACACTAGCACTTCTGTTTCAGTCTCTAGCACCTCTGTTTCAGTCACTAGCACCTCTGTTTCAGTCACTAGCACCTCTGTTTCAGTCATTAGCATCTCTGTTTCAGACACTAGCACCTCTGTTTCAGTCAATAACACATCTGTTTCAATCTCTGACTGCACCGTTATAGCTATTTCATTGTACAGGGATGTATATTCCCCAATGGCTTTAAAGCAATGATTTTGACCATATATGGTTAATTAGGGGTGTTTCAAAAAGCCAAAAGCAAGGTTGTGCACAGGCACTAAGGCTGAGAAAGGTTCTCGGGACGGTGTCATCCTTCCACTCCCTTTTCTACATCTTCTCTTCCTCTGTCTGTTGCTAAAGCCACTTTCTATCACTCAACATCTCTAACCCTAGAAAACTATGTTCCACCCCCCCCCCCCCATCCCTCCTCTCTAAAAACAACTTTCTTCTCCCCCCTCCCTCCTCTCTAAATACACTCCTCATTCACTCAGCCTATTGAGTCTACTGGTCCCACCCAGGAGGGTAGGTTGCGCTCAACCCAGCCCCAGCTCTTTTATGTCCCGGCACTCCAATGGTGGAACCAGCTTCCCCCTTAAGCTAGTACAGCAGAGTCCCTGCCCATCTTCCACCTGAAGCTAGGACAACAGAGTCCATGCCCATCTCTCGAAAACATCTGAAACCCTACCTCTTCAAAGAGGATCTTAAATAATCCCACAGCACCCCCATACTCACAACCTCTTCTCACCCCAACCCCCCCCCCCCCCCCCCCAGTATTATTTTTAGAACAATGTATTTGGTGAACTAACCCTGTATTCACAGTGTACTAACACCACACCTCTTTCCCTTTTTCTTCTATCTCTGACTCTACTGACCACGTCTTATATCTCTGACTCTACTGACAACGTCTTCTATCTCTGACTCTACTGACCACGTCTTTCCTCTATCTCTGACTCTAATTACCACGTCTTCTATCTCTGACTCTACTGACCACGTCATCTATCTCTGACTCTACTGACCACGTCTTCTATCTCTGACTCTACTGACAACGTCTTTCTTCAATCTCTGACTCTACTGATCATGTCTTTCTTCTATCTCTGACTCTACTGACAATGTCTTCTATGTCTGACTCTACTGACAACGTCTTCCTTCTATCTCTGACTCTACTGACCACGTCTTCTATCTCTGACTCTACTGACAACGTCTTCTATCTCTGACTCTACTGACCATGTCTTTCTTGTATCTCTGACTCTACTGACAACGTCTTTCTTCTATCTCTGACTCTACTGACAACGTCTTTCTTCTATCTCTGACTCTACTGACAACGTCTTCAATCTCTGACTCTACTGACCATGTCTTTCTTGTATCTCTGACTCTACTGACAACGTCTTTCTTCTATCTCTGACTCTACTGACCACGTCTTTCTTCTATCTCTGACTCTACTGACCACGTCTTCTACCTCTGACTATACTGACCACGTCTTCTATCGCTGACTCTACTGACAACGTCTTTCTTCTATCTCTGACTCTACTGACAATGTCTTTCTTCTATCTCTGACTCTACTGACAACGTCTTTCTTCTATCTCTGACTCTACTTACCACATCTTTCTTCTGTCTCTGACTCTACTGACCACGTCTTTCTTCTATCTCTGACTCTACTGACAACGTCTTTCTTCTATCTCTGACTCTACTGACAACGTCTTTCTTCTGTCTCTGACTCTACTGACCACGTCTTCTATCTCTGACTCTACTGACAACGTCTTTCTTCTATCTCTGACTCTACTTACCACATCTTTCTTCTGTCTCTGACTCTACTGACCACGTCTTTCTTCTATCTCTGACTCTACTGACAACGTCTTTCTTCTATCTCTGACTCTACTGACAACGTCTTTCTTCTGTCTCTGACTCTACTGACCACGTCTTCTATCTCTGACTCTACTGACAACGTCTTTCTTCTATCTCTGACTCTACTGACAACGTCTTTCTTCTGTCTCTGACTCTACTTACCACATCTTTCTTCTGTCTCTGACTCTACTGACCACGTCTTTCTTCTATCTCTGACTCTACTGACAACGTCTTTCTTCTATCTCTGACTCTACTGACAACGTCTTTCTTCTGTCTCTGACTCTACTGACCACGTCTTCTATCTCTGACTCTACTGACAACGTCTTTCTTCTATCTCTGACTCTACTGACAACGTCTTTCTTCTATCTCTGACTCTACTGACAACGTCTTTCTTCTATCTCTGACTCTACTGACCACGTCTTTCTTCTGTCTCTGACTCTACTGACCACGTCTTTCTTCTATCTCTGACTCTACTGATACTGTACTTTCTAAGCATGTGAAATGTGGTTGTCCCACCTAGCTATCTGTAGATGAATTCACTAACTTGTAGTTTCTCTGGATAAGAATGTCTATTAGAAGACTAAATTATAAAATTTGTACCAGATGCTGTTGTGGTCAGCGTAGACGTCGTTTGGTTGGTACAGCTGTCCATCATGCAGGCAGGAGCAGAGGTCAGGTGTCACGCACGCCCCCGTTTCACTAAGGTAATGGCCGGGGGGGCAGAAGCATCCCTCCTCACACCCTTCCTCCCCCCCGCATCCAGGCTCCACCCCCGACAGAGAACGACATGATCGCTCACACACACTGCCACATGTCTTGTACAACTGGCCCACTGGACAATGCATGGCTGTAGCACACACACACACACAGACAGAGAGAGAAAGAATTATGCATGATACAGCCAACAACTCAGATGAAGAATAGGTGTTCCCAAGGGTCTGTGGTGGGTCCTCCATTCTTTATGTAGAGGAGCTGGTTCTTCTGTGTACGTATGTGTGTGTGTGTGTGTGTGTGTGTCTGTGTTACCACAGCGTTCAGGTGTCCTCCAGGTCAGTAGAACTCCCCTAGAAGAGCAGGCAGCAGCGTAGGAGGCCAGAGCGGAACACAGACATTCCTCCCCGTCAGAACACACGCACACGTCGTAACGACAGAACCGCAGGAAGGGGAGGGGATTCACCAGGAAGTGACACGCTTCAAACACCTCTGACATCATCATCCCACATGCCTCCTCTGCAAAACGCACTACAGGGAGAGAAAGGATACATACTGAACTAACTGAAAGACTACAGGGAGAGAGATGAGACACCTTGAAATAAACTACTAGTAGAGATGAGAAACCCTGAAGTAAACTACAGGGAGAGAGATGAGAAACACTGAAGTAAACTACAGGGAGAGAAGATAAACAACCTGAACTAAACTACAGGAAGAGAGAAGAGATACCCGGAACTGAACTACAGGGAGAGAAGGTAAACAAACTGAACTAAACTAAACTAAAATAAAATAAAATACGAGAGAGAGGAGACACTGAACCATCTACAGGGAGAGAGAGGAGAAACACCAACTAAACTACAGGAAGAAAGATGAGAAATACTGAACCAAACTACAGGGAGAGAGATAAGATACCCTGAACTAAACTACAGGGAGAGAGAGGAGAAACACCAACTAAACTACAGGGAGAGAGATGAGACACACTGAACTGTTAGACAGTGTGTGTGTGTGTGTGTGTGTGTGTGTGTGTGTGTGTGTGTGTGTGTGTGTGTGTGTGTGTGTGTGTGTGTGTGTGTGTGTGTGTGTGTGTGTGTGTGTGTGTGTGTGTGTGTGTGTGTGTGTGTGTGTGTGTGCGTGTGTGTGTGCGTGTGCGTGTGTGTGTGTTTACCTCTCTTGGGGTTGAGGGAGCAGGGGTCAGTATCCTGTCGATGGGTGGAGTCACAGTCTCCGTTGATCCTCCATGATTGGCCAAATGCCTGTGGCCCCGCCTCCACTAGTCCGGCAGCAGACAGGAAGTCATCACCTTGGTTACCGTTGTAGTTGCCACAGAGACCGCAGGTATGCCCAGCCCATACAGGCCCCAACTGGAGGGCGGTACCATGGTTACCAAGGTTACACACACACCAGACATGCTAGAAATAATAAGCCCCACCCCCTCACCTTCAGCAGCACACGGCCCCGCCCATCCCAGTCCAGACGAAGGTCGTCTCCAAAGAGAACACGCGCTCCAGACTGCACTGTGTTCTGGACACGCAAATTACCTTCACACATATATATTACACATTAACTGGACACGCAGAACACGTGCTCCAGACTGCACTGTCTTCTGGACATGCAGATTACCTTCACACACATATATTACACATTAACTCTCTACCATTTGCTTTTGTGAGAGTGTGTGAGTATTTAAAAGAAATATAAAGTAACATACAATTAACGACACTATATGAAGGGGGTAACGGTTCCGAGTCAATGTGCTGTGGTACAGGTTATTTGAGGTCATTTGTACATGTCGGTAGGGGTAAAGTGACAATGCATAGATAATAAACAGCGAGTAGCAGCAGGCTTCAGGGTAGACTTGGCGCTCCGTTACCGCTTGCCCTGCAGTAGCAGAGAGAACATTGGATGACTTGGGTGGCTGGAGGCTTTGGCAATTATTTTGGCCTTCCTCTGACACCGCTTAGTATATAGGTCCTGGATGTCAAGAAGCTTGGACCTAGTGATGTACTGGGCCGTACGCACTACCCTCTGTAGAGCCTTACAGTCAGATGCCGAGCAGTTGTCATTCCAGGTGGTGATGCAACTGGTCAGGATGCTCTCGATTGTGCAGCTGCAGAACTTTTTGAGGATCCTGAGTCTCCTGAGGGGTAAAAGGTGTTGTCGTGTCCGCTTCACGACCGCCTTGGTGTTCGGACTTGAAACTCTTGACCTGCTCCACTACAGCTCAGTTGATGTGGGGGCTGTAGTGTTAGGGTAAATGGGGGCCTGTTCAGCCCGCCTATTCCTGTAGACCACGATCAGCTCCTTTGTCTTGCTCACATTGAGGGAGAGGTTGTTGTCCTGCACCACACTGCCAGGTCTCTGACCTCCTCCCAATAGGCTGTCTCATTGTTGTTGGTGATCAGGCCTACCACTGTTGTGTCATCAGCAAACAATGATAGTGTTTGAGTCGTGCTTGGCTATGCTTTCGTGGGTGAACAGAGAGTACAGGAGGGGACTAAGCACGCAGCCCTGAGGGGCCCCAGTGTTGAGGATCGGCGTGGCCGATGTGTTATTGCCTACCATTACCACCTGGGGGCGGCCCGTCAGGAAGCCCAGGATCCAGTTGCAGGTGTTTAGTCTTATTGATGAGATATATGGGCTCTATGGTGTCGAACGCTGAGCTGTAGTCAATGAATAGCATTCTCACATAGGTGTTCCTTTTGTCCAGGTGGGAAAGAGAAGTGTGGAGTGGGATTGAGATTGTGGATCTGTTGGGGTGGAATGCGAATTGGAGTGGGTCTACGGTTTCCGGGATGATGGTGTTGATGTGAACCATGACCAGCCTTTCAAAGTACTTCATGGCTACCGACACGAGTGCTATGGGACGGTCAACATTTAGGCAGGTTACCTTCGCTTCCTTGGGCACAGGGAGTATGGTGGTCTACTTGAAACATTTGTGTATTACAGACTAGGTCAGGGAGAGGTTGAAAATGTCAGTTCAGTAACTTGCCAGTTGGTTTGTGCATTCTTTGAGTACACGTTCTGGCAATCCGTCTGGCCCCCTGGCTTTGTGAATGTTGACCTGTTTAAATGTCTTGATCATATCTTCTACTGAGAGTGTGATCACACAGTCGTCCGGTGGTGTAGATAGGGCTCTCATACATGCTTCAGTGTTGCTTGCTTCGAAGCGAGTATAAATGGTATTTAGCTCGTCTGGTAGGCTCGTGTCACTGGGAAGCTCGCGGCTGGGTTTCCTTTTGGTGTAGTAGGATTCGATCTTAGTCCTGTATTGACGCTTTGCCTGTTTGATGGTTTGTTGGAGGCCATAGTGGGATTTATTATAAGCATCCGGATTAGAGTCCTGCTCCTTGAAAGCGGCAGCTCTAGCCTTTAGCTCAGTGTGGCTGTTGCCTGTAATCTCTGGCTTCTGGTTGGGGTATGTACGTACGGTCACTGTATGTGGGGACGACGTCATCGATGCACTTATTGATGAAGCCGGTGACTGAGGTGGTGTACTCCTCAATTCCATTTGATGAATTGCGGAACATTTTCCAGTCTGTGCTAGAAAAACAATCCTGTAGTGTAGCATCCGCGTCATCTGACCACTTCCATATTGAACGAGTCACTGGTACTTGCTGCTTTAGTTTTTGCAGGAATCAGGGAGTATATAACTATGGTCAGATTTGCCAAATGGAGGGCAGGGGAGACCTTTGTATGCATCTCTGTGTGTGGAGTAAAGGTGATCTAGAGTTTTTTTCCCCCTTATTGCACATGTGACATGCTGGTAGAAATGAGGTAAAACGGATTTAAGTTTGCCTGCATTAAAGTCCCTGGCCACTAGGAGCGGCGCTTCTGTGTGTGTGTGTGTGTGTGTGTGTGTGTGTGTGTGTGTGTGTGTGTGTGTGTGTGTGTGTGTGTGTGTGTGTGTGTGTGTGTGTGTGTGTGTGTGTACCATGATTGAGAGGTGTCTTTATGTCCATGTTGTTGACAGAGACCACACCTCCATGCTTCAGCTTCACTGTCATCCCATCCAGTGGTGGTAGACTGAGGGTTACTGAGCGCGTGCAGACCGCATCCTGCTCATCTGCACACTGAAATATACAGAGCCACAATGGAGGACAGAAACACACTGAAACTCAATGTTGGACTGGGACATGGAAAAACACAGAGCAACTATGGCCAGCAGAGTGATACAGCAGACTGAAAAAAAGAGCGACACAATGACGGACTGATACAACACGAAATGTAATGGAGGACATAGTTGAGTTATAATAGAGAATATGATCCATAATGGAGGACATACGGTACCAGTCAAAAGTTTGGACACACCAAGTGATTCCAGGGTTTTTCATAATTTTTTACTATTTTCTACACTGTATAATAATAGTGAAAACATCAAAACTATGAAATAGCATACATGGAATCATGTAGTAACCAAAAAAGTGTTAAACAAATCAAAACATATTTTATATTGGAGTTTCATTAAAGTAGCCACCCTTTGCTTTGATGACATCTTTTCACACTCTTGGCATTCTCTCAACCAGTTTTATGAGTTAGTCACCTGGAATGCATATCAATTAATAGGTGTGCCTTCTTAAAAGTTAATCAGTGGAATTGATTTCCTTTTTAAGATGTTTAAGCCATTCAGTTGTGTTGTGAGGTAGGGGTACAGGTAGGGGTGGTATATAGAAGATAACCCTATTTAGTAAAAGACCAAGTCCATATTATGGCAAGAACATCCCAAATAAGCAAAGAGAAATGACAGACCATCATTGCTTTATGACATGAAGGTCAGACAATCCAGAGAATATCAAGAACTTTTAAAGTTTATTCAAATATAGTTGCAAAAACCATCAAGCACTATGATGAAACTGGCTCTCATGAGGACCGACACAGGAAAGGAAGTCCCAGAGATACCTCTGCTGCAGAGGATCAGTTCATTAGAGTTACCAGCCTAGGAAATTGCAGCCCAAATAAATGCTTCACAGAGTTCAAGTAACAGACACATCTCAACATCAACTGTTCAGAAGAATAAGGCGTCATGTTCAAAATACTGCAAAAAAAAACTACTACTGAAGGACAACAATAAGATGAAGAGACTTGTTTGGGCCAACAAACATAAGCAATGGACATTAGACAGGTGTAAATCTGTCCAGATGATCTCTGCATGTGTGGTTTCCACCGTGAAGCATGGAGGAGGAGGTGTGATGGTGTGGGGGTGCTTTGCTGGTGACACTGTCAGGGATTTATTTAGAATTCAAGGCACAGTTAAACAGCATAGCTACCACAGCATTCTGCAGCGATACCCCATCCCATCTTTTTTGCACTTAGTGGGACTATCATTTGTTTTTCTACAGGACAATGACCCAATACACCTTCAGGCTGTGTAAGGGCTATTTGAATAAGGAGGAGAGTGACGGATTGCTGCATCAGATGACCTGGCCTCCACAATCACCTGACCTCAACCCAGTTGAGATGGTTTGGGATGAGTTGGACCGAGTGAAGGAAAAGCAGCCAACAAGTGCTCAGCATATGTGGGAACTCTTTCAGGACTGTTGCAAATGCATTCCAGGTGAAGCTGGTTGAGAGAATGCAAAGAGTGTGCAAACTTATCATCAAGGCAAGGGGTGGCTACTTTGAAGGATCTAAAATCTAAAATAAATTCTGATTTGTTTAACCTCTCTGGAATATGTGGGACGGTAGCATCCCACTTGGCTAAAGGCCAGAGAAAATACAGAGCGCCAAATTCAAATCAATTCCTATAAAAGGCAAACTATCATGAAATCACACATATCAAATTAAAGCTGCACCTGTTGTGAATCCAGGCAACGTGTCAGATTTTAAAAAGGCTTTTCAGCAAAAGCAAACAATGCTATTATCTGAGGATAGCACCTCCATAAATAAAATAGAGAAAACATATTTCAACCCTGCAGGCGCGACACAAAACACAGAAAAATAAATATAAATCATGCCTTACCTTTGACAAGCTTCTTCTGTTGCCACTCTAATATGTCCCATAAACATCACAAATGGTCCTTTTGTTCGATTAATTCCGTCTATATCTATCCAAAATGTCAATTTATTTGGCGCATTTGATCCAGAAAAATACCGGTTCCAACTTGCGCAACGTGACTACAAAATATCCCAAAAGTTACCTGTAAACCTTGCCAAAACATTTCAAACTACTTTTGTAATACAACTTTAGGTATTTTTTAAAGTAAATAATCGCTAAAATTGAAGACGGGATGATCTGTGTTCAATACAGGAAGAAAAACAAACTGAAGCATGCTTTCTGGTCATGCGCCTTTATCAAAAAGTACACATGAATTGACCCTCGTTCAAGATGGCCGTACTTCATTACACAAAGGAATAACCTCTACCAATTTCTAAAGTCTGGTGACATCCAGTGGAAGCGGTATGAACTGCAAGCAAGTCCCTTAGAAATCTGGATTCCCAATGAAACCTCATTGAAAAGAGGGTGACCTCAAACAAACAAACAATCAGAATGGTTTGTCCTCTGGGTTTCGCCTGCTACATAAGTTCTGTTATACTCACAGACATGATTCAAACAGTTTTAGAAACTTCAGAGTGTTTTCTATCCAAATCTACTAATAATATGCATATCTTATCTTCTGTGGATGAGTAGCAGGCAGTTGAATTTGGGCATGCTTTTCATCCAAAATTCCAAATGCTGCCCCCTATCCTAGAGAAGTTAACAGTTTTTTGGTTACTACATGATTCCATATGTGTTATTTCATAGTTTCGATGTCTAGAACGGAAATTCCTGGAATGAGTAGGTGTGTGCAAACGTTTGACGGGTACAGTATTGCAGGATGTTTATATGGGATGTGTTACCTGAACAGTTTCTATGATGACAGAGAAGTGGTTGTCAGTGCAGTCTCTAGCCAGCAGGTACTGACAGTGGCCAGAGAAGGTAAAGAACTTGTTGTCAAACGTCTTGAAGTGAGACTGGCCTGTCACTAAGCACTCCCCTGCAAAAGGACACATAACACAGCACTGAGGGAGAGTCTGTGAGTGAGGGTGTGTTTGTGTGAGTGAGGATCTGTTTGTGTGAGTGAGGGAGTGTTTGTGTGAGTGTATATGTTTGTGTGAGTGTGTGTGTGTGTGTGTGTGAGCGTGTATGTGTGTTTGTATCTCACCAGGACAGCCTTGGTTGGTACACTCCCAGGAGCCGTGTCGACAGATGCTGGAGACAGACGAGAGGAGAGAAACACCATTAATGATACCATCACTTAGAGAAAGACCCCACTGTCCTGACAGCATCACAACTGTGTGTGTGTTTGTGTACCAGGTGTTGCAGTCTTGTGAGATGCTGGAGCCAGGAGGGAAGTGTTGACCCATGTGAATACAGGAACAGTGAGACACCTCCACACAGAGACCACCATCCAGCACCTTACCCACTGAAAGAGAGAGAGAGAGAGTTAACACCTCACCCACTGACAGAGAGAGAGAGAGTTAACACCCCACCCACTGACACACAGAGAGAGAGAGAGGGTTAACACCTCACCCACTGACACAGAGAGAGAGAGGGTTTACATCTAAACCACACACACAGACACAGACACAGACACACACACACACACACACACACACACACAGTTAGAGAGAGTACACACATACATTGCATACCGTGTAGTGTCCTGTACTTACCTGGGCAGCTGCAGCCATCCACACATTCGTCCTTACAGACCTCCTGGATGTTGAGACTCTGACAGGTGGTGGAGCAAGACCTAGAACACTCACTGTAATGCATCCCTATTGGACACTTGGGGGCTATACACACACACACACACACACACACACACACACACACACACACACACACACACACACACACACACACACACACACACACACACACACTTTTGTTATTTTCTCCAGTTCCACATTATTTACCTTGAGAAGTAGTGCACCAAACATCTTAGCTAGAGTGATAATTGCACAGCGAAGAACTTCTCTGCAAAAATGTCAAAAAAAAACTGGTTCCCTTGTATTTATTGATGATATGACGGCTGACAAAAGCATCAGGAAGGATTTTGAAGTGTTTAGGGCTATATTATTATCTGCTCAGATTCAGCCAAATGCTTAAAAACTCATTGGATGGCAATTCACAGTGCAGATGGACAATGACCCGAAGCATACTGTGAAAGCAACCCACTACTTTTTGAAGGCAAAGAAGTAGAATGTTCTGCGATGGCCAAGTCAATCACCTGACCTGAATCCAATTGAGCATGCATTTCACTTGCTGAAGGCAAAACTGAAGGCAAAACGCCCCTAAAACAACAGGAACTGAAGACAGCTGCGGTAAAGGCCTGGCAGAGCATCACGAGGGAAGAAACCCAGCAGCTGGTGATGTTTATGGGTTGCAGACTTAAAAAATAAAGATTTCTTTATTTTTGTATATTTTTTTTACCTTTATTCAACTAGGCAAGTCAGTTAAGAACAAATTCTTATTTTCAATGACGGCTTATATTTATCTTGTCAGCTCGTGATTCAACCTAGCAACCTTTCAGTTAATAGTACAACACTCTAACCACTAGGCTACACTGCCGCCACTTCAGGCAGTCATTGACGGCAAATCATTAAAACTCACAATAAATTTTATTATTATGTTAGTTTGTCCAATTACTTTTGAGCCCCTAAAATTGGGCGGCTATGTATAAAACAATGTAATTCCTGCAGGAATAGTTTTGACAAAACCCTTAAATTAAAGATGAAAGTACATTTAAAACACATTTTGATTGTTTCCTTTCAAATCTAGTATGGTGGTGTACAGAGACAGAACAATGAAATCCATTGTGGGGATGCATAGAAACAGAATGATGCAAATTGTGTGCCTGTCCAAATACTGGACCTGATTATATTTTGAGGAAGTGTTACTGCCTATGTTGTTGCTACAGTGTCTCAAGAAGGGCAGAAAAACAACTGTAATGTTGTTTTTGCCAGATACAGAATCCTCCTAAAGGGCTGAAGCCAGCTACAGTTAACTTCCTATTAGTGTTCAGACTTACAGCAGTAGGTTTACAAAACGTAAGTCCTCTGCACTGCAAACACAGACACTCCCAACCCCTCCCCTCCTTTCTCTCAGAGACTCACTGCATTGGCTCTCCTCCAACCAGCCGTGCAGCACCTGGCCATGGGCATGGCAGGTCCTGGCGAACTCCAATAGGACTTGGCAGTGGCAGTCTGGCCCCACACCTAGCCCCTCCCCCTGGCCACAGTGACATGCCTCTTCCTCACAGAGAGACAGGAAGGCTTCTGGAGAGACCAGACTGGCACAACGCAGGAAGACAGGAGATGTACGCAGCACACTGCACCTGGATAGCATCTAAAACACACACACAGCGGGCACACACAGCTGGCACACACAGCTGGCACAGACAGCTGGCACACACAGCTGGCTCACACAGCTGGCACACACAGCTGGCTCACACAGCTGGCACACACAGCTGGCTCACACAGCTGGCACACACAGCTGGCACACACAGCTGGCTCACACAGCTGGCACACACAGCTGGCACACACAGCTGGCTCACACAGCTGGCACACACAGCTGACACACACATCTACATTTCCTAAGGTTTTTCTTGCAATTAATCTTACTACCGGACTAAAGTACATGTCAATCAGAGGCTGTCTGGGGTAAGGGTTAGGGTAAGGGTTAGGGTTATGGTAAGGTTGGTGAATCCTGGTCTAGGTGGCAGATTTGGGATAAGAGTACTATTGGTCTTACTGAAGGTGTATCTGCGGTGATGTTACAGGATTGACTGGGAGGAGTGACGCGCCGGCAAGGTTGACCCGCCCCTTTCAGGGCCCAGGAGTTGGCAAAGTCATAACTGTCGTCTGTCAGGAAACCTGGATACAAACAAACATGTTATTACAAAGAGCTCCCTGTTGGTGTCTCTCTCCTCATACAGCAGGCTACAGTTAATTTGGAATGTAGTTGGTGCCTTCACAAACACAGACACACCCACAAACACGTTCTTTATCCCCTCTCATCACCTCTCAGACCTCCGCCCTCATATTATTTCCTGTTCTTTTGGTGACTCAGACCCTCTGTTCTTTTGGTGACTCAGACCCGCTGTCCTTCCAGGAATCCAAACCTCAAACACACACACACACCCTCCTATACACACCTACACAGACCCTCCACACGCACACACACACACCCTCCTATACACACCTACACAGACCCTGCACACACACACACCCTCCTATACACACCTACACAGACCCTGCACACACACACACCCTCCTAAACACACCTGCACAGATCCTGCACACGCACACACACACACCCTCCTATACACACCTACACAGACCCTGCACACACACACACCCTCCTATACACACCTACACAGACCCTGCACACACACACACACCCTCCTATACACACCTACACAGACCCTGCACACACGCACACCCTCCTATACACACCTACACAGACCCTGCACACACACACACATACACACACCCTCCTATACACACCGACACAGACCCTGCACACACACAGACACACACACACTCACCCTCCTGTGCAGTGTAGTCATCGTCAGGTACAGTGTTAAAGTTGCCGCACAGCCCACAGGTGCGGTTACCATGGTGTTTGGTCATCATCACGGCAACGTTAGCTTGGTTGTCGATGGTTACGGTGAAGCCAAACTCTTCACTCCATAGCTTATAAAAGCCCAGCTCAGACCCAGCAAACACACCATGAGACGCATAGGGCAGGGACAACCTACACAACACAACACACAAATTTAAAACACACACACACTTGCCTTAGACCTTACAGTCTAGTGCGGGAAACAAACCTTAGCTCCGGTTGATGACACACACACACAAAGCCTACCTCTTCTCTCTCTGAGACAGGCGACCGTCCACAGAGAGGTGCAGCTCAAACACCTCGCCAAGAAACAGAGTCACCCCACTCCTCTGCCCCCGGACAAAGTCACCTAGACACACACACACACACACACACACACACACACACACACACACACACACACACACACACACACACACACACACACACACACACACACACACACACACACACACACACACACACACACACACACACAGAACAAACACACCAACACCAACACCACAGAACACACACCCAGAGCGAAAGAGTTATGCATGATACAGCCAACCAACAACTCAGACGAAGGTGTTCCCAAGGGTCTGTGCTGGGTCCTACATTCTTTATGTAGAGGAGCTCGTTCTTCTGTGGACGTGTGTGTGTGTGTATATGTGTGTGTCCTACCCAGCAGTGTGAAGGCTCTGTGCTGACAGTCTCCAGCCAGCAGGTAGCTACAGTCTCCAGGGAACTCATAGACAACTCCATCAAATGTGTGGACATGATGACGGCCAAACAGACTGCACCGACCAGACAGACCAGCCACACACCCTACACACACACACACACACAAACAAACAAACACACATAAACACACATACACACACACACATAAACACACATAAACACAAACACACACACACACAAACGCACACACACACAAACGCACACACACACACAAACACAAACACACACACAAACACACACAAACACACACATAAACACACACACAAACACACACACACAAAAACACACACAGACATAAACACACACACACATACACACACACACACACATACACACAAATACAAACACACACACACTATTGCTGTTATGTAGATAGATATAAAAAATAAAACGTAATACTGCTGTCTTCTCAACACACCAGTCAGATGTAGCAGAACCCACAGCTCTGTCCACCCCCTCCATCTACAGACCACCTGAAACACAGACAGACAGACAGACAGACAGACAGACAGACAGACACATCATCATGGTCAGTGTCTGTTTTAAAAGGGCAGAACAACAGGAGATGGATTCTGAACCGGTGACTCTCCGGTAGGAGACCCTCCTCTTTAATCTCTGAGCTACCTGCTGTCACCCTCCCAGGGCAGACAGGCAGGCAGGCAGGCAGGCAGGCAGGCAGGCAGGCAGGCAGGCAGACAGACAGACAGACAGACAGACAGACAGACAGACAGACAGACAGACAGACAGACAGACAGAGACTTGTACCTCCATGTCTAATTAAAGTCCAGTGTCTGCTCACAGTCTTTCCTGAGCTCCTCTCACAGCAACAGGTTATGTCCAGACAGTGAGAACTATTGATGTAATCCACAGTGTTCTAATGTGGTCATGCCCCACTCTCTCTCTCTCTCACACATACACTCACTGGGAGGTCTGTTATATAGCAGAGGAAGCCCACTGAAGCCAAGTGTGTGTTGTGTCTTCTACGGGCACAGTGCCCCCCACTAGTCCCCCACCCATCTCCATCAAAGTAACAATTGAAGGAAGTGCCAGTCCATCAGCCAACTAACTGATTAGTCTGCACACACATACCAATGCCAACCCAAACATTCCACACACGCACATCCCTGCCAATCCAAACATCTCAAGCAGAAAACACACACACAGCTACCCTACCAACAATCAGTATAGAACACAATAACACTAAAGAGGGGTGAGTCACGCAGAAAAACTGATTGAGAGAGAGAGAGAGAGAGAGAGAGAGAGAGAGAGACAGTGAGATGGACAGTGAGAGAGAGAGAGAGAGAGAGAGAGAGAGGGAGACAGTGAGACAGACAGACAGGGGAACAAGGAGAGAGAAATAGAGAGAGATGAAAACATATGTTTCCCAGGTCAATAATACCCCTTAAATTGAATTGAAAGAGAGAGAGAGCGAGAGAAAGACATATACCAATTAGGATCTGAACCCAATGCCCTTTATGGTTGTGAGGTCTGGGGTCCGCTCACCAACCGAGAATTCACAAAATGGGACAAACACCAAATTGATACACTACATGCAGAATTCTTCAAAAATATCCTCTGTGCACAACATAAAACACCAAATAGTGCATGCAGAGAAGAATTAGGCCGATACCCGCTAATGATCAAAATCCAGAAAAGAGATGTTTTGCAACCACCTAAAAAGCCATTACGTACAGAGAGATTAACCTGGAGAAGAGTCCCCGGAGCAAGCTGGTCATGGGGCTCTGTTCACAAACACAAACAGACCCCAAAGAGCCCCGGGGGCAAAACAATTAGACCAAACCAAATCATGACACATTGGAAAGATCAACAAAAAAAAGAGAACTAGAATAAAGAACTAGAATATTATTTGGCACTGAGCAGAAAGTACACAGTGGCAGAATACCTGACCACTGTGACTGACCCAAACTTAAGGAAAGCTTTGACTATGTACAGACTCAGTGAGCATAGCCTTGCTATTGAGAAAGGCCGCCGTAGGCAGACCTGGCTTTCAAGAGATGAGGTGGAAACTGAGTTGCACTTCCTAACCTCCTGCCAAATGTATGACCATATTAGCGACACGTATTTCCCTCAGATTACACAGACCCACAAAGAATTTGAAAACAAACCCAATTTTGATAAACTCCCATATCTATTGAGTGAAATACCAGTGTGCCATCACAGCAGCAAGATTTGTGACCTGTTGCCACAAGAAAAGGGCAACCAGCGAAGAACAAAAACCATTGAAAATACAACCCATATTTATGTAGATTTTTCCCCCCTTTTTAACGTTAATTATTTGCAAATCATTACAGTACTGTATATCAACATAATATGACATTTTACATTTCTTTATTATTTTGGAACGTTTGTGAGTGTAATGTTTACTGTTCATTTGTATTGTTATTTCACTTTGTTTTATTATCTATTTAACTTTCTTTGGCAACGTCAACAGATGTTTCCCATGCCAATAAAGGCACTTGAATTGAATATTCTGCACAGATTCTGCCAGACCTGGGCCCTGACAGTAAATCTTAGTAAGACCAAAATAATTGTGTTCCAAAACATTATGTTCCTGCTTCTTTCTATGGTGCTACCCATTCCAGGGTTAGGACTGTAACCACCAGCTTCTATCTATGGTGCTACCTGTTCCAGGGTTAGGACCGTAACCACCAGTTTCTATCTATGGTGCTACCTGTTCCAGGGTTAGGACCGTAACCACCAGTTTCTATCTATGGTGCTACCTGTTTCCAGGGTTAGGACTGTAACCACCAGCTTCTATCTATGGTGCTACCTGTTCCAGGGTTAGGACCGTAACCACCAGCTTGTGTCTATGGTGCTACCTGTTCCAGGGTTAGGACTGTAACCACCAGAGGACTTGAAAATGAGCCGGAGCTGAGAGGATCACCAAAGCTAAAGGTATTTTGGTTTCAGGGCATTTTCTTAAAAAATACCCTATCAATATGTAGGCATATTGTGTAATAAAATTGATAATTGTGTACTAAAAACGTGTATGTGTTTTTGCAGAACATACAACCATGCCTACAACCATCCATGGAGATCAGTGGACAAAGATTCTGGTAAGAATTGTGTATGTAGAGGGGTAATATTCTTCACCAGTTCTCTTAACATTTTGTCCAATTGTGTGATTAGCCTACCAGTTGGTGTAACTGTAATGTTAATTCTCTTGAGAGGAATTTAGCTCTTCTCTATCACAATATTAAAAATGCGTTCAAATGCATTCATGGGCATATTTATATAATTTATATGAATTCAGAGGGCAGAAATGATTAAATATTAATAATGTAGCAGAGTTTTAAGAATTGTGGCATTAAACATTTAAAGCATATTGAAGTTAGAAGTAAAAGGATTTGAAACAATAGCCTACCTGGGTGTGGTCAACTATTTCAGCACCATTTCACGCTGCTCATAAAAAAAGCAAGGGGACTGCTTAAGTCAATTAGATTTTCATTTTCACTGAATCTCCATTTGGGTATTGGTTACACTACAATTAGGGTAAATGTTATGCTGTTAGTACTGTAGCCTACTCCTGACAGGTCACGTTGTACAGCGCCAGAGGGTTTCATTTTTAGAATTTTTTGGAATAGAAACACAATAATATTCATAATTTCTTAAAATCAATCCCATATACTATGTTCTTACAAAAAATATTTTAAATTCTCTAGTACAAACAATATTTATGACTGTCAAATGCTTCTCAGAGTTAATGCTAGCACTAGGTAGCATTGACGGCAACAATGGCTGACAATTAAATAACGTGCCTTAGAATTCTGTGCCAGTCCCCAAGGTTTGCTGCAGTATGACGCAACTTTTACGGAAATATCCACTGTAAATACCCCAACCAGAAGCCATGGATTACAGGCAACATCAACACTGGGCTAAAGGGTAAAGCTGCCGTTTTCAACCCGGACGCTTGTAAGAAATCCTGCTATGCCCTCCGACGAAACATCAAACCGACAGAGTGACAATACAGGACTAAGATTGAATCGTACTACACCAGCTCCGACACTCGTTGGCTGTGGCAGGGCTCGCAAACTATGACTATTATTGTCAGAGGAAAGCCCATACATTTGTCAGAGACTCCAGTCACTCAAGTCAGACTGTTTTCTCTGCTACCGCACGGCAAGTGGTACCGGAGCACCAAATCTATGGACCAAAAGGCTCCTTAACGGCTTCTACCCCCAAGCCATAAGACTGCTGAACAATTAATCAAATGGCCACCGGACTATTTACATTGACCCCCCTCCATTTGTTTTGCACACTGCTGCTACTCCCTGTTTATTATTTATGCATTGTCAGTTCACCCCTTCTACATGTACAAATTACCTCTAACCTGTACCCCCGCACACTGACTCGGTACCGATACCCCCGTATATAGACTCGTTAATGTGTTACTTTTTTTTGCTATTTATTTTTTACTTTAGTTTATTTGGTAAATATTTTCTTAACTCTTCTTGAACTGCACTGTTAGATAAGGGCCTGTAAATAAGCATTTCACAGTAAGGTCTGCACTTGTTGTATTCGGCGCATGTGACAAATTAATTTTGATTCGATTTTATTAACACACAGGGAGACAAATACTTTAGAACACAGCGAGACAAATACATTAGTACACACAGGGAGACAAACACATTGACACACAGTAAGAAAAGTACATTAACACACAGGGAGACAAATACATCAGAACACACAGGGAGACAAATACATTAGAACACACAGGGAGACAAATACATTAACACACAGGGAGACAAGTACATTAACACACAGGGAGACAAATCCATCAGAACACACAGGGAGACAAATACATCAGAACACACAGGGAGACAAGTACATTAACACACAGGGAGACAAATACATCAGAACAGACAGGGAGACAAATGCATCAGAACACACAGGGAGACAAATACATCAGAACACACAGGGAGACAAATACATCAGAACAGACAGGGAGACAAATGCATCAGAACACAGGGAGACAAGTACATCAGAACACAGGGAGACAAGTACATCAGAACACACAGGGAGACAAATACATCAGAACACACAGGGAGACAAATACATTAACACACAGGGAGACAAATACATCAGAACAGACAGGGAGACAAATGCATCAGAACACACAGGGAGACAAATACATCAGAACACAGGGAGACAAGTACATCAGAACACACAGGGAGACAAGTACATTAACACACAGGGAGACAAATACATCAGAACAGACAGGGAGACATATAATTTAATACACAGGGAGACAAATACATCAGAACACAGGGAGACAAATACATGAACACACAGGGAGACAAATACATCAGAACAGACAGGGAGACATATCATGTAATACACAGGGAGACAAATACATCAGAACACATGGAGACAAATACATTTTAATTTTTGTATTTTTTATTTCACCAGGTAGGCTAGTTGAGAACAAGTTCTCATTTGTAACTGTGACCTGGCCAAGATAAAGCAAAGCAGTTCGACTGATACAACAACACAGAGTTAGACATGGAGTAAAACAAACATACAGTCAATAATGCAGTAGAAAAATCAATATACAGCATGTGCAAATGAGGTAGGATAAGAGAGGTAAGGCAATAAATAGGCCATGGTGGCAAAGTAATTACAATATAGCAATTAAACACTGGAATGTTAGGATGTGCAGAACATGAATGTGCAAGTTGAGATACTGGGGTGCAAAGGAGCAAGATAAATAAATACAGTATGGGGATGAGGTAGATTGGATGGGCTATTTACAAATGAGCTATGAACAGGTGCAGTGATCTGTGAGCTGCTCTGACAGCTGGTGCTTAAAGCTAGTGAGGGAGGTAAGAGTTAATGTAAGAGTACATTAACACATTAAGCAAGTGAAAGTGAAAGTGAAAAAATGAGGAAATCTCTCTCTCTCTTGCTTCTCCTTCATTTTTGAAGAAATGTATTTGTTGAAAACTGTTCAACTATTATCTTTCTCTCACCACATTTTATGCACTGCAGTGCTAGCTAGTTGTAGCTGATGCTTTCAGTACTAGATTAATTCTCTGATGCCTTGATTGGGTGGACGATGTGTCCTGCGAAAGATGTTATAATTACTGTGTAATTCTTTGGAAGGGACTGAGAACTAAGAGCCTCATAGGTTTTGTATTGAAGTCAATGTACCCTAGAGAGTGCTGTTGAGGCTACTGTAGACCTTCATTGCAAAACAGTGTGTTTTAATTATTTGGTGACGTGAATCAAATACATATTCTCATCAATGGGGATATATTCAGTACTGTTTTATCTAACAAATATACATTTTTCAATGTTTTACAATTTAAATTGTTTATGAAATTCACTGAGGAGGATGGTCCTCCACTTCCTCCTCTGAGGAACCTCCACTGCTCAAAATATACAGGATCAGACAACCAGGATCTGCTCCTTCAGTAGGAAACCCAGACAGACTCGCAGAAAAGAATAGGAAAAGGAAAAATACATCAGACCTCAACTTACATAAAGAAATGGCGGCGAAAGAAATGGCAGCAGTTTTACGGGCGCCCAACCAAAAAAGAGCTTCTGGATATCAGGACAGCGATCACTGACCTTGGATTAGACAAAGATTTTTTCTACAACAAAGACAACACACAAGACATTCTCCAAACACCCCACAGGACCGACATCCCCATTATTTGCAAGAGGAAGCGATGCAGGTACAGAGGACAAAGAGCCAGGTGCCTGGTCAGGACCCGGGGAAGGCGACTGGGAAACTGCCGTTACCGTCAATACTACTCGCCAAAGTGCAATCATTGGACAATAAATTAGACGAGATACGATCACGAATATCCTACCAACGGGACATCAAAAACTGTAATATCCTATGTTTCACCGAATCGTGGCTGAATGACGACATGGATATTCAGCTAGCGGGATATGCGCTGCACCGGCAAGATAAAATAGCACACTCCAGTGAGACGAGGGGGGAGGCGGTCTGTGCATATTTGTAAACAACAGCTGGTGCACGAAATCTAAGGAAGTCTCTGGATTTTGCTTGCCTGAAGTAGAAAATATTATGATAAATTGCAGGCCACCCTACGTGCCTAGAGAGTTTTCAGCTATACTTTTTGTGGCTGTTTATTTACCACCACAGACAGATGCTGGCAATAAGACCACACTCAGCCAGCTGTATAAGGAAATAAGCAAACATGAAACCACGCACCCAGAGGCGGTGCTCCTAGTGGCCGGAGACTTTAATGCAGGGAAACTTAAATCAGTTCTACCAAATTCCCATCAACATGTTAAATGTGCAACCAGAGGCAAAATAATTCTGGATCACCTGTACTCCACACAGAGATGCGTACAAAGCTCTCCCTCGCCCTCCATTTGGTAAATCGGACGACAACTCTATCCTCCTGATTCTGCTTACAAGCAAAAATTAATGCAGGAAGCACCAGTGACTCGGTCTATCCAAAAGTGGTCAGATGAAGCAGATGCTAAACTACAGGACTGTTTTGCTATCACAGACTGGAACATGTTCCGGGATTCTTCCGATGGCATTGAGGAGTACACCACATCAGTCACTGGCTTTATCAATAAGTGCATCGAGGACGTCGTCCCCACAGTGACTGTACGTACATACCCCAACCAGAAGCCATGGATTACAGGCAACATTTGCACTGAGCTAAAGGTTAGAGCTGCCACTTTCAAGGTGCGGGACTCAAACCCAGAAGCTTACAAGAAATCCTGCTATGCCCTACGACAAACCATCAAACAGGCAAAGCGTCAACACAGGGCTAAGATTGAATCATACTACACCGGCTCTGATGCTCAATTTATGTGGCAGGGCTTGCAAACTATTACAGATTACAAAGGGAAGCACAGCTGCAAGCTGCCCAGTGACACGAGCCTACAAGACGAGCTAAATCACTTCTATGCTCGCTTCGAGGCAAGCAACACTGAGGCATGCATTAGAGCATCAGCTGTTTCCCGGACGACTGTGTTCACGCTCTCCTTAGCCGACGTGAGTAAGACCTTTAAACAGGTCAACATTCACAATGCTGAGGGGCCAGACGGATTACCAGGACATGTGCTCCTGGCATGTTCTGACCAACTGGCAGGTGTCTTAACTGACATTTTCAACATGTCCCTGATTGAGTCTGTAATACCAACATGTTTCAAGCAGACTACCATAGTCCCTGTGCCCAAGAACACAAAGGCAACCTGCCTAAATGACTACAGACCAGTAGCACTCACGTCCGTAGCCATGAAGTGCTTTGAAATGTTGGTAATGGCTCACATCAACACTATTATCCCAGAAACACTATACCCACTCCAATTTGCATACCGCCCAAACAGATCCACAGATGATGCAATCTCTATTGCACTACACACTGCCCTTTCCCACCTGGACAAAAGGAACACGTATGTGAGTATGCATTCATTGACTACAGCTGTTCATTGACTACAGTGTTCAACACCATAGTACCATCAAAGCTCATCACTAAGCTAAGGATCCTGGGACTAAACACCTCACTCTGCAACTGGATCCTGGACTTCCTGACAGGCTTCCCCAAGGTGGTGAGGGTAGGTAGCAACACATCTTCCACGCCGATCCTCAACACTGGATCTCCACAGGGGTGTGTGCTCAGTCCCCTCCTGTACTCCATGTCACCCATGACTGCATGGCCAGGCACGACTCCAACACCATCATTAAGTTTGCAGATGACACAACAGTGGTAGGCCTGATCACAGACAACGACGAGATCAGTGACCTGGCCGTGTGGTGCCAGACCTATCCCTCAACGTAGCCAAGACTAAGGAGATGATTGTGGACTACAGGAAAAAGAGTAGCGAGCACGCCCCCATTCTCATCAATGGGGATGTAGTGGAGCAGGTTGAGAGCTTCAAGTTCCTCGGTGTCCACATCAAAAACAAACTAGAATGGTCCAAACACACCAAGACAATCATGAAGAGGGCACGACAAAGCCTCAAGAAACTAAAAAGATTTGGCATGGGTCCTGAGATCCTCAAAATGTTCTACAGCTGCAACATCTAGAGCGTCCTGACTGATTGCATCACTGCCTGGTACGGCAATTGCTCGGCCTCTGATCGCAAGGCACTACAGAGGGTAGTGCGTACGGCCCAGTACATCACTGGGGCTAAGCAACCTGCCATCCAGGACCTCTACTCCAGGCCGTGTAAGAGGAAGGCCCTAAAAATTGTCAAAGACCTCAGCCACCCCAGTCATAGACTGTTCTCTCTTCTACTGCATGGCAAGCGGTACTGGAGTGCCAAGTTCAGGACAAAAATGCTTCTTTACAGTTTTTACCTCTGACTAACTTTGTCCAAACCCACTTAATATGATTAACTGTCCTGATACATTTCAGGAAATAAATATTTTACGTCAATCATCGTATCTAAATAAATCCTGCAAAAAGTCGTCAACCTGCTCCAATGTGTACAGGGAACCTGAGGACACCCTGAGATGCTAAATCTACATTGATGAGGATAGCCGACAGCTTGTCAATCTCTTCCTCCATCCTCATTGAGCAGCTCTACGTAATCCAGAGCCTGCCAGCTCCCCCCCACTGCCCCCAACCCCTCCCCAATATATCACCCTGCTTGTCTATAATTTCACTGGGCACATCACCCTGCGTGTCTGTAATTACATTAGGAACATCATTTTTCGATGTCCGTGTAACGATCTTTGATGGAATGAGACCAAAGCGCAGCGTGGAAATTGTTCATATTTAATGTTCACAAAAACACTCAAACAAAAATGACAAACGGAGAAAACGATAGCGCACAGTTCTGTCAGGGAAACAACCTAAACAGAAAACAATCGCCCACAAAACACAGGTGGGAAAAGGCTACCTAAGTATGATTATCAATCAGAGACAACGATCGACAGCTGCCTCTGATTGAGAACCATACCAGGCCAAACACAGAAATGCAACAAAGAAAAAGAACAGACTACCCACCTCAACTCACGCCTTGACCAAACTAACACAAAGACAAAATAAAGGAACTAAGGTCAGAACGTGACAGTGAGACTGGTGTATCAGCCTTGGAGTCCGTGTTGCCAGTACCTTCTGTAACCACTGCAGGGTGCTCAGTCACACCTGGCCCTGAGCCCACCACCACGGCAACCTCAGCTACCTCATTCACAGTACGTGCGACGGAACCTTGCAAATCCGATGGTTGGGGTTCAGTCTGGACCCTGCTAGAGGCCAGGGCTGCCCCGAAACCGCCACCCTGCTCTCAGATCTGGAGCCAGACTTGACAGAGGGTCCATCAGTGCCCTGCTCGCCCTACTCCCTGTGCCTGCATGCATGTCGCTTATGTCTAATCTCCCCACAATCAAAACCCTTCCAACTACAGTACCTGTATTCGCATAAACCATTTAGGCTTTCCCTGCAAAAACACCTGTTACGAAATATCTAAATTTTTGTCGGTGTGTCCAAAAATATGAAAACCAGCCTTCAAAAGCGGTAACATATTTCAACGTTTTCTACATCCAAGTAGGAACTCTTTCATTGGGCAAATGTCCTGTTAAGTGCAAGCTCTCGCATCAGGACATCCCCCCATCTCCTTTAAATGGACAATTGAAGGAAGTTCACTTCATCACCCAGCTGACTGATTAGTCTGAACACACACACACACACTCTACACATGAACATTCCTACCAACTAAAACATGCAAAAAAAAACACGCCACACACTAATAGCAACACACACACACACTGAATAATAGTTTGTCGGAGTCACAAGTCACCACATTATTATGATAGTCTCATGAAGACGCACAGTATCTATTTTGGTGTGGCGGTAAGGATGGAAAAGTAGAGTTATGTCTATCAACTGATTACTTTATTAAATGCAAAATAACCGATAGACAGTCTGTAATTAATGCATCAGGTTATCTGACAGTTCCTCTGTTCATGTGTTCAAACTGTAAGGGGATATTTATATTAGGGTTATTGATTCCCCAAGGTTGATCCATCGCTGTGTAGCTGTGCTGAAAACATTGTGCAATGGGGCCAGGGGCCCAGGCAACCCAGGGGAGGAGGAAGTATTGTGATCTAGCCCACCGTGGGGAAGTAATGTGGAGAAGTATTGTGGGGAAGTAGTGTGATCCAGCCAGCCCTGGGGAAGTATTGTGATAGAGCTCACCCTGGAGAAGTAGTGTGATCCAGCCCACCCTGGGGAAGTAGTGTGATCCAGCCCACCGTGGGGAAGTAGTGTGATCCAGCCCACCCTGGGGAAGTAGTGTGATCCAGCCCACCCTGGGGAAGTAGTGTGATCCAGCCCACCCTGGGGAAGTAGTGTGATCCAACCCACCCTGGGGAAGTAGTGTGATCCAGCCCACCCTGGGGAATTGGTGCGATCCAGCCCACCCTGGGGAAGTGGTGCGATCCAGCCCAACCTGGGGAAGTAGTGTGATCCAGCCCACCCTGGGGAAGAAGTGTGATCAAGCCCACCCTGGGGAAGTAGTGTGATCCAGCCCACCCTGGGGAAGTAGTTTGATCCAGCCCACCCTGGGGAAGTAGTGTGATCCAGCCCACCCTGGGGAAGTGGTGCGATCCAGCCCACCCTGCGGAAGTAGTGTGATCCAGCCCACCCTGGGGAAGTATTGTGATCCAGCCCAACCTGGGGAAGGGGAAGTGGTATGATCCAGCCCACCCTGGGGAAGTAGTGTGATCCAGCCCACCCTGGGGAAGTATTGTGATTCAGCCTAACCTGGGGAAGGGGAAGTGGTATGATCCAGCCCACCCTTGGGAAGTGGTACGATCCACCCCATCCTGGGGAAGTAGTGTGATCCAGCCCACCCTGGGGAAGTAATGCGATCCAGCCCACCCTGGGCAAGTATTGTGATCCAGCCCACCCTGGGGAAGGGGAAGTGGTATGAACCAGCCCACCCTGGGGAAGTATTGTGATCCAGCCCACCCTGGGGAAGGGGAAGGGATATGATCCAGCCCACCCTGGGGAAGTAGTGTGATCTAGCCCACCCTGGGGAAGTGGTGCGATCCAGCCCACCCTGGGGAAGTGGTGTGATCCAGCCCACCCTGGGGAAGTAGTGCGATCCAGCCCACCCTGGGGAAGAATTGTGATCCAGCCCACCCTGGGGAAGGGGAAGTGGTATGAACCAGCCCACCCTGGGGAAGTAGTGTGATCCAGCCCACCCTGGGGAAGTTGTGCGATCCAGCCCCCCCTGGGGAAGTAGTGTGATCCAGCCCACCCTGGGGAAGTGGTGCGATCCAGCCCACCCTGGGGAAGTAGTGTGATCCAGCCCACCCTGGGGAAGTATTGTGATCCAGCCCGACCTGGGGAAGGGGAAGTGGTATGATCCAGCCCACCCTGGGGAAGTAGTGTGATCCAGCCAACCATGGGGAAGTATTGTGATTCAGCCCAACCTGGGGAAGGGGAAGTGGTATGATCCAGGCCACCCTTGGGAAGTGGTACGATCCAGCCCACCCTGGGGAAGTGGTATGAACCAGCCCACCCTGGGGAAGTATTGTGATCCAGCCCACCCTGGGGAAGGGGAAGGGATATGATCCAGCTCACCCTGGGGAAGTAGTGTGATCTAGCCCACCCTGGGGAAGTGGTGCATTCCAGCCCACCCTGGGGAAATGGTGCGATCCAGCCCACCCTGGGGAAGTGGTGCGATCCAGCCCACCCTGGGGAAGTAGTGTGATCCAGCCCACCCTGGGGAAGTAGTGCGATCCAGCCCACCCTGGGGAAGAATTGTGATCCAGCCCACCCTGGGGAATGGTAATTGGTATGAACCAGCCCACCCTGGGGAAGTAGTGTGATCCAGCCCACCCTGGGGAAGTGGTGCGATCCAGCCCCCCCTGGGGAAGTAGTGTGATCCAGCCCACCCTGGGGAAGTGGTGCGATCCAGTCCACCCTGGGGAAGTAGTGTGATCCAGCCCACCCTGGGGAAGTATTGTGATCCAGCCCAACCTGGGGAAGGGGAAGTGGTATGATCCAGCCCACCCTGGGGAAGTAGTGTGATCCAGCCCACCCAGGGGAAGTATTGTGATTCAGCCCAACCTGGGGAAGGGGAAGTGGTATGATCCAGCCCACCCTTGGGAAGTGGTACGATCCAGCCCACCCTGGGGAAGTGGTATGTGTGATCCAGCCCACCCTGGGGAAGTAATGCGATCCAGCCCACCCTGGGGAAGTGGTGCGATCCAGCCCACCCTGGGGAAGTAGTGTGATCCAGCCCACCCTGGGGAAGTATTGTGATCCATTCCAACCTGGGGAAGGGGAAGTGGTATGATCCAGCCCACCCTTGGGAAGTAGTGTGATCCAGCCCACCCTGGGGAAGTATTGTGATTCAGCCCAACCTGGGGAAGGGGAAGTGGTATGATCCAGCCCACCCTTGGGAAGTGGTACGATCCAGCCCACCCTGGGGAAGTGGTAGTGTGATCCAGCCCACCCTGGGGAAGTAGTGCGATCCAGCCCACCCTGGGGAAGTATTGTGATCCAGCCCACCCTGGGGAAGGGGAAGTGGTATGAACCAGCCCACCCTGGGGAAGTATTGTGATCCAGCCCACCCTGGGGAAGGGGAAGGGATATGATCCAGCCCACCCTGGGGAAGTAGTATGATCCAGCCCACCCTGGGGAAGTGTTGCGATCCAGCCCAACCTGGGGAAGTTGTGCGATCCAGCCCACCCTGGGGAAGTGGTGCTATCCAGCCCACTATGGGGAAGTAGTGTGATCCAGCCCACCCTGGGGAAGTAGTGTGATCCAGCCCACCCTGGAGAAGTGGTGCGATCCAGCCCACCCTGGGGAAGTAGTGTGATCCAGCCCACCCTGGGGAAGTATTGTGATCCAGCCCGACCTGGGGAAGGGGAAGTGGTATGATCCAGCCCACCCTGGGGAAGTAGTGTGATCCAGCCAACCATGGGGAAGTATTGTGATTCAGCCCAACCTGGGGAAGGGGAAGTGGTATGATCCAGGCCACCCTTGGGAAGTGGTACGATCCAGCCCACCCTGGGGAAGTGGTATGAACCAGCCCACCCTGGGGAAGTATTGTGATCCAGCCCACCCTGGGGAAGGGGAAGGGATATGATCCAGCTCACCCTGGGGAAGTAGTGTGATCTAGCCCACCCTGGGGAAGTGGTGCATTCCAGCCCACCCTGGGGAAATGGTGCGATCCAGCCCACCCTGGGGAAGTGGTGCGATCCAGCCCACCCTGGGGAAGTAGTGTGATCCAGCCCACCCTGGGGAAGTAGTGCGATCCAGCCCACCCTGGGGAAGAATTGTGATCCAGCCCACCCTGGGGAATGGTAATTGGTATGAACCAGCCCACCCTGGGGAAGTAGTGTGATCCAGCCCACCCTGGGGAAGTGGTGCGATCCAGCCCCCCCTGGGGAAGTAGTGTGATCCAGCCCACCCTGGGGAAGTGGTGCGATCCAGTCCACCCTGGGGAAGTAGTGTGATCCAGCCCACCCTGGGGAAGTATTGTGATCCAGCCCAACCTGGGGAAGGGGAAGTGGTATGATCCAGCCCACCCTGGGGAAGTAGTGTGATCCAGCCCACCCAGGGGAAGTATTGTGATTCAGCCCAACCTGGGGAAGGGGAAGTGGTATGATCCAGCCCACCCTTGGGAAGTGGTACGATCCAGCCCACCCTGGGGAAGTGGTATGTGTGATCCAGCCCACCCTGGGGAAGTAATGCGATCCAGCCCACCCTGGGGAAGTGGTGCGATCCAGCCCACCCTGGGGAAGTAGTGTGATCCAGCCCACCCTGGGGAAGTATTGTGATCCATTCCAACCTGGGGAAGGGGAAGTGGTATGATCCAGCCCACCCTTGGGAAGTAGTGTGATCCAGCCCACCCTGGGGAAGTATTGTGATTCAGCCCAACCTGGGGAAGGGGAAGTGGTATGATCCAGCCCACCCTTGGGAAGTGGTACGATCCAGCCCACCCTGGGGAAGTGGTAGTGTGATCCAGCCCACCCTGGGGAAGTAGTGCGATCCAGCCCACCCTGGGGAAGTATTGTGATCCAGCCCACCCTGGGGAAGGGGAAGTGGTTTGAACCAGCCCACCCTGGGGAAGTAGTGTGATCCAGCCCACCCTGGGGAAGTAGTGCGATCCAGCACACCCTGGGGAAGTATTGTGATCCAGCCCACCCTGGGGAAGGGGAAGTGGTATGATCCAGCCCACCCTTGGGAAGTGGTACGATCCAGCCCACCCTGGGGAAGTGGTAGTGTGATCCAGCCCACCCTGGGGAAGTAGTGTGATCCAGCCCACCCTGGAGAAGTGGTGTGATCCAGCCCACCCTGGGGAAGTGGTGCGATCCAGCCCACCCTGGGGAAGTAGTGTGATCCAGCCCACCCTGGGGAAGTAGTGTGATCCAGCCCACCCTGGGGAAGTAGTGTGATCCAGCCCACCCTGGGGAAGTAGTGTGATCCAGCCCACCCTGGGGAAGTGCTGTGATCCAGCCCACCCTGGGGAAGTACTGTGATCCAGCCCACCCTGGGGAAGTATTTTGATAAAGCCCACCCTGGGGAAGTAGTATGATCCAGCCCACTCTGGGGAAGGGGAAGTGGTTTGATGCAGCCCACCCTGGGGAAGTAGTGTGATCCAGCCCACCATGGGGAAGTTGTGTGATCCAGGCCACCCTGGGGAAGGAGTGTGATCCATCCCACCTTGGGGAAGTAGTGTGATCCAGCCCACCCTGGGGAAGTACTGTGATCCAGCCCACCCTGGGGACGTATTGTGATAAAGCCCACCCTGGGGAAGTAGTATGATCCAGCATACTCTGGGGAAGGGGAAGTGGTATGATCCAGCCCACCCTGGGGAAGTAGTGCGATCCAGCTCACCCTAGAGAAGTAATGTGATCCATTCCACCCTGGGGAAGTAGTGTGATCCAGCCCACCCTGGGGAAGTAGTATGATCCATTCCACCATAGGGAAGTAGTGTGATCCAGCCCACCCTGGGAAAGTAGTGTGATCCAGCCCACCCTGGGGAAGTAGTTGTGTTCCAGCCCACCCTGGGGAAGTAGTGTGATCCAACCCACCCTGGGGAAGTACTGTGATCCAGCCCACTCTGGGGAAGGGGAAGTGGTATGATCCAGGCCACCCTGGGGAAGGAGTGTGATCCATCCCACCCTGGGGAAGTAGTGTGATCCAGCCCACCATGGGGAAGTACTGTGATCCAGCCCACCCTGGGGACGTATTGTGATAAAGCCCACCCTGGGGAAGTAGTATGATCCAGCATACTCTGGGGAAGGGGAAGTGGTATGATCCAGCCCACCCTGGGGAAGTAGTGCGATCCAGCTCACCCTGGAGAAGTCGTGTGATCCATTCCACCCTGGGGAAGTGGTGTGATCCAGCCCACCCTGGGGAAGTAGTATGATCCATTCCACCATGGGGAAGTAGTGTGATCCAGCCCACCCTGGGAAAGTAGTGTGATCCAGCCCACCCTGGGGAAGTAGTGTGATCCAGCCCACCCTGGGGAAGTAGTGTGATCCAGCCCACCCTGGGGAAGTACTGTGATCCAGCCCACTCTGGGGAAGGGGAAGTGGTATGATGCAGCCCACCCTGGGGAAGTGTTGCGATCCAGCCCAACCTGGGGAAGTTGTGCGATCCAGCCCACCCTGGGGAAGTGGTGCTATCCAGCCCACTATGGGGAAGTAGTGTGATCCAGCCCACTCTGGGGAAGGGGAAGTGGTATGATGCAGCCCACCCTGGGGAAGTGTTGCGATCCAGCCCACCCTGGGGAAGTAGTGTGATCCAGCCCACCCTGGAGAAGTGGTGTGATCCAGCCCACCCTGGGGAAGTGGTGCGATCCAGCCCACCCTGGGGAAGTAGTGTGATCCAGCCCACCCTGGGGAAGTAGTGAGATCCAGCCCACCCTGGGGAAGTAGTGTGATCCAGCCCACCCTGGGGAAGTAGTGTGATCCAGCCCACCCTGGGGAAGTGCTGTGATCCAGCCCACCCTGGGGAAGTACTGTGATCCAGCCCACCCTGGGGAAGTATTTTGATAAAGCCCACCCTGGGGAAGTAGTATGATCCAGCCCACTCTGGGGAAGGGGAAGTGGTTTGATGCAGCCCACCCTGGGGAAGTAGTGTGATCCAGCCCACCAAGGGGAAGTTGTGTGATCCAGGCCACCCTGGGGAAGGAGTGTGATCCATCCCACCTTGGGGAAGTGGTGTGATCCAGCCCACCCTGGGGAAGTACTGTGATCCAGCCCACCCTGGGGACGTATTGTGATAAAGCCCACCCTGGGGAAGTAGTATGATCCAGCATACTCTGGGGAAGGGGAAGTGGTATGATCCAGCCCACCCTGGGGAAGTAGTGCGATCCAGCTCACCCTAGAGAAGTAATGTGATCCATTCCACCCTGGGGAAGTAGTGTGATCCAGCCCACCCTGGGGAAGTAGTATGATCCATTCCACCATAGGGAAGTAGTGTGATCCAGCCCACCCTGGGAAAGTAGTGTGATCCAGCCCACCCTGGGGAAGTAGTTGTGTTCCAGCCCACCCTGGGGAAGTAGTGTGATCCAACCCACCCTGGGGAAGTACTGTGATCCAGCCCACTCTGGGGAAGGGGAAGTGGTATGATCCAGGCCACCCTGGGGAAGGAGTGTGATCCATCCCACCCTGGGGAAGTAGTGTGATCCAGCCCACCATGGGGAAGTACTGTGATCCAGCCCACCCTGGGGACGTATTGTGATAAAGCCCACCCTGGGGAAGTAGTATGATCCAGCATACTCTGGGGAAGGGGAAGTGGTATGATCCAGCCCACCCTGGGGAAGTAGTGCGATCCAGCTCACCCTGGAGAAGTCGTGTGATCCATTCCACCCTGGGGAAGTGGTGTGATCCAGCCCACCCTGGGGAAGTAGTATGATCCATTCCACCATGGGGAAGTAGTGTGATCCAGCCCACCCTGGGAAAGTAGTGTGATCCAGCCCACCCTGGGGAAGTAGTGTGATCCAGCCCACCCTGGGGAAGTAGTGTGATCCAGCCCACCCTGGGGAAGTACTGTGATCCAGCCCACTCTGGGGAAGGGGAAGTGGTATGATGCAGCCCACCCTGGGGAAGTAGTGTGATCCAGCTCACCCTGGGGAAGTAGTATGATCCATTCCACCCTGGGGAAGTAGTGTGATCCAGCCCACCCTGGGGAAGTAGTGTGATCCAGCCCGCCCTGGGGAAGTAGTGTGATCCAGCCCACCCTGGGGAAGTAGTGTGATCCAGCCCACCCTGGGGAAGTACTGTGATCCAGCCCACTCTGGGGAAGGGGAAGTGGTATGATGCAGCCCACCCTGGGGAAGTAGTGTGATCCAGCTCACCCTGGGGAAGTAGTATGATCCATTCCACCCTGGGGAAGTAGTGTGATCCAGCCCACCCTGGGGAAGTAGTGTGATCCAGCCCACCCTGGGGAAGTGGTGCGATCCAGCCCACCCTGGGGAAGTAGTGCGATCCAGCTCACTCTGGGGAAGTAGTGCGATCCAGCCCACCCTGGGGAAGTAGTGTGATCCAGCCCACCCTGGGGAAGTAGTGTGATCCAGCCCACCCTGGGGAAGTAGTGTGATCCAGCCCACCCTGGGGAAGTAGTGTAATCTAGCCCACCCTGGGGAAGTGGTGCGATCCAGCCCACCCTGGGGAAGTGGTGTGATCCAGCCCACCCTGGGGAAGTAGTGTGATCTAGCCCACCCTGGGGAAGTTGTGTGATCTAGCCCACCCTGGGGAAGTGGTGCGATCCAGCCCACCCTGGGGAAGTGGTGTGATCCAGCTCACCCTGGGGAAGTGGTGTGATCCAGCCCACCCTGGGGAAGTAGTGTGATCCAGCACACCCTGGTGAAGCATTGTGATCCAGCCCAACCTGGCGAAGTAGTGTGATCCAGCCCACCCTGGGGAAGTAGTGTGACCCCAGCCCACCCTGGGGAAGTAGTGCGATCCAGCCCAACCTGGGGAAGAATTGTGATCCAGCCCACCCTGGGGAAGGGGAAGTGGTATGAACCAGCCCACGCTGGGGAAGTTTTGTGATCCAGCCCACCCTGGGGAAGGGGAAGGGATATGATCCAGCCCACCCTGGGGAAGTATTGTGATCCAGCCCACCCTGGGGAAGGGGAAGGGATATGATCCAGCCCACCCTGGGGAAGTAGTGTGATCTAGCCCACCCTGGGGAAGTGGTGCATTCCAGCCCACCCTGGGGAAATGGTGCGATCCAGCCCACCCTGGGGAAGTGGTGCGATCCAGCCCACCCTGGGGAAGTAGTGTGATCCAGCCCACCCTGGGGAAGTAGTGCGATCCAGCCCACCCTGGGGAAGAATTGTGATCCAGCCCACCCTGGGGAAGGGTAAGTGGTATGAACCAGCCCACCCTGGGGAAGTAGTGTGATCCAGCCCACCCTGGGGAAGTGGTGTGATCCAGCCCCCCCTGGGGAAGTAGTGTGATCCAGCCCACCCTGGGGAAGTGGTGCGATCCAGTCCACCCTGGGGAAGTATTGTGATCCAGCCCAACCTGGGGAAGGGGAAGTGGTATGATCCAGCCCACCCTGGGGAAGTAGTGTGATCCAGCCCACCCTGGGGAAGTATTGTGATTCAGCCCAACCTGGGGAAGGGGAAGTGGTATGATCCAGCCCACCCTTGGGAAGTGGTACGATCCAGCCCACCCTGGGGAAGTGGTATGTGTGATCCAGCCCACCCTGGGGAAGTAATGCGATCCAGCCCACCCTGGGGAAGTGGTGCGATCCAGCCCACCCTGGGGAAGTAGTGTGATCCAGCTCACCCTGGGGAAGTATTGTGATCCATTCCAACCTGGGGAAGGGGAAGTGGTATGATCCAGCCCACCCTTGGGAAGTAGTGTGATCCAGCCCACCCTGGGGAAGTATTGTGATTCAGCCCAACCTGGGGAAGGGGAAGTGGTATGATCCAGCCCACCCTTGGGAAGTGGTACGATCCAGCCCACCCTGGGGAAGTGGTAGTGTGATCCAGCCCACCCTGGGGAAGTAGTGCGATCCAGCCCACCCTGGGGAAGTATTGTGATCCAGCCCACCCTGGGGAAGGGGAAGTGGTATGAACCAGCCCACCCTGGGGAAGTATTGTGATCCAGCCCACCCTGGGGAAGGGGAAGGGATATGATCCAGCCCACCCTGGGGAAGTAGTATGATCCAGCCCACCCTGGGGAAGTGTTGCGATCCAGCCCAACCTGGGGAAGTGGTGCGATCCAGCCCACTATGGGGAAGTAGTGTGATCCAGCCCACCCTGGGGAAGTAGTGTGATCCAGCCCACCCTGGGGAAGTGGTGCGATCCAGCCCACCCTGGGGAAGTAGTGCGATCCAGCTCACTCTGGGGAAGTAGTGCGATCCAGCCCACCCTGGGGAAGTAGTGTGATCCAGCCCACCCTGGGGAAGTAGTGTGATCCAGCCCACCCTGGGGAAGTAGTGTGATCCAGCCCACCCTGGGGAAGTATTGTGATCCAGCCCACCCTGGGGAACGGGGAAGTGATTTGATCCAGCCCACCCTGGGGAAGTAGTGTAATCTAGCCCACCCTGGGGAAGTGGTGCGATCCAGCCCACCCTGGGGAAGTGGTGTGATCCAGCCCACCCTGGGGAAGTAGTGTGATCTAGCCCACCCTGGGGAAGTTGTGTGATCTAGCCCACCCTGGGGAAGTGGTGCGATCCAGCCCACCCTGGGGAAGTGGTGTGATCCAGCTCACCCTGGGGAAGTGGTGTGATCCAGTCCACCCTGGGGAAGTAGTGTGATCCAGCACACCGTGGTGAAGCATTGTGATCCAGCCCAACCTGGCGAAGTAGTGTGATCCAGCCCACCCTGGGGAAGTAGTGTGACCCCAGCCCACCCTGGGGAAGTAGTGCGATCCAGCCCAACCTGGGGAAGAATTGTGATCCAGCCCACCCTGGGGAAGGGGAAGTGGTATGAACCAGCCCACCCTGGGGAAGTTTTGTGATCCAGCCCACCCTGGGGAAGGGGAAGGGATATGATCCAGCCCACCCTGGGGAAGTAGTGTGATCTAGCCCACCCTGAGGAAGTGGTGCGATCCAGCCCACCCTGGGGAAGTGGTGCGATCCAACCCACCCTGGGGAAGTGGTGCGATCCAGCCCACCCTGGGGAAGTAGTGTGATCCAGCCCACCCTGGGGAAGTAGTATGATCCAGCCCACCCTGGGGAAGTGGTTTGATCCAGCCCACCCTGGGGAAGTGGTGCGATCCAGCCCACCCTGGGGAAGTGGTGCGATCCAGCCCACCCTGGGGAAGTAGTGTGATCCAGCCCACCCTGGGGAAGTAGTGTGATCCAGCCCACCCTGGGGAAGTAGTGTGACCCAGCCCACCCTGGGGAAGTGGTGCGATCCAGTCCACCCTGGGGAAGTAGTGTGATCCAGCGCACCCTGGGGAAGTATTTTGATCCAGCCCAACCTGGGGAAGGGGAAGTGGTATGATCCAGCCCACCCTGGGGAAGTAGTGTGATACAGCCCACCCTGGGGAAGTATTGTGATTCAGCCCAACCTGGGCAAGGGGAAGTGGTATGATCCAGCCCACCCTTGGGAAGTGGTATGATCCAGCCCACCCTGGGGAAGTAGTGTTATCCAGCCCACCCTGGGGAAGTAGTGCGATCCAGCCCACCCTGGGGAAGTATTGTGATCCAGCCCACCCTGGGGAAGGGGAAGTGGTATGAACCAGCCCACCCTGGGGAAGTATTGTGATCAAGCCCACCCTGGGGAAGGGGAAGGGATATGATCCAGCCCACCCTGGGGAAGTGGTGCGATCCAGCCCACCCTGGGGAAGTAGTGTGATCCAGCCCACCCTGGGGAAGTAGTGTGATCCAGCCCACCCTGGGGAAGTAGTATGATCCAGCCCACCCTGGGGAAGTGGTGCGATCCAGCCCACCCTGGGGAAGTGGTGTGATCCAGCCCACCCTGGGGAAGTAGTGTGATCTAGCCAACCCTGGGGAAGTTGTGTGATCTAGCCCACCCTGGGGAAGTGGTGCGATCCAGCCCACCCTGGGGAAGTGGTGTGATCCAGCTCACCCTGGGGAAGTGGTGTGATCCAGCCCACCCTGGGGAAGTAGTGTGATCCAGCACACCCTTGTGAAGCATTGTGATCCAGCCCAACCTGGCAAAGTAGGTTGATCCAGCCCACCCTGGGGAAGTAGTGTGACCCCAGCCCACCCTGGGGAAGTAGTGCGATCCAGCCCAACCTGGGGAAGAATTGTGATCCAGCCCACCCTGGGGAAGGGGAAGTGGTATGAACCAGCCCACCCTGGGGAAGTTTTGTGATCCAGCACACCCTGGGGAAGGGGAAGGGATATGATCCAGCCCACCCTGGGGAAGTAGTGTGATCTAGCCCACCCTGAGGAAGTGGTGCGATCCAGCCCACCCTGGGGAAGTGGTGCGATCCAACCCACCCTGGGGAAGTGGTGCGATCCAGCCCACCCTGGGGAAGTAGTGTGATCCAGCCCACCCTGGGGAAGTAGTATGATCCAGCCCACCCTGGGGAAGTGGTGCGATCCAGCCCACCCTGGGGAAGTGGTGCGATCCAGCCCACCCTGGGGAAGTAGTGTGATCCAGCCCACCCTGGGGAAGTAGTGTGATCCAGCCCACCCTGGGGAAGTAGTGTGACCCAGCCCACCCTGGGGAAGCGGTGCGATCCAGTCCACCCTGGGGAAGTATTGTGATCCAGCCCAACCTGGGGAAGGGGAAGTGGTATGATCCAGCCCACCCTGGGGAAGTAGTGTGATACAGCCCAACCTGGGGAAGTATTGTGATTCAGCCCAACCTGGGCAAGGGGAAGTGGTATGATCCAGCCCACCCTTGGGAAGTGGTATGATCCAGCCCACCCTTGGGAAGTGGTATGATCCAGCCCACCCTGGGGAAGTAGTGTTATCCAGCCCACCCTGGGGAAGTAGTGCGATCCAGCCCACCCTGGGGAAGTATTGTGATCCAGCCCACCCTGGGGAAGTAGTGCGATCCAGCCCACCCTGGGGAAGTATTGTGATCCAGCCTACCCTGGGGAAGGGGAAGTGGTATGAACCAGCCCACCCTGGGGAAGTATTGTGATCAAGCCCACCCTGGGGAAGGGGAAGGGATATGATCCAGCCCACCCTGGGGAAGTAGTGTGATCCAGCCCACCCTGGGGAAGTGGTGCGATCCAGCCCACCCTGGGGAAGTAGTGTGATCCAGCCCACCCTGGGGAAGTAGTGTGATCCAGCCCACCCTGGGGAAGTAGTGTGACCCAGCCCACCCTGGGGAAGCGGTGCGATCCAGTCCACCCTGGGGAAGTAGTGTGATCCAGCGCACACTGGGGAAGTATTGTGATCCAGCCCAACCTGGGGAAGGGGAAGTGGTATGATCCAGCCCACCCTGGGGAAGTAGTGTGATACAGCCCACCCTGGGGAAGTATTGTGATTCAGCCCAACCTGGGCAAGGGGAAGTGGTATGATCCAGCCCACCCTTGGGAAGTGGTATGATCCAGCCCACCCTTGGGAAGTGGTATGATCCAGCCCACCCTGGGGAAGTAGTGTTATCCAGCCCACCCTGGGGAAGTAGTGCGATCCAGCCCACCCTGGGGAAGTATTGTGATCCAGCCCACCCTGGGGAAGGGGAAGTGGTATGAACCAGCCCACCCTGGGGAAGTATTGTGATCAAGCCCACCCTGGGGAAGGGGAAGGGATATGATCCAGCCCACCCTGGGGAAGTAGTGTGATCTAGCCCACCCTGGGGAAGTGTTGCGATCCATCCCACCCTGGGGAAGTGGTGCGATCCAGCCCACCCTGGGGAAATGGTGCGATCCAGCCCACCCTGGGGAAGTAGTGTGATCCAGCCCACCCTGGGGAATAATTGTGATCCAGCCCACCCTGGGGAAGGGGAAGTGGTATGAACCAGCCCACCCTGGGGAAGTATTGTGATCCAGCCCACCCTGGGGAAGGGGAAGGGATATGATCCAGCCCACCCTGGGGAAGTAGTGTGATCTAGCCCACCCTGAGGAAGTGGTGCGATCCAACCCACCCTGGGGAAGTGGTGCGATCCAGCCCACCCTGGGGAAGTGGTGCGATCCAGCCCACCCTGGGGAAGTAGTGTGATCCAGCCCACCCTGGGGAAGTAGTGTGATCCAGCCCACCCTGGGGAAGTGGTGCGATCCAGCCCACCCTGGGGAAGTGGTGCGATCCAGCCCACCTTGGGGAAGTAGTGTGATCCAGCCCACCCTGTTGAAGTAGTGTGATCCAGCCCACCCTAGGGAAGTATTGTGATCCAGCCCAACCTGGGGAAGGGGAAGTGGTATGATCCAGCCCACCCTGGGGAAGTAGTGTGATCCAGCCCACCCTGGGGAAGTATTGTGATTCAGCCCAACCTGGGGAAGGGGAAGTGGTATGATCCAGCCCACCCTTGGGAAGTGGTATGATCCAGCCCACCCTGGGGAAGTAGTGTGATCCAGCCCACCCTGGGGAAGTGGTGCGATCCAGCCCACCCTGGGGAAGTGGTGCGATCCAGCCTACCCTGGGGAAGTAGTGTGATCCAGCCCACCCTGGGGAAGTAGTGTGATCCAGCCCACCCTGGGGAAGTGGTGCGATCCAGCCCACCCTGGGGAAGTGGTGCGATCCAGCCCACCCTGGGGAAGTAGTGTGATCCAGCCCACCCTGGGGAAGTAGTGTGATCCAGCCCACCCTGGGGAAGTATTGTGATCCAGCCCAACCTGGGGAAGGGGAAGTGGTATGATCCAGCCCACCCTTGGGAAGTGGTATGATCCAGCCCACCCTGGGGAAGTAGTGTGATCCAGCCCACCCTGGGGAAGTAGTGCGATCCAGCCCACCCTGGGGAAGTATTGTGATCCAGCCCACCCTGGGGAAGGGGAAGTGGTATGAACCAGCCCACCCTGCGGAAGTATTGTGATCAAGCCCACCCTGGGGAAAAGGAAGGGATATGATCCAGCCCACCCTGGGGAAGTATTGTGATCTAGCCCACCCTGGGGAAGTGGTGCGATCCAGCCCACCCTGGGGAAGTGGTGCGATCCAGCCCACCCTGGGGAAGTGGTGCGATCCAGCCCACTATGGGGAAGGGGAAGTGGTATGAACCAGCCCACCCTGGGGAAGTATTGTGATCAAGCCCACCCTGGGGAAGGGGAAGGGATATGATCCAGCCCACCCTGGGGAAGTAGTGTGATCTAGCCCACCCTGGGGAAGTGTTGCGATCCATCCCACCCTGGGGAAGTGGTGCGATCCAGCCCACCCTGGGGAAATGGTGCGATCCAGCCCACCCTGGGGAAGTAGTGTGATCCAGCCCACCCTGGGGAATAATTGTGATCCAGCCCACCCTGGGGAAGGGGAAGTGGTATGAACCAGCCCACCCTGGGGAAGTATTGTGATCCAGCCCACCCTGGGGAAGGGGAAGGGATATGATCCAGCCCACCCTGGGGAAGTAGTGTGATCTAGCCCACCCTGAGGAAGTGGTGCGATCCAACCCACCCTGGGGAAGTGGTGCGATCCAGCCCACCCTGGGGAAGTGGTGCGATCCAGCCCACCCTGGGGAAGTAGTGTGATCCAGCCCACCCTGGGGAAGTAGTGTGATCCAGCCCACCCTGGGGAAGTGGTGCGATCCAGCCCACCCTGGGGAAGTGGTGCGATCCAGCCCACCTTGGGGAAGTAGTGTGATCCAGCCCACCCTGTTGAAGTAGTGTGATCCAGCCCACCCTAGGGAAGTATTGTGATCCAGCCCAACCTGGGGAAGGGGAAGTGGTATGATCCAGCCCACCCTGGGGAAGTAGTGTGATCCAGCCCACCCTGGGGAAGTATTGTGATTCAGCCCAACCTGGGGAAGGGGAAGTGGTATGATCCAGCCCACCCTTGGGAAGTGGTATGATCCAGCCCACCCTGGGGAAGTAGTGTGATCCAGCCCACCCTGGGGAAGTGGTGCGATCCAGCCCACCCTGGGGAAGTGGTGCTATCCAGCCTACCCTGGGGAAGTAGTGTGATCCAGCCCACCCTGGGGAAGTAGTGTGATCCAGCCCACCCTGGGGAAGTGGTGCGATCCAGCCCACCCTGGGGAAGTGGTGCGATCCAGCCCACCCTGGGGAAGTAGTGTGATCCAGCCCACCCTGGGGAAGTAGTGTGATCCAGCCCACCCTGGGGAAGTATTGTGATCCAGCCCAACCTGGGGAAGGGGAAGTGGTATGATCCAGCCCACCCTTGGGAAGTGGTATGATCCAGCCCACCCTGGGGAAGTAGTGTGATCCAGCCCACCCTGGGGAAGTAGTGCGATCCAGCCCACCCTGGGGAAGTATTGTGATCCAGCCCACCCTGGGGAAGGGGAAGTGGTATGAACCAGCCCACCCTGCGGAAGTATTGTGATCAAGCCCACCCTGGGGAAAGGGAAGGGATATGATCCAGCCCACCCTGGGGAAGTATTGTGATCTAGCCCACCCTGGGGAAGTGGTGCGATCCAGCCCACCCTGGGGAAGTGGTGCGATCCAGCCCACCCTGGGGAAGTGGTGCGATCCAGCCCACTATGGGGAAGTAGTGTGATCCAGCCCACCCTGGGGAAGTAGTGTGATCCAGCCCACCCTGGGGAAGTAGTGTGATCCAGCCCACCCTGGGGAAGTGGTGCGATCCAGCCCACCCTGGGGAAGTATTGTGATCCAGCCCACCCTGGGGAAGTAGTGTGATCCAGCCCACCCTGGGGAAGTGGTGTGATCCAGCCCACCCTGGGGAAGTGGTGCGATCCAGCCCACCCTGGGGAAGTAGTGTGATCAGGCCCACCCTGGGGAAGTAGTGTGATCCAGCCCACCCTGGGGAAGTGGTGCGATCCAGCCCACCCTGGGGAAGTATTGTGATCCAGCCCACCCTGGGGAAGGGGAAAGTGATATGATCCAGCCCACCCTGGGGAAGTAGTGTGATCTAGCCCACCCTGGGGAAGTGGTGCGATCCAGCCCACCCTGGGGAAGTGGTGTGATCCAGCCCACCCTGGGGAAGTATTGTGATCTAGCCCACCCTGGGGAAGTAGTGTGACACCAGCCCACTCTGGGGAATAGTTTGATCCAGCCCACCCTGGGGAAGGGGTGCGATCCAGCCCACCCTGGGGAAGTAGTGCGATCCAGCCCACCCTGGGGAAGTATTGTGATCCAGCCCACCCTGGGGAAGGGGAAGTGATATGAACCAGCCCACCCTGGGGAAGTATTGTGATCCAGCCCACCCTGGGGAAGGGGAAGGGATATGATCCAGCCCACCCTGGGGAAGTAGTGTGATCTATCCCACCCTGGGGAAGTGGTGCGATCCAGCCCACCCTGGGGAAGTGGTGCGATCCAGCCCACCCTGGGGAAGTGGTGCGATCCAGCCCACCCTGGGGAAGTAGTGTGATCCAGCCCACCCTGGGGAAGTAGTGCGATCCAGCCCACCCTGGGGAAGAATTGTGATCCAGCCCACCCTGGGGAAGGGGAAGTGGTATGAACCAGCCCACCCTGGGGAAGTATTGTGATCCAGCCCACCCTGGGGAAGGGGAAGGGATATGATCCAGCACACCCTGGGGAAGTAGTGTGATCTAGCCCACCCTGGGGAAGTGGTAAGATCCAGCCCACCCTGGTGAAGTGGTGCGATCCAGCCCACCCTGGGGAAGTGGTGCAATCCAGCCCACCCTGGGGAAGTAGTGTGATCCAGCCCACCCTGGGGAAGTAGTGTTATCCAGCCCACCCTGGGGAAGTGGTTCGATCCAGCCCAACCTGGGGAAGTAGTGTGATCCAGCCCACCCTGGGGAAGTAGTGTGATCCAGCCCACCCTGGGGAAGTAGTGTGATCCAGCCCACCCTGGGGAAGTGGTGCGATCCAGTCCACCCTGGGGAAGTATTGTGATCCAGCGCACCCTGGGGAAGTATTGTGATCCAGCCCAACCTGGGGAAGGGGAAGTGGTGTGATCCAGCCCACCCTGGGGAAGTAGTGTGATCCAGCCCACCCTGGGGAAGTATTGTGATTCAGCCCAACCTGGGGAAGGGGAAGTGGTATGATCCAGCCCACCCTTGGGAAGTGGTACGATCCAGCCCACCCTGGGGAAGTAGTGTGATCCAGCCCACCCTGGGGAAGTAGTGCGATCCAGCCCACCCTGGGGAAGTATTGTGATCCAGCCCACCCTGGGGAAGGGGAAGTGGTATGAACCAGCCCACCCTGGGGAAGTATTGTGATCAAGCCCACCCTGGGGAAGGGGAAGGGATATGATCCAGCCCACCCTGGGGAAGTAGTGTGATCTAGCCCACCCTGGGGAAGTGGTGCGATCCATCCCACCCTGGGGAAGTGGTGCGATCCAGCCCACCCTGGGGAAGTGGTGCGATCCAGCCCACTATGGAGAAGTAGTGTGATCCAGCCCACCCTGGGGAAGTAGTGTGATCCAGCCCACCCTGGGGAAGTAGTGTGATCCAGCCCACCCTGGGGAAGTGGTGCGATCCAGCCCACCCTGGGGACGTATTGTGATCCAGCCCACCCTGGGGAAGTAGTGTGATCCAGCCCACCCTGGGGAAGTGGTGTGATCCAGCCCACCCTGGGGAAGTGGTGCGATCCAGCCCACCCTGGGGAAGTATTGTGATCCAGCCCACCCTGGGGAAGGGGGAAGTGATATGATCCATCCCACCCTGGGGAAGTAGTGTGATCAAGCCCACCCTGGGGAAGTGGTGCGATCCAACTCACCCTGGGGAAGTGGTGCGATCCAGCCCACCCTGGGGAAGTGGTGCGATCCAGCCCACCCTGGGGAAGTAGTGTGATCCAGCCCACCCTGGGGAAGTGGTGCGATCCAGCCCACCCTGGGGAAGTGGTGCGATCCAGCCCACCCTGGGGAAGTAGTGTGATCCAGCCCACCCTGGGGAAGTAGTGTGATCCAGCCCACCCTGGGGAAGTATTGTGATCCAGCCCACCCTGGGGAAGGGGAAGGGATATGATCCAGCCCACCCTGGGGAAGTAGTGTGATCTAGCCCACCCTGGGGAAGTGGTGCGATCCAGCCCACCCTGGTGAAGTGGTGCGATCCAGCCCACCCTGGGGAAGTAGTGTGATCCAGCCCACCCTGGGGAAGTAGTGTGATCCAGCCCACCCTGGGGAAGTAGTGTGATCTAGCCCACCCTGGGGAAGTGGTGCGATCCAGCCCACCCTGGTGAAGTGGTGCGATCCAGCCCACCCTGGGGAAGGGGAAGGGATATGATCCAGCCCACCCTGGGGAAGTAGTGTGATCTAGCCCACCCTGGGGAAGTGGTGCGATCCAGCCCACCCTGGTGAAGTGGTGCGATCCAGCCCACCCTGGGGAAGTAGTGTGATCCAACCCACCCTGGGGAAGTAGTGTGATCCAGCCCACCCTGGGGAAGTGGTGCGATCCAGCCCACCCTGGGGAAGTCGTGCGATCCAGCCCACCCTTCGGAAGTAGTGTGATCCAGCCCACCCTGGGGAAGTAGTGTGATCCAGCCCACCCTGGGGAAGTAGTGTGATCCAGCCCACCCTGGGGAAGTGGTGCGATCCAGTCCACCCTGGGGAAGTAGTGTGATCCAGCTCACCCTGGGGAAGTATTGTGATCCAGCCCAACCTGGGGAAGGGGAAGTGGTATGATCCAGCCCACCCTGGGGAAGTAGTGTGATCCAGCCCACCCTGGGGAAGTAGTGTGATCCAACCCACCCTGGGGAAGGAGTGTGATCCAGCCCACCCTGGGGAAGTGGTGCGATCCAGCCCACCCTGGGGAAGTCGTGCGATCCAGCCCACCCTTGGGAAGTAGTGTGATCCAGCCCACCCTGGGGAAGTAGTGTGATCCAGCCCACCCTGGGGAAGTAGTGTGATCCAGCCCAACCTGGGGAAGGGGAAGTGGTATGATCCAGCACACCCTGGGGAAGTAGTGTGATCCAGCCCACCCTGGGGAAGTATTGTGATTCAGCCCAACCTGGGGAAGGGGAAGTGGTATGATCCAGTCCACCCTTGGGAAGTGGTACGATCCAGCCCACCCTGGGTAAGTAGTGTGATCCAGCCCACCCTGGGGAAGTAGTGCGATCCAGCCCACGCTGGGGAAGTATTGTGATCCAGCCCACCCTGGGGAAGGGGAATTGGTATGAACCAGCCCACCCTGGGGAAGTATTGTGATCCAGCCCACCCTGGGGAAGGGGAAGGGATATGATCCAGCCCACCCTGTGGAAGTAGTGTGATCTAGCCCACCCTGGGGAAGTGGTGCGATCCAGCCCACCCTGGTGAAGTGGTGCGATCCAGCCCACCCTGGGGAAGTAGTGTGATCCAGCCCACCCTGGGGAAGTAGTGTAATCCAGCCCACCCTGGGGAAGTGGTGCGATCCAGCCCACCCTGGGGAAGTGGTGCGATCCAGCCCACCCTGGGGAAGTAGTGTGATCCAGCCCACTATGGGGAAGGAGTGTGATCCAGCCCACCCTGGGGAAGTAGTGTGATCCAGCCCACCCTGGGGAAGTATTGTGATCCAGCCCACCCTGGGGAAGGGGAAGGGATATGATCCAGCCCACCCTGGGGAAGTAGTGTGATCTAGCCCACCCTGGGGATGTGGTGCGATCCAGCCCACCCTGGTGAAGTGGTGCGATCCAGCCCACCCTGGGGTAGTGGTGCGATCCAGCCCACCCTGGGGAAGTAGTGTGATCCAGCCCACCCTGGGCAAGTACTGTGATCCAGCCCACCCTGGGGAATTATTGTGATACAGCCCACCCTGGGGAAGTAGTGTGATCCAGCCCACCCTGGGGAAGTAGTGTGAACCAGCCCACCCTGGGGAAGTAGTGTGATCCAGCCCACCCTGGGGAAGTAGTGTGATCCAGCCCACCCTGGGGAAGTAGTGTGATCCAGCCCACCCTGGGGAAGGAGTGTGATCCAGCCCACCCTGGGGAAGTAGTGTGATCCAGCCCACCCTGGGGAAGTATTGTGATCCAGCCCACCCTGGGGAAGGGGAAGGGATATGATCCAGCCCACCCTGGGGAAGTAGTGTGATCTAGCCCACCCTGGGGAAGTGGTGCGATCCAGCCCACCCTGGTGAAGTGGTGCGATCCAGCCCACCCTGGGGAAGTAGTGTGATCCAACCCACCCTGGGGAAGTAGTGTGATCCAGCCCACCCTGGGGAAGTGGTGCGATCCAGCCCACCCTGGGGAAGTCGTGCGATCCAGCCCACCCTTCGGAAGTAGTGTGATCCAGCCCACCCTGGGGAAGTAGTGTGATCCAGCCCACCCTGGGGAAGTAGTGTGATCCAGCCCACCCTGGGGAAGTGGTGCGATCCAGTCCACCCTGGGGAAGTAGTGTGATCCAGCTCACCCTGGGGAAGTATTGTGATCCAGCCCAACCTGGGGAAGGGGAAGTGGTATGATCCAGCCCACCCTGGGGAAGTAGTGTGATCCAGCCCACCCTGGGGAAGTAGTGTGATCCAACCCACCCTGGGGAAGTAGTGTGATCCAGCCCACCCTGGGGAAGTGGTGCGATCCAGCCCACCCTGGGGAAGTCGTGCGATCCAGCCCACCCTTGGGAAGTAGTGTGATCCAGCCCACCCTGGGGAAGTAGTGTGATCCAGCCCACCCTGGGGAAGTAGTGTGATCCAGCCCACCCTGGGGAAGTGGTGCGATCCAGTCCACCCTGGGGAAGTAGTGTGATCCAGCACACCCTGGGGAAGTATTGTGATCCAGCCCAACCTGGGGAAGGGGAAGTGGTATGATCCAGCCCACCCTGGGGAAGTAGTGTGATCCAGCCCACCCTGGGGAAGTATTGTGATTCAGCCCAACCTGGGGAAGGGGAATTGGTATGATCCAGCCCACCCTGGGGAAGTAGTGTGATCCAGCCCACCCTGGGGAAGGAGTGTGATCCAACCCACCCTGGGGAAGTAGTGTGATCCAGCCCACCCTGGGGAAGTAGTGTGATCCAGCCCACCCTGGGGAAGTAGTGTGATCCAGCACACCCTGGGGAAGTATTGTGATCCAGCCCAACCTGGGGAAGGGGAAGTGGTATGATCCAGCCCACACAGGGGAAGTAGTGTGATCTAGCCCACCCTGGGGAAGTGGTGCGATCCAGCCCACCCTGGGGAAGTAGTGCGATCCAGCCCACGCTGGGGAAGTATTGTGATCCAGCCCACCCTGGGGAAGGGGAATTGGTATGAACCAGCCCACCCTGGGGAAGTATTGTGATCCAGCCCACCCTGGGGAAGGGGAAGGGATATGATCCAGCCCACCCTGTGGAAGTAGTGTGATCTAGCCCACCCTGGGGAAGTGGTGCGATCCAGCCCACCCTGGTGAAGTGGTGCGATCCAGCCCACCCTGGGGAAGTAGTGTGATCCAGCCCACCCTGGGGAAGTAGTGTAATCCAGCCCACCCTGGGGAAGTGGTGCGATCCAGCCCACCCTGGGGAAGTGGTGCGATCCAGCCCACCCTGGGGAAGTAGTGTGATCCAGCCCACTATGGGGAAGGAGTGTGATCCAGCCCACCCTGGGGAAGTAGTGTGATCCAGCCCACCCTGGGGAAGTATTGTGATCCAGCCCACCCTGGGGAAGGGGAAGGGATATGATCCAGCCCACCCTGGGGAAGTAGTGTGATCTAGCCCACCCTGGGGATGTGGTGCGATCCAGCCCACCCTGGTGAAGTGGTGCGATCCAGCCCACCCTGGGGTAGTGGTGCGATCCAGCCCACCCTGGGGAAGTAGTGTGATCCAGCCCACCCTGGGCAAGTACTGTGATCCAGCCCACCCTGGGGAATTATTGTGATACAGCCCACCCTGGGGAAGTAGTGTGATCCAGCCCACCCTGGGGAAGTAGTGTGAACCAGCCCACCCTGGGGAAGTAGTGTGATCCAGCCCACCCTGGGGAAGTAGTGTGATCCAGCCCACCCTGGGGAAGTAGTGTGATCCAGCCCACCCTGGGGAAGGAGTGTGATCCAGCCCACCCTGGGGAAGTAGTGTGATCCAGCCCACCCTGGGGAAGTATTGTGATCCAGCCCACCCTGGGGAAGGGGAAGGGATATGATCCAGCCCACCCTGGGGAAGTAGTGTGATCTAGCCCACCCTGGGGAAGTGGTGCGATCCAGCCCACCCTGGTGAAGTGGTGCGATCCAGCCCACCCTGGGGAAGTAGTGTGATCCAACCCACCCTGGGGAAGTAGTGTGATCCAGCCCACCCTGGGGAAGTGGTGCGATCCAGCCCACCCTGGGGAAGTCGTGCGATCCAGCCCACCCTTCGGAAGTAGTGTGATCCAGCCCACCCTGGGGAAGTAGTGTGATCCAGCCCACCCTGGGGAAGTAGTGTGATCCAGCCCACCCTGGGGAAGTGGTGCGATCCAGTCCACCCTGGGGAAGTAGTGTGATCCAGCTCACCCTGGGGAAGTATTGTGATCCAGCCCAACCTGGGGAAGGGGAAGTGGTATGATCCAGCCCACCCTGGGGAAGTAGTGTGATCCAGCCCACCCTGGGGAAGTAGTGTGATCCAGCCCACCCTGGGGAAGTAGTGTAATCCAGCCCACCCTGGGGAAGTGGTGCGATCCAGCCCACCCTGGGGAAGTGGTGCGATCCAGCCCACCCTGGGGAAGTAGTGTGATCCAGCCCACTATGGGGAAGGAGTGTGATCCAGCCCACCCTGGGGAAGTAGTGTGATCCAGCCCACCCTGGGGAAGTATTGTGATCCAGCCCACCCTGGGGAAGGGGAAGGGATATGATCCAGCCCACCCTGGGGAAGTAGTGTGATCTAGCCCACCCTGGGGATGTGGTGCGATCCAGCCCACCCTGGTGAAGTGGTGCGATCCAGCCCACCCTGGGGTAGTGGTGCGATCCAGCCCACCCTGGGGAAGTAGTGTGATCCAGCCCACCCTGGGCAAGTACTGTGATCCAGCCCACCCTGGGGAATTATTGTGATACAGCCCACCCTGGGGAAGTAGTGTGATCCAGCCCACCCTGGGGAAGTAGTGTGAACCAGCCCACCCTGGGGAAGTAGTGTGATCCAGCCCACCCTGGGGAAGTAGTGTGATCCAGCCCACCCTGGGGAAGTAGTGTGATCCAGCCCACCCTGGGGAAGGAGTGTGATCCAGCCCACCCTGGGGAAGTAGTGTGATCCAGCCCACCCTGGGGAAGTATTGTGATCCAGCCCACCCTGGGGAAGGGGAAGGGATATGATCCAGCCCACCCTGGGGAAGTAGTGTGATCTAGCCCACCCTGGGGAAGTGGTGCGATCCAGCCCACCCTGGTGAAGTGGTGCGATCCAGCCCACCCTGGGGAAGTAGTGTGATCCAACCCACCCTGGGGAAGTAGTGTGATCCAGCCCACCCTGGGGAAGTGGTGCGATCCAGCCCACCCTGGGGAAGTCGTGCGATCCAGCCCACCCTTCGGAAGTAGTGTGATCCAGCCCACCCTGGGGAAGTAGTGTGATCCAGCCCACCCTGGGGAAGTAGTGTGATCCAGCCCACCCTGGGGAAGTGGTGCGATCCAGTCCACCCTGGGGAAGTAGTGTGATCCAGCTCACCCTGGGGAAGTATTGTGATCCAGCCCAACCTGGGGAAGGGGAAGTGGTATGATCCAGCCCACCCTGGGGAAGTAGTGTGATCCAGCCCACCCTGGGGAAGTAGTGTGATCCAACCCACCCTGGGGAAGTAGTGTGATCCAGCCCACCCTGGGGAAGTGGTGCGATCCAGCCCACCCTGGGGAAGTCGTGCGATCCAGCCCACCCTTGGGAAGTAGTGTGATCCAGCCCACCCTGGGGAAGTAGTGTGATCCAGCCCACCCTGGGGAAGTAGTGTGATCCAGCCCACCCTGGGGAAGTGGTGCGATCCAGTCCACCCTGGGGAAGTAGTGTGATCCAGCACACCCTGGGGAAGTATTGTGATCCAGCCCAACCTGGGGAAGGGGAAGTGGTATGATCCAGCCCACCCTGGGGAAGTAGTGTGATCCAGCCCACCCTGGGGAAGTATTGTGATTCAGCCCAACCTGGGGAAGGGGAATTGGTATGATCCAGCCCACCCTGGGGAAGTAGTGTGATCCAGCCCACCCTGGGGAAGGAGTGTGATCCAACCCACCCTGGGGAAGTAGTGTGATCCAGCCCACCCTGGGGAAGTAGTGTGATCCAGCCCACCCTGGGGAAGTAGTGTGATCCAGCACACCCTGGGGAAGTATTGTGATCCAGCCCAACCTGGGGAAGGGGAAGTGGTATGATCCAGCCCACACAGGGGAAGTAGTGTGATCTAGCCCACCCTGGGGAAGTGGTGCGATCCAGCCCACCCTGGGGAAGTAGTGCGATCCAGCCCACGCTGGGGAAGTATTGTGATCCAGCCCACCCTGGGGAAGGGGAATTGGTATGAACCAGCCCACCCTGGGGAAGTATTGTGATCCAGCCCACCCTGGGGAAGGGGAAGGGATATGATCCAGCCCACCCTGTGGAAGTAGTGTGATCTAGCCCACCCTGGGGAAGTGGTGCGATCCAGCCCACCCTGGTGAAGTGGTGCGATCCAGCCCACCCTGGGGAAGTAGTGTGATCCAGCCCACCCTGGGGAAGTAGTGTAATCCAGCCCACCCTGGGGAAGTGGTGCGATCCAGCCCACCCTGGGGAAGTGGTGCGATCCAGCCCACCCTGGGGAAGTAGTGTGATCCAGCCCACTATGGGGAAGGAGTGTGATCCAGCCCACCCTGGGGAAGTAGTGTGATCCAGCCCACCCTGGGGAAGTATTGTGATCCAGCCCACCCTGGGGAAGGGGAAGGGATATGATCCAGCCCACCCTGGGGAAGTAGTGTGATCTAGCCCACCCTGGGGATGTGGTGCGATCCAGCCCACCCTGGTGAAGTGGTGCGATCCAGCCCACCCTGGGGTAGTGGTGCGATCCAGCCCACCCTGGGGAAGTAGTGTGATCCAGCCCACCCTGGGCAAGTACTGTGATCCAGCCCACCCTGGGGAATTATTGTGATACAGCCCACCCTGGGGAAGTAGTGTGATCCAGCCCACCCTGGGGAAGTAGTGTGAACCAGCCCACCCTGGGGAAGTAGTGTGATCCAGCCCACCCTGGGGAAGTAGTGTGATCCAGCCCACCCTGGGGAAGTAGTGTGATCCAGCCCACCCTGGGGAAGGAGTGTGATCCAGCCCACCCTGGGGAAGTAGTGTGATCCAGCCCACCCTGGGGAAGTATTGTGATCCAGCCCACCCTGGGGAAGGGGAAGGGATATGATCCAGCCCACCCTGGGGAAGTAGTGTGATCTAGCCCACCCTGGGGAAGTGGTGCGATCCAGCCCACCCTGGTGAAGTGGTGCGATCCAGCCCACCCTGGGGAAGTAGTGTGATCCAACCCACCCTGGGGAAGTAGTGTGATCCAGCCCACCCTGGGGAAGTGGTGCGATCCAGCCCACCCTGGGGAAGTCGTGCGATCCAGCCCACCCTTCGGAAGTAGTGTGATCCAGCCCACCCTGGGGAAGTAGTGTGATCCAGCCCACCCTGGGGAAGTAGTGTGATCCAGCCCACCCTGGGGAAGTGGTGCGATCCAGTCCACCCTGGGGAAGTAGTGTGATCCAGCTCACCCTGGGGAAGTATTGTGATCCAGCCCAACCTGGGGAAGGGGAAGTGGTATGATCCAGCCCACCCTGGGGAAGTAGTGTGATCCAGCCCACCCTGGGGAAGTAGTGTGATCCAACCCACCCTGGGGAAGTAGTGTGATCCAGCCCACCCTGGGGAAGTGGTGCGATCCAGCCCACCCTGGGGAAGTCGTGCGATCCAGCCCACCCTTGGGAAGTAGTGTGATCCAGCCCACCCTGGGGAAGTAGTGTGATCCAGCCCACCCTGGGGAAGTAGTGTGATCCAGCCCACCCTGGGGAAGTGGTGCGATCCAGTCCACCCTGGGGAAGTAGTGTGATCCAGCACACCCTGGGGAAGTATTGTGATCCAGCCCAACCTGGGGAAGGGGAAGTGGTATGATCCAGCCCACCCTGGGGAAGTAGTGTGATCCAGCCCACCCTGGGGAAGTATTGTGATTCAGCCCAACCTGGGGAAGGGGAATTGGTATGATCCAGCCCACCCTGGGGAAGTAGTGTGATCCAGCCCACCCTGGGGAAGGAGTGTGATCCAACCCACCCTGGGGAAGTAGTGTGATCCAGCCCACCCTGGGGAAGTAGTGTGATCCAGCCCACCCTGGGGAAGTAGTGTGATCCAGCACACCCTGGGGAAGTATTGTGATCCAGCCCAACCTGGGGAAGGGGAAGTGGTATGATCCAGCCCACACAGGGGAAGTAGTGTGATCTAGCCCACCCTGGGGAAGTGGTGCGATCCAGCCCACCCTGGGGAAGTGGTGCGATCCAGCCCACTATGGGGAAGTTGTGTGATCCAGCCCACCCTGGGGAAGTAGTGTGATACAGCCCACCCTGGGGAAGTAGTGTGATCCAGCCCACCCTGGGGAAGTTGTGTGATCCAGCCCACCCTGGGGAAGTAGTGTGATACAGCCCACCCTGGGGAAGTAGTTAGATCCAGCCCACCCTGGGGAAGGGGAAGGGATATGATCCAGCCCATCCTGGGGAAGTAGTGTGATCTAGCCCACCCTGGGGAAGTGTTGCGATCCAGCCCACCCTGGTGAAGTGGTGCGATCCAGCCCACCCTGGGGAAGTAGTGTGATCCAGCCCACCCTGGGGAAGGGGAAGGGATATGATCCAGCCCACCCTGGGGAAGTGGTGTGATCTAGCCCACCCTGGGGAAGTGGTGCGATCCAGCCCACCCTGGTGAAGTGGTGCGATCCAGCCCACCCTGGGGAAGTAGTGTGATCCAGCCCACCCTGGGGAAGTAGTGTGATACAGCCCACCCTGGGGAAGTGGTGCGATCCAGCCCACCCTGGGGAAGTGGTGCGATCCAGCCCACCCTGGGGAAGTAGTGTGATCCAGCCCACCCTGGGGAAGTACTGTGATCCAGCCCACCCTGGGGAATTATTGTGATACAGCCCACCCTGGGGAAGTAGTGTGATCCAGCCCACCCTGGGGAAGTAGTGTGATCCAGCCCACCCTGGGGAAGTAGTGTGATCCAGCCCACCCTGGGGAAGTAGTGTGATCCAGCCCACCCTGGGGAAGGAGTGTGATCAATCCCACCCTGGGGAAGTAGTGTGATCCAGCACACCCTGGGGAAGTAGTGTGATCCAGCCCACCCTGGGGAAGTAGTGTGATCCAGTCCACCCTGGGGAAGGAGTGTGATCCAGCCCACCCTGGGGAAGTATTGTGATCCAGCCCACCCTGGGGAAGGGGAAGGGATATGATCCAGCCCACCCTGGGGAAGTAGTGTGATCTAGCCCACCCTGGGGAAGTGGTGCGATCCAGCCCACCCTGGTGAAGTGGTGCGATCCAACCCACCCTGGGGAAGTAGTGTGATCCAACCCACCCTGGGGAAGTAGTGTGATCCAGCCCACCCTGGGGAAGTGGTGCGATCCAGCCCACCCTGGGGAAGTCGTGCGATCCAGCCCACCCTTGGGAAGTAGTGTGATCCAGCCCACCCTGGGGAAGTAGTGTGATCCAGCCCACCCTGGGGAAGTAGTGTCATCCAGCCCACCCTGGGGAAGTGGTGCGATCCAGTCCACCCTGGGGAAGTAGTGTGATCCAGCGCACCCTGGGGAAGTATTGTGATCCAGCCCAACCTGGGGAAGGGGAAGTGGTATGATCCAGCACACCCTGGGGAAGTAGTGTGATCCAGCCCACCCTGGGGAAGTATTGTGATTCAGCCCAACCTGGGGAAGGGGAAGTGGTATGATCCAGTCCACCCTTGGGAAGTGGTACGATCCAGCCCACCCTGGGTAAGTAGTGTGATCCAGCCCACCCTGGGGAAGTAGTGCGATCCAGCCCACGCTGGGGAAGTATTGTGATCCAGCCCACCCTGGGGAAGGGGAATTGGTATGAACCAGCCCACCCTGGGGAAGTATTGTGATCCAGCCCACCCTGGGGAAGGGGAAGGGATATGATCCAGCCCACCCTGTGGAAGTAGTGTGATCTAGCCCACCCTGGGGAAGTGGTGCGATGCAGCCCACCCTGGTGAAGTGGTGCGATCCAGCCCACCCTGGGGAAGTAGTGTGATCCAGCCCACCCTGGGGAAGTAGTGTAATCCAGCCCACCCTGGGGAAGTGGTGCGATCCAGCCCACCCTGGGGAAGTGGTGCGATCCAGCCCACCCTGGGGAAGTAGTGTGATCCAGCCCACTATGGGGAAGGAGTGTGATCCAGCCCACCCTGGGGAAGTAGTGTGATCCAGCCCACCCTGGGGAAGTATTGTGATCCAGCCCACCCTGGGGAAGGTAAGGGATATGATCCAGCCCACCCTGGGGAAGTAGTGTGATCTAGCCCACCCTGGGGATGTGGTGCGATCCAGCCCACCCTGGTGAAGTGGTGCGATCCAGCCCACCCTGGGGTAGTGGTGCGATCCAGCCCACCCTGGGGAAGTAGTGTGATCCAGCCCACCCTGGGCAAGTACTGTGATCCAGCCCACCCTGGGGAATTATTGTGATACAGCCCACCCTGGGGAAGTAGTGTGATCCAGCCCACCCTGGGGAAGTAGTGTGAACCAGCCCACCCTGGGGAAGTAGTGTGATCCAGCCCACCCTGGGGAAGTAGTGTGATCCAGCCCACCCTGGGGAAGTAGTGTGATCCAGCCCACCCTGGGGAAGGAGTGTGATCCAGCCCACCCTGGGGAAGTAGTGTGATCCAGCCCACCCTGGGGAAGTATTGTGATCCAGCCCACCCTGGGGAAGGGGAAGGGATATGATCCAGCCCACCCTGGGGAAGTAGTGTGATCTAGCCCACCCTGGGGAAGTGGTGCGATCCAGCCCACCCTGGTGAAGTGGTGCGATCCAGCCCACCCTGGGGAAGTAGTGTGATCCAACCCACCCTGGGGAAGTAGTGTGATCCAGCCCACCCTGGGGAAGTGGTGCGATCCAGCCCACCCTGGGGAAGTCGTGCGATCCAGCCCACCCTTCGGAAGTAGTGTGATCCAGCCCACCCTGGGGAAGTAGTGTGATCCAGCCCACCCTGGGGAAGTAGTGTGATCCAGCCCACCCTGGGGAAGTGGTGCGATCCAGTCCACCCTGGGGAAGTAGTGTGATCCAGCTCACCCTGGGGAAGTATTGTGATCCAGCCCAACCTGGGGAAGGGGAAGTGGTATGATCCAGCCCACCCTGGGGAAGTAGTGTGATCCAGCCCACCCTGGGGAAGTAGTGTGATCCAACCCACCCTGGGGAAGTAGTGTGATCCAGCCCACCCTGGGGAAGTGGTGCGATCCAGCCCACCCTGGGGAAGTCGTGCGATCCAGCCCACCCTTGGGAAGTAGTGTGATCCAGCCCACCCTGGGGAAGTAGTGTGATCCAGCCCACCCTGGGGAAGTAGTGTGATCCAGCCCACCCTGGGGAAGTGGTGCGATCCAGTCCACCCTGGGGAAGTAGTGTGATCCAGCACACCCTGGGGAAGTATTGTGATCCAGCCCAACCTGGGGAAGGGGAAGTGGTATGATCCAGCCCACCCTGGGGAAGTAGTGTGATCCAGCCCACCCTGGGGAAGTATTGTGATTCAGCCCAACCTGGGGAAGGGGAATTGGTATGATCCAGCCCACCCTGGGGAAGTAGTGTGATCCAGCCCACCCTGGGGAAGGAGTGTGATCCAGCCCACCCTGGGGAAGTAGTGTGATCCAGCCCACCCTGGGGAAGTATTGTGATCCAGCCCACCCTGGGGAAGGGGAAGGGATATGATCCAGCCCACCCTGGGGAAGTCGTGTGATCTAGCCCACCCTGGGGAAGTGGTGCGATCCAGCCCACCCTGGTGAAGTGGTGCGATCCAGCCCACCCTGGGGAAGTAGTGTGATCCAGCCCACCCTGGGGAAGTAGTGTGATACAGCCCACCCTGGGGAAGTGGTGCGATCCAGCCCACCCTGGGGAAGTTGTGCGATCCAGCCCACCCTGGGGAAGTAGTGTGATCCAGCCCACCCTGGGGAAGTGGTGCGATCCAGCCCACCCTGGGGAAGTTGTGCGATCCAGCCCACCCTGGGGAAGTAGTGTGATCCAGCCCACCCTGGGGAAGTACTGTGATCCAGCCCACCCTGGGGAAGTAGTGTGATACAGCCCACCCTGGGGAAGTAGTGTGATCCAGCCCACCCTGGGGAAGTAGTGTGATCCAGTCCACCCTGGGGAAGTAGTGTGATCCAGCACACCCTGGGGAAGTATTGTGATCCAGCCCAACCTGGGGAAGGGGAAGTGGTATGATCCAGCCCACCCTGGGGAAGTAGTGTGATCCAGCCCACCCTGGGGAAGTATTGTGATTCAGCCCAACCTGGGGAAGGGGAATTGGTATGATCCAGCCCACCCTGGGGAAGTAGTGTGATCCAGCCCACCCTGGGGAAGGAGTGTGATCCAGCCCACCCTGGGGAAGTAGTGTGATCCAGCCCACCCTGGGGAAGTATTGTGATCCAGCCCACCCTGGGGAAGGGGAAGGGATATGATCCAGCCCACCCTGGGGAAGTCGTGTGATCTAGCCCACCCTGGGGAAGTGGTGCGATCCAGCCCACCCTGGTGAAGTGGTGCGATCCAGCCCACCCTGGGGAAGTAGTGTGATCCAGCCCACCCTGGGGAAGTAGTGTGATACAGCCCACCCTGGGGAAGTGGTGCGATCCAGCCCACCCTGGGGAAGTTGTGCGATCCAGCCCACCCTGGGGAAGTAGTGTGATCCAGCCCACCCTGGGGAAGTACTGTGATCCAGCCCACCCTGGGGAAGTAGTGTGATACAGCCCACCCTGGGGAAGTAGTGTGATCCAGCCCACCCTGGGGAAGTAGTGTGATCCAGCCCACCCTGGGGAAGTAGTGTGATCCAGCCCACCCTGGGGAAGGAGTGTGATCAAGCCCACCCTGGGGAAGTAGTGTGATCCAGCACACCCTGGGGAAGTAGTGTGATCCAGCCCACCCTGGGGAAGTAGTGTGATCCAGCCCACCCTGGGGAAGGAGTGTGATCCAGCCCACCCTGGGGAAGTAGTGTGATCCAGCCCACCCTGGGGAAGTATTGTGATCCAGCCCACCCTGGGGAAGGGGAAGGGATATGATCCAGCCCACCCTGGGGAAGTAGTGTGATCTAGCCCACCCTGGGGAAGTGGTGCGATCCAGCCCACCCTGGTGAAGTGGTGCGATCCAACCCACCCTGGGGAAGTAGTGTGATCCAACCCACCCTGGGGAAGTAGTGTGATCCAGCCCACCCTGGGGAAGTGGTGCGATCCAGCCCACCCTGGGGAAGTCGTGCGATCCAGCCCACCCTTGGGAAGTAGTGTGATCCAGCCCACCCTGGGGAAGTAGTGTGATCCAGCCCAGCCTGGGGAAGTAGTGTCATCCAGCCCACCCTGGGGAAGTGGTGCGATCCAGTCCACCCTGGGGAAGTAGTGTGATCCAGCACACCCTGGGGAAGTAGTGTGATCCAGCCCACCCTGGGGAAGTATTGTGATTCAGCCCAACCTGGGGAAGGGGAAGTGGTATGATCCAGCCCACCCTTGGGAAGTGGTACGATCCAGCCCACCCTGGGTAAGTAGTGTGATCCAGCCCACCCTGGGGAAGTAGTGCGATCCAGCCCACGCTGGGGAAGTATTGTGATCCAGCCCACCCTGGGGAAGGGGAAGTGGTATGAACCAGCCCACCCTGGGGAAGTATTGTGATCCAGCCCATCCTGGGGAAGGGGAAGGGATATGATCCAGCCTACCCTGGGGAAGTCGTGTGATCTAGCCCACCCTGGGGAAGTGGTGCGATCCAGCCCACCCTGGTGAAGTGGTGCGATCCAGCCCACCCTGGGGAAGTAGTGTGATCCAGCCCACCCTGGGGAAGTAGTGTGATACAGCCCACCCTGGGGAAGTGGTGCGATCCAGCCCACCCTGGGGAAGTGGTGCGATCCAGCCCACCCTGGGGAAGTAGTGTGATCCAGCCCACCCTGGGGAAGTACTGTGATCCAGCCCACCCTGGGGAAGTAGTGTGATACAGCCCACCCTGGGGAAGTAGTGTGATCCAGCCCACCCTGGGGAAGTAGTGTGATCCAGCCCACCCTGGGGAAGTAGTGTGATCCAGCCCACCCTGGGGAAGGAGTGTGATCAAGCCCACCCTGGGGAAGTAGTGTGATCCAGCACACCCTGGGGAAGTAGTGTGATCCAGCCCACCCTGGGGAAGTAGTGTGATCCAGCCCACCCTGGGGAAGGAGTGTGATCCAGCCCACCCTGGGGAAGTAGTGTGATCCAGCCCACCCTGGGGAAGTATTGTGATCCAGCCCACCCTGGGAAAGGGGAAGGGATATGATCCAGCCCACCCTGGGGAAGTAGTGTGATCTAGCCCACCCTGGGGAAGTGGTGCGATCCAGCCCACCCTGGTGAAGTGGTGCGATCCAACCCACCCTGGGGAAGTAGTGTGATCCAACCCACCCTGGGGAAGTAGTGTGATCCAGCCCACCCTGGGGAAGTGGTGCGATCCAGCCCACCCTGGGGAAGTCGTGCGATCCAGCCCACCCTTGGGAAGTAGTGTGATCCAGCCCACCCTGGGGAAGTAGTGTGATCCAGCCCAGCCTGGGGAAGTAGTGTCATCCAGCCCACCCTGGGGAAGTGGTGCGATCCAGTCCACCCTGGGGAAGTAGTGTGATCCAGCGCACCCTGGGGAAGTATTGTGATCCAGCCCAACCTGGGGAAGGGGAAGTGGTATGATCCAGCACACCCTGGGGAAGTAGTGTGATCCAGCCCACCCTGGGGAAGTATTGTGATTCAGCCCAACCTGGGGAAGGGGAAGTGGTATGATCCAGCCCACCCTTGGGAAGTGGTACGATCCAGCCCACCCTGGGTAAGTAGTGTGATCCAGCCCACCCTGGGGAAGTAGTGCGATCCAGCCCACGCTGGGGAAGTATTGTGATCCAGCCCACCCTGGGGAAGGGGAAGTGGTATGAACCAGCCCACCCTGGGGAAGTATTGTGATCCAGCCCACCCTGGGGAAGGGGAAGGGATATGATCCAGCCCACCCTGTGGAAGTAGTGTGATCTAGCCCACCCTGGGGAAGTGGTGCGATCCAGCCCACCCTGGTGAAGTGGTGCGATCCAGCACAACCTGGGGAAGTAGTGTTATCCAGCCCACCCTGGGGAAGTAGTGTGATCCAGCCCACCCTGGGGAAGTGGTGCGATCCAGCCCACCCTGGGGAAGTGGTGCGATCCAGCCCACCCTGGGGAAGTAGTGTGATCCAGCCCACTATGGGGAAGGAGTGTGATCCAGCCCACCCTGGGGAAGTAGTGTGATCCAGCCCACCCTGGGGAAGTATTGTGATCCAGCCCACCCTGGGGAAGGGGAAGGGATATGATCCAGCCCACCCTGGGGAAGTAGTGTGATCTAGCCCACCCTGGGGATGTGGTGTGATCCAGCCCACCCTGGTGAAGTGGTGCGATCCAGCCCACCCTGGGGTAGTGGTGCGATCCAGCCCACCCTGGGGAAGTAGTGTGATCCAGCCCACCCTGGGCAAGTACTGTGATCCAGCCCACCCTGGGGAATTATTGTGATACAGCCCACCCTGGGGAAGTAGTGTGATCCAGCCCACCCTGGGGAAGTAGTGTGAACCAGCCCACCCTGGGGAAGTAGTGTGATCCAGCCCACCCTGGGGAAGTAGTGTGATCCGATCCAGCCCACCCTGGGGAAGTAGTGTGATCCAGCCCACCCTGGGGAAGGAGTGTGATCCAGCCCACCCTGGGGAAGTAGTGTGATCCAGCCCACCCTGGGGAAGTATTGTGATCCAGCCCACCCTGGGGAAGGGGAAGGGATATGATCCAGCCCACCCTGGGGAAGTAGTGTGATCTAGCCCACCCTGGGGAAGTGGTGCGATCCAGCCCACCCTGGTGAAGTGGTGCGATCCAGCCCACCCTGGGGAAGTAGTGTGATCCAACCCACCCTGGGGAAGTAGTGTGATCCAGCCCACCCTGGGGAAGTGGTGCGATCCAGCCCACCCTGGGGAAGTCGTGCGATCCAGCCCACCCTTGGGAAGTAGTGTGATCCAGCCCACCCTGGGGAAGTAGTGTGATCCAGCCCACCCTGGGGAAGTAGTGTGATCCAGCCCACCCTGGGGAAGTGGTGCGATCCAGTCCACCCTGGGGAAGTAGTGTGATCCAGCGCACCCTGGGGAAGTATTGTGATCCAGCCCAACCTGGGGAAGGGGAAGTGGTATGATCCAGCCCACCCTGGGGAAGTAGTGTGATCCAGCCCACCCTGGGGAAGTATTGTGATTCAGCCCAACCTGGGGAAGGGGAAGTGGTATGATCCAGCACACCCTTGGGAAGTGGTACGATCCAGCCCACCCTGGGTAAGTAGTGTGATCCAGCCCACCCTGGGGAAGTAGTGCGATCCAGCCCACCCTGGGGAAGTATTGTGATCCAGCCCACCCTGGGGAAGGGGAAGTGGTATGAACCAGCCCACCCTCGGGAAGTATTGTGATCCAGCCCACCCTGGGGAAGGGGAAGGGATATGATCCAGCCCACCCTGTGGAAGTAGTGTGATCTACTTCCCCAATACTTCCCCAGGGTGGGCTGGTTCATACCACTTCCCCTTCCCCAGGGTGGGCTGGATCACACTACTTCCCCAGGGTGGGCTGTATCACACTACTTCCCCAGGGTGGGCTGGATCACACTACTTCCCCAGGGTGGGCTGGATCACACTACTTCCCCAGGGTGGGCTGGATCACACTACTTCCCCAGGGTGGGCTGGATCGCACCACTTCCCCAGGGTGGGCTGGATCGCACCACTTCCCCAGGGTGGGCTGGATCACACTACTTCCCCAGGGTGGGCTGGATCACACTACTTCCCCAGGGTGGGCTGGATCGCACCACTTCCCCAGGGTGGGCTGGATCGTACCACTTCACCAGGGTGGGCTGGATCGCACCACTTCCCCAGGGTGGGCTAGATCACACTACTTCCCCAGGGTGGGCTGGATCATATCCATTCCCCAGGGTGGGCTGGATCGCACCACTTCACCAGGGTGGGCTGGATCTTACCACTTCCCCAGGGTGGGCTAGATCACACTACTTCCCCAGGGTGGGCTGGATCATATCCCTTCCCCTTCCCCAGGGTGGGCTGGATCACACTACTTCCCCAGGGTGGGCTGGTTCATACCACTTCCCCTTCCCCAGGGTGGGCTGGATTGCACTACTTCCTCAGGGTGGGCTGGATCACACCACTTCCCCAGGGTGGGCTGGATCACACTACTTCCCCAGGGTGTGCTGGATCACACTACTTTCCCAGGGTGGGCTGGATCGCACCACTTCCCCAGGGTGGGCTGGATCGCACCACTTCCCCAGGGTGGGCTGGATCACACTACTTCCCCAGGGTGTGCTGGATCACACTACTTCCCCAGGGTGGGCTGGATCGCACCACTTCTTCAGGGTGGGCTAGATCGCACCACTTCATCAGGGTGGGCTGGATCGCACCACTTCCCCAGGGTGGGCTAGATCACACTACTTCCCCAGGGTGGGCTGGATCACACTACTTCCCCAGGGTGGGCTGGATCACACAACTTCCCCATAGTGGGCTGGATCACACTACTTCCCCAGGTTGGGCTGGATCGCACCACTTCCCCAGGGTGGGCTGGATCACACTACTTCCCCAGGGTGGGCTGGATCACACTACTTCCCCAAGGTGGGCTGGATCACACAACTTCCCCATAGTGGGCTGGATCACACTACTTCCCCAGGTTGGGCTGGATCGCACCACTTCCCCAGGGTGGGCTGGATCACACTACTTCCCCAGGGTGGGCTAGATCACACTACTTCCCCAGGGTGGGCTGGATCATATCCCTTCCCCTTCCCCAGGGTGGGCTGGATCACAATACTTCCCCAGGGTGGGCTGGATCACACTACTTCCCCAGGGTGGGCTGGATCATACCACTACCCCTTCCCAAAGGTTGGGCTGGATCACACAACTTCCCCATAGTGGGCTGGATCACACTACTTCCCCAGGTTGGGCTGGATAGCACCACTTCCCCAGGGTGGGCTGGATCACACTACTTCCCCAGGTTGGGCTGGATCGCACCACTTCCCCAGGGTGGGCTGGATCACACTACTTCCCCAGGGTGGGCTGGATCACACTACTTCCCCAGGGTGGGCTGGATCACACAACTTCCCCATAGTGGGCTGGATCACACTACTTCCCCACGTTGGGCTGGATCGCACCACTTCCCCAGGGTGGGCTGGATCACACTACTTCCCCAGGGTGGGCTGGATCACACTACTTCCCCAGGGTGGGCTCGATCACACAACTTCCCCATAGTGGGCTGGATCACACTACTTCCCCAGGTTGGGCTAGATCGCACCACTTCCCCAGGGTGGGCTGGATCACACTACTTCCCCAGGGTGGGCTAGATCACACTACTTCCCCAGGGTGGGCTGGATCATATCCCTTTCCCTTCCCCAGGGTGGGCTGGATCACAATACTTCCCCAGGGTGGGCTGGATCACACTACTTCCCCAGGGTGGGCTGAATCATACCACTACCCCTTCCCAAAGGTTGGGCTGGATCACACAACTTCCCCTAGTGGGCTGGATCACACTACTTCCCCAGGTTGGGCTGGATCGCACCACTTCCCCAGGGTGGGCTGGATCACACCACTTCCCCAGGGTGGGCTGGATCGTACCACTTCCCAAGGGTGGGCTGGATCATACCACTTCCCCTTCCCCAGGTTGGGCTGAATCACACTACTTCCCCAGGGTGGGCTGGATCAAACTACTTCCCCAGGGTGGGCTGGATCATACCACTTCACCTTCCCCAGGTTGGGCTGGATCACAATACTTCCCCAGGGTGCACTGGATCACACTACTTCCCCAGGGTGGACTGGATCGCACCACTTCCCCAGGGTGGGCTGGATCACACTACTTCCCCAGGGTGGGCTGGATCACACTACTTCCCCAGGGTGGGCTGGATCACACTACTTCCCCAGAGTGGGCTCGATCACACAACTTCCCCATAGTGGGCTGGATCACACTACTTCCCCAGGTTGGGCTGGATCGCACCACTTCCCCAGGGTGGGCTGGATCACACTACTTCCCCAGGGTGGGCTAGATCACACTACTTCCCCAGCGTGGGCTGGATCATATCCCTTCCCCTTCCCCAGGGTGGGCTGGATCACAATACTTCCCCAGGGTGGGCTGGATCACACTACTTCCCCAGGGTGGGCTGCATCAAAACACTTCCCCTTCCCCAGAGTGGGCTGGATAATACTACTTCCCCAGGGTGGGCTGTATCACACTACTTCCCCAGGGTGGGCTGGATCACACTACTTCCCCAGGTTGGGCTGGATCGCACCACTTCCCCAGGGTGGGCTGGATCACACTACTTCCCCAGGGTGGGCTGGATCACACTACTTCCCCAGGGTGGGCTGGATCACACAACTTCCCCATAGTGGGCTGGATCACACTACTTCCCCAGGTTGGGCTGGATCGCACCACTTCCCCAGGGTGGGCTGGATCACACTACTTCCCCAGGGTGGGCTAGATCACACTACTTCCCCAGGGTGGGCTGGATCATATCCCTTCCCCTTCCCCAGGGTGGGCTGGATCACAATACTTCCCCAGTGTGGGCTGGATCACACTACTTCCCCAGGGTGGGCTGCATCATACCACTACCCCTTCCCCAGGTTGGGCTGGATCACACAACTTCCCCATAGTGGGCTGGATCACACTACTTCCCCAGGTTGGGCTGGATCGCACCACTTCCCCAGGGTGGGCTGGATCACACTACTTCCCCAGGGTGGGCTGGATCGTACCACTTCCCAAGGGTGGGCTGGATCATACCACTTCCCCTTCCCCAGGTTGGGCTGAATCACAATACTTCCCCAGGGTGGGCTGGATCACACTACTTCCCCAGGGTGAGCTGGATCATACCACTTCCCCTTCCCCAGGTTGGGCTGGATCACACCACTTCCCCAGGGTGCGCTGGATCACACGACTTCCCCAGGGTGGGCTGGATCACACTACTTCCCCAGGGTGGGCTGGATCGCACCACTTCCCCAGGGTGGGCTGGATCGCACCACTTCCGCAGGGTGGGCTGGATCACACTACTTCCCCAGGGTGGGCTGGATCACACTACTTCCCCAGGGTGGGCTGGATCGCACCACTTCCCCAGGGTGGGCTGGATCGCACCACTTCCCCAGGGTGGGCTAGATCACACTACTTCCCCAGGGTGGGCTGGATCATATCCCTTCCCCTTCCCCAGGGTGGGCTGGATCACACTACTTCCCCAGGGTGGGCTGGATCATATCCCTTCCCCTTCCCCAGGGTGGGCTGGATCACACTACTTCCCCAAGGTGGACTGGATCGCACCACTTCCCCAGGGTGGGCTGGATCACACTAATTCCCCAGGGTGGGCTGGATCACACTCCTTCCCCAGGGTGGGCTGGATCACACTACTTCCCCAGGGTGGGCTGGATCACACTACTTCCCCAGGTTGGGCTGGATCGCACCACTTCCCCAGGGTGGGCTGGATCACACTACTTCCCCGGGGTGGGCTGGATCACACTACTTCCCCAGGGTGGGCTGGATCACACAACTTCCCCATAGTGGGCTGGATCCTACCACTTCCCCAGGGTGGGCTGGATCGCACCACTTCCCCAGGGTGGGCTGGATCGCACCACTTCCCCAGGGTGGGCTAGATCACACTACTTCCCCAGGGTGGGCTGGATCATATCCCTTCCCCTTCCCCAGGGTGTGCTGGATCACAATACTTCCCCAGGGTGGGCTGGTTCAAACCACTTCCCCTTCCCCAGGGTGGGCTGGTTCAAACCACTTCCCCTTCCCCAGGGTGGGCTGGATCACAATACTTCCCCAGGGTGGGCTGGATCGCACTACTTCCCCCGGGTGGGCTGGATCACACTACTTCCCCAGGGTTGGCTGGATCACACTACTTCCCCAGGGTGGGCTGGATCACACAACTTCCCCATAGTGGGCTGGATCACACTACTTCCCCAGGTTGGGCTGGATCGCACCACTTCCCCAGGGTGGGCTGGATCACACTACTTCCCCAGGGTGGGCTAGATCACACTACTTCCCCAGGGTGGGCTGGATCACATCCCTTCCCCTTCCCCAGGGTGGGCTGGATCACAATACTTCCCCAGGGTGGGCTGGATCACAGTACTTCCCCAGGGTGGGCTGCATCATACCACTACCCCTTCCCCAGGTTGGGCTGGATCACACAACTTCCCCATAGTGGGCTGGATCACACTACTTCCCCAGGTTGGGCTCGATCGCACCACTTCCCCAGGGTGGGCTGGATCACACTACTTCCCCAGGTTGGGCTGGATCGCACCACTTCCCCAGGGTGGGCTGGATCACACTACTTCCCCAGGGTGGGCTGGATCACACTACTTCCCCAGGGTGGGCTGGATCACACAACTTCCCCATAGTGGGCTGGATCACACTACTTTCCCCAGGTTGGGCTGGATCGCACCACTTCCCCAGGGTGGGCTGGATCACACTACTTCCCCAGGGTGGGCTGGATCGCACCACTTCCCCAGGGTGGGCTGGATCGCACCACTTCACCAGGGTGGGCTGGATCGCACCACTTCCCCAGGGTTTGCTAGATCACACTACTTCCCAAGGGTGGGCTGGATCATATCCCTTCCCCTTCCCCAGGGTGGGCTGGATCACAATACTTCCCCAGGGTGGGCTGGATCACACTACTTCCCCAGGGTGGGCTGGATCACACTACTTCCCCAGGGTGGGCTGGATAATACTACTTCCCCAGGGTGGGCTAGATCACACTACTTCCCCAGGGTGGGCTGGATCATATCCCTTCCCCTTCCCCAGGGTGTGCTGGATCACAATACTTCCCCAGGGTGGGCTGGATCACACTACTCCCCCAGGGTGGGCTGGATCACACAACTTCCCCTTAGGGGGCTGGATCACACTACTTCCACAGGTTGGGCTGGATCGCACCACTTCCCCAGGGTGGGCTGGATCACACTACTTCCCCAGGGTGGGCTAGATCACACTACTTCCCCAGGGTGGGCTGGATCATACCACTTCCCCTTCCCCAGGGTGGGCTGGATCACAATACTTCCCCAGGGTGGGCTTGATCACACTACTTCCCCAAGGTGGGCTGGATCACACTACCTCCCCAGGGTTGGCTGGATCGCACCACTTCCCCAGGGTGGGCTGGATCGCACCACTTCACCAGGGTGGGCTGGATCTTACCACTTCCCCAGGGTGGGCTAGATCACACTACTTCCCCAGGGTGGGCTGGATCATATCCCTTCCCCTTCCCCAGGGTGTGCTGGATCACAATACTTCCCCAGGGTGGGCTGGTTCAAACCACTTCCCCTTCCCCAGGGTGGGCTGGTTCAAACCACTTCCCCTTCCCCAGGGTGGGCTGGATCACACCACTTCCCCAGGGTGGGCTGGATCACACTACTTCCCCAGGGTGTGCTGGATCACACTACTTTCCCAGGGTGGGCTGGATCGCACCACTTCCCCAGGGTGGGCTGGATCGCACCACTTCCCCAGGGTGGGCTGGATCACACTACTTCCCCAGGGTGTGCTGGATCACACTACTTCCCCAGGGTGGGCTGGATCGCACCACTTCTTCAGGGTGGGCTAGATCGCACCACTTCATCAGGGTGGGCTGGATCGCACCACTTCCCCAGGGTGGGCTAGATCACACTACTTCCCCAGGGTGGGCTGGATCACACTACTTCCCCAGGGTGGGCTGGATCACACAACTTCCCCATAGTGGGCTGGATCACACTACTTCCCCAGGTTGGGCTGGATCGCACCACTTCCCCAGGGTGGGCTGGATCACACTACTTCCCCAGGGTGGGCTGGATCACACTACTTCCCCAAGGTGGGCTGGATCACACAACTTCCCCATAGTGGGCTGGATCACACTACTTCCCCAGGTTGGGCTGGATCGCACCACTTCCCCAGGGTGGGCTGGATCACACTACTTCCCCAGGGTGGGCTAGATCACACTACTTCCCCAGGGTGGGCTGGATCATATCCCTTCCCCTTCCCCAGGGTGGGCTGGATCACAATACTTCCCCAGGGTGGGCTGGATCACACTACTTCCCCAGGGTGGGCTGGATCATACCACTACCCCTTCCCAAAGGTTGGGCTGGATCACACAACTTCCCCATAGTGGGCTGGATCACACTACTTCCCCAGGTTGGGCTGGATAGCACCACTTCCCCAGGGTGGGCTGGATCACACTACTTCCCCAGGTTGGGCTGGATCGCACCACTTCCCCAGGGTGGGCTGGATCACACTACTTCCCCAGGGTGGGCTGGATCACACTACTTCCCCAGGGTGGGCTGGATCACACAACTTCCCCATAGTGGGCTGGATCACACTACTTCCCCACGTTGGGCTGGATCGCACCACTTCCCCAGGGTGGGCTGGATCACACTACTTCCCCAGGGTGGGCTGGATCACACTACTTCCCCAGGGTGGGCTCGATCACACAACTTCCCCATAGTGGGCTGGATCACACTACTTCCCCAGGTTGGGCTAGATCGCACCACTTCCCCAGGGTGGGCTGGATCACACTACTTCCCCAGGGTGGGCTAGATCACACTACTTCCCCAGGGTGGGCTGGATCATATCCCTTTCCCTTCCCCAGGGTGGGCTGGATCACAATACTTCCCCAGGGTGGGCTGGATCACACTACTTCCCCAGGGTGGGCTGAATCATACCACTACCCCTTCCCAAAGGTTGGGCTGGATCACACAACTTCCCCTAGTGGGCTGGATCACACTACTTCCCCAGGTTGGGCTGGATCGCACCACTTCCCCAGGGTGGGCTGGATCACACCACTTCCCCAGGGTGGGCTGGATCGTACCACTTCCCAAGGGTGGGCTGGATCATACCACTTCCCCTTCCCCAGGTTGGGCTGAATCACACTACTTCCCCAGGGTGGGCTGGATCAAACTACTTCCCCAGGGTGGGCTGGATCATACCACTTCACCTTCCCCAGGTTGGGCTGGATCACAATACTTCCCCAGGGTGCACTGGATCACACTACTTCCCCAGGGTGGACTGGATCGCACCACTTCCCCAGGGTGGGCTGGATCACACTACTTCCCCAGGGTGGGCTGGATCACACTACTTCCCCAGGGTGGGCTGGATCACACTACTTCCCCAGAGTGGGCTCGATCACACAACTTCCCCATAGTGGGCTGGATCACACTACTTCCCCAGGTTGGGCTGGATCGCACCACTTCCCCAGGGTGGGCTGGATCACACTACTTCCCCAGGGTGGGCTAGATCACACTACTTCCCCAGGGTGGGCTGGATCATATCCCTTCCCCTTCCCCAGGGTGGGCTGGATCACAATACTTCCCCAGGGTGGGCTGGATCACACTACTTCCCCAGGGTGGGCTGCATCAAAACACTTCCCCTTCCCCAGAGTGGGCTGGATAATACTACTTCCCCAGGGTGGGCTGTATCACACTACTTCCCCAGGGTGGGCTGGATCACACTACTTCCCCAGGTTGGGCTGGATCGCACCACTTCCCCAGGGTGGGCTGGATCACACTACTTCCCCAGGGTGGGCTGGATCACACTACTTCCCCAGGGTGGGCTGGATCACACAACTTCCCCATAGTGGGCTGGATCACACTACTTCCCCAGGTTGGGCTGGATCGCACCACTTCCCCAGGGTGGGCTGGATCACACTACTTCCCCAGGGTGGGCTAGATCACACTACTTCCCCAGGGTGGGCTGGATCATATCCCTTCCCCTTCCCCAGGGTGGGCTGGATCACAATACTTCCCCAGTGTGGGCTGGATCACACTACTTCCCCAGGGTGGGCTGCATCATACCACTACCCCTTCCCCAGGTTGGGCTGGATCACACAACTTCCCCATAGTGGGCTGGATCACACTACTTCCCCAGGTTGGGCTGGATCGCACCACTTCCCCAGGGTGGGCTGGATCACACTACTTCCCCAGGGTGGGCTGGATCGTACCACTTCCCAAGGGTGGGCTGGATCATACCACTTCCCCTTCCCCAGGTTGGGCTGAATCACAATACTTCCCCAGGGTGGGCTGGATCACACTACTTCCCCAGGGTGAGCTGGATCATACCACTTCCCCTTCCCCAGGTTGGGCTGGATCACACCACTTCCCCAGGGTGCGCTGGATCACACGACTTCCCCAGGGTGGGCTGGATCACACTACTTCCCCAGGGTGGGCTGGATCGCACCACTTCCCCAGGGTGGGCTGGATCGCACCACTTCCGCAGGGTGGGCTGGATCACACTACTTCCCCAGGGTGGGCTGGATCACACTACTTCCCCAGGGTGGGCTGGATCGCACCACTTCCCCAGGGTGGGCTGGATCGCACCACTTCCCCAGGGTGGGCTAGATCACACTACTTCCCCAGGGTGGGCTGGATCATATCCCTTCCCCTTCCCCAGGGTGGGCTGGATCACACTACTTCCCCAGGGTGGGCTGGATCATATCCCTTCCCCTTCCCCAGGGTGGGCTGGATCACACTACTTCCCCAAGGTGGACTGGATCGCACCACTTCCCCAGGGTGGGCTGGATCACACTAATTCCCCAGGGTGGGCTGGATCACACTCCTTCCCCAGGGTGGGCTGGATCACACTACTTCCCCAGGGTGGGCTGGATCACACTACTTCCCCAGGTTGGGCTGGATCGCACCACTTCCCCAGGGTGGGCTGGATCACACTACTTCCCCGGGGTGGGCTGGATCACACTACTTCCCCAGGGTGGGCTGGATCACACAACTTCCCCATAGTGGGCTGGATCCTACCACTTCCCCAGGGTGGGCTGGATCGCACCACTTCCCCAGGGTGGGCTGGATCGCACCACTTCCCCAGGGTGGGCTAGATCACACTACTTCCCCAGGGTGGGCTGGATCATATCCCTTCCCCTTCCCCAGGGTGTGCTGGATCACAATACTTCCCCAGGGTGGGCTGGTTCAAACCACTTCCCCTTCCCCAGGGTGGGCTGGTTCAAACCACTTCCCCTTCCCCAGGGTGGGCTGGATCACAATACTTCCCCAGGGTGGGCTGGATCGCACTACTTCCCCCGGGTGGGCTGGATCACACTACTTCCCCAGGGTTGGCTGGATCACACTACTTCCCCAGGGTGGGCTGGATCACACAACTTCCCCATAGTGGGCTGGATCACACTACTTCCCCAGGTTGGGCTGGATCGCACCACTTCCCCAGGGTGGGCTGGATCACACTACTTCCCCAGGGTGGGCTAGATCACACTACTTCCCCAGGGTGGGCTGGATCACATCCCTTCCCCTTCCCCAGGGTGGGCTGGATCACAATACTTCCCCAGGGTGGGCTGGATCACAGTACTTCCCCAGGGTGGGCTGCATCATACCACTACCCCTTCCCCAGGTTGGGCTGGATCACACAACTTCCCCATAGTGGGCTGGATCACACTACTTCCCCAGGTTGGGCTCGATCGCACCACTTCCCCAGGGTGGGCTGGATCACACTACTTCCCCAGGTTGGGCTGGATCGCACCACTTCCCCAGGGTGGGCTGGATCACACTACTTCCCCAGGGTGGGCTGGATCACACTACTTCCCCAGGGTGGGCTGGATCACACAACTTCCCCATAGTGGGCTGGATCACACTACTTTCCCCAGGTTGGGCTGGATCGCACCACTTCCCCAGGGTGGGCTGGATCACACTACTTCCCCAGGGTGGGCTGGATCGCACCACTTCCCCAGGGTGGGCTGGATCGCACCACTTCACCAGGGTGGGCTGGATCGCACCACTTCCCCAGGGTTTGCTAGATCACACTACTTCCCAAGGGTGGGCTGGATCATATCCCTTCCCCTTCCCCAGGGTGGGCTGGATCACAATACTTCCCCAGGGTGGGCTGGATCACACTACTTCCCCAGGGTGGGCTGGATCACACTACTTCCCCAGGGTGGGCTGGATAATACTACTTCCCCAGGGTGGGCTAGATCACACTACTTCCCCAGGGTGGGCTGGATCATATCCCTTCCCCTTCCCCAGGGTGTGCTGGATCACAATACTTCCCCAGGGTGGGCTGGATCACACTACTCCCCCAGGGTGGGCTGGATCACACAACTTCCCCTTAGGGGGCTGGATCACACTACTTCCACAGGTTGGGCTGGATCGCACCACTTCCCCAGGGTGGGCTGGATCACACTACTTCCCCAGGGTGGGCTAGATCACACTACTTCCCCAGGGTGGGCTGGATCATACCACTTCCCCTTCCCCAGGGTGGGCTGGATCACAATACTTCCCCAGGGTGGGCTTGATCACACTACTTCCCCAAGGTGGGCTGGATCACACTACCTCCCCAGGGTTGGCTGGATCGCACCACTTCCCCAGGGTGGGCTGGATCGCACCACTTCACCAGGGTGGGCTGGATCTTACCACTTCCCCAGGGTGGGCTAGATCACACTACTTCCCCAGGGTGGGCTGGATCATATCCCTTCCCCTTCCCCAGGGTGTGCTGGATCACAATACTTCCCCAGGGTGGGCTGGTTCAAACCACTTCCCCTTCCCCAGGGTGGGCTGGTTCAAACCACTTCCCCTTCCCCAGGGTGGGCTGGATCACAATACTTCCCCAGGGTGGGCTGGATCGCACTACTTCCCCCGGGTGGGCTGGATCACACTACTTCCCCAGGGTTGGCTGGATCACACTACTTCCCCAGGGTGGGCTGGATCACACAACTTCCCCATAGTGGGCTGGATCACACTACTTCCCCAGGTTGGGCTGGATCGCACCACTTCCCCAGGGTGGGCTGGATCACACTACTTCCCCAGGGTGGGCTAGATCACACTACTTCCCCAGGGTGGGCTGGATCACATCCCTTCCCCTTCCCCAGGGTGGGCTGGATCACAATACTTCCCCAGGGTGGGCTGGATCACAGTACTTCCCCAGGGTGGGCTGCATCATACCACTACCCCTTCCCCAGGTTGGGCTGGATCACACAACTTCCCCATAGTGGGCTGGATCACACTACTTCCCCAGGTTGGGCTCGATCGCACCACTTCCCCAGGGTGGGCTGGATCACACTACTTCCCCAGGTTGGGCTGGATCGCACCACTTCCCCAGGGTGGGCTGGATCACACTACTTCCCCAGGGTGGGCTGGATCACACTACTTCCCCAGGGTGGGCTGGATCACACAACTTCCCCATAGTGGGCTGGATCACACTACTTTCCCCAGGTTGGGCTGGATCGCACCACTTCCCCAGGGTGGGCTGGATCACACTACTTCCCCAGGGTGGGCTGGATCGCACCACTTCCCCAGGGTGGGCTGGATCGCACCACTTCACCAGGGTGGGCTGGATCGCACCACTTCCCCAGGGTTTGCTAGATCACACTACTTCCCAAGGGTGGGCTGGATCATATCCCTTCCCCTTCCCCAGGGTGGGCTGGATCACAATACTTCCCCAGGGTGGGCTGGATCACACTACTTCCCCAGGGTGGGCTGGATCACACTACTTCCCCAGGTTGGGCTGGATCGCACCACTTCCCCAGGGTGGGCTGGATCACACTACTTCCCCAGGGTGGGCTGGATCACACTACTTCCCCAGGGTGGGCTGGATCACACAACTTCCCCATAGTGGGCTGGATCACACTACTTTCCCCAGGTTGGGCTGGATCGCACCACTTCCCCAGGGTGGGCTGGATCACACTACTTCCCCAGGGTGGGCTGGATCGCACCACTTCCCCAGGGTGGGCTGGATCGCACCACTTCACCAGGGTGGGCTGGATCGCACCACTTCCCCAGGGTTTGCTAGATCACACTACTTCCCAAGGGTGGGCTGGATCATATCCCTTCCCCTTCCCCAGGGTGGGCTGGATCACAATACTTCCCCAGGGTGGGCTGGATCACACTACTTCCCCAGGGTGGGCTGGATCACACTACTTCCCCAGGGTGGGCTGGATAATACTACTTCCCCAGGGTGGGCTAGATCACACTACTTCCCCAGGGTGGGCTGGATCATATCCCTTCCCCTTCCCCAGGGTGTGCTGGATCACAATACTTCCCCAGGGTGGGCTGGATCACACTACTCCCCCAGGGTGGGCTGGATCACACAACTTCCCCTTAGGGGGCTGGATCACACTACTTCCACAGGTTGGGCTGGATCGCACCACTTCCCCAGGGTGGGCTGGATCACACTACTTCCCCAGGGTGGGCTAGATCACACTACTTCCCCAGGGTGGGCTGGATCATACCACTTCCCCTTCCCCAGGGTGGGCTGGATCACAATACTTCCCCAGGGTGGGCTTGATCACACTACTTCCCCAAGGTGGGCTGGATCACACTACCTCCCCAGGGTTGGCTGGATCGCACCACTTCCCCAGGGTGGGCTGGATCGCACCACTTCACCAGGGTGGGCTGGATCTTACCACTTCCCCAGGGTGGGCTAGATCACACTACTTCCCCAGGGTGGGCTGGATCATATCCCTTCCCCTTCCCCAGGGTGTGCTGGATCACAATACTTCCCCAGGGTGGGCTGGTTCAAACCACTTCCCCTTCCCCAGGGTGGGCTGGTTCAAACCACTTCCCCTTCCCCAGGGTGGGCTGGATCACAATACTTCCCCAGGGTGGGCTGGATCGCACTACTTCCCCCGGGTGGGCTGGATCACACTACTTCCCCAGGGTTGGCTGGATCACACTACTTCCCCAGGGTGGGCTGGATCACACAACTTCCCCATAGTGGGCTGGATCACACTACTTCCCCAGGTTGGGCTGGATCGCACCACTTCCCCAGGGTGGGCTGGATCACACTACTTCCCCAGGGTGGGCTAGATCACACTACTTCCCCAGGGTGGGCTGGATCACATCCCTTCCCCTTCCCCAGGGTGGGCTGGATCACAATACTTCCCCAGGGTGGGCTGGATCACAGTACTTCCCCAGGGTGGGCTGCATCATACCACTACCCCTTCCCCAGGTTGGGCTGGATCACACAACTTCCCCATAGTGGGCTGGATCACACTACTTCCCCAGGTTGGGCTCGATCGCACCACTTCCCCAGGGTGGGCTGGATCACACTACTTCCCCAGGTTGGGCTGGATCGCACCACTTCCCCAGGGTGGGCTGGATCACACTACTTCCCCAGGGTGGGCTGGATCACACTACTTCCCCAGGGTGGGCTGGATCACACAACTTCCCCATAGTGGGCTGGATCACACTACTTTCCCCAGGTTGGGCTGGATCGCACCACTTCCCCAGGGTGGGCTGGATCACACTACTTCCCCAGGGTGGGCTGGATCGCACCACTTCCCCAGGGTGGGCTGGATCGCACCACTTCACCAGGGTGGGCTGGATCGCACCACTTCCCCAGGGTTTGCTAGATCACACTACTTCCCAAGGGTGGGCTGGATCATATCCCTTCCCCTTCCCCAGGGTGGGCTGGATCACAATACTTCCCCAGGGTGGGCTGGATCACACTACTTCCCCAGGGTGGGCTGGATCACACTACTTCCCCAGGGTGGGCTGGATAATACTACTTCCCCAGGGTGGGCTAGATCACACTACTTCCCCAGGGTGGGCTGGATCATATCCCTTCCCCTTCCCCAGGGTGTGCTGGATCACAATACTTCCCCAGGGTGGGCTGGATCACACTACTCCCCCAGGGTGGGCTGGATCACACAACTTCCCCTTAGGGGGCTGGATCACACTACTTCCACAGGTTGGGCTGGATCGCACCACTTCCCCAGGGTGGGCTGGATCACACTACTTCCCCAGGGTGGGCTAGATCACACTACTTCCCCAGGGTGGGCTGGATCATATCCCTTCCCCTTCCGCAGGGTGGGCTGGATCACAATACTTCCCCAGGGTGGGCTGGATCACACTACTTCCCCAGGGTGGGCTGCATCATACCACTACCCCTTCCCCAGGTTGGGCTGGATCACACAACTTCCCCATAGTGGGCTGGATCACACTACTTCCCCAGGTTGGGTTGGATCGCACCACTTCCCCAGGGTGGGCTGGATCACACTACTTCCCCAGGGTGGGCTGGATCGAACCACTTCCCAAGGGTGGGCTGGATCATACCACTTCCCCTTCCCCAGGTTGGGCTGAATCACAATACTTCCCCAGGGTGGGCTGGATCACACTCCTTCCCCAGGGTGGGCTGGATCACACTACTTCCCCAGGGTGGGCTGGATCACACTACTTCCCCAGGGTGAACTGCATCAAACCACTTCCCCTTCCCCAGAGTGGGCTGGATCATACTACTTCCCCAGGGTGGGCTGTATCACACTACTTCCCCAGGGTGGGCTGGATCACACTACTTCCCCAGGTTGGGCTGGATCGCACCACTTCCCCAGGGTGGGCTGGATCACACTACTTCCCCAGGGTGGGCTGGATCACACTACTTCCCCAGGGTGAACTGCATCAAACCACTTCCCCTTCCCCAGAGTGGGCTGGATCATACTACTTCCCCAGGGTGGGCTGTATCACACTACTTCCCCAGGGTGGGCTGGATCACACTACTTCCCCAGGTTGGGCTGGATCGCACCACTTCCCCAGGGTGGGCTGGATCACACTACTTCCCCAGGGTGGGCTGGATCACACTACTTCCCCAGGGTGGGCTGGATGACACAACTTCCCCATAGTGGGCTTGATCCTACCACTTCCCCAGGGTGGGCTGGATCGCACCACTTCCCCAGGGTGGGCTAGATCACACTACTTCCCCAGGGTGGGCTGGATCATATCCCTTCCCCTTCCCCAGGGTGTGCTGGATCACAATACTTCCCCAGGGTGGGCTGGATCACACTACTTCCCCAGGGTGGGCTGGATCGCACCACTTCCCCAGGGTGGGCTGGATCGCACCACTTCACCAGGGTGGGCTGGATCGCACCACTTCCCCAGGGTTGGCTAGATCACACTACTTCCCCAGGGTGGGCTGGATCATATCCCTTCCCCTTCCCCAGGGTGGGCTGGATCACAATACTTCCCCAGGGTGGGCTGGATCACACTACTTCCCCAGGGTGGGCTGGATCACACTACTTCCCCAGGGTGGGCTGGATCACACTACTTCCCCAGGGTGGGCTGGATCACACTACTTCCCCAGGGTGGGCTGCATCAAAACACTTCCCCTTCCCCAGAGTGGGCTGGATAATACTACTTCCCCAGGGTGGGCTGTATCACACTACTTCCCCAGGGTGGGCTGGATCACACTACTTCCCCAGGGTGGGCTGGATCGCACCACTTCCCCAGGGTGGGCTGGATCACACTACTTCCCCAGGGTGGGCTGGATCGTACCACTTCCCAAGGGTGGGCTGGATCATATCACTTCCCCTTCCCCAGGTTGGGCTGAATCACACCACTTCCCCAGGGTGGGCTGGATCACACTACTTCCCCAGGATGGGCTGGATCATACCACTTCCCCTTCCCCAGGTTGGGCTGGATCACAATACTTCCCCAGGGTGCGCTGGATCACACTACTTCCCCAGGGTGGACTGGATCACACCACTTCCCCAGGGTGGGCTGGATCACACGACTTCCCCATGGTGGGCTGGATCACACTACTTCCCCAGGGTGGGCTGGATCACACTACTTCCCCAGGGTGGGCTGGATCGCACCACTTCCCCAGGGTGGGCTGGATCGCACCACTTCCGCAGGGTGGGCTGGATCACACTACTTCCCCAGGGTGGGCTGGATCACACTACTTCCCCAGGGTGGGCTGGATCACACTACTTCCCCAGGGTGGGCTGGATCGCACCACTTCCCCAGGGTGGGCTGGATCGCACCACTTCACCAGGTTGGGCTGGATCATATCCCTTCCCCTTCCCCAGGGTGGGCTGGATCACAATACTTCCCCAGGGTGGGCTGGATCACACTACTTCCCCAGGGTGGGCTGGATCACACTACTTCCCCAGGGTGGGCTGGATCACACTACTTCCCCAGGGTGGGCTGGATCACACTACTTCCCCAGGGTGGGCTGCATCAAAACACTTCCCCTTCCCCAGAGTGGGCTGGATAATACTACTTCCCCAGGGTGGGCTGTATCACACTACTTCCCCAGGGTGGGCTGGATCACACTACTTCCCCAGGTTGGGCTGGAACGCACCACTTCCCCAGGGTGGGCTGGATCACACTACTTCCCCAGGGTGGGCTGGATCACACTACTTCCCCAGGGTGGGCTGGATCACACAACTTCCCCATAGTGGGCTGGATCACACTACTTCCCCAGGTTGGGCTGGATCGCACCACTTCCCCAGGGTGGGCTGGATCACACTACTTCCCCAGGGTGGGCTAGATCACTCTACTTCCCCAGGGTGGGCTGGATCATATCCCTTCCCCTTCCCCAGGGTGGGCTGGATCACAATACTTCCCCAGGGTGGGCTGGATCACACTACTTCCCCAGGGTGGGCTGCATCATACCACTACCCCTTCCCCAGGTTGGGCTGGATCACACAACTTCCCCATAGTGGGCTGTATCACACTACTTCCCCAGGTTGGGCTGGATCGCACCACTTCCCCAGGGTGGGCTGGATCACACTACTTCCCCAGGGTGGGCTGGATCGTACCACTTCCCAAGGGTGGGCTGGATCATACCACTTCCCCTTCCCCAGGTTGGGCTGAATCACACCACTTCCCAGGGTGGGCTGGATCACACTACTTCCCCAGGATGGGCTGGATCATACCACTTCCCCTTCCCCAGGTTGGGCTGGATCACAATACTTCCCCAGGGTGCGCTGGATCACACTACTTCCCCAGGGTGGACTGGATCACACCACTTCCCCAGGGTGGGCTGGATCACACGACTTCCCCATGGTGGGCTGGATCACACTACTTCCCCAGGGTGGGCTGGATCACACTACTTCCCCAGGGTTGGCTGGATCGCACCACTTCCCCAGGGTGGGCTGGATCGCACCACTTCCGCAGGGTGGGCTGGATCACACTACTTCCCCAGGGTGGGCTGGATCACACTACTTCCCCAGGGTGGGCTGGATCGCACCACTTCCCCAGGGTGGGCTGGATCGCACCACTTCCCCAGGGTGGGCTAGATCACACTACTTCCCCAGGGTGGGCTGGATCATATCCCTTCCCCTTCCCCAGGGTGGGCTGGATCACACTACTTCCCCAGGGTAGGCTGGATCATATCCCTTCCCCTTCCCCAGGGTGGGCTGGATCACACTACTTCCCCAGGTTGGACTGGATCGCACCACTTCCCCAGGGTGGGCTGGATCACACTAATTCCCCAGGGTGGGCTGGATCACACTCCTTCCCCAGGGTGGGCTGGATCACACTACTTCCCCAGGGTGGGCTGGATCACACTACTTCCCCAGGGTGAACTGAATCAAACCACTTCCCCTTCCCCAGAGTGGGCTGGATCATACTACTTCCCCAGGGTGGGCTGTATCACACTACTTCCCCAGGGTGGGCTGAATCACACTACTTCCCCAGGTTGGGCTGGATTGCACCACTTCCCCAGGGTGGGCTGGATCACACTACTTTCCCGGGGTGGGCTGGATCACACTACTTCCCCAGGGTGGGCTGGATCACACAACTTCCCCATAGTGGGCTGGATCCTACCACTTCCCCAGGGTGGGCTGGATCGCACCACTTCCCCAGGGTGGGCTGGATCGCACCACTTCCCCAGGGTGGGCTAGATCACACTACTTCCCCAGGGTGGGCTGGATCATATCCCTTCCCCTTCCCCAGGGTGTGCTGGATCACAATACTTCCCCAGGGTGGGCTGGTTCAAACCACTTCCCCTTCCCCAGGGTGGGCTGGATCACAATACTTCCCCAGGGTGGGCTGGATCGCACTACTTCCCCAGGGTGGGCTGGATCACACTACTTCCCCAGGGTGGGCTGGTTCAAACCACTTCCCCTTCCCCAGGGTGGGCTGGATCACAATACTTCCCCAGGGTGGGCTGGATCGCACTACTTCCCCCGGGTGGGCTGGATCACACTACTTCCCCAGGGTGGGCTGGATCGTACAACTTCCCAAGGGTGGGCTGGATCATACCACTTCCCCTTCCCCAGGTTGGGCTGGATCACACTACTTCCCCAGGGTGGGCTGGATCACACGACTTCCCCAGGTTGGGCTGGATCATACCACTTCCCCTTCCCAAGGGTGGGCTGGATCACACTACTTCCCCAGGGTGGGCTAGATCACACTACTTCCCCAGGGTGGGCTGGATCATATCCCTTCCCCTTCCCCAGGGTGGGCTGGATCACAATACTTCCCCAGGGTGGGCTGGATCACACTACTTCCCCAGGGTGGGCTGGATCACACTCCTTCCCCAGGGTGGGCTGGATCACACTACTTCCCCAGGGTGGGCTGGATCACACTACTTCCCCAGGGTGGGCTGGATCACACTACTTCCCCAGGGTGGGCTGGATCACACTACTTCCCCAGGGTGGGCTGGATCACACTACTTCCCCAGGGTGGGCTGGATCACACTACTTTCCCAGGGTGGGCTGCATCAAACCACTTCCCCTTCCCCAGAGTGGGCTGGATCATACTACTTCCCCAGGGTGGGCTGTATCACACTACTTCCCCAGGGTGGGCTGGATCACACTACTTCCCCAGGGTGGACTGGATCGCACCACTTCCCCAGGGTGGGCTGGATCACACTACTTCCCCAGGGTGGGCTGGATCACACTACTTCCCCAGGGTGGGCTGCATCAAACCACTTCCCCAGGGTGGGCTGGATCACACTACTTCCCCAGGGTGGGCTGGATCACACTACTTCCCCAGGGTGGGCTGGATCACACTACTTCCCCAGGGTGGACTGGATCGCACCACTTCCCCAGGGTGGGCTGGATCACACTAATTCCCCAGGGTGGGCTGGATCACACTCCTTCCCCAGGGTGGGCTGGATCACACTACTTCCCCAGGGTGGGCTGGATCACACTACTTCCCCAGGGTGGGCTGGATCACACTACTTCCCCAGGGTGGGCTGGATCACACTACTTCCCCAGGGTGGGCTGCATCAAACCACTTCCCCTTCCCCAGAGTGGGCTGGATCATACTACTTCCCCAGGGTGGGCTGTATCACACTACTTCCCCAGGGTGGGCTGGATCACACTACTTCCCCAGGGTGGACTGGATCGCACCACTTCCCCAGGGTGGGCTGGATCACACTAATTCCCCAGGGTGGGCTGGATCATATGCCTTCCCCTTCCCCAGGGTGGGCTGGATCACACTACTTCCCCAGGGTGGGCTAGATCACACTACTTCCCCAGGGTGGGCTGGATCATATCCCTTCCCCTTCCCCAGGGTGGGCTGGATCACAATACTTCCCCAGGGTGGGCTGGATCACACTACTTCCCCAGGGTGGGCTGGATCATATCCCTTCCCCTTCCCCAGGGTGGGCTGGATCACAATACTTCCCCAGGGTGGGCTGGATCACACTACTTCCCCAGGGTGGGCTGGATCACACTCCTTCCCCAGGGTGGGCTGGATCACACTACTTCCCCAGGGTGGGCTGGATCACACTACTTCCCCAGGGTGGGCTGGATCACACTACTTCCCCAGGGTGGGCTGGATCACACTACTTCCCCAGGGTGGGCTGGATCACACTACTTCCCCAGGGTGGGCTGGATCACACTACTTTCCCAGGGTGGGCTGCATCAAACCACTTCCCCTTCCCCAGAGTGGGCTGGATCATACTACTTCCCCAGGGTGGGCTGTATCACACTACTTCCCCAGGGTGGGCTGGATCACACTACTTCCCCAGGGTGGACTGGATCGCACCACTTCCCCAGGGTGGGCTGGATCACACTAATTCCCCAGGGTGGGCTGGATCACACTCCTTCCCCAGGGTGGGCTGGATCACACTACTTCCCCAGGGTGGGCTGGATCACACTACTTCCCCAGGGTGGGCTGGATCACACTACTTCCCCAGGGTGGGCTGCATCAAACCACTTCCCCTTCCCCAGAGTGGGCTGGATCATACTACTTCCCCAGGGTGGGCTGTATCACACTACTTCCCCAGGGTGGGCTGGATCACACTACTTCCCCAGGGTGGACTGGATCGCACCACTTCCCCAGGGTGGGCTGGATCACACTAATTCCCCAGGGTGGGCTGGATCACACTCCTTCCCCAGGGTGGGCTGTATCACACTACTTCCCCAGGGTGGGCTGGATCACACTACTTCCCCAGGGTGGACTGGATCGCACCACTTCCCCAGGGTGGGCTGGATCACACTAATTCCCCAGGGTGGGCTGGATCACACTCCTTCCCCAGGGTGGGCTGAATCACACTACTTCCCCAGGTTGGGCTGGATCGCACCACTTCCCCAGGGTGGGCTGGATCACACTACTTCCCCAGGGTGGGCTGGATCACACTACTTCCCCAGGGTGAACTGCATCAAACCACTTCCCCTTCCCCAGAGTGGGCTGGATCATACTACTTCCCCAGGGTGGGCTGTATCACACTACTTCCCCAGGGTGGGCTGGATCACACTACTTCCCCAGGTTGGGCTGGATCGCACCACTTCCCCAGGGTGGGCTGGATCACACTACTTCCCCAGGGTGGGCTGGATCACACTACTTCCCCAGGGTGGGCTGGATGACACAACTTCCCCATAGTGGGCTTGATCCTACCACTTCCCCAGGGTGGGCTGGATCGCACCACTTCCCCAGGGTGGGCTAGATCACACTACTTCCCCAGGGTGGGCTGGATCATATCCCTTCCCCTTCCCCAGGGTGTGCTGGATCACAATACTTCCCCAGGGTGGGCTGGATCACACTACTTCCCCAGGGTGGGCTGGATCGCACCACTTCCCCAGGGTGGGCTGGATCGCACCACTTCACCAGGGTGGGCTGGATCGCACCACTTCCCCAGGGTTGGCTAGATCACACTACTTCCCCAGGGTGGGCTGGATCATATCCCTTCCCCTTCCCCAGGGTGGGCTGGATCACAATACTTCCCCAGGGTGGGCTGGATCACACTACTTCCCCAGGGTGGGCTGGATCACACTACTTCCCCAGGGTGGGCTGGATCACACTACTTCCCCAGGGTGGGCTGGATCACACTACTTCCCCAGGGTGGGCTGCATCAAAACACTTCCCCTTCCCCAGAGTGGGCTGGATAATACTACTTCCCCAGGGTGGGCTGTATCACACTACTTCCCCAGGGTGGGCTGGATCACACTACTTCCCCAGGGTGGGCTGGATCGCACCACTTCCCCAGGGTGGGCTGGATCACACTACTTCCCCAGGGTGGGCTGGATCGTACCACTTCCCAAGGGTGGGCTGGATCATATCACTTCCCCTTCCCCAGGTTGGGCTGAATCACACCACTTCCCCAGGGTGGGCTGGATCACACTACTTCCCCAGGATGGGCTGGATCATACCACTTCCCCTTCCCCAGGTTGGGCTGGATCACAATACTTCCCCAGGGTGCGCTGGATCACACTACTTCCCCAGGGTGGACTGGATCACACCACTTCCCCAGGGTGGGCTGGATCACACGACTTCCCCATGGTGGGCTGGATCACACTACTTCCCCAGGGTGGGCTGGATCACACTACTTCCCCAGGGTGGGCTGGATCGCACCACTTCCCCAGGGTGGGCTGGATCGCACCACTTCCGCAGGGTGGGCTGGATCACACTACTTCCCCAGGGTGGGCTGGATCACACTACTTCCCCAGGGTGGGCTGGATCACACTACTTCCCCAGGGTGGGCTGGATCGCACCACTTCCCCAGGGTGGGCTGGATCGCACCACTTCACCAGGTTGGGCTGGATCATATCCCTTCCCCTTCCCCAGGGTGGGCTGGATCACAATACTTCCCCAGGGTGGGCTGGATCACACTACTTCCCCAGGGTGGGCTGGATCACACTACTTCCCCAGGGTGGGCTGGATCACACTACTTCCCCAGGGTGGGCTGGATCACACTACTTCCCCAGGGTGGGCTGCATCAAAACACTTCCCCTTCCCCAGAGTGGGCTGGATAATACTACTTCCCCAGGGTGGGCTGTATCACACTACTTCCCCAGGGTGGGCTGGATCACACTACTTCCCCAGGTTGGGCTGGAACGCACCACTTCCCCAGGGTGGGCTGGATCACACTACTTCCCCAGGGTGGGCTGGATCACACTACTTCCCCAGGGTGGGCTGGATCACACAACTTCCCCATAGTGGGCTGGATCACACTACTTCCCCAGGTTGGGCTGGATCGCACCACTTCCCCAGGGTGGGCTGGATCACACTACTTCCCCAGGGTGGGCTAGATCACTCTACTTCCCCAGGGTGGGCTGGATCATATCCCTTCCCCTTCCCCAGGGTGGGCTGGATCACAATACTTCCCCAGGGTGGGCTGGATCACACTACTTCCCCAGGGTGGGCTGCATCATACCACTACCCCTTCCCCAGGTTGGGCTGGATCACACAACTTCCCCATAGTGGGCTGTATCACACTACTTCCCCAGGTTGGGCTGGATCGCACCACTTCCCCAGGGTGGGCTGGATCACACTACTTCCCCAGGGTGGGCTGGATCGTACCACTTCCCAAGGGTGGGCTGGATCATACCACTTCCCCTTCCCCAGGTTGGGCTGAATCACACCACTTCCCCAGGGTGGGCTGGATCACACTACTTCCCCAGGATGGGCTGGATCATACCACTTCCCCTTCCCCAGGTTGGGCTGGATCACAATACTTCCCCAGGGTGCGCTGGATCACACTACTTCCCCAGGGTGGACTGGATCACACCACTTCCCCAGGGTGGGCTGGATCACACGACTTCCCCATGGTGGGCTGGATCACAATACTTCCCCAGGGTGGGCTGGTTCAAACCACTTCCCCTTCCCCAGGGTGGGCTGGATCACAATACTTCCCCAGGGTGGGCTGGATCGCACTACTTCCCCAGGGTGGGCTGGATCACACTACTTCCCCAGGGTGGGCTGGTTCAAACCACTTCCCCTTCCCCAGGGTGGGCTGGATCACAATACTTCCCCAGGGTGGGCTGGATCGCACTACTTCCCCCGGGTGGGCTGGATCACACTACTTCCCCAGGGTGGGCTGGATCGTACAACTTCCCAAGGGTGGGCTGGATCATACCACTTCCCCTTCCCCAGGTTGGGCTGGATCACACTACTTCCCCAGGGTGGGCTGGATCACACGACTTCCCCAGGTTGGGCTGGATCATACCACTTCCCCTTCCCAAGGGTGGGCTGGATCACACTACTTCCCCAGGGTGGGCTAGATCACACTACTTCCCCAGGGTGGGCTGGATCATATCCCTTCCCCTTCCCCAGGGTGGGCTGGATCACAATACTTCCCCAGGGTGGGCTGGATCACACTACTTCCCCAGGGTGGGCTGGATCACACTCCTTCCCCAGGGTGGGCTGGATCACACTACTTCCCCAGGGTGGGCTGGATCACACTACTTCCCCAGGGTGGGCTGGATCACACTACTTCCCCAGGGTGGGCTGGATCACACTACTTCCCCAGGGTGGGCTGGATCACACTACTTCCCCAGGGTGGGCTGGATCACACTACTTTCCCAGGGTGGGCTGCATCAAACCACTTCCCCTTCCCCAGAGTGGGCTGGATCATACTACTTCCCCAGGGTGGGCTGTATCACACTACTTCCCCAGGGTGGGCTGGATCACACTACTTCCCCAGGGTGGACTGGATCGCACCACTTCCCCAGGGTGGGCTGGATCACACTAATTCCCCAGGGTGGGCTGGATCACACTCCTTCCCCAGGGTGGGCTGGATCACACTACTTCCCCAGGGTGGGCTGGATCACACTACTTCCCCAGGGTGGGCTGGATCACACTACTTCCCCAGGGTGGGCTGGATCACACTACTTCCCCAGGGTGGGCTGCATCAAACCACTTCCCCAGGGTGGGCTGGATCACACTACTTCCCCAGGGTGGGCTGGATCACACTACTTCCCCAGGGTGGGCTGGATCACACTACTTCCCCAGGGTGGACTGGATCGCACCACTTCCCCAGGGTGGGCTGGATCACACTAATTCCCCAGGGTGGGCTGGATCACACTCCTTCCCCAGGGTGGGCTGGATCACACTACTTCCCCAGGGTGGGCTGGATCACACTACTTCCCCAGGGTGGGCTGGATCACACTACTTCCCCAGGGTGGGCTGGATCACACTACTTCCCCAGGGTGGGCTGCATCAAACCACTTCCCCTTCCCCAGAGTGGGCTGGATCATACTACTTCCCCAGGGTGGGCTGTATCACACTACTTCCCCAGGGTGGGCTGGATCACACTACTTCCCCAGGGTGGACTGGATCGCACCACTTCCCCAGGGTGGGCTGGATCACACTAATTCCCCAGGGTGGGCTGGATCATATGCCTTCCCCTTCCCCAGGGTGGGCTGGATCACACTACTTCCCCAGGGTGGGCTAGATCACACTACTTCCCCAGGGTGGGCTGGATCATATCCCTTCCCCTTCCCCAGGGTGGGCTGGATCACAATACTTCCCCAGGGTGGGCTGGATCACACTACTTCCCCAGGGTGGGCTGGATCATATCCCTTCCCCTTCCCCAGGGTGGGCTGGATCACAATACTTCCCCAGGGTGGGCTGGATCACACTACTTCCCCAGGGTGGGCTGGATCACACTCCTTCCCCAGGGTGGGCTGGATCACACTACTTCCCCAGGGTGGGCTGGATCACACTACTTCCCCAGGGTGGGCTGGATCACACTACTTCCCCAGGGTGGGCTGGATCACACTACTTCCCCAGGGTGGGCTGGATCACACTACTTCCCCAGGGTGGGCTGGATCACACTACTTTCCCAGGGTGGGCTGCATCAAACCACTTCCCCTTCCCCAGAGTGGGCTGGATCATACTACTTCCCCAGGGTGGGCTGTATCACACTACTTCCCCAGGGTGGGCTGGATCACACTACTTCCCCAGGGTGGACTGGATCGCACCACTTCCCCAGGGTGGGCTGGATCACACTAATTCCCCAGGGTGGGCTGGATCACACTCCTTCCCCAGGGTGGGCTGGATCACACTACTTCCCCAGGGTGGGCTGGATCACACTACTTCCCCAGGGTGGGCTGGATCACACTACTTCCCCAGGGTGGGCTGCATCAAACCACTTCCCCTTCCCCAGAGTGGGCTGGATCATACTACTTCCCCAGGGTGGGCTGTATCACACTACTTCCCCAGGGTGGGCTGGATCACACTACTTCCCCAGGGTGGACTGGATCGCACCACTTCCCCAGGGTGGGCTGGATCACACTAATTCCCCAGGGTGGGCTGGATCACACTCCTTCCCCAGGGTGGGCTGTATCACACTACTTCCCCAGGGTGGGCTGGATCACACTACTTCCCCAGGGTGGACTGGATCGCACCACTTCCCCAGGGTGGGCTGGATCACACTAATTCCCCAGGGTGGGCTGGATCACACTCCTTCCCCAGGGTGGGCTGAATCACACTACTTCCCCAGGTTGGGCTGGATCGCACCACTTCCCCAGGGTGGGCTGGATCACACTACTTCCCCAGGGTGGGCTGGATCACACTACTTCCCCAGGGTGAACTGCATCAAACCACTTCCCCTTCCCCAGAGTGGGCTGGATCATACTACTTCCCCAGGGTGGGCTGTATCACACTACTTCCCCAGGGTGGGCTGGATCACACTACTTCCCCAGGTTGGGCTGGATCGCACCACTTCCCCAGGGTGGGCTGGATCACACTACTTCCCCAGGGTGGGCTGGATCACACTACTTCCCCAGGGTGGGCTGGATGACACAACTTCCCCATAGTGGGCTTGATCCTACCACTTCCCCAGGGTGGGCTGGATCGCACCACTTCCCCAGGGTGGGCTAGATCACACTACTTCCCCAGGGTGGGCTGGATCATATCCCTTCCCCTTCCCCAGGGTGTGCTGGATCACAATACTTCCCCAGGGTGGGCTGGATCACACTACTTCCCCAGGGTGGGCTGGATCGCACCACTTCCCCAGGGTGGGCTGGATCGCACCACTTCACCAGGGTGGGCTGGATCGCACCACTTCCCCAGGGTTGGCTAGATCACACTACTTCCCCAGGGTGGGCTGGATCATATCCCTTCCCCTTCCCCAGGGTGGGCTGGATCACAATACTTCCCCAGGGTGGGCTGGATCACACTACTTCCCCAGGGTGGGCTGGATCACACTACTTCCCCAGGGTGGGCTGGATCACACTACTTCCCCAGGGTGGGCTGGATCACACTACTTCCCCAGGGTGGGCTGCATCAAAACACTTCCCCTTCCCCAGAGTGGGCTGGATAATACTACTTCCCCAGGGTGGGCTGTATCACACTACTTCCCCAGGGTGGGCTGGATCACACTACTTCCCCAGGGTGGGCTGGATCGCACCACTTCCCCAGGGTGGGCTGGATCACACTACTTCCCCAGGGTGGGCTGGATCGTACCACTTCCCAAGGGTGGGCTGGATCATATCACTTCCCCTTCCCCAGGTTGGGCTGAATCACACCACTTCCCCAGGGTGGGCTGGATCACACTACTTCCCCAGGATGGGCTGGATCATACCACTTCCCCTTCCCCAGGTTGGGCTGGATCACAATACTTCCCCAGGGTGCGCTGGATCACACTACTTCCCCAGGGTGGACTGGATCACACCACTTCCCCAGGGTGGGCTGGATCACACGACTTCCCCATGGTGGGCTGGATCACACTACTTCCCCAGGGTGGGCTGGATCACACTACTTCCCCAGGGTGGGCTGGATCGCACCACTTCCCCAGGGTGGGCTGGATCGCACCACTTCCGCAGGGTGGGCTGGATCACACTACTTCCCCAGGGTGGGCTGGATCACACTACTTCCCCAGGGTGGGCTGGATCACACTACTTCCCCAGGGTGGGCTGGATCGCACCACTTCCCCAGGGTGGGCTGGATCGCACCACTTCACCAGGTTGGGCTGGATCATATCCCTTCCCCTTCCCCAGGGTGGGCTGGATCACAATACTTCCCCAGGGTGGGCTGGATCACACTACTTCCCCAGGGTGGGCTGGATCACACTACTTCCCCAGGGTGGGCTGGATCACACTACTTCCCCAGGGTGGGCTGGATCACACTACTTCCCCAGGGTGGGCTGCATCAAAACACTTCCCCTTCCCCAGAGTGGGCTGGATAATACTACTTCCCCAGGGTGGGCTGTATCACACTACTTCCCCAGGGTGGGCTGGATCACACTACTTCCCCAGGTTGGGCTGGAACGCACCACTTCCCCAGGGTGGGCTGGATCACACTACTTCCCCAGGGTGGGCTGGATCACACTACTTCCCCAGGGTGGGCTGGATCACACAACTTCCCCATAGTGGGCTGGATCACACTACTTCCCCAGGTTGGGCTGGATCGCACCACTTCCCCAGGGTGGGCTGGATCACACTACTTCCCCAGGGTGGGCTAGATCACTCTACTTCCCCAGGGTGGGCTGGATCATATCCCTTCCCCTTCCCCAGGGTGGGCTGGATCACAATACTTCCCCAGGGTGGGCTGGATCACACTACTTCCCCAGGGTGGGCTGCATCATACCACTACCCCTTCCCCAGGTTGGGCTGGATCACACAACTTCCCCATAGTGGGCTGTATCACACTACTTCCCCAGGTTGGGCTGGATCGCACCACTTCCCCAGGGTGGGCTGGATCACACTACTTCCCCAGGGTGGGCTGGATCGTACCACTTCCCAAGGGTGGGCTGGATCATACCACTTCCCCTTCCCCAGGTTGGGCTGAATCACACCACTTCCCCAGGGTGGGCTGGATCACACTACTTCCCCAGGATGGGCTGGATCATACCACTTCCCCTTCCCCAGGTTGGGCTGGATCACAATACTTCCCCAGGGTGCGCTGGATCACACTACTTCCCCAGGGTGGACTGGATCACACCACTTCCCCAGGGTGGGCTGGATCACACGACTTCCCCATGGTGGGCTGGATCACACTACTTCCCCAGGGTGGGCTGGATCACACTACTTCCCCAGGGTTGGCTGGATCGCACCACTTCCCCAGGGTGGGCTGGATCGCACCACTTCCGCAGGGTGGGCTGGATCACACTACTTCCCCAGGGTGGGCTGGATCACACTACTTCCCCAGGGTGGGCTGGATCGCACCACTTCCCCAGGGTGGGCTGGATCGCACCACTTCCCCAGGGTGGGCTAGATCACACTACTTCCCCAGGGTGGGCTGGATCATATCCCTTCCCCTTCCCCAGGGTGGGCTGGATCACACTACTTCCCCAGGGTAGGCTGGATCATATCCCTTCCCCTTCCCCAGGGTGGGCTGGATCACACTACTTCCCCAGGTTGGACTGGATCGCACCACTTCCCCAGGGTGGGCTGGATCACACTAATTCCCCAGGGTGGGCTGGATCACACTCCTTCCCCAGGGTGGGCTGGATCACACTACTTCCCCAGGGTGGGCTGGATCACACTACTTCCCCAGGGTGAACTGAATCAAACCACTTCCCCTTCCCCAGAGTGGGCTGGATCATACTACTTCCCCAGGGTGGGCTGTATCACACTACTTCCCCAGGGTGGGCTGAATCACACTACTTCCCCAGGTTGGGCTGGATTGCACCACTTCCCCAGGGTGGGCTGGATCACACTACTTTCCCGGGGTGGGCTGGATCACACTACTTCCCCAGGGTGGGCTGGATCACACAACTTCCCCATAGTGGGCTGGATCCTACCACTTCCCCAGGGTGGGCTGGATCGCACCACTTCCCCAGGGTGGGCTGGATCGCACCACTTCCCCAGGGTGGGCTAGATCACACTACTTCCCCAGGGTGGGCTGGATCATATCCCTTCCCCTTCCCCAGGGTGTGCTGGATCACAATACTTCCCCAGGGTGGGCTGGTTCAAACCACTTCCCCTTCCCCAGGGTGGGCTGGATCACAATACTTCCCCAGGGTGGGCTGGATCGCACTACTTCCCCAGGGTGGGCTGGATCACACTACTTCCCCAGGGTGGGCTGGTTCAAACCACTTCCCCTTCCCCAGGGTGGGCTGGATCACAATACTTCCCCAGGGTGGGCTGGATCGCACTACTTCCCCCGGGTGGGCTGGATCACACTACTTCCCCAGGGTGGGCTGGATCGTACAACTTCCCAAGGGTGGGCTGGATCATACCACTTCCCCTTCCCCAGGTTGGGCTGAATCACAATACTTCCCCAGGGTGGGCTGGATCACACGACTTCCCCAGGTTGGGCTGGATCATACCACTTCCCCTTCCCAAGGGTGGGCTGGATCACACTACTTCCCCAGGGTGGGCTGGATCACACTACTTCCCAAGGGTGGGCTGGATCACACTACCTCCCCAGGGTTGGCTGGATCGCACCACTTCCCCAGGGTGGGCTGGATCGCACCACTTCACCAGGGTGGGCTGGATCTTACCACTTCCCCAGGGTGGGCTAGATCACACTACTTCCCCAGGGTGGGCTGGATCATATCCCTTCCCCTTCCCCAGGGTGGGCTGGATCACACTACTTCCCCAGGGTGGGCTGGTTCATACCACTTCCCCTTCCCCAGGGTGGGCTGGATCACAATTCTTCCCCAGGGTGGGCTGGATTGCACTACTTCCTCAGGGTGGGCTGGATCACACCACTTCCCCAGGGTGGGCTGGATCACACCACTACCCCAGGGTGGGCTGGATCACACTACTTTCCCAGGGTGGGCTGGATCGCACCACTTCCCCAGGGTGGGCTGGATCGCACCACTTCCCCAGGGTGGGCTGGATCACACTACTTCCCCAGGGTGGGCTGGATCACACTACTTCCCCAGGGTGGGCTGGATCGCACCACTTCACCAGGGTGGGCTGGATCGCACCACTTCACCAGGGTGGGCTGGATCGCACCACTTCCCCAGGGTGGGCTAGATCACACTACTTCCCCAGGGTGGGCTGGATAATATCCCTTCCCCTTCCCCAGGGTGGGCTGGATCACAATACTTCCCCAGGGTGGGCTGGATCACACTACTTCCCCAGGGTGGGCTGGATCACACTCCTTCCCCAGGGTGGGCTGGATCACACTACTTCCCCAGGGTGGGCTGGATCACACTACTTCCCCAGGGTGGGCTGAATCACACTACTTCCCCAGGGTGGGCTGGATCACACTACTTCCCCAGGGTGGGCTGGATCACACTACTTCCCCAGGGTGGGCTGGATCACACTACTTTCCCAGGGTGGGCTGCATCAAACCATTTCCCCTTCCCCAGAGTGGGCTGGATCATACTACTTCCCCAGGGTGGGCTGTATCACACTACTTCCCCAGGGTGGGCTGGATCACACTACTTCCCCAGGGTGGACTGGATCGCACCACTTCCCCAGGGTGGGCTGGATCACACTAATTCCCCAGGGTGGGCTGGATCATATGCCTTCCCCTTCCCCAGGGTGGGCTGGATCACACTACTTCCCCAGGGTGGGCTAGATCACACTACTTCCCCAGGGTGGGCTGGATCATATCCCTTCCCCTTCCCCAGGGTGGGCTGGATCACAATACTTCCCCAGGGTGGGCTGGATCACACTACTTCCCCAGGGTGGGCTGGATCATATCCCTTCCCCTTCCCCAGGGTGGGCTGGATCACAATACTTCCCCAGGGTGGGCTGGATCACACTACTTCCCCAGGGTGGGCTGGATCACACTCCTTCCCCAGGGTGGGCTGGATCACACTACTTCCCCAGGGTGGGCTGGATCACACTACTTCCCCAGGGTGGGCTGGATCACACTACTTCCCCAGGGTGGGCTGGATCACACTACTTCCCCAGGGTGGGCTGGATCACACTACTTCCCCAGGGTGGGCTGCATCAAAACACTTCCCCTTCCCCAGAGTGGGCTGGATAATACTACTTCCCCAGGGTGGGCTGTATCACACTACTTCCCCAGGGTGGGCTGGATCACACTACTTCCCCAGGTTGGGCTGGAACGCACCACTTCCCCAGGGTGGGCTGGATCACACTACTTCCCCAGGGTGGGCTGGATCACACTACTTCCCCAGGGTGGGCTGGATCACACAACTTCCCCATAGTGGGCTGGATCACACTACTTCCCCAGGTTGGGCTGGATCGCACCACTTCCCCAGGGTGGGCTGGATCACACTACTTCCCCAGGGTGGGCTAGATCACTCTACTTCCCCAGGGTGGGCTGGATCATATCCCTTCCCCTTCCCCAGGGTGGGCTGGATCACAATACTTCCCCAGGGTGGGCTGGATCACACTACTTCCCCAGGGTGGGCTGCATCATACCACTACCCCTTCCCCAGGTTGGGCTGGATCACACAACTTCCCCATAGTGGGCTGTATCACACTACTTCCCCAGGTTGGGCTGGATCGCACCACTTCCCCAGGGTGGGCTGGATCACACTACTTCCCCAGGGTGGGCTGGATCGTACCACTTCCCAAGGGTGGGCTGGATCATACCACTTCCCCTTCCCCAGGTTGGGCTGAATCACACCACTTCCCAGGGTGGGCTGGATCACACTACTTCCCCAGGATGGGCTGGATCATACCACTTCCCCTTCCCCAGGTTGGGCTGGATCACAATACTTCCCCAGGGTGCGCTGGATCACACTACTTCCCCAGGGTGGACTGGATCACACCACTTCCCCAGGGTGGGCTGGATCACACGACTTCCCCATGGTGGGCTGGATCACACTACTTCCCCAGGGTGGGCTGGATCACACTACTTCCCCAGGGTTGGCTGGATCGCACCACTTCCCCAGGGTGGGCTGGATCGCACCACTTCCGCAGGGTGGGCTGGATCACACTACTTCCCCAGGGTGGGCTGGATCACACTACTTCCCCAGGGTGGGCTGGATCGCACCACTTCCCCAGGGTGGGCTGGATCGCACCACTTCCCCAGGGTGGGCTAGATCACACTACTTCCCCAGGGTGGGCTGGATCATATCCCTTCCCCTTCCCCAGGGTGGGCTGGATCACACTACTTCCCCAGGGTAGGCTGGATCATATCCCTTCCCCTTCCCCAGGGTGGGCTGGATCACACTACTTCCCCAGGTTGGACTGGATCGCACCACTTCCCCAGGGTGGGCTGGATCACACTAATTCCCCAGGGTGGGCTGGATCACACTCCTTCCCCAGGGTGGGCTGGATCACACTACTTCCCCAGGGTGGGCTGGATCACACTACTTCCCCAGGGTGAACTGAATCAAACCACTTCCCCTTCCCCAGAGTGGGCTGGATCATACTACTTCCCCAGGGTGGGCTGTATCACACTACTTCCCCAGGGTGGGCTGAATCACACTACTTCCCCAGGTTGGGCTGGATTGCACCACTTCCCCAGGGTGGGCTGGATCACACTACTTTCCCGGGGTGGGCTGGATCACACTACTTCCCCAGGGTGGGCTGGATCACACAACTTCCCCATAGTGGGCTGGATCCTACCACTTCCCCAGGGTGGGCTGGATCGCACCACTTCCCCAGGGTGGGCTGGATCGCACCACTTCCCCAGGGTGGGCTAGATCACACTACTTCCCCAGGGTGGGCTGGATCATATCCCTTCCCCTTCCCCAGGGTGTGCTGGATCACAATACTTCCCCAGGGTGGGCTGGTTCAAACCACTTCCCCTTCCCCAGGGTGGGCTGGATCACAATACTTCCCCAGGGTGGGCTGGATCGCACTACTTCCCCAGGGTGGGCTGGATCACACTACTTCCCCAGGGTGGGCTGGTTCAAACCACTTCCCCTTCCCCAGGGTGGGCTGGATCACAATACTTCCCCAGGGTGGGCTGGATCGCACTACTTCCCCCGGGTGGGCTGGATCACACTACTTCCCCAGGGTGGGCTGGATCGTACAACTTCCCAAGGGTGGGCTGGATCATACCACTTCCCCTTCCCCAGGTTGGGCTGGATCACACTACTTCCCCAGGGTGGGCTGGATCACACGACTTCCCCAGGTTGGGCTGGATCATACCACTTCCCCTTCCCAAGGGTGGGCTGGATCACACTACTTCCCCAGGGTGGGCTAGATCACACTACTTCCCCAGGGTGGGCTGGATCATATCCCTTCCCCTTCCCCAGGGTGGGCTGGATCACAATACTTCCCCAGGGTGGGCTGGATCACACTACTTCCCCAGGGTGGGCTGGATCACACTCCTTCCCCAGGGTGGGCTGGATCACACTACTTCCCCAGGGTGGGCTGGATCACACTACTTCCCCAGGGTGGGCTGGATCACACTACTTCCCCAGGGTGGGCTGGATCACACTACTTCCCCAGGGTGGGCTGGATCACACTACTTCCCCAGGGTGGGCTGGATCACACTACTTTCCCAGGGTGGGCTGCATCAAACCACTTCCCCTTCCCCAGAGTGGGCTGGATCATACTACTTCCCCAGGGTGGGCTGTATCACACTACTTCCCCAGGGTGGGCTGGATCACACTACTTCCCCAGGGTGGACTGGATCGCACCACTTCCCCAGGGTGGGCTGGATCACACTAATTCCCCAGGGTGGGCTGGATCACACTACTTTCCCGGGGTGGGCTGGATCACACTACTTCCCCAGGGTGGGCTGGATCACACAACTTCCCCATAGTGGGCTGGATCCTACCACTTCCCCAGGGTGGGCTGGATCGCACCACTTCCCCAGGGTGGGCTGGATCGCACCACTTCCCCAGGGTGGGCTAGATCACACTACTTCCCCAGGGTGGGCTGGATCATATCCCTTCCCCTTCCCCAGGGTGTGCTGGATCACAATACTTCCCCAGGGTGGGCTGGTTCAAACCACTTCCCCTTCCCCAGGGTGGGCTGGATCACAATACTTCCCCAGGGTGGGCTGGATCGCACTACTTCCCCAGGGTGGGCTGGATCACACTACTTCCCCAGGGTGGGCTGGTTCAAACCACTTCCCCTTCCCCAGGGTGGGCTGGATCACAATACTTCCCCAGGGTGGGCTGGATCGCACTACTTCCCCCGGGTGGGCTGGATCACACTACTTCCCCAGGGTGGGCTGGATCGTACAACTTCCCAAGGGTGGGCTGGATCATACCACTTCCCCTTCCCCAGGTTGGGCTGGATCACACTACTTCCCCAGGGTGGGCTGGATCACACGACTTCCCCAGGTTGGGCTGGATCATACCACTTCCCCTTCCCAAGGGTGGGCTGGATCACACTACTTCCCCAGGGTGGGCTAGATCACACTACTTCCCCAGGGTGGGCTGGATCATATCCCTTCCCCTTCCCCAGGGTGGGCTGGATCACAATACTTCCCCAGGGTGGGCTGGATCACACTACTTCCCCAGGGTGGGCTGGATCACACTCCTTCCCCAGGGTGGGCTGGATCACACTACTTCCCCAGGGTGGGCTGGATCACACTACTTCCCCAGGGTGGGCTGGATCACACTACTTCCCCAGGGTGGGCTGGATCACACTACTTCCCCAGGGTGGGCTGGATCACACTACTTCCCCAGGGTGGGCTGGATCACACTACTTTCCCAGGGTGGGCTGCATCAAACCACTTCCCCTTCCCCAGAGTGGGCTGGATCATACTACTTCCCCAGGGTGGGCTGTATCACACTACTTCCCCAGGGTGGGCTGGATCACACTACTTCCCCAGGGTGGACTGGATCGCACCACTTCCCCAGGGTGGGCTGGATCACACTAATTCCCCAGGGTGGGCTGGATCACACTCCTTCCCCAGGGTGTGCTGGATCACACTACTTCCCCAGGGTGGGCTGGATCACACTACTTCCCCAGGGTGGGCTGGATCACACTACTTCCCCAGGGTGGGCTGGATCACACTACTTCCCCAGGGTGGGCTGCATCAAACCACTTCCCCAGGGTGGGCTGGATCACACTACTTCCCCAGGGTGGGCTGGATCACACTACTTCCCCAGGGTGGGCTGGATCACACTACTTCCCCAGGGTGGACTGGATCGCACCACTTCCCCAGGGTGGGCTGGATCACACTAATTCCCCAGGGTGGGCTGGATCACACTCCTTCCCCAGGGTGGGCTGGATCACACTACTTCCCCAGGGTGGGCTGGATCACACTACTTCCCCAGGGTGGGCTGGATCACACTACTTCCCCAGGGTGGGCTGGATCACACTACTTCCCCAGGGTGGGCTGCATCAAACCACTTCCCCTTCCCCAGAGTGGGCTGGATCATACTACTTCCCCAGGGTGGGCTGTATCACACTACTTCCCCAGGGTGGGCTGGATCACACTACTTCCCCAGGGTGGACTGGATCGCACCACTTCCCCAGGGTGGGCTGGATCACACTAATTCCCCAGGGTGGGCTGGATCATATGCCTTCCCCTTCCCCAGGGTGGGCTGGATCACACTACTTCCCCAGGGTGGGCTAGATCACACTACTTCCCCAGGGTGGGCTGGATCATATCCCTTCCCCTTCCCCAGGGTGGGCTGGATCACAATACTTCCCCAGGGTGGGCTGGATCACACTACTTCCCCAGGGTGGGCTGGATCATATCCCTTCCCCTTCCCCAGGGTGGGCTGGATCACAATACTTCCCCAGGGTGGGCTGGATCACACTACTTCCCCAGGGTGGGCTGGATCACACTCCTTCCCCAGGGTGGGCTGGATCACACTACTTCCCCAGGGTGGGCTGGATCACACTACTTCCCCAGGGTGGGCTGGATCACACTACTTCCCCAGGGTGGGCTGGATCACACTACTTCCCCAGGGTGGGCTGGATCACACTACTTCCCCAGGGTGGGCTGGATCACACTACTTTCCCAGGGTGGGCTGCATCAAACCACTTCCCCTTCCCCAGAGTGGGCTGGATCATACTACTTCCCCAGGGTGGGCTGTATCACACTACTTCCCCAGGGTGGGCTGGATCACACTACTTCCCCAGGGTGGACTGGATCGCACCACTTCCCCAGGGTGGGCTGGATCACACTAATTCCCCAGGGTGGGCTGGATCACACTCCTTCCCCAGGGTGGGCTGGATCACACTACTTCCCCAGGGTGGGCTGGATCACACTACTTCCCCAGGGTGGGCTGGATCACACTACTTCCCCAGGGTGGGCTGCATCAAACCACTTCCCCTTCCCCAGAGTGGGCTGGATCATACTACTTCCCCAGGGTGGGCTGTATCACACTACTTCCCCAGGGTGGGCTGGATCACACTACTTCCCCAGGGTGGACTGGATCGCACCACTTCCCCAGGGTGGGCTGGATCACACTAATTCCCCAGGGTGGGCTGGATCACACTCCTTCCCCAGGGTGGGCTGTATCACACTACTTCCCCAGGGTGGGCTGGATCACACTACTTCCCCAGGGTGGACTGGATCGCACCACTTCCCCAGGGTGGGCTGGATCACACTAATTCCCCAGGGTGGGCTGGATCACACTACTTCCCCAGGGTGAACTGCATCAAACCACTTCCCCTTCCCCAGAGTGGGCTGGATCATACTACTTCCCCAGGGTGGGCTGTATCACACTACTTCCCCAGGGTGGGCTGAATCACACTACTTCCCCAGGTTGGGCTGGATCGCACCACTTCCCCAGGGTGGGCTGGATCACACTACTTCCCCAGGGTGGGCTGGATCACACTACTTCCCCAGGGTGAACTGCATCAAACCACTTCCCCTTCCCCAGAGTGGGCTGGATCATACTACTTCCCCAGGGTGGGCTGTATCACACTACTTCCCCAGGGTGGGCTGGATCACACTACTTCCCCAGGTTGGGCTGGATCGCACCACTTCCCCAGGGTGGGCTGGATCACACTACTTCCCCAGGGTGGGCTGGATCACACTACTTCCCCAGGGTGGGCTGGATCACACTACTTCCCCAGGGTGGGCTGCATCAAACCACTTCCCCTTCCCCAGAGTGGGCTGGATCATACTACTTCCCCAGGGTGGGCTGTATCACACTACTTCCCCAGGGTGGGCTGGATCACACTACTTCCCCAGGGTGGACTGGATCGCACCACTTCCCCAGGGTGGGCTGGATCACACTAATTCCCCAGGGTGGGCTGGATCATATGCCTTCCCCTTCCCCAGGGTGGGCTGGATCACACTACTTCCCCAGGGTGGGCTAGATCACACTACTTCCCCAGGGTGGGCTGGATCATATCCCTTCCCCTTCCCCAGGGTGGGCTGGATCACAATACTTCCCCAGGGTGGGCTGGATCACACTACTTCCCCAGGGTGGGCTGGATCATATCCCTTCCCCTTCCCCAGGGTGGGCTGGATCACAATACTTCCCCAGGGTGGGCTGGATCACACTACTTCCCCAGGGTGGGCTGGATCACACTCCTTCCCCAGGGTGGGCTGGATCACACTACTTCCCCAGGGTGGGCTGGATCACACTACTTCCCCAGGGTGGGCTGGATCACACTACTTCCCCAGGGTGGGCTGGATCACACTACTTCCCCAGGGTGGGCTGGATCACACTACTTCCCCAGGGTGGGCTGGATCACACTACTTTCCCAGGGTGGGCTGCATCAAACCACTTCCCCTTCCCCAGAGTGGGCTGGATCATACTACTTCCCCAGGGTGGGCTGTATCACACTACTTCCCCAGGGTGGGCTGGATCACACTACTTCCCCAGGGTGGACTGGATCGCACCACTTCCCCAGGGTGGGCTGGATCACACTAATTCCCCAGGGTGGGCTGGATCACACTCCTTCCCCAGGGTGGGCTGGATCACACTACTTCCCCAGGGTGGGCTGGATCACACTACTTCCCCAGGGTGGGCTGGATCACACTACTTCCCCAGGGTGGGCTGCATCAAACCACTTCCCCTTCCCCAGAGTGGGCTGGATCATACTACTTCCCCAGGGTGGGCTGTATCACACTACTTCCCCAGGGTGGGCTGGATCACACTACTTCCCCAGGGTGGACTGGATCGCACCACTTCCCCAGGGTGGGCTGGATCACACTAATTCCCCAGGGTGGGCTGGATCACACTCCTTCCCCAGGGTGGGCTGTATCACACTACTTCCCCAGGGTGGGCTGGATCACACTACTTCCCCAGGGTGGACTGAATCGCACCACTTCCCCAGGGTGGGCTGGATCACACTAATTCCCCAGGGTGGGCTGGATCACACTACTTCCCCAGGGTGAACTGCATCAAACCACTTCCCCTTCCCCAGAGTGGGCTGGATCATACTACTTCCCCAGGGTGGGCTGTATCACACTACTTCCCCAGGGTGGGCTGAATCACACTACTTCCCCAGGTTGGGCTGGATCGCACCACTTCCCCAGGGTGGGCTGGATCACACTACTTCCCCAGGGTGGGCTGGATCACACTACTTCCCCAGGGTGAACTGCATCAAACCACTTCCCCTTCCCCAGAGTGGGCTGGATCATACTACTTCCCCAGGGTGGGCTGTATCACACTACTTCCCCAGGGTGGGCTGGATCACACTACTTCCCCAGGTTGGGCTGGATCGCACCACTTCCCCAGGGTGGGCTGGATCACACTACTTCCCCAGGGTGGGCTGGATCACACTACTTCCCCAGGGTGGGCTGGATGACACAACTTCCCCATAGTGGGCTTGATCCTACCACTTCCCCAGGGTGGGCTGGATCGCACCACTTCCCCAGGGTGGGCTAGATCACACTACTTCCCCAGGGTGGGCTGGATCATATCCCTTCCCCTTCCCCAGGGTGTGCTGGATCACAATACTTCCCCAGGGTGGGCTGGATCACACTACTTCCCCAGGGTGGGCTGGATCGCACCACTTCCCCAGGGTGGGCTGGATCGCACCACTTCACCAGGGTGGGCTGGATCGCACCACTTCCCCAGGGTTGGCTAGATCACACTACTTCCCCAGGGTGGGCTGGATCATATCCCTTCCCCTTCCCCAGGGTGGGCTGGATCACAATACTTCCCCAGGGTGGGCTGGATCACACTACTTCCCCAGGGTGGGCTGGATCACACTACTTCCCCAGGGTGGGCTGGATCACACTACTTCCCCAGGGTGGGCTGGATCACACTACTTCCCCAGGGTGGGCTGCATCAAAACACTTCCCCTTCCCCAGAGTGGGCTGGATAATACTACTTCCCCAGGGTGGGCTGTATCACACTACTTCCCCAGGGTGGGCTGGATCACACTACTTCCCCAGGGTGGGCTGGATCGCACCACTTCCCCAGGGTGGGCTGGATCACACTACTTCCCCAGGGTGGGCTGGATCGTACCACTTCCCAAGGGTGGGCTGGATCATATCACTTCCCCTTCCCCAGGTTGGGCTGAATCACACCACTTCCCCAGGGTGGGCTGGATCACACTACTTCCCCAGGATGGGCTGGATCATACCACTTCCCCTTCCCCAGGTTGGGCTGGATCACAATACTTCCCCAGGGTGCGCTGGATCACACTACTTCCCCAGGGTGGACTGGATCACACCACTTCCCCAGGGTGGGCTGGATCACACGACTTCCCCATGGTGGGCTGGATCACACTACTTCCCCAGGGTGGGCTGGATCACACTACTTCCCCAGGGTGGGCTGGATCGCACCACTTCCCCAGGGTGGGCTGGATCGCACCACTTCCGCAGGGTGGGCTGGATCACACTACTTCCCCAGGGTGGGCTGGATCACACTACTTCCCCAGGGTGGGCTGGATCACACTACTTCCCCAGGGTGGGCTGGATCGCACCACTTCCCCAGGGTGGGCTGGATCGCACCACTTCACCAGGTTGGGCTGGATCATATCCCTTCCCCTTCCCCAGGGTGGGCTGGATCACAATACTTCCCCAGGGTGGGCTGGATCACACTACTTCCCCAGGGTGGGCTGGATCACACTACTTCCCCAGGGTGGGCTGGATCACACTACTTCCCCAGGGTGGGCTGGATCACACTACTTCCCCAGGGTGGGCTGCATCAAAACACTTCCCCTTCCCCAGAGTGGGCTGGATAATACTACTTCCCCAGGGTGGGCTGTATCACACTACTTCCCCAGGGTGGGCTGGATCACACTACTTCCCCAGGTTGGGCTGGAACGCACCACTTCCCCAGGGTGGGCTGGATCACACTACTTCCCCAGGGTGGGCTGGATCACACTACTTCCCCAGGGTGGGCTGGATCACACAACTTCCCCATAGTGGGCTGGATCACACTACTTCCCCAGGTTGGGCTGGATCGCACCACTTCCCCAGGGTGGGCTGGATCACACTACTTCCCCAGGGTGGGCTAGATCACTCTACTTCCCCAGGGTGGGCTGGATCATATCCCTTCCCCTTCCCCAGGGTGGGCTGGATCACAATACTTCCCCAGGGTGGGCTGGATCACACTACTTCCCCAGGGTGGGCTGCATCATACCACTACCCCTTCCCCAGGTTGGGCTGGATCACACAACTTCCCCATAGTGGGCTGTATCACACTACTTCCCCAGGTTGGGCTGGATCGCACCACTTCCCCAGGGTGGGCTGGATCACACTACTTCCCCAGGGTGGGCTGGATCGTACCACTTCCCAAGGGTGGGCTGGATCATACCACTTCCCCTTCCCCAGGTTGGGCTGAATCACACCACTTCCCCAGGGTGGGCTGGATCACACTACTTCCCCAGGATGGGCTGGATCATACCACTTCCCCTTCCCCAGGTTGGGCTGGATCACAATACTTCCCCAGGGTGCGCTGGATCACACTACTTCCCCAGGGTGGACTGGATCACACCACTTCCCCAGGGTGGGCTGGATCACACGACTTCCCCATGGTGGGCTGGATCACACTACTTCCCCAGGGTGGGCTGGATCACACTACTTCCCCAGGGTTGGCTGGATCGCACCACTTCCCCAGGGTGGGCTGGATCGCACCACTTCCGCAGGGTGGGCTGGATCACACTACTTCCCCAGGGTGGGCTGGATCACACTACTTCCCCAGGGTGGGCTGGATCGCACCACTTCCCCAGGGTGGGCTGGATCGCACCACTTCCCCAGGGTGGGCTAGATCACACTACTTCCCCAGGGTGGGCTGGATCATATCCCTTCCCCTTCCCCAGGGTGGGCTGGATCACACTACTTCCCCAGGGTAGGCTGGATCATATCCCTTCCCCTTCCCCAGGGTGGGCTGGATCACACTACTTCCCCAGGTTGGACTGGATCGCACCACTTCCCCAGGGTGGGCTGGATCACACTAATTCCCCAGGGTGGGCTGGATCACACTCCTTCCCCAGGGTGGGCTGGATCACACTACTTCCCCAGGGTGGGCTGGATCACACTACTTCCCCAGGGTGAACTGAATCAAACCACTTCCCCTTCCCCAGAGTGGGCTGGATCATACTACTTCCCCAGGGTGGGCTGTATCACACTACTTCCCCAGGGTGGGCTGAATCACACTACTTCCCCAGGTTGGGCTGGATTGCACCACTTCCCCAGGGTGGGCTGGATCACACTACTTTCCCGGGGTGGGCTGGATCACACTACTTCCCCAGGGTGGGCTGGATCACACAACTTCCCCATAGTGGGCTGGATCCTACCACTTCCCCAGGGTGGGCTGGATCGCACCACTTCCCCAGGGTGGGCTGGATCGCACCACTTCCCCAGGGTGGGCTAGATCACACTACTTCCCCAGGGTGGGCTGGATCATATCCCTTCCCCTTCCCCAGGGTGTGCTGGATCACAATACTTCCCCAGGGTGGGCTGGTTCAAACCACTTCCCCTTCCCCAGGGTGGGCTGGATCACAATACTTCCCCAGGGTGGGCTGGATCGCACTACTTCCCCAGGGTGGGCTGGATCACACTACTTCCCCAGGGTGGGCTGGTTCAAACCACTTCCCCTTCCCCAGGGTGGGCTGGATCACAATACTTCCCCAGGGTGGGCTGGATCGCACTACTTCCCCCGGGTGGGCTGGATCACACTACTTCCCCAGGGTGGGCTGGATCGTACAACTTCCCAAGGGTGGGCTGGATCATACCACTTCCCCTTCCCCAGGTTGGGCTGAATCACAATACTTCCCCAGGGTGGGCTGGATCACACGACTTCCCCAGGTTGGGCTGGATCATACCACTTCCCCTTCCCAAGGGTGGGCTGGATCACACTACTTCCCCAGGGTGGGCTGGATCACACTACTTCCCAAGGGTGGGCTGGATCACACTACCTCCCCAGGGTTGGCTGGATCGCACCACTTCCCCAGGGTGGGCTGGATCGCACCACTTCACCAGGGTGGGCTGGATCTTACCACTTCCCCAGGGTGGGCTAGATCACACTACTTCCCCAGGGTGGGCTGGATCATATCCCTTCCCCTTCCCCAGGGTGGGCTGGATCACACTACTTCCCCAGGGTGGGCTGGTTCATACCACTTCCCCTTCCCCAGGGTGGGCTGGATCACAATTCTTCCCCAGGGTGGGCTGGATTGCACTACTTCCTCAGGGTGGGCTGGATCACACCACTTCCCCAGGGTGGGCTGGATCACACCACTACCCCAGGGTGGGCTGGATCACACTACTTTCCCAGGGTGGGCTGGATCGCACCACTTCCCCAGGGTGGGCTGGATCGCACCACTTCCCCAGGGTGGGCTGGATCACACTACTTCCCCAGGGTGGGCTGGATCACACTACTTCCCCAGGGTGGGCTGGATCGCACCACTTCACCAGGGTGGGCTGGATCGCACCACTTCACCAGGGTGGGCTGGATCGCACCACTTCCCCAGGGTGGGCTAGATCACACTACTTCCCCAGGGTGGGCTGGATAATATCCCTTCCCCTTCCCCAGGGTGGGCTGGATCACAATACTTCCCCAGGGTGGGCTGGATCACACTACTTCCCCAGGGTGGGCTGGATCACACTCCTTCCCCAGGGTGGGCTGGATCACACTACTTCCCCAGGGTGGGCTGGATCACACTACTTCCCCAGGGTGGGCTGAATCACACTACTTCCCCAGGGTGGGCTGGATCACACTACTTCCCCAGGGTGGGCTGGATCACACTACTTCCCCAGGGTGGGCTGGATCACACTACTTTCCCAGGGTGGGCTGCATCAAACCATTTCCCCTTCCCCAGAGTGGGCTGGATCATACTACTTCCCCAGGGTGGGCTGTATCACACTACTTCCCCAGGGTGGGCTGGATCACACTACTTCCCCAGGGTGGACTGGATCGCACCACTTCCCCAGGGTGGGCTGGATCACACTAATTCCCCAGGGTGGGCTGGATCATATGCCTTCCCCTTCCCCAGGGTGGGCTGGATCACACTACTTCCCCAGGGTGGGCTAGATCACACTACTTCCCCAGGGTGGGCTGGATCATATCCCTTCCCCTTCCCCAGGGTGGGCTGGATCACAATACTTCCCCAGGGTGGGCTGGATCACACTACTTCCCCAGGGTGGGCTGGATCATATCCCTTCCCCTTCCCCAGGGTGGGCTGGATCACAATACTTCCCCAGGGTGGGCTGGATCACACTACTTCCCCAGGGTGGGCTGGATCACACTCCTTCCCCAGGGTGGGCTGGATCACACTACTTCCCCAGGGTGGGCTGGATCACACTACTTCCCCAGGGTGGGCTGGATCACACTACTTCCCCAGGGTGGGCTGGATCACACTACTTCCCCAGGGTGGGCTGGATCACACTACTTCCCCAGGGTGGGCTGGATCACACTACTTTCCCAGGGTGGGCTGCATCAAACCACTTCCCCTTCCCCAGAGTGGGCTGGATCATACTACTTCCCCAGGGTGGGCTGTATCACACTACTTCCCCAGGGTGGGCTGGATCACACTACTTCCCCAGGGTGGACTGGATCGCACCACTTCCCCAGGGTGGGCTGGATCACACTAATTCCCCAGGGTGGGCTGGATCACACTCCTTCCCCAGGGTGGGCTGGATCACACTACTTCCCCAGGGTGGGCTGGATCACACTACTTCCCCAGGGTGGGCTGGATCACACTACTTCCCCAGGGTGGGCTGCATCAAACCACTTCCCCTTCCCCAGAGTGGGCTGGATCATACTACTTCCCCAGGGTGGGCTGTATCACACTACTTCCCCAGGGTGGGCTGGATCACACTACTTCCCCAGGGTGGACTGGATCGCACCACTTCCCCAGGGTGGGCTGGATCACACTAATTCCCCAGGGTGGGCTGGATCACACTCCTTCCCCAGGGTGGGCTGTATCACACTACTTCCCCAGGGTGGGCTGGATCACACTACTTCCCCAGGGTGGACTGGATCGCACCACTTCCCCAGGGTGGGCTGGATCACACTAATTCCCCAGGGTGGGCTGGATCACACTCCTTCCCCAGGGTGGGCTGAATCACACTACTTCCCCAGGTTGGGCTGGATCGCACCACTTCCCCAGGGTGGGCTGGATCACACTACTTCCCCAGGGTGGGCTGGATCACACTACTTCCCCAGGGTGAACTGCATCAAACCACTTCCCCTTCCCCAGAGTGGGCTGGATCATACTACTTCCCCAGGGTGGGCTGTATCACACTACTTCCCCAGGGTGGGCTGGATCACACTACTTCCCCAGGTTGGGCTGGATCGCACCACTTCCCCAGGGTGGGCTGGATCACACTACTTCCCCAGGGTGGGCTGGATCACACTACTTCCCCAGGGTGGGCTGGATGACACAACTTCCCCATAGTGGGCTTGATCCTACCACTTCCCCAGGGTGGGCTGGATCGCACCACTTCCCCAGGGTGGGCTAGATCACACTACTTCCCCAGGGTGGGCTGGATCATATCCCTTCCCCTTCCCCAGGGTGTGCTGGATCACAATACTTCCCCAGGGTGGGCTGGATCACACTACTTCCCCAGGGTGGGCTGGATCGCACCACTTCCCCAGGGTGGGCTGGATCGCACCACTTCACCAGGGTGGGCTGGATCGCACCACTTCCCCAGGGTTGGCTAGATCACACTACTTCCCCAGGGTGGGCTGGATCATATCCCTTCCCCTTCCCCAGGGTGGGCTGGATCACAATACTTCCCCAGGGTGGGCTGGATCACACTACTTCCCCAGGGTGGGCTGGATCACACTACTTCCCCAGGGTGGGCTGGATCACACTACTTCCCCAGGGTGGGCTGGATCACACTACTTCCCCAGGGTGGGCTGCATCAAAACACTTCCCCTTCCCCAGAGTGGGCTGGATAATACTACTTCCCCAGGGTGGGCTGTATCACACTACTTCCCCAGGGTGGGCTGGATCACACTACTTCCCCAGGGTGGGCTGGATCGCACCACTTCCCCAGGGTGGGCTGGATCACACTACTTCCCCAGGGTGGGCTGGATCGTACCACTTCCCAAGGGTGGGCTGGATCATATCACTTCCCCTTCCCCAGGTTGGGCTGAATCACACCACTTCCCCAGGGTGGGCTGGATCACACTACTTCCCCAGGATGGGCTGGATCATACCACTTCCCCTTCCCCAGGTTGGGCTGGATCACAATACTTCCCCAGGGTGCGCTGGATCACACTACTTCCCCAGGGTGGACTGGATCACACCACTTCCCCAGGGTGGGCTGGATCACACGACTTCCCCATTGTGGGCTGGATCACACTACTTCCCCAGGGTGGGCTGGATCACACTACTTCCCCAGGGTGGGCTGGATCGCACCACTTCCCCAGGGTGGGCTGGATCGCACCACTTCCGCAGGGTGGGCTGGATCACACTACTTCCCCAGGGTGGGCTGGATCACACTACTTCCCCAGGGTGGGCTGGATCACACTACTTCCCCAGGGTGGGCTGGATCGCACCACTTCCCCAGGGTGGGCTGGATCGCACCACTTCACCAGGTTGGGCTGGATCATATCCCTTCCCCTTCCCCAGGGTGGGCTGGATCACAATACTTCCCCAGGGTGGGCTGGATCACACTACTTCCCCAGGGTGGGCTGGATCACACTACTTCCCCAGGGTGGGCTGGATCACACTACTTCCCCAGGGTGGGCTGGATCACACTACTTCCCCAGGGTGGGCTGCATCAAAACACTTCCCCTTCCCCAGAGTGGGCTGGATAATACTACTTCCCCAGGGTGGGCTGTATCACACTACTTCCCCAGGGTGGGCTGGATCACACTACTTCCCCAGGTTGGGCTGGAACGCACCACTTCCCCAGGGTGGGCTGGATCACACTACTTCCCCAGGGTGGGCTGGATCACACTACTTCCCCAGGGTGGGCTGGATCACACAACTTCCCCATAGTGGGCTGGATCACACTACTTCCCCAGGTTGGGCTGGATCGCACCACTTCCCCAGGGTGGGCTGGATCACACTACTTCCCCAGGGTGGGCTAGATCACTCTACTTCCCCAGGGTGGGCTGGATCATATCCCTTCCCCTTCCCCAGGGTGGGCTGGATCACAATACTTCCCCAGGGTGGGCTGGATCACACTACTTCCCCAGGGTGGGCTGCATCATACCACTACCCCTTCCCCAGGTTGGGCTGGATCACACAACTTCCCCATAGTGGGCTGTATCACACTACTTCCCCAGGTTGGGCTGGATCGCACCACTTCCCCAGGGTGGGCTGGATCACACTACTTCCCCAGGGTGGGCTGGATCGTACCACTTCCCAAGGGTGGGCTGGATCATACCACTTCCCCTTCCCAAGGTTGGGCTGAATCACACCACTTCCCCAGGGTGGGCTGGATCACACTACTTCCCCAGGATGGGCTGGATCATACCACTTCCCCTTCCCCAGGTTGGGCTGGATCACAATACTTCCCCAGGGTGCGCTGGATCACACTACTTCCCCAGGGTGGACTGGATCACACCACTTCCCCAGGGTGGGCTGGATCACACGACTTCCCCATGGTGGGCTGGATCACACTACTTCCCCAGGGTGGGCTGGATCACACTACTTCCCCAGGGTTGGCTGGATCGCACCACTTCCCCAGGGTGGGCTGGATCGCACCACTTCCGCAGGGTGGGCTGGATCACACTACTTCCCCAGGGTGGGCTGGATCACACTACTTCCCCAGGGTGGGCTGGATCGCACCACTTCCCCAGGGTGGGCTGGATCGCACCACTTCCCCAGGGTGGGCTAGATCACACTACTTCCCCAGGGTGGGCTGGATCATATCCCTTCCCCTTCCCCAGGGTGGGCTGGATCACACTACTTCCCCAGGGTAGGCTGGATCATATCCCTTCCCCTTCCCCAGGGTGGGCTGGATCACACTACTTCCCCAGGTTGGACTGGATCGCACCACTTCCCCAGGGTGGGCTGGATCACACTAATTCCCCAGGGTGGGCTGGATCACACTCCTTCCCCAGGGTGGGCTGGATCACACTACTTCCCCAGGGTGGGCTGGATCACACTACTTCCCCAGGGTGAACTGAATCAAACCACTTCCCCTTCCCCAGAGTGGGCTGGATCATACTACTTCCCCAGGGTGGGCTGTATCACACTACTTCCCCAGGGTGGGCTGAATCACACTACTTCCCCAGGTTGGGCTGGATTGCACCACTTCCCCAGGGTGGGCTGGATCACACTACTTTCCCGGGGTGGGCTGGATCACACTACTTCCCCAGGGTGGGCTGGATCACACAACTTCCCCATAGTGGGCTGGATCCTACCACTTCCCCAGGGTGGGCTGGATCGCACCACTTCCCCAGGGTGGGCTGGATCGCACCACTTCCCCAGGGTGGGCTAGATCACACTACTTCCCCAGGGTGGGCTGGATCATATCCCTTCCCCTTCCCCAGGGTGTGCTGGATCACAATACTTCCCCAGGGTGGGCTGGTTCAAACCACTTCCCCTTCCCCAGGGTGGGCTGGATCACAATACTTCCCCAGGGTGGGCTGGATCGCACTACTTCCCCAGGGTGGGCTGGATCACACTACTTCCCCAGGGTGGGCTGGTTCAAACCACTTCCCCTTCCCCAGGGTGGGCTGGATCACAATACTTCCCCAGGGTGGGCTGGATCGCACTACTTCCCCCGGGTGGGCTGGATCACACTACTTCCCCAGGGTGGGCTGGATCGTACAACTTCCCAAGGGTGGGCTGGATCATACCACTTCCCCTTCCCCAGGTTGGGCTGAATCACAATACTTCCCCAGGGTGGGCTGGATCACACGACTTCCCCAGGTTGGGCTGGATCATACCACTTCCCCTTCCCAAGGGTGGGCTGGATCACACTACTTCCCCAGGGTGGGCTGGATCACACTACTTCCCAAGGGTGGGCTGGATCACACTACCTCCCCAGGGTTGGCTGGATCGCACCACTTCCCCAGGGTGGGCTGGATCGCACCACTTCACCAGGGTGGGCTGGATCTTACCACTTCCCCAGGGTGGGCTAGATCACACTACTTCCCCAGGGTGGGCTGGATCATATCCCTTCCCCTTCCCCAGGGTGGGCTGGATCACACTACTTCCCCAGGGTGGGCTGGTTCATACCACTTCCCCTTCCCCAGGGTGGGCTGGATCACAATTCTTCCCCAGGGTGGGCTGGATTGCACTACTTCCTCAGGGTGGGCTGGATCACACCACTTCCCCAGGGTGGGCTGGATCACACCACTACCCCAGGGTGGGCTGGATCACACTACTTTCCCAGGGTGGGCTGGATCGCACCACTTCCCCAGGGTGGGCTGGATCGCACCACTTCCCCAGGGTGGGCTGGATCACACTACTTCCCCAGGGTGGGCTGGATCACACTACTTCCCCAGGGTGGGCTGGATCGCACCACTTCACCAGGGTGGGCTGGATCGCACCACTTCACCAGGGTGGGCTGGATCGCACCACTTCCCCAGGGTGGGCTAGATCACACTACTTCCCCAGGGTGGGCTGGATAATATCCCTTCCCCTTCCCCAGGGTGGGCTGGATCACAATACTTCCCCAGGGTGGGCTGGATCACACTACTTCCCCAGGGTGGGCTGGATCACACTCCTTCCCCAGGGTGGGCTGGATCACACTACTTCCCCAGGGTGGGCTGGATCACACTACTTCCCCAGGGTGGGCTGAATCACACTACTTCCCCAGGGTGGGCTGGATCACACTACTTCCCCAGGGTGGGCTGGATCACACTACTTCCCCAGGGTGGGCTGGATCACACTACTTTCCCAGGGTGGGCTGCATCAAACCATTTCCCCTTCCCCAGAGTGGGCTGGATCATACTACTTCCCCAGGGTGGGCTGTATCACACTACTTCCCCAGGGTGGGCTGGATCACACTACTTCCCCAGGGTGGACTGGATCGCACCACTTCCCCAGGGTGGGCTGGATCACACTAATTCCCCAGGGTGGGCTGGATCACACTCCTTCCCCAGGGTGGGCTGGATCACACTACTTCCCCAGGGTGGGCTGGATCACACTACTTCCCCAGGGTGGGCTGGATCACACTACTTCCCCAGGGTGGGCTGGATCACACTACTTCCCCAGGGTGGGCTGCATCAAACCACTTCCCCTTCCCCAGAGTGGGCTGGATCATACTACTTCCCCAGGGTGGGCTGTATCACACTACTTCCCCAGGGTGGGCTGGATCACACTACTTCCCCAGGGTGGACTGGATCGCACCACTTCCCCAGGGTGGGCTGGATCACACTAATTCCCCAGGGTGGGCTGGATCACACTCCTTCCCCAGGGTGGGCTGTATCACACTACTTCCCCAGGGTGGGCTGGATCACACTACTTCCCCAGGGTGGACTGGATCGCACCACTTCCCCAGGGTGGGCTGGATCACACTAATTCCCCAGGGTGGGCTGGATCACACTCCTTCCCCAGGGTGGGCTGAATCACACTACTTCCCCAGGGAGGGCTGGATCACACTACTTCCCCAGGGTGAACTGCATCAAACCACTTCCCCTTCCCCAGAGTGGGCTGGATCATACTACTTCCCCAGGGTGGGCTGTGTCACACTACTTCCCCAGGGTGGGCTGGATCACACTACTTCCCCAGGTTGGGCTGGATTTTACCACTTCCCCAGGGTGGGCTGGATCACACTACTTCCCCAGGGTGGGCTGGATCACACTACTTCCCCAGGGTGGGCTGGATCACACAACTTCCCCATAGTGGGCTGGATCCTACCACTTCCCCAGGGTGGGCTGGATCGCACCACTTCCCCAGGGTGGGCTGGATCGCACCACTTCCCCAGGGTGGGCTAGATCACACTACTTCCCCAGGGTGGGCTGGATCATATCCCTTCCCCTTCCCCAGGGTGTAGTGGATCACAATACTTCCCCAGGGTGGGCTGGTTCAAACCACTTCCCCTTCCCCAGGGTGGGCTGGATCACAATACTTCCCCAGGGTGGGCTGGATCGCACTACTTCCCCAGGGTGGGCTGGATCACACTACTTCCCCAGGGTGGGCTGGTTCAAACCACTTCCCCTTCCCCAGGGTGGGCTGGATCACAATACTTCCCCAGGGTGGGCTGGATCGCACTACTTCCCCCGGGTGGGCTGGATCACACTACTTCCCCAGGGTGGGCTGGATCGTACCACTTCCCAAGGGTGGGCTGGATCATACCACTTCCCCTTCCCCAGGTTGGGCTGAATCACAATACTTCCCCAGGGTGGGCTGGATCACACTACTTCCCCAGGGTGGGCTGGATCATACAACTTCCCCTTCCCCAGGGTGGGCTGGATCACAATACTTCCCCAGGGTGGGCTTGATCACACTACTTCCCCAGGGTGGGCTGGATCACACTACCTCCCCAGGGTTGGCTGGATCGCACCACTTCCCCAGGGTGGGCTGGATCGCACCACTTCACCAGGGTGGGCTGGATCTTACCACTTCCCCAGGGTGGGCTAGATCACACTACTTCCCCAGGGTGGGCTGGATCATATCCCTTCCCCTTCCCCAGGGTGGGCTGGATCACACTACTTCCCCAGGGTGGGCTGGTTCATACCACTTCCCCTTCCCCAGGGTGGGCTGGATCACAATTCTTCCCCAGGGTGGGCTGGATTGCACTACTTCCTCAGGGTGGGCTGGATCACACCACTTCCCCAGGGTGGGCTGGATCACACCACTTCCCCAGGGTGGGCTGGATCGTGCCACTTCCCAAGGGTGGGCTGGATCATACCACTTCCCCTTCCCCAGGTTGGGCTGAATCACAATACTTCCCCAGGGTGGGCTGGATCACACTACTTCCCCATGGTGGGCTGGATCGTACCACTTCCCAAGGGTGGGCTGGATCATACCACTTCCCCTTCCCCAGGTTGGGCTGAATCACAATACTTCCCCAGGGTGGGCTGGATCACACTACTTCCCCAAGGTGGGCTGGATCATACCACTTCCCCTTCCCCAAGGTGGGCTGGATCACAATACTTCCCCAGGGTGGGCTGGATCACACTACTTCCCCAGGGTGGGCTGGATCACACTACCTCCCCAGGGTAGGCTGGATCACACTACTTCCCCAGGGTGGGCTGGATCACACTACTTCCCCAGGGTGAACTGCATCAAACCACTTCCCCTTCCCCAGAGTGGGCTGGATCATACTACTTCCCCAGGGTGGGCTGTATCACACTACTTCCCCAGGGTGGGCTGGATCACACTACTTCCCCAGGTTGGGCTGGATCGCACCACTTCCCCAGGGTGGGCTGGATCACACTACTTCCCCGGGGTGGGCTGGATCACACTACTTCCCCAGGGTGGGCTGGATCACACAACTTCCCCATAGTGGGCTGGATCCTACCACTTCCCCAGGGTGGGCTGGATCGCACCAGTTCCCCAGGGTGGGCTGGATCGCACCACTTCCCCAGGGCGGGCTAGATCACACAACTTCCCCAGGGTGGGCTGGATCATATCCCTTCCCCTTCCCCAGGGTGTGCTGGATCACAATACTTCCCCAGGGTGGGCTGGATCACACTACTTCCCCAGGGTGGGCTGGATCGCACCACTTCCCCAGGGTGGGCTGGATCGCACCACTTCACCAGGGTGGGCTGGATCGCACCACTTCCCCAGGGTGGGCTAGATCACACTACTTCCCCAGGGTGGGCTGGATCATATCCCTTCCCCTTCCCCAGGGTGGGCTGGATCACACTACTTCCCCAGGGTGGGCTGGATCATATCCCTTCCCCTTCCCCAGGGTGGGCTGGATCACACTACTTCCCCAGGGTGGACTGGATCGCACCACTTCCCCAGGGTGGGCTGGATCACACGAATTCCCCAGGGTGGGCTGGATCACACTCCTTCCCCAGGGTGGGCTGGATCACACTACTTCCCCAGGGTGGGCTGGATCACACTACTTCCCCAGGGTGAACTGCATCAAACCACTTCCCCTTCCCCAGGGTGGGCTGGATCATACTACTTCCCCAGGGTGGGCTGTGTCACACTACTTCCCCAGGGTGGGCTGAATCACACTACTTCCCCAGGTTGGGCTGGATTGCACCACTTCCCCAGGGTGGGCTGGATCACACTACTTTCCCGGGGTGGGCTGGATCACACTACTTCCCCAGGGTGGGCTGGATCACACAACTTCCCCATAGTGGGCTGGATCCTACCACTTCCCCAGGGTGGGCTGGATCGCACCACTTCCCCAGGGTGGGCTGGATCGCACCACTTCCCCAGGGTGGGCTAGATCACACTACTTCCCCAGGGTGGGCTGGATCATATCCCTTCCCCTTCCCCAGGGTGTTCTGGATCACAATACTTCCCCAGGGTGGGCTGGTTCAAACCACTTCCCCTTCCCCAGGGTGGGCTGGATCACAATACTTCCCCAGGGTGGGCTGGATCGCACTACTTCCCCAGGGTGGGCTGGATCACACTACTTCCCCAGGGTGGGCTGGTTCAAACCACTTCCCCTTCCCCAGGGTGGGCTGGATCACAATACTTCCCCAGGGTGGGCTGGATCGCACTACTTCCCCCGGGTGGGCTGGATCACACTACTTCCCCAGGGTGGGCTGGATCGTACAACTTCCCAAGGGTGGGCTGGATCATACCACTTCCCCTTCCCCAGGTTGGGCTGAATCACAATACTTCCCCAGGGTGGGCTGGATCACACGACTTCCCCAGGGTGGGCTGGATCATACCACTTCCCCTTCCCCAGGGTGGGCTGGATCACACTACTTCCCCAGGGTGGGCTGGATCACACTACTTCCCCAGGGTGGGCTGGATCACACTACCTCCCCAGGGTTGGCTGGATCGCACCACTTCCCCAGGGTGGGCTGGATCGCACCACTTCACCAGGGTGGGCTGGATCTTACCACTTCCCCAGGGTGGGCTAGATCACACTACTTCCCCAGGGTGGGCTGGATCATATCCCTTCCCTTTCCCCAGGGTGGGCTGGATCACACTACTTCCCCAGGGTGGGCTGGTTCATACCACTTCCCCTTCCCCAGGGTGGGCTGGATCACAATTCTTCCCCAGGGTGGGCTGGATTGCACTACTTCCTCAGGGTGGGCTGGATCACACCACTTCCCCAGGGTGGGCTGGATCACACCACTACCCCAGGGTGGGCTGGATCACACTACTTTCCCAGGGTGGGCTGGATCGCACCACTTCCCCAGGGTGGGCTGGATCGCACCACTTCCCCAGGGTGGGCTGGATCACACTACTTCCCCAGGGTGGGCTGGATCACACTACTTCCCCAGGGTGGGCTGGATCGCAGCACTTCACCAGGGTGGGCTGGATCGCACCACTTCACCAGGGTGGGCTGGATCGCACCACTTCCCCAGGGTGGGCTAGATCACACTACTTCCCCAGGGTGGGCTGGATCATATCCCTTCCCCTTCCCCAGGGTGGGCTGGATCACACTACTTCCCCAGGGTGAACTGCATCAAACCACTTCCCCTTCCCCAGGGTGGGCTGGATCATACTACTTCCCCAGGGTGGGCTGTGTCACACTACTTCCCCAGGGTGGGCTGAATCACACTACTTCCCCAGGTTGGGCTGGATTGCACCACTTCCCCAGGGTGGGCTGGATCACACTACTTTCCCGGGGTGGGCTGGATCACACTACTTCCCCAGGGTGGGCTGGATCACACAACTTCCCCATAGTGGGCTGGATCCTACCACTTCCCCAGGGTGGGCTGGATCGCACCACTTCCCCAGGGTGGGCTGGATCGCACCACTTCCCCAGGGTGGGCTAGATCACACTACTTCCCCAGGGTGGGCTGGATCATATCCCTTCCCCTTCCCCAGGGTGTTCTGGATCACAATACTTCCCCAGGGTGGGCTGGTTCAAACCACTTCCCCTTCCCCAGGGTGGGCTGGATCACAATACTTCCCCAGGGTGGGCTGGATCGCACTACTTCCCCAGGGTGGGCTGGATCACACTACTTCCCCAGGGTGGGCTGGTTCAAACCACTTCCCCTTCCCCAGGGTGGGCTGGATCACAATACTTCCCCAGGGTGGGCTGGATCGCACTACTTCCCCCGGGTGGGCTGGATCACACTACTTCCCCAGGGTGGGCTGGATCGTACAACTTCCCAAGGGTGGGCTGGATCATACCACTTCCCCTTCCCCAGGTTGGGCTGAATCACAATACTTCCCCAGGGTGGGCTGGATCACACGACTTCCCCAGGGTGGGCTGGATCATACCACTTCCCCTTCCCCAGGGTGGGCTGGATCACACTACTTCCCCAGGGTGGGCTGGATCACACTACTTCCCCAGGGTGGGCTGGATCACACTACCTCCCCAGGGTTGGCTGGATCGCACCACTTCCCCAGGGTGGGCTGGATCGCACCACTTCACCAGGGTGGGCTGGATCTTACCACTTCCCCAGGGTGGGCTAGATCACACTACTTCCCCAGGGTGGGCTGGATCATATCCCTTCCCCTTCCCCAGGGTGGGCTGGATCACACTACTTCCCCAGGGTGGGCTGGTTCATACCACTTCCCCTTCCCCAGGGTGGGCTGGATCACAATTCTTCCCCAGGGTGGGCTGGATTGCACTACTTCCTCAGGGTGGGCTGGATCACACCACTTCCCCAGGGTGGGCTGGATCACACCACTACCCCAGGGTGGGCTGGATCACACTACTTTCCCAGGGTGGGCTGGATCGCACCACTTCCCCAGGGTGGGCTGGATCGCACCACTTCCCCAGGGTGGGCTGGATCACACTACTTCCCCAGGGTGGGCTGGATCACACTACTTCCCCAGGGTGGGCTGGATCGCACCACTTCACCAGGGTGGGCTGGATCGCACCACTTCACCAGGGTGGGCTGGATCGCACCACTTCCCCAGGGTGGGCTAGATCACACTACTTCCCCAGGGTGGGCTGGATCATATCCCTTCCCCTTCCCCAGGGTGGGCTGGATCACACTACTTCCCCAGGGTGGGCTGGATCACACTCCTTCCCCAGGGTGGGCTGGATCACACTACTTCCCCAGGGTGGGCTGGATCACACTACTTCCCCAGGGTGGGCTGGATCACACTACTTCCCCAGGGTGGGCTGGATCACACTACTTCCCCAGGGTGGGCTGCATCAAACCACTTCCCCTTCCCCAGAGTGGGCTGGATCATACTACTTCCCCAGGGTGGGCTGTATCACACTACTTCCCCAGGGAGGGCTGGATCACACTACTTCCCCAGGGTGGACTGGATCGCACCACTTCCCCAGGGTGGGCTGGATCACACTAATTCCCCAGGGTGGGCTGGATCACACTCCTTCCCCAGGGTGGGCTGGATCACACTACTTCCCCAGGGTGGGCTGGATCACACTACTTCCCCAGGGTGAACTGCATCAAACCACTTCCCCTTCCCCAGAGTGGGCTGGATCATACTACTTCCCCAGGGTGGGCTGTATCACACTACTTCCCCAGGGTGGGCTGGATCACAATACTTCCCCAGGTTGGGCTGGATTGCACCACTTCCCCAGGGTGGGCTGGATCACACTACTTCCCCGGGGTGGGCTGGATCACACTACTTCCCCAGGGTGGGCTGGATCACACAACTTCCCCAGGGTGGGCTGGATCACACAACTTCCCCATAGTGGGCTGGATCCTACCACTTCCCCAGGGTGGGCTGGATCGCACCACTTCCCCAGGGTGGGCTGGATCGCACCACTTCCCCAGGGTGGGCTAGATCACACTACTTCCCCAGGGTGGGCTGGTTCAAACCACTTCCCCATTCCCCAGGGTGGGCTGGATCGCACTACTTCCCCAGGGTGGGCTGGATCACACTACTTCCCCAGGGTGGGCTGGTTCAAACCACTTCCCCTTCCCCAGGGTGGGCTGGATCACAATACTTCCCCAGGGTGGGCTGGATCGCACTACTTCCCCCGGGTGGGCTGGATCACACTACTTCCCCAGGGTGGGCTGGATCGTACCACTTCCCAAGGGTGGGCTGGATCATACCACTTCCCCTTCCCCAGGTTGGGCTGAATCACAATACTTCCCCAGGGTGGGCTGGATCACATTACTTCCCCAGGGTGGGCTGGATCATACCACTTCCCCTTCCCCAGGGTGGGCTGGATCACAATACTTCCCCAGGGTGGGCTTGATCACACTACTTCCCCAAGGTGGGCTGGATCACACTACCTCCCCAGGGTTGGCTGGATCGCACCACTTCCCCAGGGTGGGCTGGATCGCACCACTTCACCAGGGTGGGCTGGATCTTACCACTTCCCCAGGGTGGGCTAGATCACACTACTTCCCCAGGGTGGGCTGGATCATATCCCTTCCCCTTCCCCAGGGTGGGCTGGATCACACTACTTCACCAGGGTGGGCTGGATCATACCACTTCCCCTTCCCCAGGGTGGGCTGGATCACAATTCTTCCCCAGGGTGGGCTGGATTGCACTACTTCCTCAGGGTGGGCTGGATCACACCACTTCCCCAGGGTGGGCTGGATCACACCACTTCCCCAGGGTGGGCTGGATCGTACCACTTCCCAAGGGTGGCCTGGATCATACCACTTCCCCTTCCCCAGGTTGGGCTGAATCACAATACTTCCCCAGGGTGGGCTGGATCACACTACTTCCCCAGGGTGGGCTGGATCATACCACTTCCCCTTCCCCAGGGTGGGCTGGATCACAATACTTCCCCAGGGTGGGCTTGATCACACTACTTCCCCAGGGTGGGCTGGATCACACTACCTCCCCAGGGTTGGCTGGATCGCACCACTTCCCCAGGGTGGGCTGGATCATATCCCTTCCCCTTCCCCAGGGTGGGCTGGATCACACTACTTCACCAGGGTGGGCTGGTTCATACCACTTCCCCTTCCCCAGGGTGGGCTGGATCACAATTCTTCCCCAGGGTGGGCTGGATTGCACTACTTTCTCAGGGTGGGCTGGATCACACCACTTCCCCAGGGTGGGCTGGATCACACCACTTCCCCAGGGTGGGCTGGATCGTACCACTTCCCATGTGTGGGCTGGATCATACCACTTCCCCTTCCCCAGGTTGGGCTGAATCACAATACTTCCCCAGGGTGGGCTGGATCACACTACTTCCCCAGGGTGGGCTGGATCATACCACTTCCCCTTCCCCAGGGTGGGCTGGATCACAATACTTCCCCAGGGTGGGCTTGATCACACTACTTCCTCAGGGTGGGCTGGATCACACTACCTCCCCAGGGTGGGCTGGATCGTACCACTTCCCAAGGGTGGCCTGGATCATACCACTTCCCCTTCCCCAGGTTGGGCTGAATCACAATACTTCCCCAGGGTGGGCTGGATCACACTACTTCCCCAGGGTGGGCTGGATCATACCACTTCCCCTTCCCCAGGGTGGGCTGGATCACAATACTTCCCCAGGGTGGGCTTGATCACACTACTTCCCCAGGGTGGGCTGGATCACACTACCTCCCCAGGGTTGGCTGGATCGCACCACTTCCCCAGGGTGGGCTGGATCATATCCCTTCCCCTTCCCCAGGGTGGGCTGGATCACACTACTTCACCAGGGTGGGCTGGTTCATACCACTTCCCCTTCCCCAGGGTGGGCTGGATCACAATTCTTCCCCAGGGTGGGCTGGATTGCACTACTTTCTCAGGGTGGGCTGGATCACACCACTTCCCCAGGGTGGGCTGGATCACACCACTTCCCCAGGGTGGGCTGGATCGTACCACTTCCCATGTGTGGGCTGGATCATACCACTTCCCCTTCCCCAGGTTGGGCTGAATCACAATACTTCCCCAGGGTGGGCTGGATCACACTACTTCCCCAGGGTGGGCTGGATCATACCACTTCCCCTTCCCCAGGGTGGGCTGGATCACAATACTTCCCCAGGGTGGGCTTGATCACACTACTTCCTCAGGGTGGGCTGGATCACACTACCTCCCCAGGGTTGGCTGGATCGCACCACTTCCCCAGGGTGGGCTGGATCGCACCACTTCACCAGGGTGGGCTGGATCTTACCACTTCCCCAGGGTGGGCTAGATCACACTACTTCCCCAGGGTGGGCTGGATCATATCCCTTCCCCTTCCCCAGGGTGGGCTGGATCGCACCACTTCCCCAGGGTGGGCTAGATCACACTACTTCCCCAGGGTGGGCTGGATCATATCCCTTCCCCTTCCCCAGGGTGTGCTGGATCACAATACTTCCCCAGGGTGGGCTGGTTCAAACCACTTCCCCTTCCCCAGGGTGGGCTGGATCACAATACTTCCCCAGGGTGGGCTGGATCGCACTACTTCCCCAGGGTGGGCTGGATCACACTACTTCCCCAGGGTGGGCTGGTTCAAACCACTTCCCCTTCCCCAGGGTGGGCTGGATCACACCACTACCCCAGGGTGGGCTGGATCACACTACTTTCCCAGGGTGGGCTGGATCGCACCACTTCCCCAGGGTGGGCTGGATCGCACCACTTCCCCAGGGTGGGCTGGATCACACTACTTCCCCAGGGTGGGCTGGATCACACTACTTCCCCAGGGTGGGCTGGATCGCACCACTTCACCAGGGTGGGCTGGATCGCACCACTTCACCAGGGTGGGCTGGATCGCACCACTTCCCCAGGGTGGGCTAGATCACACTACTTCCCCAGGGTGGGCTGGATCATATCCCTTCCCCTTCCCCAGGGTGGGCTGGATCACACTACTTCCCCAGGGTGGGCTGGATCACACTCCTTCCCCAGGGTGGGCTGGATCACACTACTTCCCCAGGGTGGGCTGGATCACACTACTTCCCCAGGGTGGGCTGGATCACACTACTTCCCCAGGGTGGGCTGGATCACACTACTTCCCCAGGGTGGGCTGCATCAAACCACTTCCCCTTCCCCAGAGTGGGCTGGATCATACTACTTCCCCAGGGTGGGCTGTATCACACTACTTCCCCAGGGAGGGCTGGATCACACTACTTCCCCAGGGTGGACTGGATCGCACCACTTCCCCAGGGTGGGCTGGATCACACTAATTCCCCAGGGTGGGCTGGATCACACTCCTTCCCCAGGGTGGGCTGGATCACACTACTTCCCCAGGGTGGGCTGGATCACACTACTTCCCCAGGGTGAACTGCATCAAACCACTTCCCCTTCCCCAGAGTGGGCTGGATCATACTACTTCCCCAGGGTGGGCTGTATCACACTACTTCCCCAGGGTGGGCTGGATCACAATACTTCCCCAGGTTGGGCTGGATTGCACCACTTCCCCAGGGTGGGCTGGATCACACTACTTCCCCGGGGTGGGCTGGATCACACTACTTCCCCAGGGTGGGCTGGATCACACAACTTCCCCAGGGTGGGCTGGATCACACAACTTCCCCATAGTGGGCTGGATCCTACCACTTCCCCAGGGTGGGCTGGATCGCACCACTTCCCCAGGGTGGGCTGGATCGCACCACTTCCCCAGGGTGGGCTAGATCACACTACTTCCCCAGGGTGGGCTGGATCACATCCCTTCCCCTTCCCCAGGGTGTGCTGGATCACAATACTTCCCCAGGGTGGGCTGGTTCAAACCACTTCCCCATTCCCCAGGGTGGGCTGGATCGCACTACTTCCCCAGGGTGGGCTGGATCACACTACTTCCCCAGGGTGGGCTGGTTCAAACCACTTCCCCTTCCCCAGGGTGGGCTGGATCACAATACTTCCCCAGGGTGGGCTGGATCGCACTACTTCCCCCGGGTGGGCTGGATCACACTACTTCCCCAGGGTGGGCTGGATCGTACCACTTCCTCAGGGTGGGCTGGATCACACCACTTCCCCAGGGTGGGCTGGATCACACCACTTCCCCAGGGTGGGCTGGATCGTACCACTTCCCATGTGTGGGCTGGATCATACCACTTCCCCTTCCCCAGGTTGGGCTGAATCACAATACTTCCCCAGGGTGGGCTGGATCACACTACTTCCCCAGGGTGGGCTGGATCATACCACTTCCCCTTCCCCAGGGTGGGCTGGATCACAATACTTCCCCAGGGTGGGCTTGATCACACTACTTCCTCAGGGTGGGCTGGATCACACTACCTCCCCAGGGTTGGCTGGATCGCACCACTTCCCCAGGGTGGGCTGGATCGCACCACTTCACCAGGGTGGGCTGGATCTTACCACTTCCCCAGGGTGGGCTAGATCACACTACTTCCCCAGGGTGGGCTGGATCATATCCCTTCCCCTTCCCCAGGGTGGGCTGGATCGCACCACTTCCCCAGGGTGGGCTAGATCACACTACTTCCCCAGGGTGGGCTGGATCATATCCCTTCCCCTTCCCCAGGGTGTGCTGGATCACAATACTTCCCCAGGGTGGGCTGGTTCAAACCACTTCCCCTTCCCCAGGGTGGGCTGGATCACAATACTTCCCCAGGGTGGGCTGGATCGCACTACTTCCCCAGGGTGGGCTGGATCACACTACTTCCCCAGGGTGGGCTGGTTCAAACCACTTCCCCTTCCCCAGGGTGGGCTGGATCACAATACTTCCCCAGGGTGGGCTGGATCGCACTACTTCCCCCGGGTGGGCTGGATCACACTACTTCCCCAGGGTGGGCTGGATCGTACCACTTCCCAAGGGTGGGCTGGATCATACCACTTCCCCTTCCCCAGGTTGGGCTGAATCACAATACTTCCCCAGGGTGGGCTGGATCACACTACTTCCCCAGGGTGGGCTGGATCATACAACTTCCCCTTCCCCAGGGTGGGCTGGATCACAATACTTCCCCAGGGTGGGCTTGATCACACTACTTCCCCAGGGTGGGCTGGATCACACTACCTCCCCAGGGTTGGCTGGATCGCACCACTTCCCCAGGGTGGGCTGGATCACACTACTTCCCCAGGGTGGGCTGGATCATATCCCTTCCCCTTCCCCAGGGTGGGCTGGATCACACTACTTCCCCAGGGTGGGCTGGTTCATACCACTTCCCCTTCCCCAGGGTGGGCTGGATCACAATTCTTCCCCAGGGTGGGCTGGATTGCACTACTTCCTCAGGGTGGGCTGGATCACACCACTTCCCCAGGGTGGGCTGGATCACACCACTTCCCCAGGGTGGGCTGGATTGTGCCACTTCCCAAGGGTGGGCTGGATCATACCACTTCCCCTTCCCCAGGTTGGGCTGAATCACAATACTTCCCCAGGGTGGGCTGGATCACACTACTTCCCCAGGGTGGGCTGGATCGTACCACTTCCCAAGGGTGGGCTGGATCATACCACTTCCCCTTCCCCAGGTTGGGCTGAATCACAATACTTCCCCAGGGTGGGCTGGATCACACTACTTCCCCAAGGTGGGCTGGATCATACCACTTCCCCTTCCCCAAGGTGGGCTGGATCACAATACTTCCCCAGGGTGGGCTGGATCACACTACTTCCCCAGGGTGGGCTGGATCACACTACCTCCCCAGGGTAGGCTGGATCACACTACTTCCCCAGGGTGGGCTGGATCACACTACTTCCCCAGGGTGAACTGCATCAAACCACTTCCCCTTCCCCAGAGTGGGCTGGATCATACTACTTCCCCAGGGTGGGCTGTATCACACTACTTCCCCAGGGTGGGCTGGATCACACTACTTCCCCAGGTTGGGCTGGATCGCACCACTTCCCCAGGGTGGGCTGGATCACACTACTTCCCCGGGGTGGGCTGGATCACACTACTTCCCCAGGGTGGGCTGGATCATACCACTTCCCCTTCCCCAAGGTGGGCTGGATCACAATACTTCCCCAGGGTGGGCTGGATCACACTACTTCCCCAGGGTGGGCTGGATCACACTACCTCCCCAGGGTAGGCTGGATCACACTACTTCCCCAGGGTGGGCTGGATCACACTACTTCCCCAGGGTGAACTGCATCAAACCACTTCCCCTTCCCCAGAGTGGGCTGGATCATACTACTTCCCCAGGGTGGGCTGTATCACACTACTTCCCCAGGGTGGGCTGGATCACACTACTTCCCCAGGTTGGGCTGGATCGCACCACTTCCCCAGGGTGGGCTGGATCACACTACTTCCCCGGGGTGGGCTGGATCACACTACTTCCCCAGGGTGGGCTGGATCACACAACTTCCCCATAGTGGGCTGGATCCTACCACTTCCCCAGGGTGGGCTGGATCGCACCAGTTCCCCAGGGTGGGCTGGATCGCACCACTTCCCCAGGGCGGGCTAGATCACACAACTTCCCCAGGGTGGGCTGGATCATATCCCTTCCCCTTCCCCAGGGTGTGCTGGATCACAATACTTCCCCAGGGTGGGCTGGATCACACTACTTCCCCAGGGTGGGCTGGATCGCACCACTTCCCCAGGGTGGGCTGGATCGCACCACTTCACCAGGGTGGGCTGGATCGCACCACTTCCCCAGGGTGGGCTAGATCACACTACTTCCCCAGGGTGGGCTGGATCATATCCCTTCCCCTTCCCCAGGGTGGGCTGGATCACACTACTTCCCCAGGGTGGGCTGGATCATATCCCTTCCCCTTCCCCAGGGTGGGCTGGATCACACTACTTCCCCAGGGTGGACTGGATCGCACCACTTCCCCAGGGTGGGCTGGATCACACGAATTCCCCAGGGTGGGCTGGATCACACTCCTTCCCCAGGGTGGGCTGGATCACACTACTTCCCCAGGGTGGGCTGGATCACACTACTTCCCCAGGGTGAACTGCATCAAACCACTTCCCCTTCCCCAGGGTGGGCTGGATCATACTACTTCCCCAGGGTGGGCTGTGTCACACTACTTCCCCAGGGTGGGCTGAATCACACTACTTCCCCAGGTTGGGCTGGATTGCACCACTTCCCCAGGGTGGGCTGGATCACACTACTTTCCCGGGGTGGGCTGGATCACACTACTTCCCCAGGGTGGGCTGGATCACACAACTTCCCCATAGTGGGCTGGATCCTACCACTTCCCCAGGGTGGGCTGGATCGCACCACTTCCCCAGGGTGGGCTGGATCGCACCACTTCCCCAGGGTGGGCTAGATCACACTACTTCCCCAGGGTGGGCTGGATCATATCCCTTCCCCTTCCCCAGGGTGTTCTGGATCACAATACTTCCCCAGGGTGGGCTGGATCACACTACTTCCCCAGGGTGGGCTGGATCGCACCACTTCCCCAGGGTGGGCTGGATCGCACCACTTCACCAGGGTGGGCTGGATCGCACCACTTCCCCAGGGTGGGCTAGATCACACTACTTCCCCAGGGTGGGCTGGATCATATCCCTTCCCCTTCCCCAGGGTGGGCTGGATCACACTACTTCCCCAGGGTGGGCTGGATCATATCCCTTCCCCTTCCCCAGGGTGGGCTGGATCACACTACTTCCCCAGGGTGGACTGGATCGCACCACTTCCCCAGGGTGGGCTGGATCACACGAATTCCCCAGGGTGGGCTGGATCACACTCCTTCCCCAGGGTGGGCTGGATCACACTACTTCCCCAGGGTGGGCTGGATCACACTACTTCCCCAGGGTGAACTGCATCAAACCACTTCCCCTTCCCCAGGGTGGGCTGGATCATACTACTTCCCCAGGGTGGGCTGTGTCACACTACTTCCCCAGGGTGGGCTGAATCACACTACTTCCCCAGGTTGGGCTGGATTGCACCACTTCCCCAGGGTGGGCTGGATCACACTACTTTCCCGGGGTGGGCTGGATCACACTACTTCCCCAGGGTGGGCTGGATCACACAACTTCCCCATAGTGGGCTGGATCCTACCACTTCCCCAGGGTGGGCTGGATCGCACCACTTCCCCAGGGTGGGCTGGATCGCACCACTTCCCCAGGGTGGGCTAGATCACACTACTTCCCCAGGGTGGGCTGGATCATATCCCTTCCCCTTCCCCAGGGTGTTCTGGATCACAATACTTCCCCAGGGTGGGCTGGTTCAAACCACTTCCCCTTCCCCAGGGTGGGCTGGATCACAATACTTCCCCAGGGTGGGCTGGATCGCACTACTTCCCCAGGGTGGGCTGGATCACACTACTTCCCCAGGGTGGGCTGGTTCAAACCACTTCCCCTTCCCCAGGGTGGGCTGGATCACAATACTTCCCCAGGGTGGGCTGGATCGCACTACTTCCCCCGGGTGGGCTGGATCACACTACTTCCCCAGGGTGGGCTGGATCGTACAACTTCCCAAGGGTGGGCTGGATCATACCACTTCCCCTTCCCCAGGTTGGGCTGAATCACAATACTTCCCCAGGGTGGGCTGGATCACACGACTTCCCCAGGGTGGGCTGGATCATACCACTTCCCCTTCCCCAGGGTGGGCTGGATCACACTACTTCCCCAGGGTGGGCTGGATCACACTACTTCCCCAGGGTGGGCTGGATCACACTACCTCCCCAGGGTTGGCTGGATCGCACCACTTCCCCAGGGTGGGCTGGATCGCACCACTTCACCAGGGTGGGCTGGATCTTACCACTTCCCCAGGGTGGGCTAGATCACACTACTTCCCCAGGGTGGGCTGGATCATATCCCTTCCCCTTCCCCAGGGTGGGCTGGATCACACTACTTCCCCAGGGTGGGCTGGTTCATACCACTTCCCCTTCCCCAGGGTGGGCTGGATCACAATTCTTCCCCAGGGTGGGCTGGATTGCACTACTTCCTCAGGGTGGGCTGGATCACACCACTTCCCCAGGGTGGGCTGGATCACACCACTACCCCAGGGTGGGCTGGATCACACTACTTTCCCAGGGTGGGCTGGATCGCACCACTTCCCCAGGGTGGGCTGGATCGCACCACTTCCCCAGGGTGGGCTGGATCACACTACTTCCCCAGGGTGGGCTGGATCACACTACTTCCCCAGGGTGGGCTGGATCGCACCACTTCACCAGGGTGGGCTGGATCGCACCACTTCACCAGGGTGGGCTGGATCGCACCACTTCCCCAGGGTGGGCTAGATCACACTACTTCCCCAGGGTGGGCTGGATCATATCCCTTCCCCTTCCCCAGGGTGGGCTGGATCACACTACTTCCCCAGGGTGGGCTGGATCACACTCCTTCCCCAGGGTGGGCTGGATCACACTACTTCCCCAGGGTGGGCTGGATCACACTACTTCCCCAGGGTGGGCTGGATCACACTACTTCCCCAGGGTGGGCTGGATCACACTACTTCCCCAGGGTGGGCTGCATCAAACCACTTCCCCTTCCCCAGAGTGGGCTGGATCATACTACTTCCCCAGGGTGGGCTGTATCACACTACTTCCCCAGGGTGGGCTGGATCACACTACTTCCCCAGGGTGGACTGGATCGCACCACTTCCCCAGGGTGGGCTGGATCACACTAATTCCCCAGGGTGGGCTGGATCACACTCCTTCCCCAGGGTGGGCTGGATCACACTACTTCCCCAGGGTGGGCTGGATCACACTACTTCCCCAGGGTGAACTGCATCAAACCACTTCCCCTTCCCCAGAGTGGGCTGGATCATACTACTTCCCCAGGGTGGGCTGTATCACACTACTTCCCCAGGGTGGGCTGGATCACAATACTTCCCCAGGTTGGGCTGGATTGCACCACTTCCCCAGGGTGGGCTGGATCACACTACTTCCCCGGGGTGGGCTGGATCACACTACTTCCCCAGGGTGGGCTGGATCACACAACTTCCCCAGGGTGGGCTGGATCACACAACTTCCCCATAGTGGGCTGGATCCTACCACTTCCCCAGGGTGGGCTGGATCGCACCACTTCCCCAGGGTGGGCTGGATCGCACCACTTCCCCAGGGTGGGCTAGATCACACTACTTCCCCAGGGTGGGCTGGATCACATCCCTTCCCCTTCCCCAGGGTGTGCTGGATCACAATACTTCCCCAGGGTGGGCTGGTTCAAACCACTTCCCCATTCCCCAGGGTGGGCTGGATCGCACTACTTCCCCAGGGTGGGCTGGATCACACTACTTCCCCAGGGTGGGCTGGTTCAAACCACTTCCCCTTCCCCAGGGTGGGCTGGATCACAATACTTCCCCAGGGTGGGCTGGATCGCACTACTTCCCCCGGGTGGGCTGGATCACACTACTTCCCCAGGGTGGGCTGGATCGTACCACTTCCCAAGGGTGGGCTGGATCATACCACTTCCCCTTCCCCAGGTTGGGCTGAATCACAATACTTCCCCAGGGTGGGCTGGATCACATTACTTCCCCAGGGTGGGCTGGATCATACCACTTCCCCTTCCCCAGGGTGGGCTGGATCACAATACTTCCCCAGGGTGGGCTTGATCACACTACTTCCCCAAGGTGGGCTGTATCACACTACCTCCCCAGGGTTGGCTGGATCGCACCACTTCCCCAGGGTGGGCTGGATCGCACCACTTCACCAGGGTGGGCTGGATCTTACCACTTCCCCAGGGTGGGCTAGATCACACTACTTCCCCAGGGTGGGCTGGATCATATCCCTTCCCCTTCCCCAGGGTGGGCTGGATCACACTACTTCACCAGGGTGGGCTGGATCATACCACTTCCCCTTCCCCAGGGTGGGCTGGATCACAATTCTTCCCCAGGGTGGGCTGGATTGCACTACTTCCTCAGGGTGGGCTGGATCACACCACTTCCCCAGGGTGGGCTGGATCACACCACTTCCCCAGGGTGGGCTGGATCGTACCACTTCCCAAGGGTGGCCTGGATCATACCACTTCCCCTTCCCCAGGTTGGGCTGAATCACAATACTTCCCCAGGGTGGGCTGGATCACACTACTTCCCCAGGGTGGGCTGGATCATACCACTTCCCCTTCCCCAGGGTGGGCTGGATCACAATACTTCCCCAGGGTGGGCTTGATCACACTACTTCCCCAGGGTGGGCTGGATCACACTACCTCCCCAGGGTTGGCTGGATCGCACCACTTCCCCAGGGTGGGCTGGATCATATCCCTTCCCCTTCCCCAGGGTGGGCTGGATCACACTACTTCACCAGGGTGGGCTGGTTCATACCACTTCCCCTTCCCCAGGGTGGGCTGGATCACAATTCTTCCCCAGGGTGGGCTGGATTGCACTACTTCCTCAGGGTGGGCTGGATCACACCACTTCCCCAGGGTGGGCTGGATCACACCACTTCCCCAGGGTGGGCTGGATCGTACCACTTCCCAAGGGTGGGCTGGATCATACCACTTCCCCTTCCCCAGGTTGGGCTGAATCACAATACTTCCCCAGGGTGGGCTGGATCACACTACTTCCCCAGGGTGGGCTGGATCATACCACTTCCCCTTCCCCAGGGTGGGCTGGATCACAATACTTCCCCAGGGTGGGCTTGATCACACTACTTCCTCAGGGTGGGCTGGATCACACTACCTCCCCAGGGTTGGCTGGATCGCACCACTTCCCCAGGGTGGGCTGGATCGCACCACTTCACCAGGGTGGGCTGGATCTTACCACTTCCCCAGGGTGGGCTAGATCACACTACTTCCCCAGGGTGGGCTGGATCATATCCCTTCCCCTTCCCCAGGGTGGGCTGGATCAAACTACTTCCCCAGGGTGGGCTGGTTCATACCACTTCCCCTTCCCCAGGGTGGGCTGGATCACAATTCTTCCCCAGGGTGGGCTGGATTGCACTACTTCCTCAGGGTGGGCTGGATCACACCACTTCCCCAGGGTGGGCTGGATCACACCACTTCCCCAGGGTGGGCTGGATCACACTACTTTCCCAGGGTGGGCTGGATCGCACCACTTCCCCAGGATGGGCTGGATCGCACCACTTCCCCAGGGTGGGCTGGATCACACTACTTCCCCAGGGTGGGCTGGATCACACTACTTCCCCAGGGTGGGCTGGATCGCACCACTTCACCAGGGTGGGCTGGATCGCACCACTTCACCAGGGTGGGCTGGATCGCACCACTTCCCCAGGGTGGGCTAGATCACACTACTTCCCCAGGGTGGGCTGGATCATATCCCTTCCCCTTCCCCAGGGTGGGCTGGATCACACTACTTCCCCAGGGTGGGCTGGATCACACTACTTCCCCAGGGTGGGCTGGATCACACTCCTTCCCCAGGGTGGGCTGGATCACACTACTTCCCCAGGGTGGGCTGGATCACACTACTTCCCCAGGGTGGGCTGGATCACACTCCTTCCCCAGGGTGGGCTGGATCACACTACTTCCCCAGGGTGGGCTGGATCACACTACTTCCCCAGGGTGGGCTGGATCACACTACTTCCCCAGGGTGGGCTGCATGAAACCAATTCCCCTTCCCCAGAGTGGGCTGGATCATACTACTTCCCCAGGGTGGGCTGTATCACACTACTTCCCCAGGGTGGGCTGGATCACACTACTTCCCCAGGGTGGGCTGGATCACACAACTTTCCCATAGTGGGCTGGATCACACAACTTTCCCATAGTGGGCTGGATCACACCACTTCCCCAGGTTGGGCTGGATCGCACCACTTCCCCAGGGTGGGCTGGATCACACTACTTCCCCAGGGTGGGCTGGATCACACTACTTCCCCAGGGTGGGCTGGATCACACTACTTCCCCAGGGTGGGCTGGATCACACAACTTCCCCATAGTGGGCTGGATCACACTACTTCCCCAGAGTGGGCTGGATCATACTACTTCCCCAGGGTGGGCTGTATCACACTACTTCCCCAGGGTGGGCTGGATCACACTACTTCCCCAGGGTGGGCTGGATCACACAACTTTCCCATAGTGGGCTGGATCACACCACTTCCCCAGGTTGGGCTGGATCGCACCACTTCACCAGGGTGGGTTGGATCACACTACTTCCCCAGGGTGGGCTGGATCACACTACTTTCCCAGGGTGGGCTGGATCACACAACTTCCCCAGGGTGGGCTGGATCACACTACTTCCCCAGGGTGGGCTGGATCACACTACTTCCCCAGGGTGGGCTGGATCGCACAACTTCCCCATAGTGGGCTGGATCACAATACTTCCCCAGGGTGGGCTGGATCATACCACTTCCCCTTCCCCAGGGTGGGCTGGATCACAATACTTCCCCAGGGTGGGCTGGATCACACTACTTCCCCAGGGTGGGCTGGATCACACTACCTCCCCAGGGTTGGCTGGATCGCACCACTTCCCCAGGGTGGGCTGGATCGCACCACTTCACCAGGGTGGGCTGGATCTTACCACTTCCCCAGGGTGGGCTGGATCACACAACTTCCCCATAGTGGGCTGGATCACACTACTTCCCCAGAGTGGGCTGGATCATACTACTTCCCCAGGGTGGGCTGTATCACACTACTTCCCCAGGGTGGGCTGGATCACACTACTTCCCCAGGGTGGGCTGGATCACACAACTTTCCCATAGTGGGCTGGATCACACCACTTCCCCAGGTTGGGCTGGATCGCACCACTTCCCCAGGGTGGGCTGGATCACACTACTTCCCCAGGGTGGGCTGGATCACACTACTTTCCCAGGGTGGGCTGGATCACACAACTTCCCCAGGGTGGGCTGGATCACACTACTTCCCCAGGGTGGGCTGGATCACACTACTTCCCCAGGGTGGGCTGGATCACACAACTTCCCCATAGTGGGCTGGATCACACTACTTCCCCAGGGTGGGCTGGATCACACAACTTCCCCAGGGTGGGCTGGATCACACTACTTCCCCAGGGTGGGCTGGATCACACAACTTCCCCATGGTGGGCTGGATCACACTACTTCCCCAGGGTGGGCTGGATCACACTACTTCCCCAGGGTGGGCTGGATCACACAACTTCCCCATAGTGGGCTGGATCACAATACTTCCCCAGGGTGGGCTGGATCACAATTCTTCCTCAGGGTGGGCTGGATTGCACTACTTCCTCAGGGTGGGCTGGATCACACCACTTCCCCAGGGTGGGCTGGATTGCACTACTTCCTCAGGGTGGGCTGGATCACACCACTTCCCCAGGGTGGGCTGGATCACAATACTTCCCCAGGGTGGGCTGGATCACACTACTTTCCCAGGGTGGGCTGGATCGCACCACTTCCCCAGGGTGGGCTGGATCGCACCACTTCCCCAGGGTGGGCTGGATCACACTACTTCCCCAGGGTGGGCTGGATCGCACCACTTCCCCAGGGTGGGCTGGATCGCACCACTTCACCAGGGTGGGCTGGATCGCACCACTTCCCCAGGGTGGGCTAGATCACACTACTTCCCCAGGGTGGGCTGGATCATATCCCTTCCTCTTCCCCAGGGTGGGCTGGATCACAATACTTCCCCAGGGTGGGCTGGATCACACTACTTCCCCAGGGTGGGCTGGATCACACTCCTTCCCCAGGGTGGGCTGGATCACACTACTTCCCCAGGGTGGGCTGGATCACACTACTTCCCCAGGGTGGGCTGGATCATATCCCTTCCCCTTCCCCAGGGTGTGCTGGATCACAATACTTCCCCAGGGTGGGCTGGATCACACTACTCCCCCAGGGTGGGCTAGATCACACAACTTCCCCATAGGGGGCTGGATCACACTACTTCCACAGGTTGGGCTGGATCGCACCACTTCCCCAGGGTGGGCTGGATCACACTACTTCCCCAGGGTGGGCTAGATCACACTACTTCCCCAGGGTGGGCTGGATCATATCCCTTCCCCTTCCCCAGGGTGGGCTGGATCACAATACTTCCCCAGGGTGGGCTGGATCACACTACTTCCCCAGGGTGGGCTGCATCATACCACTACCCCTTCCCCAGGTTGGGCTGGATCACACAACTTCCCCATAGTGGGCTGGATCACACTACTTCCCCAGGTTGGGTTGGATCGCACCACTTCCCCAGGGTGGGCTGGATCACACTACTTCCCCAGGGTGGGCTGGATCGTACCACTTCCCAAGGGTGGGCTGGATCATATCACTTCCCCTTCCCCAGGTTGGGCTGAATCACACCACTTCCCCAGGGTGGGCTGGATCACACTACTTCCCCAGGATGGGCTGGATCATACCACTTCCCCTTCCCCAGGTTGGGCTGGATCACACTACTTCCACAGGTTGGGCTGGATCGCACCACTTCCCCAGGGTGGGCTGGATCACACTACTTCCCCAGGGTGGGCTAGATCACACTACTTCCCCAGGGTGGGCTGGATCATATCCCTTCCCCTTCCCCAGGGTGGGCTGGATCACAATACTTCCCCAGGGTGGGCTGGATCACACTACTTCCCCAGGGTGGGCTGCATCATACCACTACCCCTTCCCCAGGTTGGGCTGGATCACACAACTTCCCCATAGTGGGCTGGATCACACTACTTCCCCAGGTTGGGTTGGATCGCACCACTTCCCCAGGGTGGGCTGGATCACACTACTTCCCCAGGGTGGGCTGGATCGTACCACTTCCCAAGGGTGGGCTGGATCATATCACTTCCCCTTCCCCAGGTTGGGCTGAATCACACCACTTCCCCAGGGTGGGCTGGATCACACTACTTCCCCAGGATGGGCTGGATCATACCACTTCCCCTTCCCCAGGTTGGGCTGGATCACAATACTTCCCCAGGGTGCGCTGGATCACACTACTTCCCCAGGGTGGACTGGATCACACCACTTCCCCAGGGTGGGCTGGATCACACGACTTCCCCATGGTGGGCTGGATCACACTACTTCCCCAGGGTGGGCTGGATCACACTACTTCCCCAGGGTGGGCTGGATCGCACCACTTCCCCAGGGTGGGCTGGATCGCACCACTTCCGCAGGGTGGGCTGGATCACACTACTTCCCCAGGGTGGGCTGGATCACACTACTTCCCCAGGGTGGGCTGGATCACACTACTTCCCCAGGGTGGGCTGGATCGCACCACTTCCCCAGGGTGGGCTGGATCGCACCACTTCACCAGGGTGGGCTGGATCATATCCCTTCCCCTTCCCCAGGGTGGGCTGGATCACAATACTTCCCCAGGGTGGGCTGGATCACACTACTTCCCCAGGGTGGGCTGGATCACACTACTTCCCCAGGGTGGGCTGGATCACACTACTTCCCCAGGGTGGGCTGGATCACACTACTTCCCCAGGGTGGGCTGCATCAAAACACTTCCCCTTCCCCAGAGTGGGCTGGATAATACTACTTCCCCAGGGTGGTCTGTATCACACTACTTCCCCAGGGTGGGCTGGATCACACTACTTCCCCAGGTTGGGCTGGAACGCACCACTTCCCCAGGGTGGGCTGGATCACACTACTTCCCCAGGGTGGGCTGGATCACACTACTTCCCCAGGGTGAGCTGGATCACACAACTTCCCAATAGTGGGCTGGATCACACTACTTCCCCAGGTTGGGCTGGATCGCACCACTTCCCCAGGGTGGGCTGGATCACACTACTTCCCCAGGGTGGGCTAGATCACACTACTTCCCCAGGGTGGGCTGGATCATATCCCTTCCCCTTCCCCAGGGTGGGCTGGATCACAATACTTCCCCAGGGTGGGCTGGATCACACTACTTCCCCAGGGTGGGCTGCATCATACCACTACCCCTTCCCCAGGTTGGGCTGGATCACACAACTTCCCCATAGTGGGCTGGATCACACTACTTCCCCAGGTTGGGCTGGATCGCACCACTTCCCCAGGGTGGGCTGGATCACACTACTTCCCCAGGGTGGGCTGGATCGTACCTCTTCCCAAGGGTGGGCTGAATCACACCACTTCCCCAGGGTGGGCTGGATCACACTACTTCCCCAGGATGGGCTGGATCATACCACTTCCCCTTCCCCAGGTTGGGCTGGATCACAATACTTCCCCAGGGTGCGCTGGATCACACTACTTCCCCAGGGTGGACTGGATCACACCACTTCCCCAGGGTGGGCTGGATCACACGACTTCCCCATGGTGGGCTGGATCACACTACTTCCCCAGGGTGGGCTGGATCACACTACTTCCCCAGGGTTGGCTGGATCGCACCACTTCCCCAGGGTGGGCTGGATCGCACCACTTCCGCAGGGTGGGCTGGATCACACTACTTCCCCAGGGTGGGCTGGATCACACTACTTCCCCAGGGTGGGCTGGATCGCACCACTTCCCCAGGGTGGGCTGGATCGCACCACTTCCCCAGGGTGGGCTAGATCACACTACTTCCCCAGGGTGGGCTGGATCATATCCCTTCCCCTTCCCCAGGGTGGGCTGGATCACACTACTTCCCCAGGGTAGGCTGGATCATATCCCTTCCCCTTCCCCAGGGTGGGCTGGATCACACTACTTCCCCAGGGTGGACTGGATCGCACCACTTCCCCAGGGTGGGCTGGATCACACTAATTCCCCAGGGTGGGCTGGATCACACTCCTTCCCCAGGGTGGGCTGGATCACACTACTTCCCCAGGGTGGGCTGGATCACACTACTTCCCCAGGGTGAACTGAATCAAACCACTTCCCCTTCCCCAGAGTGGGCTGGATCATACTACTTCCCCAGGGTGGGCTGTATCACACTACTTCCCCAGGGTGGGCTGAATCACACTACTTCCCCAGGTTGGGCTGGATTGCACCACTTCCCCAGGGTGGGCTGGATCACACTACTTTCCCGGGGTGGGCTGGATCACACTACTTCCCCAGGGTGGGCTGGATCACACAACTTCCCCATAGTGGGCTGGATCCTACCACTTCCCCAGGGTGGGCTGGATCGCACCACTTCCCCAGGGTGGGCTGGATCGCACCACTTCCCCAGGGTGGGCTAGATCACACTACTTCCCCAGGGTGGGCTGGATCATATCCCTTCCCCTTCCCCAGGGTGTGCTGGATCACAATACTTCCCCAGGGTGGGCTGGTTCAAACCACTTCCCCTTCCCCAGGGTGGGCTGGATCACAATACTTCCCCAGGGTGGGCTGGATCGCACTACTTCCCCAGGGTGGGCTGGATCACACTACTTCCCCAGGGTGGGCTGGTTCAAACCACTTCCCCTTCCCCAGGGTGGGCTGGATCACAATACTTCCCCAGGGTGGGCTGGATCGCACTACTTCCCCCGGGTGGGCTGGATCACACTACTTCCCCAGGGTGGGCTGGATCATACCCCTTCCCCTTCCCCAGGTTGGGCTGAATCACACTACTTCCCCAGGGTGGGCTGGATCACACTACTTCCCCAGGTTGGGCTGGATCATACCACTTCCCCTTCCCCAGGGTGGGCTGGATCACACTACTTCCCCAGGGTGGGCTGGATCACACTACTTCCCCAGGGTGGGCTGGATCGCACCACTTCCCCAGGGTGGGCTGGATCGCACCACTTCCCCAGGGTGGGCTAGATCACACTACTTCCCCAGGGTGGGCTGGATCATATCCCTTCCCCTTCCCCAGGGTGGGCTGGATCACACTACTTCCCCAGGGTAGGCTGGATCATATCCCTTCCCCTTCCCCAGGGTGGGCTGGATCACACTACTTCCCCAGGGTGGACTGGATCGCACCACTTCCCCAGGGTGGGCTGGATCACACTAATTCCCCAGGGTGGGCTGGATCACACTCCTTCCCCAGGGTGGGCTGGATCACACTACTTCCCCAGGGTGGGCTGGATCACACTACTTCCCCAGGGTGGGCTGAATCACACTACTTCCCCAGGTTGAGCTGGATTGCACCACTTCCCCAGGGTGGGCTGGATCACACTACTTTCCCGGGGTGGGCTGCATCAAACCACTTCCCCTTCCCCAGAGTGGGCTGGATCATACTACTTCCCCAGGGTGGGCTGTATCACACTACTTCCCCAGGGTGGGCTGAATCACACTACTTCCCCAGGTTGAGCTGGATTGCACCACTTCCCCAGGGTGGGCTGGATCACACTACTTTCCCGGGGTGGGCTGGATCACACTACTTCCCCAGGGTGGGCTGGATCACACAACTTCCCCATAGTGGGCTGGATCCTACCACTTCCCCAGGGTGGGCTAGATCACACTACTTCCCCAGGGTGGGCTGGATCATATCCCTTCCCCTTCCCCAGGGTGTGCTGGATCACAATACTTCCCCATAGTGGGCTGGATCCTACCACTTCCCCAGGGTGGGCTAGATCACACTACTTCCCCAGGGTGGGCTGGATCATATCCCTTCCCCTTCCCCAGGGTGGGCTGGTTCAAACCACTTCCCCTTCCCCAGGGTGGGCTGGATCACAATACTTCCCCAGGGTGGGCTGGATCGCACTACTTCCCCAGGGTGGGCTGTATCACACTACTTCCCCAGGGTGGGCTGGTTCAAACCACTTCCCCTTCCCCAGGGTGGGCTGGATCACAATACTTCCCCAGGGTGGGCTGGATCGCACTACTTCCCCCGGGTGGGCTGGATCACACTACTTCCCCAGGGTGGGCTGGATCGTACAACTTCCCAAGGGTGGGCTGGATCATACCACTTCCCCTTCCCCAGGTTGGGCTGAATCACAATACTTCCCCAGGGTGGGCTGGATCACACTACCTCCCCAGGTTGGGCTGGATCATACCACTTCCCCTTCCCAAGGGTGGGCTGGATCACACTACTTCCCCAGGGTGGGCTGGATCACACTACTTCCCCAGGGTGGGCTGGATCACACTACCTCCCCAGGGTTGGCTGGATCGCACCACTTCCCCAGGGTGGGCTGGATCGCACCACTTCACCAGGGTGGGCTGGATCTTACCACTTCCCCAGGGTGGGCTAGATCACACTACTTCCCCAGGGTGGGCTGGATCATATCCCTTCCCCTTCCCCAGGGTGGGCTGGATCACACTACTTCCCCAGGGTGGGCTGGTTCATACCACTTCCCCTTCCCCAGGGTGGGCTGGATCACAATTCTTCCCCAGGGTGGGCTGGATTACACTACTTCCTCAGGGTGGGCTGGATCACACCACTTCCCCAGGGTGGGCTGGATCACACCACTACCCCAGGGTGGGCTGGATCACACTACTTTCCCAGGGTGGGCTGGATCGCACCACTTCCCCAGGGTGGGCTGGATCGCACCACTTCCCCAGGGTGGGCTGGATCACACTACTTCCCCAGGGTGGGCTGGATCACACTACTTCCCCAGGGTGGGCTGGATCGCACCACTTCACCAGGGTGGGCTGGATCGCACCACTTCACCAGGGTGGGCTGGATCGCACCACTTCCCCAGGGTGGGCTAGATCACACTACTTCCCCAGGGTGGGCTGGATCATATCCCTTCCCCTTCCCCAGGGTGGGCTGGATCACAATACTTCCCCAGGGTGGGCTGGATCACACTACTTCCCCAGGGTGGGCTGGATCACACTCCTTCCCCAGGGTGGGCTGGATCACACTACTTCCCCAGGGTGGGCTGGATCACACTACTTCCCCAGGGTGGGCTGGATCACACTACTTCCCCAGGGTGGGCTGGATCACACTACTTCCCCAGGGTGGGCTGGATCACACTACTTCCCCAGGGTGGGCTGCATCAAACCACTTCCCCTTCCCCAGAGTGGGCTGGATCATACTACTTCCCCAGGGTGGGCTGTATCACACTACTTCCCCAGGGTGGGCTGGATCACACTACTTCCCCAGGGTGGACTGGATCGCACCACTTCCCCAGGGTGGGCTGGATCACACTAATTCCCCAGGGTGGGCTGGATCACACTCCTTCCCCAGGGTGGGCTGGATCACACTACTTCCCCAGGGTGGGCTGGATCACACTACTTCCCCAGGTTGGGCTGGATCACACTACTTCCCCAGGGTGGGCTGGATCACACTACTTCCCCAGGGTGGGCTGCATCAAACCACTTCCCCTTCCCCAGAGTGGGCTGGATCATACTACTTCCCCAGGGTGGGCTGTATCACACTACTTCCCCAGGGTGGGCTGGATCACACTACTTCCCCAGGGTGGACTGGATCGCACCACTTCCCCAGGGTGGGCTGGATCACACTAATTCCCCAGGGTGGGCTGGATCACACTCCTTCCCCAGGGTGGGCTGAATCACACTACTTCCCCAGGGTGGGCTGGATCACACTACTTCCCCAGGGTGAACTGCATCAAACCACTTCCCCTTCCCCAGAGTGGGCTGGATCATACTACTTCCCCAGGGTGGGCTGTATCACACTACTTCCCCAGGGTGGGCTGGATCACACTACTTCCCCAGGTTGGGCTGGATTGCACCACTTCCCCAGGGTGGGCTGGATCCTACCACTTCCCCAGGGTGGGCTGGATCGCACCACTTCCCCAGGGTGGGCTGGATCGCACCACTTCCCCAGGGTGGGCTAGATCACACTACTTCCCCAGGGTGGGCTGGATCATATCCCTTCCCCTTCCCCAGGGTGTGCTGGATCACAATACTTCCCCAGGGTGGGCTGGTTCAAACCACTTCCCCTTCCCCAGGGTGGGCTGGATCACAATACTTCCCCAGGGTGGGCTGGATCGCACTACTTCCCCAGGGTGGGCTGGATCACACTACTTCCCCAGGGTGGGCTGGTTCAAACCACTTCCCCTTCTCCAGGGTGGGCTGGATCACAATACTTCCCCAGGGTGGGCTGGATCGCACTACTTCCCCCGGGTGGGCTGGATCACACTACTTCCCCAAGGTGGGCTGGATCGTACCACTTCCCAAGGGTGGGCTGGATCATACCACTTCCCCTTCCCCAGGTTGGGCTGAATCACAATACTTCCCCAGGGTGGGCTGGATCACACTACTTCCCCAGGGTGGGCTGGATCATACAACTTCCCCTTCCCCAGGGTGGGCTGGATCACAATACTTCCCCAGGGTGGGCTTGATCACACTACTTCCCCAGGGTGGGCTGGATCACACTACCTCCCCAGGGTTGGCTGGATCGCACCACTTCCCCAGGGTGGGCTGGATCGCACCACTTCACCAGGGTGGGCTGGATCTTACCACTTCCCCAGGGTGGGCTAGATCACACTACTTCCCCAGGGTGGGCTGGTTCATACCACTTCCCCTTCCCCAGGGTGGGCTGGATCACAATTCTTCCCCAGGGTGGGCTGGATTGCACTACTTCCTCAGGGTGGGCTGGATCACACCACTTCCCCAGGGTGGGCTGGATCACACCACTTCCCCAGGGTGGGCTGGATCGTACCACTTCCCAAGGGTGGGCTGGATCATACCACTTCCCCTTCCCCAGGTTGGGCTGAATCACAATACTTCCCCAGGGTGGGCTGGATCACACTACTTCCCCAGGGTGGGCTGGATCACACTACTTCCCCAAGGTGGGCTGGATCATACCACTTCCCCTTCCCCAAGGTGGGCTGGATCACAATACTTCCCCAGGGTGGGCTGGATCACACTACTTCCCCAGGGTGGGCTGGATCACATTACCTCCCCAGGGTAGGCTGGATCACACTACTTCCCCAGGGTAGGCTGGATCACACTACTTCCCCAGGGTGAACTGCATCAAACCACTTCCCCTTCCCCAGAGTGGGCTGGATCATACTACTTCCCCAGGGTGGGCTGTATCCTACTACCTCCCCAGGGTGGGCTGGATCACACTACTTCCCCAGGTTGGGCTGGATCGCACCACTTCCCCAGGGTGGGCTGGATCACACTACTTCCCCGGGGTGGGCTGGATCACACTACTTCCCCAGGGTGGGCTGGATCACACAACTTCCCCATAGTGGGCTGGATCCTACCACTTCCCCAGGGTGGGCTGGATCGCACCAGTTCCCCAGGGTGGGCTGGATCGCACCACTTCCCCAGGGTGGGCTAGATCACACTACTTCCCCAGGGTGGGCTGGATCATATCCCTTCCCCTTCCCCAGGGTGTGCTGGATCACAATACTTCCCCAGGGTGGGCTGGATCACACTACTTCCCCAGGGTGGGCTGGATCGCACCACTACCCCAGGGTGGGCTGGATCGCACCACTTCACCAGGGTGGGCTGGATCGCACCACTTCCCCAGGGTGGGCTAGATCACACTACTTCCCCAGGGTGGGCTGGATCATATCCCTTCCCCTTCCCCAGGGTGGGCTGGATCACACTACTTCCCCAGGGTGGGCTGGATCATATCCCTTCCCCTTCCCCAGGGTGGGCTAGATCACACTACTTCCCCAGGGTGGACTGGATCGCACCACTTCCCCAGGGTGGGCTGGATCACACTACTTCCCCAGGGTGGGCTGGATCACACTACTTCCCCAGGGTGAACTGCATCAAACCACTTCCCCTTCCCCAGGGTGGGCTGGATCATACTACTTCCCCAGGGTGGGCTGTATCACACTACTTCCCCAGGGTGGGCTGAATCACACTACTTCCCCAGGTTGGGCTGGATTGCACCACTTCCCCAGGGTGGGCTGGATCATACAACTTCCCCTTCCCCAGGGTGGGCTGGATCACACCACTTCCCCAGGGTGGGCTGGATCACACCACTACCCCAGGGTGGGCTGGATCACACTACTTTCCCAGGGTGGGCTGGATCGCACCACTTCCCCAGGGTGGGCTGGATCGCACCACTTCCCCAGGGTGGGCTGGATCACACTACTTCCCCAGGGTGGGCTGGATCACACTACTTCCCCAGGGTGGGCTGGATCGCACCACTTCACCAGGGTGGGCTGGATCGCACCACTTCACCAGGGTGGGCTGGATCGCACCACTTCCCCAGGGTGGGCTAGATCACACTACTTCCCCAGGGTGGGCTGGATCATATCCCTTCCCCTTCCCCAGGGTGGGCTGGATCACAATACTTCCCCAGGGTGGGCTGGATCACACTACTTCCCCAGGGTGGGCTGGATCACACTCCTTCCCCAGGGTGGGCTGGATCACACTACTTCCCCAGGGTGGGCTGGATCACACTACTTCCCCAGGGTGGGCTGGATCACACTACTTCCCCAGGGTGGGCTGGATCACACTACTTCCCCAGGGTGGGCTGGATCACACTACTTCCCCAGGGTGGGCTGGATCACGCTACTTCCCCAGGGTGGGCTGCATCAAACCACTTCCCCTTCCCCAGAGTGGGCTGGATCATACTACTTCCCCAGGGTGGGCTGTATCACACTACTTCCCCAGGGTGGGCTGGATCACACTACTTCCCCAGGGTGGACTGGATCGCACCACTTCCCCAGGGTGGGCTGGATCACACTAATTCCCCAGGGTGGGCTGGATCACACTCCTTCCCCAGGGTGGGCTGGATCACACTACTTCCCCAGGGTGGGCTGGATCACACTACTTCCCCAGGGTGGGCTGGATCACACTACTTCCCCAGGGTGGGCTGGATCACACTACTTCCCCAGGGTGGGCTGCATCAAACCACTTCCCCTTCCCCAGAGTGGGCTGGATCATACTACTTCCCCAGGGTGGGCTGTATCACACTACTTCCCCAGGGTGGGCTGGATCACACTACTTCCCCAGGGTGGACTGGATCGCACCACTTCCCCAGGGTGGGCTGGATCACACTAATTCCCCAGGGTGGGCTGGATCACACTCCTTCCCCAGGGTGGGCTGAATCACACTACTTCCCCAGGGTGGGCTGGATCACACTACTTCCCCAGGGTGAACTGCATCAAACCACTTCCCCTTCCCCAGAGTGGGCTGGATCATACTACTTCCCCAGGGTGGGCTGTATCACACTACTTCCCCAGGGTGGGCTGGATCACACTACTTCCCCAGGTTGGGCTGGATTGCACCACTTCCCCAGGGTGGGCTGGATCACACTACTTCCCCGGGGTGGGCTGGATCACACTACTTCCCCAGGGTGGGCTGGATCACACAACTTCCCCATAGTGGGCTGGATCCTACCACTTCCCCAGGGTGGGCTGGATCGCACCACTTCCCCAGGGTGGGCTGGATCGCACCACTTCCCCAGGGTGGGCTAGATCACACTACTTCCCCAGGGTGGGCTGGATCATATCCCTTCCCCTTCCCCAGGGTGTGCTGGATCACAATACTTCCCCAGGGTGGGCTGGTTCAAACCACTTCCCCTTCCCCAGGGTGGGCTGGATCACAATACTTCCCCAGGGTGGGCTGGATCGCACTACTTCCCCAGGGTGGGCTGGATCACACTACTTCCCCAGGGTGGGCTGGTTCAAACCACTTCCCCTTCCCCAGGGTGGGCTGGATCACATTACTTCCCCAGGGTGGGCTGGATCGCACTACTTCCCCCGGGTGGGCTGGATCACACTACTTCCCCAGGGTGGGCTGGATCGTACCACTTCCCAAGGGTGGGCTGGATCATACCACTTCCCCTTCCCCAGGTTGGGCTGAATCACAATACTTCCCCAGGGTGGGCTGGATCACACTACTTCCCCAGGGTGGGCTGGATCATACAACTTCCCCTTCCCCAGGGTGGGCTGGATCACAATACTTCCCCAGGGTGGGCTTGATCACACTACTTCCCCAGGGTGGGCTGGATCACACTACTTCCCCAGGGTGGGCTGGATCGCACCACTTCACCAGGGTGGGCTGGATCGCACCACTTCACCAGGGTGGGCTGGATCGCACCACTTCCCCAGGGTGGGCTAGATCACACTACTTCCCCAGGGTGGGCTGGATCATATCCCTTCCCCTTCCCCAGGGTGGGCTGGATCACAATACTTCCCCAGGGTGGGCTGGATCACACTACTTCCCCAGGGTGGGCTGGATCACACTCCTTCCCCAGGGTGGGCTGGATCACACCACTACCCCAGGGTGGGCTGGATCACACTACCTCCCCAGGGTTGGCTGGATCGCACCACTTCCCCAGGGTGGGCTGGATCGCACCACTTCACCAGGGTGGGCTGGATCTTACCACTTCCCCAGGGTGGGCTAGATCACACTACTTCCCCAGGGTGGGCTGGATCATATCCCTTCCCCTTCCCCAGGGTGGGCTGGATCACACTACTTCCCCAGGGTGGGCTGGTTCATACCACTTCCCCTTCCCCAGGGTGGGCTGGATCACAATACTTCCCCAGGGTGGGCTGGATCACACTACTTCCCCAGGGTGGGCTGGATCATACAACTTCCCCTTCCCCAGGGTGGGCTGGATCACAATACTTCCCCAGGGTGGGCTTGATCACACTACTACCCCAGGGTGGGCTGGATCACACTACCTCCCCAGGGTTGGCTGGATCGCACCACTTCCCCAGGGTGGGCTGGATCGCACCACTTCACCAGGGTGGGCTGGATCTTACCACTTCCCCAGGGTGGGCTAGATCACACTACTTCCCCAGGGTGGGCTGGATCATATCCCTTCCCCTTCCCCAGGGTGGGCTGGATCACACTACTTCCCCAGGGTGGGCTGGTTCATACCACTTCCCCTTCCCCAGGGTGGGCTGGATCACACCACTACCCCAGGGTGGGCTGGATCACACTACTTTCCCAGGGTGGGCTGGATCGCACCACTTCCCCAGGGTGGGCTGGATCGCACCACTTCCCCAGGGTGGGCTGGATCACACTACTTCCCCAGGGTGGGCTGGATCACACTACTTCCCCAGGGTGGGCTGGATCGCACCACTTCACCAGGGTGGGCTGGATCGCACCACTTCACCAGGGTGGGCTGGATCGCACCACTTCCCCAGGGTGGGCTAGATCACACTACTTCCCCAGGGTGGGCTGGATCATATCCCTTCCCCTTCCCCAGGGTGGGCTGGATCACAATACTTCCCCAGGGTGGGCTGGATCACACTACTTCCCCAGGGTGGGCTGGATCACACTCCTTCCCCAGGGTGGGCTGGATCACACTACTTCCCCAGGGTGGGCTGGATCACACTACTTCCCCAGGGTGGGCTGGATCACACTACTTCCCCAGGGTGGGCTGGATCACACTACTTCCCCAGGGTGGGCTGGATCACACTACTTCCCCAGGGTGGGCTGCATCAAACCACTTCCCCTTCCCCAGAGTGGGCTGGATCATACTACTTCCCCAGGGTGGGCTGTATCACACTACTTCCCCAGGGTGGGCTGGATCACACTACTTCCCCAGGGTGGACTGGATCGCACCACTTCCCCAGGGTGGGCTGGATCACACTAATTCCCCAGGGTGGGCTGGATCACACTCCTTCCCCAGGGTGGGCTGGATCACACTACTTCCCCAGGGTGGGCTGGATCACACTACTTCCCCAGGTTGGGCTGGATCACACTACTTCCCCAGGGTGTGCTGGATCACAATACTTCCCCAGGGTGGGCTGCATCAAACCACTTCCCCTTCCCCAGAGTGGGCTGGATCATACTACTTCCCCAGGGTGGGCTGTATCACACTACTTCCCCAGGGTGGGCTGGATCACACTACTTCCCCAGGGTGGACTGGATCGCACCACTTCCCCAGGGTGGGCTGGATCACACTAATTCCCCAGGGTGGGCTGGATCACACTCCTTCCCCAGGGTGGGCTGAATCACACTACTTCCCCAGGGTGGGCTGGATCACACTACTTCCCCAGGGTGAACTGCATCAAACCACTTCCCCTTCCCCAGAGTGGGCTGGATCATACTACTTCCCCAGGGTGGGCTGTATCACACTACTTCCCCAGGGTGGGCTGGATCACACTACTTCCCCAGGTTGGGCTGGATTGCACCACTTCCCCAGGGTGGGCTGGATCCTACCACTTCCCCAGGGTGGGCTGGATCGCACCACTTCCCCAGGGTGGGCTGGATCGCACCACTTCCCCAGGGTGGGCTAGATCACACTACTTCCCCAGGGTGGGCTGGATCATATCCCTTCCCCTTCCCCAGGGTGTGCTGGATCACAATACTTCCCCAGGGTGGGCTGGTTCAAACCACTTCCCCTTCCCCAGGGTGGGCTGGATCACAATACTTCCCCAGGGTGGGCTGGATCGCACTACTTCCCCAGGGTGGGCTGGATCACACTACTTCCCCAGGGTGGGCTGGTTCAAACCACTTCCCCTTCTCCAGGGTGGGCTGGATCACAATACTTCCCCAGGGTGGGCTGGATCGCACTACTTCCCCCGGGTGGGCTGGATCACACTACTTCCCCAAGGTGGGCTGGATCGTACCACTTCCCAAGGGTGGGCTGGATCATACCACTTCCCCTTCCCCAGGTTGGGCTGAATCACAATACTTCCCCAGGGTGGGCTGGATCACACTACTTCCCCAGGGTGGGCTGGATCATACAACTTCCCCTTCCCCAGGGTGGGCTGGATCACAATACTTCCCCAGGGTGGGCTTGATCACACTACTTCCCCAGGGTGGGCTGGATCACACTACCTCCCCAGGGTTGGCTGGATCGCACCACTTCCCCAGGGTGGGCTGGATCGCACCACTTCACCAGGGTGGGCTGGATCTTACCACTTCCCCAGGGTGGGCTAGATCACACTACTTCCCCAGGGTGGGCTGGTTCATACCACTTCCCCTTCCCCAGGGTGGGCTGGATCACAATTCTTCCCCAGGGTGGGCTGGATTGCACTACTTCCTCAGGGTGGGCTGGATCACACCACTTCCCCAGGGTGGGCTGGATCACACCACTTCCCCAGGGTGGGCTGGATCGTACCACTTCCCAAGGGTGGGCTGGATCATACCACTTCCCCTTCCCCAGGTTGGGCTGAATCACAATACTTCCCCAGGGTGGGCTGGATCACACTACTTCCCCAGGGTGGGCTGGATCACACTACTTCCCCAAGGTGGGCTGGATCATACCACTTCCCCTTCCCCAAGGTGGGCTGGATCACAATACTTCCCCAGGGTGGGCTGGATCACACTACTTCCCCAGGGTGGGCTGGATCACATTACCTCCCCAGGGTAGGCTGGATCACACTACTTCCCCAGGGTAGGCTGGATCACACTACTTCCCCAGGGTGAACTGCATCAAACCACTTCCCCTTCCCCAGAGTGGGCTGGATCATACTACTTCCCCAGGGTGGGCTGTATCACACTACTTCCCCAGGGTGGGCTGGATCACACTACTTCCCCAGGTTGGGCTGGATCGCACCACTTCCCCAGGGTGGGCTGGATCACACTACTTCCCCGGGGTGGGCTGGATCACACTACTTCCCCAGGGTGGGCTGGATCACACAACTTCCCCATAGTGGGCTGGATCCTACCACTTCCCCAGGGTGGGCTGGATCGCACCAGTTCCCCAGGGTGGGCTGGATCGCACCACTTCCCCAGGGTGGGCTAGATCACACTACTTCCCCAGGGTGGGCTGGATCATATCCCTTCCCCTTCCCCAGGGTGTGCTGGATCACAATACTTCCCCAGGGTGGGCTGGATCACACTACTTCCCCAGGGTGGGCTGGATCGCACCACTACCCCAGGGTGGGCTGGATCGCACCACTTCACCAGGGTGGGCTGGATCGCACCACTTCCCCAGGGTGGGCTAGATCACACTACTTCCCCAGGGTGGGCTGGATCATATCCCTTCCCCTTCCCCAGGGTGGGCTGGATCACACTACTTCCCCAGGGTGGGCTGGATCATATCCCTTCCCCTTCCCCAGGGTGGGCTAGATCACACTACTTCCCCAGGGTGGACTGGATCGCACCACTTCCCCAGGGTGGGCTGGATCACACTACTTCCCCAGGGTGGGCTGGATCACACTACTTCCCCAGGGTGAACTGCATCAAACCACTTCCCCTTCCCCAGGGTGGGCTGGATCATACTACTTCCCCAGGGTGGGCTGTATCACACTACTTCCCCAGGGTGGGCTGAATCACACTACTTCCCCAGGTTGGGCTGGATTGCACCACTTCCCCAGGGTGGGCTGGATCATACAACTTCCCCTTCCCCAGGGTGGGCTGGATCACACCACTTCCCCAGGGTGGGCTGGATCACACCACTACCCCAGGGTGGGCTGGATCACACTACTTTCCCAGGGTGGGCTGGATCGCACCACTTCCCCAGGGTGGGCTGGATCGCACCACTTCCCCAGGGTGGGCTGGATCACACTACTTCCCCAGGGTGGGCTGGATCACACTACTTCCCCAGGGTGGGCTGGATCGCACCACTTCACCAGGGTGGGCTGGATCGCACCACTTCACCAGGGTGGGCTGGATCGCACCACTTCCCCAGGGTGGGCTAGATCACACTACTTCCCCAGGGTGGGCTGGATCATATCCCTTCCCCTTCCCCAGGGTGGGCTGGATCACAATACTTCCCCAGGGTGGGCTGGATCACACTACTTCCCCAGGGTGGGCTGGATCACACTCCTTCCCCAGGGTGGGCTGGATCACACTACTTCCCCAGGGTGGGCTGGATCACACTACTTCCCCAGGGTGGGCTGGATCACACTACTTCCCCAGGGTGGGCTGGATCACACTACTTCCCCAGGGTGGGCTGGATCACACTACTTCCCCAGGGTGGGCTGGATCACGCTACTTCCCCAGGGTGGGCTGCATCAAACCACTTCCCCTTCCCCAGAGTGGGCTGGATCATACTACTTCCCCAGGGTGGGCTGTATCACACTACTTCCCCAGGGTGGGCTGGATCACACTACTTCCCCAGGGTGGACTGGATCGCACCACTTCCCCAGGGTGGGCTGGATCACACTAATTCCCCAGGGTGGGCTGGATCACACTCCTTCCCCAGGGTGGGCTGGATCACACTACTTCCCCAGGGTGGGCTGGATCACACTACTTCCCCAGGGTGGGCTGGATCACACTACTTCCCCAGGGTGGGCTGGATCACACTACTTCCCCAGGGTGGGCTGCATCAAACCACTTCCCCTTCCCCAGAGTGGGCTGGATCATACTACTTCCCCAGGGTGGGCTGTATCACACTACTTCCCCAGGGTGGGCTGGATCACACTACTTCCCCAGGGTGGACTGGATCGCACCACTTCCCCAGGGTGGGCTGGATCACACTAATTCCCCAGGGTGGGCTGGATCACACTCCTTCCCCAGGGTGGGCTGAATCACACTACTTCCCCAGGGTGGGCTGGATCACACTACTTCCCCAGGGTGAACTGCATCAAACCACTTCCCCTTCCCCAGAGTGGGCTGGATCATACTACTTCCCCAGGGTGGGCTGTATCACACTACTTCCCCAGGGTGGGCTGGATCACACTACTTCCCCAGGTTGGGCTGGATTGCACCACTTCCCCAGGGTGGGCTGGATCACACTACTTCCCCGGGGTGGGCTGGATCACACTACTTCCCCAGGGTGGGCTGGATCACACAACTTCCCCATAGTGGGCTGGATCCTACCACTTCCCCAGGGTGGGCTGGATCGCACCACTTCCCCAGGGTGGGCTGGATCGCACCACTTCCCCAGGGTGGGCTAGATCACACTACTTCCCCAGGGTGGGCTGGATCATATCCCTTCCCCTTCCCCAGGGTGTGCTGGATCACAATACTTCCCCAGGGTGGGCTGGTTCAAACCACTTCCCCTTCCCCAGGGTGGGCTGGATCACAATACTTCCCCAGGGTGGGCTGGATCGCACTACTTCCCCAGGGTGGGCTGGATCACACTACTTCCCCAGGGTGGGCTGGTTCAAACCACTTCCCCTTCCCCAGGGTGGGCTGGATCACATTACTTCCCCAGGGTGGGCTGGATCGCACTACTTCCCCCGGGTGGGCTGGATCACACTACTTCCCCAGGGTGGGCTGGATCGTACCACTTCCCAAGGGTGGGCTGGATCATACCACTTCCCCTTCCCCAGGTTGGGCTGAATCACAATACTTCCCCAGGGTGGGCTGGATCACACTACTTCCCCAGGGTGGGCTGGATCATACAACTTCCCCTTCCCCAGGGTGGGCTGGATCACAATACTTCCCCAGGGTGGGCTTGATCACACTACTTCCCCAGGGTGGGCTGGATCACACTACTTCCCCAGGGTGGGCTGGATCGCACCACTTCACCAGGGTGGGCTGGATCGCACCACTTCACCAGGGTGGGCTGGATCGCACCACTTCCCCAGGGTGGGCTAGATCACACTACTTCCCCAGGGTGGGCTGGATCATATCCCTTCCCCTTCCCCAGGGTGGGCCGGATCACAATACTTCCCCAGGGTGGGCTGGATCACACTACTTCCCCAGGGTGGGCTGGATCACACTCCTTCCCCAGGGTGGGCTGGATCACACTACTTCCCCAGGGTGGGCTGGATCACACTACTTCCCCAGGGTGGGCTGGATCACACTACTTCCCCAGGGTGGGCTGGATCACACTACTTCCCCAGGGTGGGCTGGATCACACTACTTCCCCAGGGTGGGCTGGATCACGCTACTTCCCCAGGGTGGGCTGCATCAAACCACTTCCCCTTCCCCAGAGTGGGCTGGATCATACTACTTCCCCAGGGTGGGCTGTATCACACTACTTCCCCAGGGTGGGCTGGATCACACTACTTCCCCAGGGTGGACTGGATCGCACCACTTCCCCAGGGTGGGCTGGATCACACTAATTCCCCAGGGTGGGCTGGATCACACTCCTTCCCCAGGGTGGGCTGGATCACACTACTTCCCCAGGGTGGGCTGGATCACACTACTTCCCCAGGGTGGGCTGGATCACACTACTTCCCCAGGGTGGGCTGGATCACACTACTTCCCCAGGGTGGGCTGCATCAAACCACTTCCCCTTCCCCAGAGTGGGCTGGATCATACTACTTCCCCAGGGTGGGCTGTATCACACTACTTCCCCAGGGTGGGCTGGATCACACTACTTCCCCAGGGTGGACTGGATCGCACCACTTCCCCAGGGTGGGCTGGATCACACTAATTCCCCAGGGTGGGCTGGATCACACTCCTTCCCCAGGGTGGGCTGAATCACACTACTTCCCCAGGGTGGGCTGGATCACACTACTTCCCCAGGGTGAACTGCATCAAACCACTTCCCCTTCCCCAGAGTGGGCTGGATCATACTACTTCCCCAGGGTGGGCTGTATCACACTACTTCCCCAGGGTGGGCTGGATCACACTACTTCCCCAGGTTGGGCTGGATTGCACCACTTCCCCAGGGTGGGCTGGATCACACTACTTCCCCGGGGTGGGCTGGATCACACTACTTCCCCAGGGTGGGCTGGATCACACAACTTCCCCATAGTGGGCTGGATCCTACCACTTCCCCAGGGTGGGCTGGATCGCACCACTTCCCCAGGGTGGGCTGGATCGCACCACTTCCCCAGGGTGGGCTAGATCACACTACTTCCCCAGGGTGGGCTGGATCATATCCCTTCCCCTTCCCCAGGGTGTGCTGGATCACAATACTTCCCCAGGGTGGGCTGGTTCAAACCACTTCCCCTTCCCCAGGGTGGGCTGGATCACAATACTTCCCCAGGGTGGGCTGGATCGCACTACTTCCCCAGGGTGGGCTGGATCACACTACTTCCCCAGGGTGGGCTGGTTCAAACCACTTCCCCTTCCCCAGGGTGGGCTGGATCACATTACTTCCCCAGGGTGGGCTGGATCGCACTACTTCCCCCGGGTGGGCTGGATCACACTACTTCCCCAGGGTGGGCTGGATCGTACCACTTCCCAAGGGTGGGCTGGATCATACCACTTCCCCTTCCCCAGGTTGGGCTGAATCACAATACTTCCCCAGGGTGGGCTGGATCACACTACTTCCCCAGGGTGGGCTGGATCATACAACTTCCCCTTCCCCAGGGTGGGCTGGATCACAATACTTCCCCAGGGTGGGCTTGATCACACTACTTCCCCAGGGTGGGCTGGATCACACTACCTATCCAGGGTTGGCTGGATCGCACCACTTCCCCAGGGTGGGCTGGATCGCACCACTTCACCAGGGTGGGCTGGATCTTACCACTTCCCCAGGGTGGGCTAGATCACACTACTTCCCCAGGGTGGGCTGGATCATATCCCTTCCCCTTCCCCAGGGTGGGCTGGATCACACTACTTCCCCAGGGTGGGCTGGTTCATACCACTTCCCCTTCCCCAGGGTGGGCTGGATCACAATTCTTCCCCAGGGTGGGCTGGATTGCACTACTTCCTCAGGGTGGGCTGGATCACACCACTTCCCCAGGGTGGGCTGGATCACACCACTTCCCCAGGGTGGGCTGGATCGTACCACTTCCCAAGGGTGGGCTGGATCATACCACTTCCCCTTCCCCAGGTTGGGCTGAATCACAATACTTCCCCAGGGTGGGCTGGATCACACTACTTCCCCAGGGTGGGCTGGATCACACTACTTCCCCAAGGTGGGCTGGATCATACCACTTCCCCTTCCCCAAGGTGGGCTGGATCACAATACTTCCCCAGGGTGGGCTGGATCACACTACTTCCCCAGGGTGGGCTGGATCACACTACCTCCCCAGGGTAGGCTGGATCACACTACTTCCCCAGGGTGGGCTGGATCACACTACCTCCCCAGGGTAGGCTGGATCACACTACTTCCCCAGGGTGGGCTGGATCACACTACTTCCCCAGGGTGAACTGCATCAAACCACTTCCCCTTCCCCAGAGTGGGCTGGATCATACTACTTCCCCAGGGTGGGCTGGATCACACTACTTCCCCAGGGTGGGCTGGTTCAAACCACTTCCCCTTCCCCAGGGTGGGCTGGATCACATTACTTCCCCAGGGTGGGCTGGATCGCACTACTTCCCCAGGGTGGGCTGGATCGTACCACTTCCCAAGGGTGGGCTGGATCATACAACTTCCCCTTCCCCAGGTTGGGCTGAATCACAATACTTCCCCAGGGTGGGCTGGATCACACTACTTCCCCAGGGTGGGCTGGTTCATACCACTTCCCCTTCCCCAGGGTGGGCTGGATCACAATTCTTCCCCAGGGTGGGCTGGATCGCAACACTTCCTCAGGGTGGGCTGGATCACACCACTTCCCCAGGGTGGGCTGGATCACACCACTTCCCCAGGGTGGGCTGGATCGTACCACTTCCCAAGGGTGGGCTGGATCATACCACTTCCCCTTCCCCAGGTTGGGCTGAATCACAATACTTCCCCAGGGTGGGCTGGATCACACTACTTCCCCAGGGTGGGCTGGATCACACTACTTCCCCAAGGTGGGCTGGATCATACCACTTCCCCTTCCCCAAGGTGGGCTGGATCACAATACTTCCCCAGGGTGGGCTGGATCACACTACCTCCCCAGGGTAGGCTGGATCACACTACTTCCCCAGGGTGAACTGCATCAAACCACTTCCCCTTCCCCAGAGTGGGCTGGATCATACTACTTCCCCAGGGTGGGCTGTATCACACTACTTCCCCAGGGTGGGCTGGATCACACTACTTCCCCAGGTTGGGCTGGATCGCACCACTTCCCCAGGGTGGGCTGGATCACACTACTTCCCCGGGGTGGGCTGGATCACACTACTTCCCCAGGGTGGGCTGGATCACACAACTTCCCCATAGTGGGCTGGATCCTACCACTTCCCCAGGGTGGGCTGGATCGCACCAGTTCCCCCGGGTGGGCTGGATCGCACCACTTCCCCAGGGTGGGCTAGATCACACTACTTCCCCAGGGTGGGCTGGATCATATCCCTTCCCCTTCCCCAGGGTGTGCTGGATCACAATACTTCCCCAGGGTGGGCTGGATCACACTACTTCCCCATAGTGGGCTGGATCCTACCACTTCCCCAGGGTGGGCTGGATCGCACCAGTTCCCCAGGGTGGGCTGGATCGCACCACTTCCCCAGGGTGGGCTAGATCACACTACTTCCCCAGGGTGGGCTGGATCATATCCCTTCCCCTTCCCCAGGGTGGGCTGGATCACACTACTTCCCCAGGGTGGGCTGGATCACACTCCTTCCCCAGGGTGGGCTGGATCACACTACTTCCCCAGGGTGGGCTGGATCACACTACTTCCCCAGGGTGGGCTGGATCACACTACTTCCCCAGGGTGGGCTGGATCACACTACTTCCCCAGGGTGGGCTGCATCAAACCACTTCCCCTTCCCCAGAGTGGGCTGGATCATACTACTTCCCCAGGGTGGGCTGTATCACACTACTTCCCCAGGGTGGGCTGGATCACACTACTTCCCCAGGGTGGACTGGATCGCACCACTTCCCCAGGGTGGGCTGGATCACACTAATTCCCCAGGGTGGGCTGGATCACACTCCTTCCCCAGGGTGGGCTGGATCACACTACTTCCCCAGGGTGGGCTGGATCACACTACTTCCCCAGGGTGAACTGCATCAAACCACTTCCCCTTCCCCAGAGTGGGCTGGATCATACTACTTCCCCAGGGTGGGCTGTATCACACTACTTCCCCAGGGTGGGCTGGATCACAATACTTCCCCAGGTTGGGCTGGATTGCACCACTTCCCCAGGGTGGGCTGGATCACACTACTTCCCCGGGGTGGGCTGGATCACACTACTTCCCCAGGGTGGGCTGGATCACACAACTTCCCCAGGGTGGGCTGGATCACACAACTTCCCCATAGTGGGCTGGATCCTACCACTTCCCCAGGGTGGGCTGGATCGCACCACTTCCCCAGGGTGGGCTGGATCGCACCACTTCCCCAGGGTGGGCTAGATCACACTACTTCCCCAGGGTGGGCTGGATCACATCCCTTCCCCTTCCCCAGGGTGTGCTGGATCACAATACTTCCCCAGGGTGGGCTGGTTCAAACCACTTCCCCTTCCCCAGGGTGGGCTGGATCACAATACTTCCCCAGGGTGGGCTGGATCGCACTACTTCCCCAGGGTGGGCTGGATCACACTACTTCCCCAGGGTGGGCTGGTTCAAACCACTTCCCCTTCCCCAGGGTGGGCTGGATCACAATACTTCCCCAGGGTGGGCTGGATCGCACTACTTCCCCCGGGTGGGCTGGATCGTACCACTTCCCAAGGGTGGGCTGGATCATACCACTTCCCCTTCCCCAGGTTGGGCTGAATCACAATACTTCCCCAGGGTGGGCTGGATCGCACTACTTCCCCAGGGTGGGCTGGATCGTACCACTTCCCAAGGGTGGGCTGGATCATACCACTTCCCCTTCCCCAGGTTGGGCTGAATCACAATACTTCCCCAGGGTGGGCTGGATCACATTACTTCCCCAGGGTGGGCTGGATCATACCACTTCCCCTTCCCCAGGGTGGGCTGGATCACAATACTTCCCCAAGGTGGGCTGGATCACACTACCTCCCCAGGGTTGGCTGGATCGCACCACTTCCCCAGGGTGGGCTGGATCGCACCACTTCACCAGGGTGGGCTGGATCTTACCACTTCCCCAGGGTGGGCTAGATCACACTCCTTCCCCAGGGTGGGCTGGATCATATCCCTTCCCCTTCCCCAGGGTGGGCTGGATCACACTACTTCACCAGGGTGGGCTGGTTCATACCACTTCCCCTTCCCCAGGGTGGGCTGGATCACAATTCTTCCCCAGGGTGGGCTGGATTGCACTACTTCCTCAGGGTGGGCTGGATCACACCACTTCCCCAGGGTGGGCTGGATCACACCACTTCCCCAGGGTGGGCTGGATCGTACCACTTCCCAAGGGTGGGCTGGATCATACCACTTCCCCTTCCCCAGGTTGGGCTGAATCACAATACTTCCCCAGGGTGGGCTGGATCACACTACTTCCCCAGGGTGGGCTGGATCATACCACTTCCCCTTCCCCAGGGTGGGCTGGATCACAATACTTCCCCAGGGTGGGCTTGATCACACTACTTCCCCAGGGTGGGCTGGATCACACTACCTCCCCAGGGTTGGCTGGATCGCACCACTTCCCCAGGGTGGGCTGGATCGCACCACTTCACCAGGGTGGGCTGGATCTTACCACTTCCCCAGGGTGGGCTAGATCACACTACTTCCCCAGGGTGGGCTGGATCATATCCCTTCCCCTTCCCCAGGGTGGGCTGGATCACACTACTTCCCCAGGGTGGGCTGGTTCATACCACTTCCCCTTCCCCAGGGTGGGCTGGATCACAATTCTTCCCCAGGGTGGGCTGGATTGCACTACTTCCTCAGGGTGGGCTGGATCACACCACTTCCCCAGGGTGGGCTGGATCACACCACTTCCCCAGGGTGGGCTGGATCGCACTACTTTCCCAGGGTGGGCTGGATCAGACCACTTCCCCAGGATGGGCTCGATCGCACCACTTCCCCAGGGTGGGCTGGATCACACTACTTCCCCAGGGTGGGCTGGATCACACTACTTCCCCAGGGTGGGCTGGATCGCACCACTTCACCAGGGTGGGCTGGATCACACTACTTCCCCAGGGTGGGCTGGATCGCACCACTTCACCAGGGTGGGCTGGATCGCACCACTTCACCAGGGTGGGCTGGATCGCACCACTTCCCCAGGGTGGGCTGGATCACACTACCTCCCCAGGGTTGGCTGGATCGCACCACTTCCCCAGGGTGGGCTGGATCGCACCACTTCACCAGGGTGGGCTGGATCTTACCACTTCCCCAGGGTGGGCTAGATCACACTACTTCCCCAGGGTGGGCTGGATCATATCCCTTCCCCTTCCCCAGGGTGGGCTGGATCACACTACTTCCCCAGGGTGGGCTGGTTCATACCACTTCCCCTTCCCCAGGGTGGGCTGGATCACAATTCTTCCCCAGGGTGGGCTGGATTGCACTACTTCCTCAGGGTGGGCTGGATCACACCACTTCCCCAGGGTGGGCTGGATCACACCACTTCCCCAGGGTGGGCTGGATCGCACTACTTTCCCAGGGTGGGCTGGATCAGACCACTTCCCCAGGATGGGCTCGATCGCACCACTTCCCCAGGGTGGGCTGGATCACACTACTTCCCCAGGGTGGGCTGGATCACACTACTTCCCCAGGGTGGGCTGGATCGCACCACTTCACCAGGGTGGGCTGGATCGCACCACTTCACCAGGGTGGGCTGGATCGCACCACTTCCCCAGGGTGGGCTAGATCACACTACTTCCCCAGGGTGGGCTGGATCATATCCCTTCCCCTTCCCCAGGGTGGGCTGGATCACAATACTTCCCCAGGGTGGGCTGGATCACACTACTTCCCCAGGGTGGGCTGGATCACACTCCTTCCCCAGGGTGGGCTGGATCACAAAACTTCCCCAGGGTGGGCTGGACCACACTACTTCCCCAGGGTGGGCTGGATCACACTCCTTCCCCAGGGTGGGCTGGATCACACTACTTCCCCAGGGTGGGCTGGATCACACTACTTCCCCAGGGTGGGCTGAATCACACTACTTCCCCAGGGTGGGCTGCATCAAACCACTTCCCCTTCTCCAGAGTGGGCTGGATCATACTACTTCCCCAGGGTGGGCTGTATCACACTACTTCCCCAGGGTGGGCTGGATCACACTACTTCCCCAGGGTGGGCTGGATCACACAACTTTCCCATAGTGGGCTGGATCACACCACTTCCCCAGGTTGGGCTGGATCGCACCACTTCCCCAGGGTGGGCTGGATCACACTACTTCCCCAGGGTGGGCTGGATCACACTACTTCCCCAGGGTGGGCTGGATCACACAACTTCCCCATTGTGGGCTGGATCACACTACTTCCCCAAGGTGGGCTGGATCACACTACTTCCCCAGGGTGGGCTGGATCACACAACTTCCCCATAGTGGGCTGGATCACACTACTTCCCCAGAGTGGGCTGGATCATACTACTTCCCCAGGGTGGGCTGTATCACACTACTTCCCCAGGGTGGGCTGGATCACACTACTTCCCCAGGGTGGGCTGGATCACACAACTTTCCCATAGTGGGCTGGATCACACCACTTCCCCAGGTTGGGCTGGATCGCACCACTTCCCCAGGGTGGGCTGGATCACACTACTTCCCCAGGGTGGGCTGGATCACACTACTTTCCCAGGGTGGGCTGGATCACACAACTTCCCCAGGGTGGGCTGGATCACACTACTTCCCCAGGGTGGGCTGGATCACACTACTTCCCCAGGGTGGGCTGGATCACACAACTTCCCCATAGTGGGCTGGATCACACTAGTTCCCCAAGGGTGGGCTGGATCATACCACTTCCCCTTCCCCAGGGTGGGCTGGATCACAATACTTCCCCAGGATGGGCTGGATCACACTACTTCCCCAGGGTGGGCTGGATCACACTACCTCCCCAGGGTTGGCTGGATCGCACCACTTCCCCAGGGTGGGCTGGATCGCACCACTTCACCAGGGTGGGCTGGATCTTACCACTTCCCCAGGGTGGGCTGGATCCCACAACTTCCCCATAGTGGGCTGGATCACACTACTTCCCCAGAGTGGGCTGGATCATACTACTTCCCCAGGGTGGGCTGTATCACACTACTTCCCCAGGGTGGGCTGGATCACACTACTTCCCCAGGGTGGGCTGGATCACACAACTTCCCCATAGTGGGCTGGATCACACTACTTCCCCAGAGTGGGCTGGAACATACTACTTCCCCAGGGTGGGCTGTATCACACAACTTTCCCAGGGTGGGCTGGATCACACCACTTCCCCAGGTTGGGCTGGATCGCACCACTTCCCCAGGGTGGGCTGGATCACACTACTTTCCCAGGGTGGGCTGGATCGCACCACTTCCCCAGGGTGGGCTGGATCACACTACTTCCCCAGGGTGGGCTGGATCACACTACTTTCCCAGGGTGGGCTGGATCGCACCACTTCCCCAGGGTGGGCTGGATCGCACCACTTCCCCAGGGTGGGCTGGATCACACCACTTCCCCAGGGTGGGCTGGATCGCACCACTTCCCCAGGGTGGGCTGGATCGCACCACTTCACCAGGGTGGGCTGGATCACACTACTTTCCCAGGGTGGGCTGGATCGCACCACTTCCCCAGGGTGGGCTGGATCGCACCACTTCCCCAGGGTGGGCTGGATCACACTACTTCCCCAGGGTGGGCTGGATCGCACCACTTCCCCAGGGTGGGCTGGATCGCACCACTTCACCAGGGTGGGCTGGATCGCACCACTTCCCCAGGGTGGGCTAGATCACACTACTTCCCCAGGGTGGGCTGGATCATATCCCTTCCCCTTCCCCAGGGTGGGCTGGATCACACAACTTCCCCAGCGGTGGGCTGGATCACACTACTTCCCCAGGGTGGGCTGGATCACACTACTTCCCCAGGGTGGGCTGGATCACACAACTTCCCTATAGTGGGCTGGATCACACTACTTCCCCAGGGTGGGCTGGATCATACCACTTCCCCTTCCCCAGGGTGGGCTGGATCACAATACTTCCCCAGGGTGGGCTGGATCACAATTCTTCCCCAGGGTGGGCTGGATTGCACTACCTCCTCAGGGTGGGCTGGATCACACCACTTCCCCAGGGTGGGCTGGATCGCACCACTTCCCCAGGGTGGGCTGGATCGCACCACTTCACCAGGGTGGGCTGGATCGCACCACTTCCCCAGGGTGGGCTAGATCACACTACTTCCCCAGGGTGGGCTGGATCATATCCCTTCCCCTTCCCCAGGGTGGGCTGGATCACAATACTTCCCCAGGGTGGGCTGGATCACACTACTTCCCCAGGGTGGGCTGGATCACACTACTTTCCCAGGGTGGGCTGGATCGCACCACTTCCCCAGGGTGGGCTGGATCACACTACTTCCCCAGGGTGGGCTGGATCACACTACTTTCCCAGGGTGGGCTGGATCGCACCACTTCCCCAGGGTGGGCTGGATCGCACCACTTCCCCAGGGTGGGCTGGATCACACCACTTCCCCAGGGTGGGCTGGATCGCACCACTTCCCCAGGGTGGGCTGGATCGCACCACTTCACCAGGGTGGGCTGGATCACACTACTTTCCCAGGGTGGGCTGGATCGCACCACTTCCCCAGGGTGGGCTGGATCGCACCACTTCCCCAGGGTGGGCTGGATCACACTACTTCCCCAGGGTGGGCTGGATCGCACCACTTCCCCAGGGTGGGCTGGATCGCACCACTTCACCAGGGTGGGCTGGATCGCACCACTTCCCCAGGGTGGGCTAGATCACACTACTTCCCCAGGGTGGGCTGGATCATATCCCTTCCCCTTCCCCAGGGTGGGCTGGATCACACAACTTCCCCAGCGGTGGGCTGGATCACACTACTTCCCCAGGGTGGGCTGGATCACACTACTTCCCCAGGGTGGGCTGGATCACACAACTTCCCTATAGTGGGCTGGATCACACTACTTCCCCAGGGTGGGCTGGATCATACCACTTCCCCTTCCCCAGGGTGGGCTGGATCACAATACTTCCCCAGGGTGGGCTGGATCACAATTCTTCCCCAGGGTGGGCTGGATTGCACTACCTCCTCAGGGTGGGCTGGATCACACCACTTCCCCAGGGTGGGCTGGATCGCACCACTTCCCCAGGGTGGGCTGGATCGCACCACTTCACCAGGGTGGGCTGGATCGCACCACTTCCCCAGGGTGGGCTAGATCACACTACTTCCCCAGGGTGGGCTGGATCATATCCCTTCCCCTTCCCCAGGGTGGGCTGGATCACAATACTTCCCCAGGGTGGGCTGGATCACACTACTTCCCCAGGGTGGGCTGGATCACACTCCTTCCCCAGGGTGGGCTGGATCACACTACTTCCCCAGGGTGGGCTGGATCACACTACTTCCCCAGGGTGGGTTGGATCACACTACTTCCCCAGGGTGGGCTGGATCACACTACTTCCCAAAGGGTGGGCTGCATCAAACCACTTCCCCTTCCCCAGAGTGGGCTGGATCATACTACTTCCCCAGGGTGGGCTGTATCACATTACTTCCCCAGGGTGGGCTGGATCACACTACTTACCCAGGGTGGGCTGGATCACACTACTTCCCCAGTGTGGGCTGGATCACACAACTTCCCCATAGTGGGCTGGATCACACTACTTCCCCAGGTAGGGCTGGATCGCACCACTTCCGCAGGGTGGGCTGGATCACACTACTTCCCCAGGGTGGGCTAGATCACACTACTTCCCCAGGGTGGGCTGGATCATATCCCTTCCCCTTCCCCAGGGTGGGCTGTATCACAATACTTCCCCAGGGTGGGCTGGATCACACTACTTCCCCAGAGTGGGCTGAATCATACCACTACCCCTTCCCAAAGGTTGGGCTGGATCACACAACTTCCCCATAGTGGGCTGGATCACACTACTTCCCCAGGTTGGGCTGGATCGCACCACTTCCCCAGGGTGGGCTGGATCACACTACTTCCCCAGGGTGGGCTGGATCGTACCACTTCCCAAGGGTGGGCTGGATCATACCACTTCCCCTTCCCCAGGTTGGGCTGAATCACACTACTTCCCCAGGGTGGGCTGGATCAAACTACTTCCCCAGGGTGGGCTGGATCATACCACTTCGCCTTCCCCAGGTTGGGCTGGATCACAATACTTCCCCAGGGTGCACTTGATCACACTACTTCCCCAGGGTGGACTGGATCGCACCACTTCCCCAGGGTGGGCTGGATCACACTACTTCCCCAGGGTGGGCTGGATCACACTACTTCCCCAGGGTGGGCTGGATCACACTACTTCCCCAGGGTGGGCTGGATCGCACCACTTCCCCAGGGTGGGCTGGATCGCACCACTTCCCCAGGGTGGGCTGGATCACACTACTTCCCCAGGGTGGGCTGGATCACACTACTTCCCCAGGGTGGGCTGGATCACACTACTTCCCCAGGGTGGGCTCGATCACACAACTTCCCCATAGTGGGCTGGATCACACTACTTCCCCAGGTTGGGCTGGATCGCACCACTTCCCCAGGGTGGGCTGGATCACACTACTTCCCCAGGGTGGGCTAGATCACACTACTTCCCCAGGGTGGGCTGGATCATATCCCTTCCCCTTCCCCAGGGTGGGCTGGATCACACTACTTCCCCAGGGTGGGCTGAATCATACCACTACCCCTTCCCAAAGGTTGGGCTGGATCACACAACTTCCCCGTAGTGGGCTGGATCACACTACTTCCCCAGGTTGGGCTGGATCGCACCACTTCCCCAGGGTGGGCTGGATCACACTACTTCCCCAGGGTGGGCTGGATCGTACCACTTCCCAAGGGTGGGCTGGATCATACCACTTCCCCTTCCCCAGGTTGGGCTGAATCACACTACTTCCCCAGGGTGGGCTGGATCAAACTACTTCCCCAGGGTGGGCTGGATCATACCACTTCGCCTTCCCCAGGTTGGGCTGGATCACAATACTTCCCCAGGGTGCACTGGATCACACTACTTCCCCAGGGTGGACTGGATCGCACCACTTCCCCAGGGTGGGCTGGATCACACTACTTCCCCAGGTTGGGCTGGATCGCACCACTTCCCCAGTGTGGGCTGGATCACACTACTTCCCCAGGGTGGGCTGGATCACACTACTTCCCGAGGGTGGGCTGGATCACACAACTTCCCCATAGTGGGCTGGATCACACTACTTCCCCAGGTTGGGCTGGATCGCACCACTTCCCCAGGGTGGGCTGGATCACACTACTTCCCCAGGGTGGGCTGGATCACACTACTTCCCCAGGGTGGGCTGGATCACACAACTTCCCCATAGTGGGCTGGATCACACTACTTCCCCAGGTTGGGCTGGATCGCACCACTTCCCCAGGGTGGGCTGGATCACACTACTTCCCCAGGGTGGGCTGGATCGTACCACTTCCCAAGGGTGGGCTGGATCATACCACTTCCCCTTCCCCAGGTTGGGCTGAATCACACTACTTCCCCAGGGTGGGCTGGATCAAACTACTTCCCCAGGGTGGGCTGGATCATACCACTTCGCCTTCCCCAGGTTGGGCTGGATCACAATACTTCCCCAGGGTGCACTGGATCACACTACTTCCCCAGGGTGGACTGGATCGCACCACTTCCCCAGGGTGGGCTGGATCACACTACTTCCCCAGGGTGGGCTGGATCGCACCACTTCCCCAGGGTGGGCTGGATCGCACCACTTCCCCAGGGTGGGCTGGATCACACTACTTCCCCAGGGTGGGCTGGATCACACTACTTCCCCAGGGTGGGCTGGATCGCACCACTTCCCCAGGGTGGGCTGGATCGCACCACTTCCCCAGGGTGGGCTGGATCACACTACTTCCCCAGGGTGGGCTGGATCACACTACTTCCCCAGGGTGGGCTGGATCGCACCACTTCCCCAGGGTGGGCTGGATCGCACCACTTCACCAGGGTGGGCTGGATCACACTACTTCCCCAGGGTGGGCTGGTTCAAACCACTTCCCCTTCCCCAGGGTGGGATGGATCACAATACTTCCCCAGGGTGGGCTGGATCGCACTACTTCCCCAGGGTGGGCTGGATCACACTACTTCCACCGGGTGGGCTGGATCGTACCACTTCCCAAGGGTGGGCTGGATCATACCACTTCCCCTTCCACAGGTTGGGCTGAATCACAATACTTCCCCAGGGTGGGCTGGATCACACTACTTCCCCAAGGTGGGCTGGATCATACCACTTCCCCTTCCTCAAGGTGGGCTGGATCACAATACTTCCCCAGGGTGGGCTGGATCACACTACTTCCCCAGGGTGGGCTGGATCACACTACTTCCCCAGGGTGGGCTGGATCACACTACTTCCCCAGGGTGGGCTGGATCACACAACTTCCCCATTGTGGGCTGGATCACACTACTTCCCCAAGGTGGGCTGGATCACACTACTTCCCCAGGGTGGGCTGGATCACACAACTTCCCCATAGTGGGCTGGATCACACTACTTCCCCAGAGTGGGCTGGATCATACTACTTCCCCAGGGTGGGCTGTATCACACTACTTCCCCAGGGTGGGCTGGATCACACTACTTCCCCAGGGTGGGCTGGATCACACAACTTTCCCATAGTGGGCTGGATCACACCACTTCCCCAGGTTGGGCTGGATCGCACCACTTCCCCAGGGTGGGCTGGATCACACTACTTCCCCAGGGTGGGCTGGATCACACTACTTTCCCAGGGTGGGCTGGATCACACAACTTCCCCAGGGTGGGCTGGATCACACTACTTCCCCAGGGTGGGCTGGATCACACTACTTCCCCAGGGTGGGCTGGATCACACAACTTCCCCATAGTGGGCTGGATCACACTACTTCCCCAAGGGTGGGCTGGATCATACCACTTCCCCTTCCCCAGGGTGGGCTGGATCACAATACTTCCCCAGGATGGGCTGGATCACACTACTTCCCCAGGGTGGGCTGGATCACACTACCTCCCCAGGGTTGGCTGGATCGCACCACTTCCCCAGGGTGGGCTGGATCGCACCACTTCACCAGGGTGGGCTGGATCTTACCACTTCCCCAGGGTGGGCTGGATCCCACAACTTCCCCATAGTGGGCTGGATCACACTACTTCCCCAGAGTGGGCTGGATCATACTACTTCCCCAGGGTGGGCTGTATCACACTACTTCCCCAGGGTGGGCTGGATCACACTACTTCCCCAGGGTGGGCTGGATCACACAACTTCCCCATAGTGGGCTGGATCACACTACTTCCCCAGAGTGGGCTGGAACATACTACTTCCCCAGGGTGGGCTGTATCACACTACTTCCCCAGGGTGGGCTGGATCACACTACTTCCCCAGGGTGGGCTGGATCACACAACTTTCCCATAGTGGGCTGGATCACACCACTTCCCCAGGTTGGGCTGGATCGCACCACTTCCCCAGGGTGGGCTGGATCACACTACTTCCCCAGGGTGGGCTGGATCACACTACTTTCCCAGGGTGGGCTGGATCACACAACTTCCCCAGGGTGGGCTGGATCACACTACTTCCCCAGGGTGGGCTGGATCACACAACTTCCCCATAGTGGGCTGGATCACACTACTTCCCCAGGGTGGGCTGGATCATACCACTTCCCCTTCCCCAGGGTGGGCTGGATCACAATACTTCCCCAGGGTGGGCTGGATCACAATTCTTCCCCAGGGTGGGCTGGATTGCACTACTTCCTCAGGGTGGGCTGGATCACACCACTTCCCCAGGGTGGGCTGGATTGCACTACTTCCTCAGGGTGGGCTGGATCACACCACTTCCCCAGGGTGGGCTGGATCACACTACTTCCCCAGGGTGGGCTGGATCACACTACTTTCCCAGGGTGGGCTGGATCGCACCACTTCCCCAGGGTGGGCTGGATCGCACCACTTCCCCAGGGTGGGCTGGATCACACTACTTCCCCAGGGTGGGCTGGATCGCACCACTTCCCCAGGGTGGGCTGGATCGCACCACTTCACCAGGGTGGGCTGGATCGCACCACTTCCCCAGGGTGGGCTAGATCACACTACTTCCCCAGGGTGGGCTGGATCATATCCCTTCCCCTTCCCCAGGGTGGGCTGGATCACACAACTTCCCCAGGGTGGGCTGGATCACACTACTTCCCCAGGGTGGGCTGGATCACACTACTTCCCCAGGGTGGGCTGGATCACACAACTTCCCTATAGTGGGCTGGATCACACTACTTCCCCAGGGTGGGCTGGATCATACCACTTCCCCTTCCCCAGGGTGGGCTGGATCACAATACTTCCCCAGGGTGGGCTGGATCACAATTCTTCCCCAGGGTGGGCTGGATTGCACTACTTCCTCAGGGTGGGCTGGATCACACCACTTCCCCAGGGTGGGCTGGATCGCACCGCTTCCCCAGGGTGGGCTGGATCGCACCACTTCACCAGGGTGGGCTGGATCGCACCACTTCCCCAGGGTGGGCTAGATCACACTACTTCCCCAGGGTGGGCTGGATCATATCCCTTCCCCTTCCCCAGGGTGGGCTGGATCACAATACTTCCCCAGGGTGGGCTGGATCACACTACTTCCCCAGGGTGGGCTGGATCACACTCCTTCCCCAGGGTGGGCTGGATCACACTACTTCCCCAGGGTGGGCTGGATCACACTACTTCCCCAGGGTGGGTTGGATCACACTACTTCCCCAGGGTGGGCTGGATCACACTACTTCCCAAAGGGTGGGCTGCATCAAACCACTTCCCCTTCCCCAGAGTGGGCTGGATCATACTACTTCCCCAGGGTGGGCTGTATCACATTACTTCCCCAGGGTGGGCTGGATCACACTACTTACCCAGGGTGGGCTGGATCACACTACTTCCCCAGTGTGGGCTGGATCACACAACTTCCCCATAGTGGGCTGGATCACACTACTTCCCCAGGTTGGGCTGGATCGCACCACTTCCCCAGGGTGGACTGGATCACACTACTTCCCCAGGGTGGGCTGGATCACACTACTTCCCCAGGGTGGGCTCGATCACACAACTTCCCCATAGTGGGCTGGATCACACTACTTCCCCAGGTAGGGCTGGATCGCACCACTTCCCCAGGGTGGGCTGGATCACACTACTTCCCCAGGGTGGGCTAGATCACACTACTTCCCTAGGGTGGGCTGGATCATATCCCTTCCCCTTCCCCAGGGTGGGCTGGATCACAATACTTCCCCAGGGTGGGCTGGATCACACTACTTCCCCAGGGTGGGCTGAATCATACCACTACCCCTTCCCAAAGGTTGGGCTGGATCACACAACTTCCCCATAGTGGGCTGGATCACACTACCTCCCCAGGGTTGGCTGGATCGCACCACTTCCCCAGGGTGGGCAGGATCGCTCCACTTCACCAGGGTGGGCTGGATCTTACCACTTCCCCAGGGTGAGCTAGATCACACTACTTCCCCAAGGTGGGCTGGATCATATCCTTTCCCCTTCCCCAGGGTGGGCTGGATCACACTACTTCCCCAGGGTGGGCTGGTTCATACCACTTCCCCTTCCCCAGGGTGGGCTGGATCACAATTCTTCCCCAGGGTGGGCTGGATTGCACTACTACCTCAGGGTGGGCTGGATCACACCACTTCCCCAGGGTGGGCTGGATCACACTACTTCCCCAGGGTGGGCTGGATCACACTACTTTCCCAGGGTGGGCTGGATCGCACCACTTCCCCAGGGTGGGCTGGATCGCACCACTTCCCCAGGGTGGGCTGGATCACACTACTTCCCCAGGGTGGGCTGGATCACACTACTTCCCCAGGGTGGGCTGGATCGCACCACTTCCCCAGGGTGGGCTGGATCGCACCACTTCACCAGGGTGGGCTGGATCGCACCACTTCCCCAGGGTGGGCTAGATCACACTACTTCCCCAGGGTGGGCTGGATCATATCCCTTCCCCTTCCCCAGGGTGGGCTGGATCACAATACTTGCCCAGGGTGGGCTGGATCACACTACTTCCCCAGGGTGGGCTGGATCACACTCCTTCCCCAGGGTGGACTGGATCACACTACTTCCCCAGGGTGGGCTGGATCACACTACTTCCCCAGGGTGGGCTGGATCACACTACTTCCCCAGGGTGGGCTGGATCACACTACTTCCCAAAGGGTGGGCTGCATCAAACCACTTCCCCTTCCCCAGAGTGGGCTGGATCATACTACTTCCCCAGGGTGGGCTGTATCACACTACTTCCCCAGGGTGGGCTGGATCACACTACTTCCCCAGGTTGGGCTGGATCGCACCACTTCCCCAGGCTGGGCTGGATCGCACCACTTCACCAGGGTGGGCTGGATCGCACCACTTCCCCAGGGTGGGCTGGATCACACTACTTCCCCAGGGTGGGCTGGATCACACAACTTCCCCATAGTGGGCTGGATCACACTACTTCCCCAGGTTGGGCTGGATCGCACCACTTCCCCAGGGTGGGCTGGATCACACTACTTCCCCAGGGTGGGCTGGATCACACTACTTCCCCAGGGTGGGCTGGATCGCACCACTTCCCCAGGGTGGGCTGGATCGCACCACTTCACCAGGGTGGGCTGGATCGCACCACTTCCCCAGTTTGGGCTAGATCACACTACTTCCCCAGGGTGGGCTGGATCACACTACTTCCCCAGGGTGGGCTGGATCACACAACTTCCCCATAGTGGGCTGGATCACACTACTTCCCCAGGTTGGGCTGGATCGCACCACTTCCCCAGGGTGGGCTGGATCACACTACTTCCCCAGGATGGGCTTGATCACACTACTTCCCCAGGGTGGGCTGGATCACACAACTTCCCCATAGTGGGCTGGATCACACTACTTCCCCAGGTTGGGCTGGATCGCACCACATCCCCAGGGTGGGCTGGATCACACTACTTCCCCAGGGTGGGCTAGATCACACTACTTCCCCAGGGTGGGCTGGATCATATCCCTTCCCCTTCCCCAGGGTGGGCTGGATCACAATACTTCCCCAGGGTGGGCTGGATCACACTACTTCCCCAGGGTGGGCTGGATCATACCACTACCCCTTCCCAAAGGTTGGGCTGGATCACACAACTTCCCCATAGTGGGCTGGATCACACTACTTCCCCAGGTTGGGCTGGATCGCACCACTTCCCCAGGGTGGGCTGGATCACACTACTTCCCCATGGTGGGCTGGATCGTACCACTTCCCAAGGGTGGGCTGGATCATACCACTTCCCCTTCCCCAGGTTGGGCTGAATCAAACTACTTCCCCAGGGTGGGCTGGATCACACTACTTCCCCAGGGTGGGCTGGATCATACCACTTCGCCTTCCCCAGGTTGGGCTGGATCACAATACTTCCCCAGGGTGCGCTGGATCACACTACTTCCCCAGGGTGGACTGGATCGCACCACTTCCCCAGGGTGGGCTGGATCACACCACTTCCCCAGGGTGGGCTGGATCACACTACTTCCCCAGGGTGGGCTGGATCACACTACTTCCCCAGGGTGGGCTGGATCGCACCACTCCCCCAGGGTGGGCTGGATCGCACCACTTCCCCAGGGTGGGCTGGATCACACTACTTCCCCAGGGTGGGCTGGATCACACTATTTCTTCAGGGTGGGCTGGATCGCACCACTTCCCCAGGGTGGGCTGGATCGCACCACTTCACCAGGGTGGGCTGGATCGCACCACTTCCCCAGGGTGGGCTAGATCACACTACTTCCCCAGGGTGGGCTGGATCATATCCCTTCCCCTTCCCCAGGGTGGGCTGGATCACAATACTTCCCCAGGGTGGGCTGGATCACACTACTTCCCCAGGGTGGGCTGGATCACACTCCCTCCCCAGGGTGGGCTGGATCACACTACTTCCCCAGGGTGGGCTGGATCACACTCCTTCCCCAGGGTGGGCTGGATCACACTACTTCCCCAGGGTGGGCTGGATCACACTACTTCCCCAGGGTGGGCTGCATCAAACCACTTCCCCTTCCCCAGAGTGGGCTGGATCATACTACTTCCCCAGGGTGGGCTGTATCACACTACTTCCCCAGGTTGGGCTGGATCGCACCACTTCCCCAGGGTGGGCTGGATCACACTACTTCCCCAGGGTGGGCTGGATCACACTACTTCCCCTGGGTGGGCTGGATCACACAACTTCCCCATAGTGGGCTGGATCGCAACACTTCCCCAGGGTGGGCTGGATCGCACCACTTCCCCAGGGTGGGCTGGATCGCACCACTTCCCTAGGGTGCGCTGGATCACACCACTTCCCCAGGGTGGACTGGATCGCACCACTTCCCCAGGGTGGGCTGGATCACACTACTTCCCCAGGGTGGGCTGGATCACACTACTTTCCCAGGGTGGGCTGGATCGCACCACTTCCCCAGGGTGGGCTGGATCGCACCACTTCCCCATGGTGGGCTGGATCACACTACTTCCCCAGGGTGGGCTGGATCACACTACTTCCCCAGGGTGGGCTGGATCGCACCACTTCACCAGGGTGGGCTGGATCGCACCACTTCCCCAGGGTGGGCTAGATCACACTACTTCCCCAGGGTTGGCTGGATCATATCCCTTCCCCTTCCCCAGGGTGGGCTGGATCACAATACTTCCCCAGGGTGGGCTGGATCACACTACTTCCCCAGGGTGGGCTGGATCACACTCCCTCCCCAGGGTGGGCTGGATCACACTACTTCCCCAGGGTGGGCTGGATCACACTCCTTCCCCAGGGTGGGCTGGATCACACTACTTCCCCAGGGTGGGCTGGATCACACTACTTCCCCAGGGTGGGCTGGATCACAATACTTCCCCAGGGTGGGCTGGATCACACTACTTCCCCAGGGTGGGCTGGATCACACTCCCTCCCCAGGGTGGGCTGGATCACACTACTTCCCCAGGGTGGGCTGGATCACACTCCTTCCCCAGGGTGGGCTGGATCACACTACTTCCCCAGGGTGGGCTGGATCACACTACTTCCCCAGGGTGGGCTGCATCAAACCACTTCCCCTTCCCCAGAGTGGGCTGGATCATACTACTTCCCCAGGGTGGGCTGTATCACACTACTTCCCCAGGGTGGGCTGGATCACACTACTTCCCCAGGTTGGGCTGGATCGCACCACTTCCCCAGGGTGGGCTGGATCACACTACTTCCCCAGGGTGGGCTGGATCACACTACTTCCCCAGGGTGGGCTGGATCACACAACTTCCCCATAGTGGGCTGGATCGCACCACTTCCCCAGGGTGGGCTGGATCGCACAACTTCCCCAGGGTGGGCTGGATCGCACCACTTCCCCAGGGTGCGCTGGATCACACTACTTCCCCAGGGTGGACTGGATCGCACCACTTCCCCAGGGTGGGCTGGATCACACTACTTCCCCAGGGTGGGCTGGATCACACTACTTTCCCAGGTTGGGCTGGATCGCACCACTTCCCCAGGGTGGGCTGGATCGCACTACTTCCCCAGGGTGGGCTGGATCGCACCACTTCCCCAGGGTGGGCTGGATCGCACCACTTCACCAGGGTGGGCTGGATCGCACCACTTCCCCAGGGTGGGCTAGATCACACTACTTCCCCAGGGTTGGCTGGATCATATCCCTTCCCCTTCCCCAGGGTGGGCTGGATCACAATACTTCCCCAGGGTGGGCTGGATCACACTACTTCCCCAGGGTGGGCTGGATCACACTCCTTCCCAAGGGTGGGCTGGATCACAGTACTTCCCCAGGGTGGGCTGGATCACACTACTTCCCCAGGGTGGGCTGGATCACACTACTTCCCCAGGGTGGGCTGGATAACACTACTTCCCCAGGGTGGGCTGCATCAAACCACTTCCCCTTCCCCAGAGTGGGCTGGATCGTACTACTTCCCCAGGGTGGGCTGTATCACACTACTTCCCCAGGGTGGGCTGGATCACACTACTTCCCCAGGTTGGGCTGGATCGCACCACTTCCCCAGGGTGGGCTGGATCACACTACTTCCCCAGGGTGGGCTGGATCAGACTACTTCCCCAGGGTGGGCTGGATCACACAACTTCCCCATAGTGGGCTGGATCACACTACTTCCCCAGGTTGGGCTGGATCGCACCACTTCCCCAGGGTGGGCTGGATCACACTACTTCCCCAGGGTGGGCTGGATCACACTACTTCCCCAGGGTGGGCTCGATCACACAACTTCCCCATAGTGGGCTGGATCACACTACTTCCCCAGGTTGGGCTGGATCGCACCACTTACCCAGGGTGGGCTGGATCACACTACTTCCCCAGGGTGGGCTAGATCACACTACTTCCCCAGGGTGGGCTGGATCATATCCCTTCCCCTTCCCCAGGGTGGGCTGTATCACACTACTTCCCCAGGGTGGGCTGGATCACACTACTTCCCCAGGTTGGGCTGGATCGCACCACTTCCCCAGGGTGGGCTGGATCACACTACTTCCCCAGGGTGGGCTGGATCACACTACTTCCCCAGGGTGGGCTGGATCACACAACTTCCCCATAGTGGGCTGGATCGCACCACTTCCCCAGGGTGGGCTGGATCGCACCACTTCCCCAGGGTGGGCTGGATCGCACCACTTCCCCAGGGTGCGCTGGATCACACTACTTCCCCAGGGTGGACTGGATCGCACCACTTCCCCAGGGTGGGCTGGATCACACTACTTCCCCAGGGTGGGCTGGATCACACTACTTTCCCAGGTTGGGCTGGATCGCACCACTTCCCCAGGGTGGGCTGGATCGCACCACTTCCCCAGGGTGGGCTGGATCACACTACTTCCCCAGGGTGGGCTGGATCACACTACTTCCCCAGGGTGGGCTGGATCGCACCACTTCCCCAGGGTGGGCTGGATCGCACCACTTCACCAGGGTGGGCTGGATCGCACCACTTCCCCAGGGTGGGCTAGATCACACTACTTCCCCAGGGTTGGCTGGATCATATCCCTTCCCCTTCCCCAGGGTGGGCTGGATCACAATACTTCCCCAGGGTGGGCTGGATCACACTACTTCCCCAGGGTGGGCTGGATCACACTCCTTCCCAAGGGTGGGCTGGATCACAGTACTTCCCCAGGGTGGGCTGGATCACACTACTTCCCCAGGGTGGGCTGGATCACACTACTTCCCCAGGGTGGGCTGGATAACACTACTTCCCCAGGGTGGGCTGCATCAAACCACTTCCCCTTCCCCAGAGTGGGCTGGATCGTACTACTTCCCCAGGGTGGGCTGTATCACACTACTTCCCCAGGGTGGGCTGGATCACACTACTTCCCCAGGTTGGGCTGGATCGCACCACTTCCCCAGGGTGGGCTGGATCACACTACTTCCCCAGGGTGGGCTGGATCAGACTACTTCCACAGGGTGGGCTGGATCACACAACTTCCCCATAGTGGGCTGGATCACACTACTTCCCCAGGTTGGGCTGGATCGCACCACTTCCCCAGGGTGGGCTGGATCACACTACTTCCCCAGGGTGGGCTGGATCACACTACTTCCCCAGGGTGGGCTCGATCACACAACTTCCCCATAGTGGGCTGGATCACACTACTTCCCCAGGTTGGGCTGGATCGCACCACTTCCCCAGGGTGGGCTGGATCACACTACTTCCCCAGGGTGGGCTAGATCACACTACTTCCCCAGGGTGGGCTGGATCATATCCCTTCCCCTTCCCCAGGGTGGGCTGGATCACAATACTTCCCCAGGGTGGGCTGGATCACACTACTTCCCCAGGGTGGGCTGGATCACACTACTTCCCCAGGGTGGGCTGGATCAGACTACTTCCACAGGTTGGGCTGGATCGCACCACTTCCCCAGGGTGGGCTGGATCACACTACTTCCCCAGGGTGGGCTAGATCACACTACTTCCCCAGGGTGGGCTGGATCATATCCCTTCCCCTTCCCCAGGGTGGGCTGGATCACAATACTTCCCCAGGTTGGGCTGGATCGCACCACTTCCCCAGGGTGGGCTGGATCACACTACTTCCCCAGGGTGGGCTGGATCAGACTACTTCCACAGGGTGGGCTGGATCACACAACTTCCCCATAGTGGGCTGGATCACACTACTTCCCCAGGTTGGGTTGGATCGCACCACTTCCCCAGGGTGGGCTGGATCACACTACTTCCCCAGGGTGGGCTGGATCACACTACTTCCCCAGGGTGGGCTCGATCACACAACTTCCCCATAGTGGGCTGGATCACACTACTTCCCCAGGTTGGGCTGGATCGCACCACTTACCCAGGGTGGGCTGGATCACACTACTTCCCCAGGGTGGGCTAGATCACACTACTTCCCCAGGGTGGGCTGGATCATATCCCTTCCCCTTCCCCAGGGTGGGCTGTATCACACTACTTCCCCAGGGTGGGCTGGATCACACTACTTCCCCAGGTTGGGCTGGATAGCACCACTTCCCCAGGGTGGGCTGGATCACACTACTTCCCCAGGGTGGGCTGGATCACACTACTTCCCCAGGGTGGGCTGGATCACACAACTTCCCCATGGTGGGCTGGATCGCACCACTTCCCCAGGGTGGGCTGGATCGCACCACTTCCCCAGGGTGGGCTGGATCGCACCACTTCCCCAGGGTGCGCTGGATCACACTACTTCCCCAGGGTGGACTGGATCGCACCACTTCCCCAGGGTGGGCTGGATCACACTACTTCCCCAGGGTGGGCTGGATCACACTACTTTCCCAGGTTGGGCTGGATCGCACCACTTCCCCAGGGTGGGCTGGATCGCACCACTTCCCCAGGGTGGGCTGGATCACACTACTTCCCCAGGGTGGGCTGGATCACACTACTTCCCCAGGGTGGGCTGGATCGCACCACTTCCCCAGGGTGGGCTGGATCGCACCACTTCACCAGGGTGGGCTGGATCGCACCACTTCCCCAGGGTGGGCTAGATCACACTACTTCCCCAGGGTTGGCTGGATCATATCCCTTCCCCTTCCCCAGGGTGGGCTGGATCACAATACTTCCCCAGGGTGGGCTGGATCACACTACTTCCCCAGGGTGGGCTGGATCACACTCCTTCCCAAGGGTGGGCTGGATCACAGTACTTCCCCAGGGTGGGCTGGATCACACTACTTCCCCAGGGTGGGCTGGATCACACTACTTCCCCAGGGTGGGCTGGATAACACTACTTCCCCAGGGTGGGCTGCATCAAACCACTTCCCCTTCCCCAGAGTGGGCTGGATCGTACTACTTCCCCAGGGTGGGCTGTATCACACTACTTCCCCAGGGTGGGCTGGATCACACTACTTCCCCAGGTTGGGCTGGATCGCACAACTTCCCCAGGGTGGGCTGGATCACACTACTTCCCCAGGGTGGGCTGGATCAGACTACTTCCACAGGGTGGGCTGGATCACACAACTTCCCCATAGTGGGCTGGATCACACTACTTCCCCAGGTTGGGCTGGATCGCACCACTTCCCCAGGGTGGGCTGGATCACACTACTTCCCCAGGGTGGGCTGGATCACACTACTTCCCCAGGGTGGGCTCGATCACACAACTTCCCCATAGTGGGCTGGATCACACTACTTCCCCAGGTTGGGCTGGATCGCACCACTTCCCCAGGGTGGGCTGGATCACACTACTTCCCCAGGGTGGGCTAGATCACACTACTTCCCCAGGGTGGGCTGGATCATATCCCTTCCCCTTCCCCAGGGTGGGCTGGATCACAATACTTCCCCAGGGTGGGCTGGATCACACTACTTCCCCAGGGTGGGCTGGATCATACCACTACCCCTTCCCAAAGGTTGGGCTGGATCACACAACTTCCCCATAGTGGGCTGGATCACACTACTTCCCCAGGTTGGGCTGGATCGCACCACTTCCCCAGGGTGGGCTGGATCACACTACTTCCCCAAGGTGGGCTGGATCGTACCACTTCCCAAGGGTGGGCTGGATCATACCACTTCCCCTTCCCCAGGTTGGGCTGAATCACACTACGTCCCCAGGGTGGGCTGGATCACACTACTTCCCCAGGGTGGGCTGGATCATACCACTTCGCCTTCCCCAGGTTGGGCTGGATCACAATACTTCCCCAGGGTGCACTAGATCACACTACTTTCCCAGGGTGGACTGGATCGCACCACTTCACCAGGGTGGGCTGGATCTTACCACTTCCCCAGGGTGGGCTACATCACACTACTTCCCCAGGGTGGGCTGGATCATATCCCTTCCCCTTCCCCAGGGTGTGCTGGATCACACTACTTCCCCAGGGTGGGCTGGTTCATACCACTTCCCCTTCCCCAGGGTGGGCTGGATCACAATTCTTCCCCAGGGTGGGCTGGATTGCACTACTTCCTCAGGGTGGGCTGGATCACACCACTTCCCCAGGGTGGGCTGGATCACACTACTTCCCCAGGGTGGGCTGGATCACACTACTTTCCCAGGGTGGGCTGGATCGCACCACTTCCCCAGGGTGGGCTGGATCGCACCACTTCCCCAAGGTGGGCTGGATCACACTACTTCCCCAGGGTGGGCTGGATCACACTACTTCCCCAGGGTGGGCTGGATCGCACCACTTCCCCAGGGTGGGCTGGATCGCACCACTTCACCAGGGTGGGCTGGATCGCACCACTTCCCCAGGGTGGGCTAGATCACACTACTTCCCCAGGGTGGGCTGGATAACACTACTTCCCCAGGGTGGGCTGGATCACACAACTTCCCCATAGTGGGCTGGATCACACTACTTCCCCAGGTTGGGCTGGATCGCACCACTTCCCCAAGGTGGGCTGGATCACACTACTTCCCCAGGGTGGGCTGGATCACACAACTTCCCCATAGTGGGCTGGATCACACTACTTCCCCAGGTTGGGCTGGATCGCACCACTTCCCCAGGGTGGGCTGGATCACACTACTTCCCCAGGGTGGGCTGGATCGTACCACTTCCCAAGGGTGGGCTGGATCATACCACTTCCCCTTCCCCAGGTTGGGCTGAATCACACTACTTCCCCAGGGTGGGCTGGATCACACTACTTCCCCAGGGTGGGCTGGATCATACCACTTCGCCTTCCCCAGGTTGGGTTGGATCACAATACTTCCCCAGGGTGAGCTGGATCACACTACTTCCCCAGGGTGGACTGGATCGCACCACTTCCCCAGGGTGGGCTGGATCACACTACTTCCCCAGGGTGGGCTGGATCACACTACTTCCCCAGGGTGGGCTGGATCACACTACTTCCCCAGGGTGGGCTGGATCGCACCACTTCCCCAGGGTGGGCTGGATCGCACCACTTCCCCAGGGTGGGCTGGATCACACTACTTCCCCAGGGTGGGCTGGATCACACTACTTCCCCAGGGTGGGCTGGATCGCACCACTTCCCCAGGGTGGGCTGGATCGCACCACTTCACCAGGGTGGGCTGGATCGCACCACTTCCCCAGGGTGGGCTAGATCACACTACTTTCCCAGGGTTGGCTGGATCGCACCACTTCCCCAGGGTGGGCTGGATCGCACCACTTCCCCAGGGTGGGCTGGATCACACTACTTCCCCAGGGTGGGCTGGATCACACTACTTCCCCAGGGTGGACTGGATCGCACCACTTCCCCAGGGTGGGCTGGATCGCACCACTTCACCAGGGTGGGCTGGATCGCACCACTTCCCCAGGGTGGGCTAGATCACACTACTTCCCCAGGGTGGGCTGGATCATATCCCTTCCCCTTCCCCAAGGTGGGCTGGATCACAATACTTCCCCAGGGTGGGCTGGATCACACTACTTCCCCAGGGTGGGCTGGATCACACTCCTTCCCAAGGGTGGGCTGGATCACAGTACTTCCCCAGGGTGGGCTGGATCACACTACTTCCCCAGGGTGGGCTGGATCACACTACTTCCCCAGGGTGGGCTGGATAACACTACTTCCCCAGGGTGGGCTGCATCAAACCACTTCCCCTTCCCCAAAGTGGGCTGGATCGTACTACTTCCCCAGGGTGGGCTGTATCACACTACTTCCCCAGGGTGGGCTGGATCACACTACTTCCCCAGGTTGGGCTGGATCGCACCACTTCCCCAGGGTGGGCTGGATCACACTACTTCCCCAGGGTGGGCTGGATCACACTACTTCCCCAGGGTGGGCTGGATCACACAACTTCCCCATAGTGGGCTGGATCACACTACTTCCCCAGGGTGCGCTGGATCATACCACTACCCCTTCCCAAAGGTTGGGCTGGATCACACAACTTCCCCATAGTGGGCTGGATCACACTACATCCCCAGGTTGGGCTGGATCGCACCACTTCCCCAGGGTGGGCTTGATCACACTACTTCCCCAAGGTGGGCTGGATCGTACCACTTCCCAAGGGTGGGCTGGATCATACCACTTCCCCTTCCCCAGGTTGGGCTGAATCACACTACGTCCCCAGGGTGGGCTGGATCACACTACTTCCCCAGGGTGGGCTGGATCATACCACTTCGCCTTCCCCAGGTTGGGCTGGATCACAATACTTCCCCAGGGTGCACTGGATCACAATACTTTCCCAGGGTGGACTGGATCGCACCACTTCACCAGGGTGGGCTGGATCTTACCACTTCCCCAGGGTGGGCTAGATCACACTACTTCCCCAGGGTGGGCTGGATCATATCCCTTCCCCTTCCCCAGGGTGTGCTGGATCACACTACTTCCCCAGGGTGGGCTGGTTCATACCACTTCCCCTTCCCCAGGGTGGGCTGGATCACAATTCTTCCCCAGGGTGGGCTGGATTGCACTACTTCCTCAGGGTGGGCTGGATCACACCACTTCCCCAGGGTGGGCTGGATCACACTACTTCCCCAGGGTGGGCTGGATCACACTACTTTCCCAGGGTGGGCTGGATCGCACCACTTCCCCAGGGTGGGCTGGATCGCACCACTTCCCCAAGGTGGGCTGGATCACACTACTTCCCCAGGGTGGGCTGGATCACACTACTTCCCCAGGGTGGGCTGGATCGCACCACTTCCCCAGGGTGGGCTGGATCGCACCACTTCACCAGGGTGGGCTGGATCGCACCACTTCCCCAGGGTGGGCTAGATCACACTACTTCCCCAGGGTGGGCTGGATCACACTACTTCCCCAGGGTGGGCTGGATCACACAACTTCCCCATAGTGGGCTGGATCACACTACTTCCCCAGGTTGGGCTGGATCGCACCACTTCCCCAAGGTGGGCTAGATCACACTACTTCCCCAGGGTGGGCTGGATCACACTACTTCCCCAGGGTGGGCTGGATCACACAACTTCCCCATAGTGGGCTGGATCACACTACTTCCCCAGGTTGGGCTGGATCGCACCACTTCCCCAGGGTGGGCTGGATCACACTACTTCCCCAGGGTGGGCTGGATCGTACCACTTCCCAAGGGTGGGCTGGATCATACCACTTCCCCTTCCGCAGGTTGGGCTGAATCACACTACTTCCCCAGGGTGGGCTGGATCACACTACTTCCCCAGGGTGGGCTGGATCATACCACTTCGCCTTCCCCAGGTTGGGCTGGATCACAATACTTCCCCAGGGTGCGCTGGATCACACTACTTCCCCAGGGTGGACTGGATCGCACCACTTCCCCAGGGTGGGCTGGATCACACTACTTCCCCAGGGTGGGCTGGATCACACTACTTCCCCAGGGTGGGCTGGATCACACTACTTCCCCAGGGTGGGCTGGATCGCACCACTTCCCCAGGGTGGGCTGGATCACACTACTTCCCCAGGGTGGGCTGGATCACACTACTTCCCCAGGGTGGGCTGGATCGCACCACTTCCCCAGGGTGGGCTGGATCGCACCACTTCACCAGGGTGGGCTGGATCGCACCACTTCCCCAGGGTGGGCTAGATCACACTACTTTCCCAGGGTGGGCTGGATCGCACCACTTCCCCAGGGTGGGCTGGATCGCACCACTTCCCCAGGGTGGGCTGGATCACACTACTTCCCCAGGGTGGGCTGGATCACACTACTTCCCCAGGGTGGGCTGGATCGCACCACTTCCCCAGGGTGGGCTGGATCGCACCACTTCACCAGGGTGGGCTGGATCGCACCACTTCCCCAGGGTGGGCTAGATCACACTACTTCCCCAGGGTGGGCTGGATCATATCCCTTCCCCTTCCCCAAGGTGGGCTGGATCACAATACTTCCCCAGGGTGGGCTGGATCACACTACTTCCCCAGGGTGGGCTGGATCACACTCCTTCCCAAGGGTGGGCTGGATCACAGTACTTCCCCAGGGTGGGCTGGATCACACTACTTCCCCAGGGTTGGCTGGATCACACTACTTCCCCAGGGTGGGCTGGATAACACTACTTCCCCAGGGTGGGCTGCATCAAACCACTTCCCCTTCCCCAAAGTGGGCTGGATCGTACTACTTCCCCAGGGTGGGCTGTATCACACTACTTCCCCAGGGTGGGCTGGATCACACTACTTCCCCAGGTTGGGCTGGATCGCACCACATCCCCAGGGTGGGCTGGATCACACTACTTCCCCAGGGTGGGCTGGATCACACTACTTCCCCAGGGTGGGCTAGATCACACTACTTCCCCAGGGTGGGCTGGATCATATCCCTTCCCCTTCCCCAGGGTGGGCTGGATCACAATACTTCCCCAGGGTGGGCTGGATCACACTACTTCCCCAGGGTGGGCTGGATCACACTCCTTCCCAAGGGTGGGCTGGATCACACTACTTCCCCAGGGTGGGCTGGATCATATCCCTTCCCCTTCCCCAGGGTGGGCTGGATCACAATACTTCCCCAGGGTGGGCTGGATCATACCACTACCCCTTCCCAAAGGTTGGGCTGGATCACACACTTTCCCCATAGTGGGCTGGATCACACTACTTCCCCAGGTTGGGCTGGATCGCACCACTTCCCCAGGGTGGGCTTGATCACACTACTTCCCCAGGGTGGGCTGGATCGTACCACTTCCCAAGGGTGGGCTGGATCATACCACTTCCCCTTCCCCAGGGTGGGCTGGATCACAATACTTCCCCAGGGTGGGCTGGATCATACCACTACCCCTTCCCAAAGGTTGGGCTGGATCACACACTTTCCCCATAGTGGGCTGGATCACACTACTTCCCCAGGTTGGGCTGGATCGCACCACTTCCCCAGGGTGGGCTGGATCACAATACTTCCCCAGGGTGGGCTGGATCATACCACTACCCCTTCCCAAAGGTTGGGCTGGATCACACACTTTCCCCATATTGGGCTGGATCACACTACTTCCCCAGGTTGGGCTGGATCGCACCACTTCCCCAGGGTGGGCTTGATCACACTACTTCCCCAGGTTGGGCTGAATCACACTACTTCCCCAGGGTGGGCTGGATCACACTACTTCCCCAGGGTGGGCTGGATCATACCACTTCGCCTTCCCCAGGTTGGGCTGGATCACAATACTTCCCCAGGGTGCACTGGATCACACTACTTCCCCAGGGTGGACTGGATCGCACCACTTCCCCAGGGTGGGCTGGATCACACTACTTCCCCAGGGTGGGCTGGATCACACTACTTCCCCAGGGTGGGCTGGATCGCACTACTTCCCCAGGGTGGGCTGGATCACACCACTTCCCCAGGGTGGGCTGGATCGCACCACTTCCCCAGGGTGGGCTGGATCACACTACTTCCCCAGGGTGGGCTGGATCACACTACTTCCCCAGGGTGGGCTGGATCGCACCACTTCCCCAGGGTGGGCTGGATCGCACCACTTCACCAGGGTGGGCTGGATCACACTACTTCCCCAGGGTGGGCTGGTTCAAACCACTTCCCCTTCCCCAGGGTGGGCTGAATCACAATACTTCCCCAGGGTGGGCTGGATCGCACTACTTCCCCAGGGTGGGCTGGATCACACTACTTCCCCAGGGTGGGCTGGATCGTACCACTTCCCAAGGGTGGGCTGGATCATATCACTTTCCCTTCCCCAGGTTGGCCTGAATCACAATACTTCCCCAGGGTGGGCTGGATCACACTACTTCCCCAGGGTGGGCTGGATCATACCACTTCCCCTTCCCCAGGGTGGGCTGGATCACAATACTTCCCCAGGGTGGGCTGGATCACACTACTTCCCCAGGGTGGGCTGGATCACACTACCTCCCCAGGGTTGGCTGGATCGCACCACTTCCCCAGGGTGGGCTGGATCGCACCACTTCACCAGGGTGGGCTGGATCTTACCACTTCCCCAGGGTGGGCTAGATCACACTACTTCCCCAGGGTGGGCTGGATCATATCCCTTCCCCTTCCCCAGGGTGGGCTGGATCACACTACTTCCCCAGGGTGGGCTGGTTCATACCACTTCCCCTTCCCCAGGGTGGGCTGGATTACAATTCTTCCCCAGGGTGGGCTGGATTGCACTACTTCCTCAGGGTGGGCTGGATCACACCACTTCCCCAGGGTGGGCTGGATCACACTACTTCCCCAGGGTGGGCTGGATCACACTACTTTCCCAGGGTGGGCTGGATCGCACCACTTCCCCAGGGTGGGCTGGATCGCACCAGTTCCCCAGGGTGGGCTGGATCACACTACTTCCCCAGGGTGGGCTGGATCACACTACTTCCCCAGGGTGGGCTGGATCGCACCACTTCCCCAGGGTGGGCTGGATCGCACCACTTCACCAGGGTGGGCTGGATCGCACCACTTCCCCAGGGTGGGCTAGATCACACTACTTCCCCAGGGTGGGCTGGATCATACCACTTCCCCTTCCCCAGGGTGGGCTGGATCACAATTCTTCCCCAGGGTGGGCTGGATTGCACTACTTCCTCAGGGTGGGCTGGATCACACCACTTCCCCAGGGTGGGCTGGATCACACCACTACCCCAGGGTGGGCTGGATCACACTACTTTCCCAGGGTGGGCTGGATCGCACCACTTCCCCAGGGTGGGCTGGATCGCACCACTTCCCCAGGGTGGGCTGGATCACACTACTTCCCCAGGGTGGGCTGGATCACACTACTTCCCCAGGGTGGGCTGGATCGCACCACTTCACCAGGGTGGGCTGGATCGCACCACTTCACCAGGGTGGGCTGGATCGCACCACTTCCCCAGGGTGGGCTAGATCACACTACTTCCCCAGGGTGGGCTGGATCATATCCCTTCCCCTTCCCCAGGGTGGGCTGGATCACACTACTTCCCCAGGGTGGGCTGGATCACACTCCTTCCCCAGGGTGGGCTGGATCACACTACTTCCCCAGGGTGGGCTGGATCACACTACTTCCCCAGGGTGGGCTGGATCACACTACTTCCCCAGGGTGGGCTGGATCACACTACTTCCCCAGGGTGGGCTGCATCAAACCACTTCCCCTTCCCCAGAGTGGGCTGGATCATACTACTTCCCCAGGGTGGGCTGTATCACACTACTTCCCCAGGGTGGGCTGGATCACACTACTTCCCCAGGGTGGACTGGATCGCACCACTTCCCCAGGGTGGGCTGGATCACACTAATTCCCCAGGGTGGGCTGGATCACACTCCTTCCCCAGGGTGGGCTGGATCACACTACTTCCCCAGGGTGGGCTGGATCACACTACTTCCCCAGGGTGAACTGCATCAAACCACTTCCCCTTCCCCAGAGTGGGCTGGATCATACTACTTCCCCAGGGTGGGCTGTATCACACTACTTCCCCAGGGTGGGCTGGATCACACAACTTCCCCATAGTGGGCTGGATCACACTACTTCCCCAGGTTGGGCTGGATCGCACCACTTCCCCAGGGTGGGCTGGATCACACTACTTCCCCAGGGTGGGCTGGATCACACTACTTCCCCAGGGTGGGCTCGATCACACAACTTCCCCATAGTGGGCTGGATCACACTACTTTCCCAGGTTGGGCTGGATCGCACCACTTCCCCAGGGTGGGCTGGATCACACTACTTCCCCAGGGTGGGCTAGATCACACTACTTCCCCAGGGTGGGCTGGATCACACTACTTCCCCAGGGTGGGCTGGATCACACTACTTCCCCAGGGTGGGCTTGATCACACAACTTCCCCAGGGTGGGCTCGATCACACAACTTCCCCATAGTGGGCTGGATCACACTACTTCCCCAGGTTGGGCTGGATCGCACCACTTCCCCAGGGTGGGCTGGATCACACTACTTCCCCAGGGTGGGCTAGATCACAATACTTCCCCAGGGTGGGCTGGATCATATCCCTTCCCCTTCCCCAGGGTGGGCTGGATCACAATACTTCCCCAGGGTGGGCTGGATCACACTACTTCCCCAGGGTGGGCTGGATCATACCACTACCCCTTCCCAAAGGTTGGGCTGGATCACACAACTTCCCCATAGTGGGCTGGATCACACTACTTCCCCAGGTTGGGCTGGATCGCACCACTTCCCCAGGGTGGGCTGGATCACACTACTTCCCCAGGGTGGGCTGGATCGTACCACTTCCCCAGGGTGCGCTGGATCACACTACTTCCCCAGGGTGGACTGGATCGCACCACTTCCCCAGGGTGGGCTGGATCACACTACTTCCCCAGGTTGGGCTGGATCACACTACTTTCCCAGGGTGGGCTGGATCGCACCACTTCCCCAGGGTGGGCTGGATCGCACCACTTCCCCAGGGTGGGCTGGATCACACTACTTCCCCAGGGTGGGCTGGATCACACTACTTCCCCAGGGTGGGCTGGATCGCACCACTTCCCCAGGGTGGGCTGGATCGCACCACTTCCCCAGGGTGGGCTGGATCACACTACTTCCCCAGGGTGGGCTGGATCACACTTCTTCCCCAGGGTGGGCTAGATCACACTACTTCCCCAGGGTGGGCTGGATCATATCCCTTCCCCTTCCCCAGGGTGGGCTGGATCACAATACTTCCCCAGGGTGGGCTGGATCACACTACTTCCCCAGGGTGGGCTGGATCACACTCCTTCCCAAGGGTGGGCTGGATCACACTACTTCCCCAGGGTGGGCTGGATCATATCCCTTCCCCTTCCCCAGGGTGGGCTGGATCACAATACTTCCCCAGGGTGGGCTGGATCATACCACTACCCCTTCCCAAAGGTTGGGCTGGATCACACACTTTCCCCATAGTGGGCTGGATCACACTACTTCCCCAGGTTGGGCTGGATCGCACCACTTCCCCAGGGTGGGCTTGATCACACTACTTCCCCAGGGTGGGCTGGATCGTACCACTTCCCAAGGGTGGGCTGGATCATACCACTTCCCCTTCCCCAGGGTGGGCTGGATCACAATACTTCCCCAGGGTGGGCTGGATCATACCACTACCCCTTCCCAAAGGTTGGGCTGGATCACACACTTTCCCCATAGTGGGCTGGATCACACTACTTCCCCAGGTTGGGCTGGATCGCACCACTTCCCCAGGGTGGGCTTGATCACACTACTTCCCCAGGTTGGGCTGAATCACACTACTTCCCCAGGGTGGGCTGGATCACACTACTTCCCCAGGGTGGGCTGGATCATACCACTTCGCCTTCCCCAGGTTGGGCTGGATCACAATACTTCCCCAGGGTGCACTGGATCACACTACTTCCCCAGGGTGGACTGGATCGCACCACTTCCCCAGGGTGGGCTGGATCACACTACTTCCCCAGGGTGGGCTGGATCACACTACTTCCCCAGGGTGGGCTGGATCGCACTACTTCCCCAGGGTGGGCTGGATCACACCACTTCCCCAGGGTGGGCTGGATCGCACCACTTCCCCAGGGTGGGCTGGATCACACTACTTCCCCAGGGTGGGCTGGATCACACTACTTCCCCAGGGTGGGCTGGATCGCACCACTTCCCCAGGGTGGGCTGGATCGCACCACTTCACCAGGGTGGGCTGGATCACACTACTTCCCCAGGGTGGGCTGGTTCAAACCACTTCCCCTTCCCCAGGGTGGGCTGAATCACAATACTTCCCCAGGGTGGGCTGGATCGCACTACTTCCCCAGGGTGGGCTGGATCACACTACTTCCCCAGGGTGGGCTGGATCGTACCACTTCCCAAGGGTGGGCTGGATCATATCACTTTCCCTTCCCCAGGTTGGCCTGAATCACAATACTTCCCCAGGGTGGGCTGGATCACACTACTTCCCCAGGGTGGGCTGGGTCATACCACTTCCCCTTCCCCAGGGTGGGCTGGATCACAATACTTCCCCAGGGTGGGCTGGATCACACTACTTCCCCAGGGTGGGCTGGATCACACTACCTCCCCAGGGTTGGCTGGATCGCACCACTTCCCCAGGGTGGGCTGGATCGCACCACTTCACCAGGGTGGGCTGGATCTTACCACTTCCCCAGGGTGGGCTAGATCACACTACTTCCCCAGGGTGGGCTGGATCATATCCCTTCCCCTTCCCCAGGGTGGGCTGGATCACACTACTTCCCCAGGGTGGGCTGGTTCATACCACTTCCCCTTCCCCAGGGTGGGCTGGATTACAATTCTTCCCCAGGGTGGGCTGGATTGCACTACTTCCTCAGGGTGGGCTGGATCACACCACTTCCCCAGGGTGGGCTGGATCACACTACTTCCCCAGGGTGGGCTGGATCACACTACTTTCCCAGGGTGGGCTGGATCGCACCACTTCCCCAGGGTGGGCTGGATCGCACCAGTTCCCCAGGGTGGGCTGGATCACACTACTTCCCCAGGGTGGGCTGGATCACACTACTTCCCCAGGGTGGGCTGGATCGCACCACTTCCCCAGGGTGGGCTGGATCGCACCACTTCACCAGGGTGGGCTGGATCGCACCACTTCCCCAGGGTGGGCTAGATCACACTACTTCCCCAGGGTGGGCTGGATCACACTACTTCCCCAGGGTGGGCTGGATCACACTACTTCCCCAGGGTGGGCTGGATCACACAACTTCCCCATAGTGGGCTGGATCACACTACTTCCCCAGGTTGGGCTGGATCGCACCACTTCCCCAGGGTGGGCTGGATCACACTACTTCCCAAGGGTGGGCTAGATCACACTACTTCCCCAGGGTGGGCTGGATCATATCCCTTCCCCTTCCCCAGGGTGGGCTGGATCACAATACTTCCCAAGGGTGGGCTGGATCACACTACTTCCCCAGGGTGGGCTGGATCATACCACTACCCCTTCCCAAAGGTTGGGCTGGATCACACAACTTCCCCATAGTGGGCTGGATCACACTACTTCCCCAGGTTGTGCTGGATCGCACCACTTCCCCAGGGTGGGCTGGATCACACTACTTCCCCAGGGTGGGCTGGATCGTACCACTTCCCAAGGGTGGGCTGGATTATACAACTTCCCCTTCCCCAGGTTGGGCTGAATCACACTACTTCCCCAGGGTGGGCTGGATCACACTACTTCCCCAGGGTGGGCTGGATCGCACCACTTCCCCAGGGTGGGCTGGATCGCACCACTTCCCCAGGGTGGGCTGGATCACACTACTTCCCCAGGGTGGGCTGGATCACACTACTTCCCCAGGGTGGGCTGGATCATATCCCTTCCCCAGGGTGGGCTGGATCGCACCACTTCACCAGGGTGGGCTGGATCTTACCACTTCCCCAGGGTGGGCTAGATCACACTACTTCCCCAGGGTGGGCTGGATCATATCCCTTCCCCTTCCCCAGGGTGGGCTGGATCACACTACTTCCCCAGGGTGGGCTGGTTCATACCACTTCCCCTTCCCCAGGGTGGGCTGGATCACAAATCTTCCCCAGGGTGGGCTGGATTGCACTACTTCCTCAGGGTGGGCTGGATCATACCACTTCGCCTTCCCCAGGTTGGGCTGGATCACAATACTTCCCCAGGGTGCACTGGATCACAATACTTTCCCAGGGTGGACTGGATCGCACCACTTCACCAGGGTGGGCTGGATCTTACCACTTCCCCAGGGTGGGCTAGATCACACTACTTCCCCAGGGTGGGCTGGATCATTTCCCTTCCCCTTCCCCAGGGTGTGCTGGATCACACTACTTCCCCAGGGTGGGCTGGTTCATACCACTTCCCCTTCCCCAGGGTGGGCTGGATCACAATTCTTCCCCAGGGTGGGCTGGATTGCACTACTTCCTCAGGGTGGGCTGGATCACACCACTTCCCCAGGGTGGGCTGGATCACACTACTTCCCCAGGGTGGGCTGGATCACACTACTTTCCCAGGGTGGGCTGGATCGCACCACTTCCCCAGGGTGGGCTGGATCGCACCACTTCCCCAAGGTGGGCTGGATCACACTACTTCCCCAGGGTGGGCTGGATCACACTACTTCCCCAGGGTGGGCTGGATCGCACCACTTCCCCAGGGTGGGCTGGATCGCACCACTTCACCAGGGTGGGCTGGATCGCACCACTTCCCCAGGGTGGGCTAGATCACACTACTTCCCCAGGGTGGGCTGGATCACACTACTTCCCCAGGGTGGGCTGGATCACACAACTTCCCCATAGTGGGCTGGATCACACTACTTCCCCAGGTTGGGCTGGATCGCACCACTTCCCCAAGGTGGGCTAGATCACACTACTTCCCCAGGGTGGGCTGGATCACACTACTTCCCCAGGGTGGGCTGGATCACACAACTTCCCCATAGTGGGCTGGATCACACTACTTCCCCAGGTTGGGCTGGATCGCACCACTTCCCCAGGGTGGGCTGGATCACACTACTTCCCCAGGGTGGGCTGGATCGTACCACTTCCCAAGGGTGGGCTGGATCATACCACTTCCCCTTCCCCAGGTTGGGCTGAATCACACTACTTCCCCAGGGTGGGCTGGATCACACTACTTCCCCAGGTTGGGCTGGATCGCACCACTTCCCCAGGGTGGGCTGGATCACACTACTTCCCCAGGGTGGGCTGGATCGTACCACTTCCCAAGGGTGGGCTGGATCATACCACTTCCCCTTCCCCAGGTTGGGCTGAATCACACTACTTCCCCAGGGTGGGCTGGATCACACTACTTCCCCAGGGTGGGCTGGATCATACCACTTCGCCTTCCCCAGGTTGGGCTGGATCACAATACTTCCCCAGGGTGCGCTGGATCACACTACTTCCCCAGGGTGGACTGGATCGCACCACTTCCCCAGGGTGGGCTGGATCACACTACTTCCCCAGGGTGGGCTGGATCACACTACTTCCCCAGGGTGGGCTGGATCACACTACTTCCCCAGGGTGGGCTGGATCGCACCACTTCCCCAGGGTGGGCTGGATCACACTACTTCCCCAGGGTGGGCTGGATCACACTACTTCCCCAGGGTGGGCTGGATCGCACCACTTCCCCAGGGTGGGCTGGATCGCACCACTTCACCAGGGTGGGCTGGATCGCACCACTTCCCCAGGGTGGGCTAGATCACACTACTTTCCCAGGGTGGGCTGGATCGCACCACTTCCCCAGGGTGGGCTGGATCGCACCACTTCCCCAGGGTGGGCTGGATCACACTACTTCCCCAGGGTGGGCTGGATCACACTACTTCCCCAGGGTGGGCTGGATCGCACCACTTCCCCAGGGTGGGCTGGATCGCACCACTTCACCAGGGTGGGCTGGATCGCACCACTTCCCCAGGGTGGGCTAGATCACACTACTTCCTCAGGGTGGGCTGGATCATATCCCTTCCCCTTCCCCAAGGTGGGCTGGATCACAATACTTCCCCAGGGTGGGCTGGATCACACTACTTCCCCAGGGTGGGCTGGATCACACTCCTTCCCAAGGGTGGGCTGGATCACAGTACTTCCCCAGGGTGGGCTGGATCACACTACTTCCCCAGGGTTGGCTGGATCACACTACTTCCCCAGGGTGGGCTGGATAACACTACTTCCCCAGGGTGGGCTGCATCAAACCACTTCCCCTTCCCCAAAGTGGGCTGGATCGTACTACTTCCCCAGGGTGGGCTGTATCACACTACTTCCCCAGGGTGGGCTGGAACACACTACTTCCCCAGGTTGGGCTGGATCGCACCACTTCCCCAGGGTGGGCTGGATCACACTACTTCCCCAGGGTGGGCTGGATCACACTACTTCCCCAGGGTGGGCTGGATCACACAACTTCCCCATAGTGGGCTGGATCACACTACTTCCCCAGGTTGGGCTCGATCGCACCACTTCCCCAGGGTGGGCTGGATCACACTACTTCCCCAGGGTGGGCTGGATCACACTACTTCCCCAGGGTGGGCTCGATCACACAACTTCCCCATAGTGGGCTGGATCACACTACTTTCCCAGGTTGGGCTGGATCGCACCACTTCCCCAGGGTGGGCTGGATCACACTACTTCCCCAGGGTGGGCTAGATCACACTACTTCCCCAGGGTGGGCTGGATCACACTACTTCCCCAGGGTGGGCTGGATCACACTACTTCCCCAATGTGGGCTTGATCACACAACTTCCCCAGGGTGGGCTCGATCACACAACTTCCCCATAGTGGGCTGGATCACACTACTTCCCCAGGTTGGGCTGGATCGCACCACTTCCCCAGGGTGGGCTGGATCACACTACTTCCCCAGGGTGGGCTAGATCACAATACTTCCCCAGGGTGGGCTGGATCATATCCCTTCCCCTTCCCCAGGGTGGGCTGGATCACAATACTTCCCCAGGGTGGGCTGGATCACACTACTTCCCCAGGGTGGGCTGGATCATACCACTACCCCTTCCCAAAGGTTGGGCTGGATCACACAACTTCCCCATAGTGGGCTGGATCACACTACTTCCCCAGGTTGGGCTGGATCACACTACTTCCCCAGGGTGGGCTGGATCACACTACTTCCCCAGGGTGGGCTAGATCACACTACTTCCCCAGGGTGGGCTGGATCATATCCCTTCCCCTTCCCCAGGGTGGGCTGGATCACAATACTTCCCCAGGGTGGGCTGGATCACACTACTTCCCCAGGGTGGGCTGGATCACACTCCTTCCCAAGGGTGGGCTGGATCACACTACTTCCCCAGGGTGGGCTGGATCATATCCCTTCCCCTTCCCCAGGGTGGGCTGGATCACAATACTTCCCCAGGGTGGGCTGGATCATACCACTACCCCTTCCCAAAGGTTGGGCTGGATCACACACTTTCCCCATAGTGGGCTGGATCACACTACTTCCCCAGGTTGGGCTGGATCGCACCACTTCCCCAGGGTGGGCTTGATCACACTACTTCCCCCGGGTGGGCTGGATCGTACCACTTCCCAAGGGTGGGCTGGATCATACCACTTCCCCTTCCCCAGGGTGGGCTGGATCACAATACTTCCCCAGGGTGGGCTGGATCATACCACTACCCCTTCCCAAAGGTTGGGCTGGATCACACACTTTCCCCATATTGGGCTGGATCACACTACTTCCCCAGGTTGGGCTGGATCGCACCACTTCCCCAGGGTGGGCTTGATCACACTACTTCCCCAGGTTGGGCTGAATCACACTACTTCCCCAGGGTGGGCTGGATCACACTACTTCCCCAGGGTGGGCTGGATCATACCACTTCGCCTTCCCCAGGTTGGGCTGGATCACAATACTTCCCCAGGGTGCACTGGATCACACTACTTCCCCAGGGTGGACTGGATCGCACCACTTCCCCAGGGTGGGCTGGATCACACTACTTCCCCAGGGTGGGCTGGATCACACTACTTCCCCAGGGTGGGCTGGATCACACTACTTCCCCAGGGTGGGCTGGATCACACTTCCTCCCCAGGGTTGGCTGGATCGCACCACTTCCCCAGGGTGGGCTGGATCGCACCACTTCACCAGGGTGGGCTGGATCTTACCACTTCCCCAGGGTGGGCTAGATCACACTACTTCCCCAGGGTGGGCTGGATCATATCCCTTCCCCTTCCCCAGGGTGGGCTGGATCACACTACTTCCCCAGGGTGGGCTGGTTCATACCACTTCCCCTTCCCCAGGGTGGGCTGGATTACAATTCTTCCCCAGGGTGGGCTGGATTGCACTACTTCCTCAGGGTGGGCTGGATCACACCACTTCCCCAGGGTGGGCTGGATCACACTACTTCCCCAGGGTGGGCTGGATCACACTACTTTCCCAGGGTGGGCTGGATCGCACCACTTCCCCAGGGTGGGCTGGATCGCACCAGTTCCCCAGGGTGGGCTGGATCACACTACTTCCCCAGGGTGGGCTGGATCACACTACTTCCCCAGGGTGGGCTGGATCGCACCACTTCCCCAGGGTGGGCTGGATCGCACCACTTCACCAGGGTGGGCTGGATCGCACCACTTCCCCAGGGTGGGCTAGATCACACTACTTCCCCAGGGTGGGCTGGATCACACTACTTCCCCAGGGTGGGCTGGATCACACTACTTCCCCAGGGTGGGCTGGATCACACAACTTCCCCATAGTGGGCTGGATCACACTACTTCCCCAGGTTGGGCTGGATCGCACCACTTCCCCAGGGTGGGCTGGATCACACTACTTCCCAAGGGTGGGCTAGATCACACTACTTCCCCAGGGTGGGCTGGATCATATCCCTTCCCCTTCCCCAGGGTGGGCTGGATCACAATACTTCCCCAGGGTGGGCTGGATCACACTACTTCCCCAGGGTGGGCTGGATCATACCACTACCCCTTCCCAAAGGTTGGGCTGGATCACACAACTTCCCCATAGTGGGCTGGATCACACTACTTCCCCAGGTTGTGCTGGATCGCACCACTTCCCCAGGGTGGGCTGGATCACACTACTTCCCCAGGGTGGGCTGGATCGTACCACTTCCCAAGGGTGGGCTGGATTATACAACTTCCCCTTCCCCAGGTTGGGCTGAATCACACTACTTCCCCAGGGTGGGCTGGATCACACTACTTCCCCAGGGTGGGCTGGATCGCACCACTTCCCCAGGGTGGGCTGGATCGCACCACTTCCCCAGGGTGGGCTGGATCACACTACTTCCCCAGGGTGGGCTGGATCACACTACTTCCCCAGGGTGGGCTGGATCATATCCCTTCCCCAGGGTGGGCTGGATCGCACCACTTCACCAGGGTGGGCTGGATCTTACCACTTCCCCAGGGTGGGCTAGATCACACTACTTCCCCAGGGTGGGCTGGATCATATCCCTTCCCCTTCCCCAGGGTGGGCTGGATCACACTACTTCCCCAGGGTGGGCTGGTTCATACCACTTCCCCTTCCCCAGGGTGGGCTGGATCACAAATCTTCCCCAGGGTGGGCTGGATTGCACTACTTCCTCAGGGTGGGCTGGATCACACCACTTCCCCAGGGTGGGCTGGATCACACTACTTCCCCAGGGTGGGCTGGATCACACTACTTTCCCAGGGTGGGCTGGATCGCACCACTTCCCCAGGGTGGGCTGGATCGCACCACTTCCCCAGGGTGGGCTGGATCACACTACTTCCCCAGGGTGGGCTGGATCGCACCACTTCCCCAGGGTGGGCTGGATCGCACCACTTCACCAGGGTGGGCTGGATCGCACCACTTCCCCAGGGTGGGCTAGATCACACTACTTCCCCAGGGTGGGCTGGATCACACTACTTCCCCAGGGTGGGCTGGATCACACAACTTCCCCATAGTGGGCTGGATCAAACTACTTCCCCAGGTTGGGCTGGATCGCACCACTTCCCCAGGGTGGGCTGGATCACACTACTTCCCCAGGGTGGGCTGGATCACACTACTTCCCCAGGGTGGGCTGGATCACACAACTTCCCCATAGTGGGCTGGATCACACTACTTCCCCAGGTTGGGCTGGATCGCACCACTTCCCCAGGGTGGGCTGGATCAATCTACTTCCCCAGGGTGGGCTAGATCACACTACTTCCCCAGGGTGGGCTTGATCATATCCCTTCCCCTTCCCCAGGGTGGGCTGGATCACAATACTTCCCCAGGGTGGGCTGGATCACACTACTTCCCCAGGGTGGGCTGGATCATACCACTACCCCTTCCCAAAGGTTGGGCTGGATCACACAACTTCCCCATAGTGGGCTGGATCACACTACTTCCCCAGGTTGGGCTGGATCGCACCACTTCCCTAGGGTGGGCTGGATCACACTACTTCCCCAGGTTGGGCTGGATCGCACCACTTCCCCAGGGTGGGCTGGATCACACTACTTCCCCAGGGTGGGCTGGATCACACTACTTCCCCAGGGTGGGCTCGATCACACAACTTCCTCATAGTGAGCTGGATCACACTACTTCCCCAGGTTGGGCTGGATCGCACCACTTCCCCAGGGTGGGCTGGATCACACAACTTCCTCATAGTGAGCTGGATCACACTACTTCCCCAGATTGGGCTGGATCGCACCACTTCCCCAGGGTGGGCTGGATCACACTACTTCCCCAGTGTGGGCTGGATCGTACCACTTCCCCAGGGTGGGCTCGATCACACAACTTCCCCATAGTGGGCTGGATCACACTACTTCCCCAGGTTGGGCTGGATCGCACCACTTCCCCAGGGTGGGCTGGATCACACTACTTCCCCAGGGTGGGCTAGATCACAATACTTCCCCAGGGTGGGCTGGATCATATCCCTTCCCCTTCCCCAGGGTGGGCTGGATCACAATACTTCCCCAGGGTGGGCTGGATCACACTACTTCCCCAGGGTGGGCTGGATCATACCACTACCCCTTCCCAAAGGTTGGGCTGGATCACACCACTTCCCCATAGTGGGCTGGATCACACTACTTCCCCAGGTTGGGCTGGATCACACTACTTCCCCAGGGTGGGCTGGATCACACTACTTCCCCAGGGTGGGCTAGATCACACTACTTCCCCAGGGTGGGCTGGATCATATCCCTTCCCCTTCCCCAGGGTGGGCTGGATCACAATACTTCCCCAGGGTGGGCTGGATCACACTACTTCCCCAGGGTGGGCTGGATCACACTCCTTCCCAAGGGTGGGCTGGATCACACTACTTCCCCAGGGTGGGCTGGATCATATCCCTTCCCCTTCCCCAGGGTGGGCTGGATCACAATACTTCCCCAGGGTGGGCTGGATCATACCACTACCCCTTCCCAAAGGTTGGGCTGGATCACACACTTTCCCCATAGTGGGCTGGATCACACTACTTCCCCAGGTTGGGCTGGATCGCACCACTTCCCCAGGGTGGGCTTGATCACACTACTTCCCCAGGGTGGGCTGGATCGTACCACTTCCCAAGGGTGGGCTGGATCATACCACTTCCCCTTCCCCAGGGTGGGCTGGATCACAATACTTCCCCAGGGTGGGCTGGATCATACCACTACCCCTTCCCAAAGGTTGGGCTGAATCACACACTTTCCCCATATTGGGCTGGATCACACTACTTCCCCAGGTTGGGCTGGATCGCACCACTTCCCCAGGGTGGGCTTGATCACACTACTTCCCCAGGTTGGGCTGAATCACACTACTTCCCCAGGGTGGGCTGGATCACACTACTTCCCCAGGGTGGGCTGGATCATACCACTTCGCCTTCCCCAGGTTGGGCTGGATCACAATACTTCCCCAGGGTGCACTGGATCACACTACTTCCCCAGGGTGGACTGGATCGCACCACTTCCCCAGGGTGGGCTGGATCACACTACTTCCCCAGGGTGGGCTGGATCACACTACTTCCCCAGGGTGGGCTGGATCGCACTACTTCCCCAGGGTGGGCTGGATCACACCACTTCCCCAGGGTGGGCTGGATCGCACCACTTCCCCAGGGTGGGCTGGATCACACTACTTCCCCAGGGTGGGCTGGATCACACTACTTCCCCAGGGTGGGCTGGATCGCACCACTTCCCCAGGGTGGGCTGGATCGCACCACTTCACCAGGGTGGGCTGGATCACACTACTTCCCCAGGGTGGGCTGGTTCAAACCACTTCCCCTTCCCCAGGGTGGGCTGAATCACAATACTTCCCCAGGGTGGGCTGGATCGCACTACTTCCCCAGGGTGGGCTGGATCACACTACTTCCCCAGGGTGGGCTGGATCGTACCACTTCCCAAGGGTGGGCTGGATCATATCACTTTCCCTTCCCCAGGTTGGCCTGAATCACAATACTTCCCCAGGGTGGGCTGGATCACACTACTTCCCCAGGGTGGGCTGGATCATACCACTTCCCCTTCCCCAGGGTGGGCTGGATCACAATACTTCCCCAGGGTGGGCTGGATCACACTACTTCCCCAGGGTGGGCTGGATCACACTTCCTCCCCAGGGTTGGCTGGATCGCACCACTTCCCCAGGGTGGGCTGGATCGCACCACTTCACCAGGGTGGGCTGGATCTTACCACTTCCCCAGGGTGGGCTAGATCACACTACTTCCCCAGGGTGGGCTGGATCATATCCCTTCCCCTTCCCCAGGGTGGGCTGGATCACACTACTTCCCCAGGGTGGGCTGGTTCATACCACTTCCCCTTCCCCAGGGTGGGCTGGATTACAATTCTTCCCCAGGGTGGGCTGGATTGCACTACTTCCTCAGGGTGGGCTGGATCACACCACTTCCCCAGGGTGGGCTGGATCACACTACTTCCCCAGGGTGGGCTGGATCACACTACTTTCCCAGGGTGGGCTGGATCGCACCACTTCCCCAGGGTGGGCTGGATCGCACCAGTTCCCCAGGGTGGGCTGGATCACACTACTTCCCCAGGGTGGGCTGGATCACACTACTTCCCCAGGGTGGGCTGGATCGCACCACTTCCCCAGGGTGGGCTGGATCGCACCACTTCACCAGGGTGGGCTGGATCGCACCACTTCCCCAGGGTGGGCTAGATCACACTACTTCCCCAGGGTGGGCTGGATCACACTACTTCCCCAGGGTGGGCTGGATCACACTACTTCCCCAGGGTGGGCTGGATCACACAACTTCCCCATAGTGGGCTGGATCACACTACTTCCCCAGGTTGGGCTGGATCGCACCACTTCCCCAGGGTGGGCTGGATCACACTACTTCCCAAGGGTGGGCTAGATCACACTACTTCCCCAGGGTGGGCTGGATCATATCCCTTCCCCTTCCCCAGGGTGGGCTGGATCACAATACTTCCCCAGGGTGGGCTGGATCACACTACTTCCCCAGGGTGGGCTGGATCATACCACTACCCCTTCCCAAAGGTTGGGCTGGATCACACAACTTCCCCATAGTGGGCTGGATCACACTACTTCCCCAGGTTGTGCTGGATCGCACCACTTCCCCAGGGTGGGCTGGATCACACTACTTCCCCAGGGTGGGCTGGATCGTACCACTTCCCAAGGGTGGGCTGGATTATACAACTTCCCCTTCCCCAGGTTGGGCTGAATCACACTACTTCCCCAGGGTGGGCTGGATCACACTACTTCCCCAGGGTGGGCTGGATCGCACCACTTCCCCAGGGTGGGCTGGATCGCACCACTTCCCCAGGGTGGGATGGATCACACTACTTCCCCAGGGTGGGCTGGATCACACTACTTCCCCAGGGTGGGCTGGATCATATCCCTTCCCCAGGGTGGGCTGGATCGCACCACTTCACCAGGGTGGGCTGGATCTTACCACTTCCCCAGGGTGGGCTAGATCACACTACTTCCCCAGGGTGGGCTGGATCATATCCCTTCCCCTTCCCCAGGGTGGGCTGGATCACACTACTTCCCCAGGGTGGGCTGGTTCATACCACTTCCCCTTCCCCAGGGTGGGCTGGATCACAAATCTTCCCCAGGGTGGGCTGGATTGCACTACTTCCTCAGGGTGGGCTGGATCACACCACTTCCCCAGGGTGGGCTGGATCACACTACTTCCCCAGGGTGGGCTGGATCACACTACTTTCCCAGGGTGGGCTGGATCGCACCACTTCCCCAGGGTGGGCTGGATCGCACCACTTCCCCAGGGTGGGCTGGATCACACTACTTCCCCAGGGTGGGCTGGATCGCACCACTTCCCCAGGGTGGGCTGGATCGCACCACTTCACCAGGGTGGGCTGGATCGCACCACTTCCCCAGGGTGGGCTAGATCACACTACTTCCCCAGGGTGGGCTGGATCACACTACTTCCCCAGGGTGGGCTGGATCACACAACTTCCCCATAGTGGGCTGGATCAAACTACTTCCCCAGGTTGGGCTGGATCGCACCACTTCCCCAGGGTGGGCTGGATCACACTACTTCCCCAGGGTGGGCTGGATCACACTACTTCCCCAGGGTGGGCTGGATCACACAACTTCCCCATAGTGGGCTGGATCACACTACTTCCCCAGGTTGGGCTGGATCGCACCACTTCCCCAGGGTGGGCTGGATCAATCTACTTCCCCAGGGTGGGCTAGATCACACTACTTCCCCAGGGTGGGCTTGATCATATCCCTTCCCCTTCCCCAGGGTGGGCTGGATCACAATACTTCCCCAGGGTGGGCTGGATCACACTACTTCCCCAGGGTGGGCTGGATCATACCACTACCCCTTCCCAAAGGTTGGGCTGGATCACACAACTTCCCCATAGTGGGCTGGATCACACTACTTCCCCAGGTTGGGCTGGATCGCACCACTTCCCTAGGGTGGGCTGGATCACACTACTTCCCCAGGTTGGGCTGGATAGCACCACTTCCCCAGGGTGGGCTGGATCACACTACTTCCCCAGGGTGGGCTGGATCACACTACTTCCCCAGGGTGGGCTGGATCACACAACTTCCCCATAGTGGGCTGGATCACACTACTTCCCAGGTTGGGCTGGATCGCACCACTTCCCCAGGGTGGGCTGGATCACACTACTTCCCCAGGGTGGGCTGGATCACACTACTTCCCCAGGGTGGGCTCGATCACACAACTTCCTCATAGTGAGCTGGATCACACTACTTCCCCAGGTTGGGCTGGATCGCACCACTTCCCCAGGGTGGGCTGGATCACACTACTTCCCCAGGGTGGGCTGGATCGTACCACTTCCCAAGGGTGGGCTGGATCATACAACTTCCCCTTCCCCAGGTTGGGCTGAATCACACTAATTCCCCAGGGTGGGCTGGATCACACTACTTCCCCAGGGTGGGCTGGATCGCACCACTTCCCCAGGGTGGGCTGGATCGCACCACTTCCCCAGGGTGGGCTGGATCACACTACTTCCCCAGGGTGGGCTGGATCACACTACTTCCCCAGGGTGGGCTGGATCATATCCCTTCCCCAGGGTGGGCTGGATCGCACCACTTCACCAGGGTGGGCTGGATCTTACCACTTCCCCAGGGTGGGCTAGATCACACTACTTCCCCAGGGTGGGCTGGATCATATCCCTTCCCCTTCCCCAGGGTGGGCTGGATCACACTACTTCCCCAGGGTGGGCTGGTTCATACCACTTCCCCTTCCTCAGGGTGGGCTGGATCACAAATCTTCCCCAGGGTGGGCTGGATTGCACTACTTCCTCAGGGTGGGCTGGATCACACCACTTCCCCAGGGTGGGCTGGATCACACTACTTCCCCAGGGTGGGCTGGATCGCACCACTTCCCCAGGGTGGGCTGGATCGCACCACTTCACCAGGGTGGGCTGGATCGCACCACTTCCCCAGGGTGGGCTAGATCACACTACTTCCCCAGGGTGGGCTGGATCACACTACTTCCCCAGGGTGGGCTGGATCACACAACTTCCCCATAGTGGGCTGGATCACACTACTTCCCCAGGTTGGGCTGGATCGCACCACTTCCCCAGGGTGGGCTGGATCACACTACTTCCCGAGGGTGGGCTGGATCACACTACTTCCCCAGGGTGGGCTGGATCACACAACTTCCCCATAGTGGGCTGGATCACACTACTTCCCCAGGTTGGGCTGGATCGCACCACTTCCCCAGGGTGGGCTGGATCAATCTACTTCCCCAGGGTGGGCTAGATCACACTACTTCCCCAGGGTGGGCTTGATCATATCCCTTCCCCTTCCCCAGGGTGGGCTGGATCACAATACTTCCCCAGGGTGGGCTGGATCACACTACTTCCCCAGGGTGGGCTGGATCATACCACTACCCCTTCCCAAAGGTTGGGCTGGATCACACAACTTCCCCATAGTGGGCTGGATCACACTACTTCCCCAGGTTGGGCTGGATCGCACCACTTCCCTAGAGTGGGCTGGATCACACTACTTCCCCAGGTTGGGCTGGATCGCACCACTTCCCCAGGGTGGGCTGGATCACACTACTTCCCCAGGGTGGGCTGGATCACACTACTTCCCCAGGGTGGGCTGGATCACACAACTTCCCCATAGTGGGCTGGATCACACTACTTCCCCAGGTTGGGCTGGATCGCACCACTTCTCCAGGGTGGGCTGGATCACACTACTTCCCCAGGGTGGGCTGGATCACACTACTTCCCCAGGGTGGGCTCGATCACACAACTTCCCCATAGTGAGTTGGATCACACTACTTCCCCAGGTTGGGCTGGATCGCACCACTTCCCCAGGGTGGGCTGGATCACACTACTTCCCCAGGGTGGGCTAGATCACACTACTTACCCAGGGTGGGCTGGATCATATCCCTTCCCCTTCCCCAGGGTGGGCTGGATCACAATACTTCCCCAGGGTGGGCTGGATCAAACTACTTCCCCAGGGTGGGCTGGATCATACCACTTCGCCTTCCCCAGGTTGGGCTGGATCACAATACTTCCCCAGGGTGGGCTGAATCATACCACTACCCCTTCACAAAGGTTGGGCTGGATCACAGTTCCCCATAGTGGGCTGGATCACACTACTTCCCCAGGTTGGGCTGGATCGCACCACTTCCCCAGGGTGGGCTGGATCACACTACTTCCCCAGGGTGGGCTGGATCGTACCACTTCCCAAGGGTGGGCTGGATCATACCACTTCCCCTTCCCCAGGTTGGGCTGAATCACACTACTTCCCCAGGGTGGGCTGGATCAAACTACTTCCCCAGGGTGGGCTGGATCATACCACTTCGCCTTCCCCAGGTTGGGCTGGATCACAATACTTCCCCAGGGTGCACTGGATCACACTACTTCCCCAGGTTGGGCTGGATCGCACCACTTCCCCAGGGTGGGCTGGATCACACTACTTCCCCAGGGTGGGCTGGATCGTACCACTTCCCAAGGGTGGGCTGGATCATACCACTTCCCCTTCCCCAGGTTGGGCTGAATCACACTACTTCCCCAGGGTGGGCTGGATCAAACTACTTCCCCAGGGTGGGCTGGATCATACCACTTCGCCTTCCCCAGGTTGGGCTGGATCACACTACTTCCCCAGGGTGGGCTGAATCATACCACTACCCCTTCCCAAAGGTTGGGCTGGATCACACAACTTCCCCATAGTGGGCTGGATCACACTACTTCCCCAGGTTGGGCTGGATCGCACCACTTCCCCAGGGTGGGCTGGATCACACTACTTCCCCAGGGTGGGCTGGATCGTACCACTTCCCAAGGGTGGGCTGGATCATACCACTTCCCCTTCCCCAGGTTGGGCTGAATCACACTACTTCCCCAGGGTGGGCTGGATCAAACTACTTCCCCAGGGTGGGCTGGATCATAGCACTTCGCCTTCCCCAGGTTGGGCTGGATCACAATACTTCCCCAGGGTGCACTGGATCACACTACTTCCCCAGGGTGGACTGGATCGCACCACTTCCCCAGGGTGTGCTGGATCACACTACTTCCCCAGGGTGGGCTGGATCACACTACTTCCCCAGGGTGGGCTGGATCACACTACTTCCCCAGGGTGGGCTGGATCGCACCACTTCCCCAGGGTGGGCTGGATCGCACCACTTCCCCAGGGTGGGCTGGATCACACTACTTCCCCAGGGTGGGCTGGATCACACTACTTCCCTAGGGTGGGCTGGATCACACTACTTCCCCAGGGTGGGCTCGATCACACAACTTCCCCATAGTGGGCTGGATCACACTACTTCCCCAGGTTGGGCTGGATCGCACCACTTCCCCAGGGTTGGCTGGATCACACTACTTCCCCAGGGTGGGCTGGATCATATCCCTTCCCCTTCCCCAGGGTGGGCTGGATCACAATACTTCCCCAGGGTGGGCTGGATCACACTACTTCCCCAGGGTGGGCTGAATCATACCACTACCCCTTCCCAAAGGTTGGGCTGGATCACACAACTTCCCCATAGTGGGCTGGATCACACTACTTCCCCAGGTTGGGCTGGATCGCACCACTTCCCCAGGGTGGGCTGGATCGCACCACTTCCCCAGGGTGGGCTGGATCACACTACTTCCCCAGGGTGGGCTGGATCACACTACTTCCCCAGGGTGGGCTGGATCGCACCACTTCCCCATAGTGGGCTGGATCACACTACTTCCCCAGGTTGGGCTGGATCGCACCACTTCCCCAGGGTGGGCTGGATCAATCTACTTCCCCAGGGTGGGCTAGATCACACTACTTCCCCAGGGTGGGCTTGATCATATCCCTTCCCCTTCCCCAGGGTGGGCTGGATCACAATACTTCCCCAGGGTGGGCTGGATCACACTACTTCCCCATAGTGGGCTGGATCACACTACTTCCCCAGGTTGGGCTGGATCGCACCACTTCCCTAGGGTGGGCTGGATCACACTACTTCCCCAGGTTGGGCTGGATCGCACCACTTCCCCAGGGTGGGCTGGATCACACTACTTCCCCAGGGTGGGCTGGATCACACTACTTCCCCAGGGTGGGCTGGATCACACAACTTCCCCATAGTGGGCTGGATCACACTACTTCCCCAGGTTGGGCTGGATCGCACCACTTCCCCAGGGTGGGCTGGATCACACTACTTCCCCAGGGTGGGCTGGATCACACTACTTCCCCAGGGTGGGCTGGATCACACAACTTCCCCATAGTGGGCTGGATCACACTACTTCCCCAGGTTGGGCTGGATCGCACCACTTCCCCAGGGTGGGCTGGATCACACTACTTCCCCAGGGTGGGCTAGATCACACTACTTACCCAGGGTGGGCTGGATCATATCCCTTCCCCTTCCCCAGGGTGGGCTGGATCACAATACTTCCCCAGGGTGGGCTGGATCACACTACTTCCCCAGGGTGGGCTGAATCATACCACTACCCCTTCACAAAGGTTGGGCTGGATCAGACTTCCCCATAGTGGGCTGGATCACACTACTTCCCCAGGTTGGGCTGGATCGCACCACTTCCCCAGGGTGGGCTGGATCACACTACTTCCCCAGGGTGGGCTGGATCGTACCACTTCCCAAGGGTGGGCTGGATCATACCACTTCCCCTTCCCCAGGTTGGGCTGAATCACACTACTTCCCCAGGGTGGGCTGGATCAAACTACTTCCCCAGGGTGGGCTGGATCATACCACTTCGCCTTCCCCAGGTTGGGCTGGATCACAATACTTCCCCAGGGTGCACTGGATCACACTACTTCCCCAGGTTGGGCTGGATCGCACCATTTCCCCAGGGTGGGCTGGATCACACTACTTCCCCAGGGTGGGCTGGATCATACCACTTCCCCTTCCCCAGGTTGGGCTGAATCACACTACTTCCCCAGGGTGGGCTGGATCACACTACTTCCCCAGGGTGGGCTCGATCACACAACTTCCCCATAGTGGGCTGGATCACACTACTTCCCCAGGTTGGGCTGGATCGCACCACTTCCCCAGGGTTGGCTGGATCACACTACTTCCCCAGGGTGGGCTAGATCAAACTACTTCCCCAGGGTGGGCTGGATCATATCCCTTCCCCTTCCCCAGGGTGGGCTGGATCACAATACTTCCCCAGGGTGGGCTGGATCACACTACTTCCCCAGGGTGGGCTGAATCATACCACTACCCCTTCCCAAAGGTTGGGCTGGATCACACAACTTCCCCATAGTGGGCTGGATCACACTACTTCCCCAGGTTGGGCTGGATCGCACCACTTCCCCAGGGTGGGCTGGATCGCACCACTTCCCCAGGGTGGGCTGGATCACACTACTTCCCCAGGGTGGGCTGGATCACACTACTTCCCCAGGGTGGGCTGGATCGCACCACTTCCCCAGGGTGGGCTGGATCGCACCACTTCACCAGGGTGGGCTGGATCGCACCACTTCCCCAGGGTGGGCTAGATCACACTACTTCCCCAGGGTGGGCTGGATCACACTACTTCCCCAGGGTGGGCTGGATCACACAACTTCCCCATAGTGGGCTGGATCACACTACTTCCCCAGGTTGGGCTGGATCGCACCACTTCCCCAGGGTGCGCTGGATCACACTACTTCCCCAGGGTGGGCTGGATCACACTACTTCCCCAGGGTGGGCTGGATCACACAACTTCCCCATAGTGGGCTGGATCACACTACTTCCCCAGGTTGGGCTGGATCGCAATACTTCCCCAGGGTGGGCTGGATCACACTACTTCCCCAGGGTGGGCTGAATCATACCACTACCCCTTCCCAAAGGTTGGGCTGGATCACACAACTTCCCCATAGTGGGCTGGATCACACTACTTCCCCAGGTTGGGCTGGATCGCACCACTTCCCCAGGGTGGGCTGGATCGCACCACTTCCCCAGGGTGGGCTGGATCACACTACTTCCCCAGGGTGGGCTGGATCACACTACTTCCCCAGGGTGGGCTGGATCGCACCACTTCCCCAGGGTGGGCTGGATCGCACCACTTCACCAGGGTGGGCTGGATCGCACCACTTCCCCAGGGTGGGCTAGATCACACTACTTCCCCAGGGTGGGCTGGATCACACTACTTCCCCAGGGTGGGCTGGATCACACAACTTCCCCATAGTGGGCTGGATCACACTACTTCCCCAGGTTGGGCTGGATCGCACCACTTCCCCAGGGTGCGCTGGATCACACTACTTCCCCAGGGTGGGCTGGATCACACTACTTCCCCAGGGTGGGCTGGATCACACAACTTCCCCATAGTGGGCTGGATCACACTACTTCCCCAGGTTGGGCTGGATCGCACCACTTCCCCAGGGTGGGCTGGATCAATCTACTTCCCCAGGGTGGGCTAGATCACACTACTTCCCCAGGGTGGGCTTGATCATATCCCTTCCCCTTCCCCAGGGTGGGCTGGATCACAATACTTCCCCAGGGTGGGCTGGATCACACTACTTCCCCAGGGTGGGCTGGATCATACCACTACCCCTTCCCAAAGGTTGGGCTGGATCACACAACTTCCCCATAGTGGGCTGGATCACACTACTTCCCCAGGTTGGGCTGGATCGCACCACTTCCCTAGGGTGGGCTGGATCACACTACTTCCCCAGGTTGGGCTGGATCGCACTACTTCCCCAGGGTGGGCTGGATCACACAACTTCCCCATAGTGGGCTGGATCACACTACTTCCCCAGGTTGGGCTGGATCGCACCACTTCCCCAGGGTGGGCTGGATCACACTACTTCCCCAGGGTGGGCTAGATCACACTACTTACCCAGGGTGGGCTGGATCATATCCCTTCCCCTTCCCCAGGGTGGGCTGGATCACAATACTTCCCCAGGGTGGGCTGGATCACACTACTTCCCCAGGGTGGGCTGAATCATACCACTACCCCTTCACAAAGGTTGGGCTGGATCACACTTCCCCATAGTGGGCTGGATCACACTACTTCCCCAGGTTGGGCTGGATCGCACCACTTCCCCAGGGTGGGCTGGATCACACTACTTCCCCAGGGTGGGCTGGATCGTACCACTTCCCAAGGGTGGGCTGGATCATACCACTTCCCCTTCCCCAGGTTGGGCTGAATCACACTACTTCCCCAGGGTGGGCTGGATCAAACTACTTCCCCAGGGTGGGCTGGATCATACCACTTCGCCTTCCCCAGGTTGGGCTGGATCACAATACTTCCCCAGGGTGCACTGGATCACACTACTTCCCCAGGTTGGGCTGGATCGCACCACTTCCCCAGGGTGGGCTGGATCACACTACTTCCCCAGGGTGGGCTGGATCGTACCACTTCCCAAGGGTGGGCTGGATCATACCACTTCCCCTTCCCCAGGTTGGGCTGAATCACACTACTTCCCCAGGGTGGGCTGGATCAAACTACTTCCCCAGGGTGGGCTGGATCATACCACTTCGCCTTCCCCAGGTTGGGCTGGATCACACTACTTCCCCAGGGTGGGCTGAATCATACCACTACCCCTTCCCAAAGGTTGGGCTGGATCACACAACTTCCCCATAGTGGGCTGGATCACACTACTTCCCCAGGTTGGGCTGGATCGCACCACTTCCCCAGGGTGGGCTGGATCACACTACTTCCCCAGGGTGGGCTGGATCGTACCACTTCCCAAGGGTGGGCTGGATCATACCACTTCCCCTTCCCCAGGTTGGGCTGAATCACACTACTTCCCCAGGGTGGGCTGGATCAAACTACTTCCCCAGGGTGGGCTGGATCATAGCACTTCGCCTTCCCCAGGTTGGGCTGGATCACAATACTTCCCCAGGGTGCACTGGATCACACTACTTCCCCAGGGTGGACTGGATCGCACCACTTCCCCAGGGTGGGCTGGATCACACTACTTCCCCAGGGTGGGCTGGATCACACTACTTCCCCAGGGTGGGCTGGATCACACTACTTCCCCAGGGTGGGCTGGATCGCACCACTTCCCCAGGGTGGGCTGGATCGCACCACTTCCCCAGGGTGGGCTGGATCACACTACTTCCCCAGGGTGGGCTGGATCACACTACTTCCCCAGGGTGGGCTAGATCACACTACTTCCCCAGGGTGGGCTGGATCAAACTACTTCCCCAGGGTGGGCTGGATCATACCACTTCGCCTTCCCCAGGTTGGGCTGGATCACAATACTTCCCCAGGGTGCACTGGATCACACTACTTCCCCAGGTTGGGCTGGATCGCACCACTTCCCCAGGGTGGGCTGGATCACACTACTTCCCCAGGGTGGACTGGATCGTACCACTTCCCAAGGGTGGGCTGGATCATACCACTTCCCCTTCCCCAGGTTGGGCTGAATCACACTACTTCCCCAGGGTGGGCTGGATCAAACTACTTCCCCAGGGTGGGCTGGATCATACCACTTCGCCTTCCCCAGGTTGGGCTGGATCACACTACTTCCCCAGGGTGGGCTGAATCATACCACTACCCCTTCCCAAAGGTTGGGCTGGATCACACAACTTCCCCATAGTGGGCTGGATCACACTACTTCCCCAGGTTGGGCTGGATCGCACCACTTCCCCAGGGTGGGCTGGATCACACTACTTCCCCAGGGTGGGCTGGATCGTACCACTTCCCAAGGGTGGGCTGGATCATACCACTTCCCCTTCCCCAGGTTGGGCTGAATCACACTACTTCCCCAGGGTGGGCTGGATCAAACTACTTCCCCAGGGTGGGCTGGATCATAGCACTTCGCCTTCCCCAGGTTGGGCTGGATCACAATACTTCCCCAGGGTGCACTGGATCACACTACTTCCCCAGGGTGGACTGGATCGCACCACTTCCCCAGGGTGGGCTGGATCACACTACTTCCCCAGGGTGGGCTGGATCACACTACTTCCCCAGGGTGGGCTGGATCACACTACTTCCCCAGGGTGGGCTGGATCGCACCACTTCCCCAGGGTGGGCTGGATCGCACCACTTCCCCAGGGTGGGCTGGATCACACTACTTCCCCAGGGTGGGCTGGATCACACTACTTCCCCAGGGTGGGCTAGATCACACTACTTCCCCAGGGTGGGCTGGATCATATCCCTTCCCCTTCCCCAGGGTGGGCTGGATCACAATACTTCCCCAGGGTGGGCTGGATCACACTACTTCCCCAGGGTGGGCTGAATCATACCACTACCCCTTCCCAAACGTTGGGCTGGATCACACAACTTCCCCATAGTGGGCTGGATCACACTACTTCCCCAGGTTGGGCTGGATCGCACCACTTCCCCAGGGTGGGCTGGATCACACTACTTCCCCAGGGTTGGCTGGATCGTACCACTTCCCAAGGGTGGGCTGGATCATACCACTTCCCCTTCCCCAGGTTGGGCTGAATCACACTACTTCCCCAGGGTGGACTGGATCAAACTACTTCCCCAGGGTGGGCTGGATCATACCACTTCGCCTTCCCCAGGTTGGGCTTGATCACAATACTTCCCCAGGGTGCACTGGATCACACTACTTCCCCAGGGTGGACTGGATCGCACCACTTCCCCAGGGTGGGCTGGATCACACTACTTCCCCAGGGTGGGCTGGATCACACAACTTCCCCATAGTGGGCTGGATCACACTACTTCCCCAGGTTGGGCTGGATCGCACCACTTCCCCAGGGTGGGCTGGATCACACTACTTCCCCAGGGTGGGCTAGATCACACTACTTACCCAGGGTGGGCTGGATCATATCCCTTCCCCTTCCCCAGGGTGGGCTGGATCACAATACTTCCCCAGGGTGGGCTGGATCACACTACTTCCCCAGGGTGGGCTGAATCATACCACTACCCCTTCACAAAGGTTGGGCTGGATCACACTTCCCCATAGTGGGCTGGATCACACTACTTCCCCAGGTTGGGCTGGATCGCACCACTTCCCCAGGGTGGGCTGGATCACACTACTTCCCCAGGGTGGGCTGGATCGTACCACTTCCCAAGGGTGGGCTGGATCATACCACTTCCCCTTCCCCAGGTTGGGCTGAATCACACTACTTCCCCAGGGTGGGCTGGATCAAACTACTTCCCCAGGGTGGGCTGGATCATACCACTTCGCCTTCCCCAGGTTGGGCTGGATCACAATACTTCCCCAGGGTGCACTGGATCACACTACTTCCCCAGGTTGGGCTGGATCGCACCACTTCCCCAGGGTGGGCTGGATCACACTACTTCCCCAGGGTGGGCTGGATCGTACCACTTCCCAAGGGTGGGCTGGATCATACCACTTCCCCTTCCCCAGGTTGGGCTGAATCACACTACTTCCCCAGGGTGGGCTGGATCAAACTACTTCCCCAGGGTGGGCTGGATCATACCACTTCGCCTTCCCCAGGTTGGGCTGGATCACACTACTTCCCCAGGGTGGGCTGAATCATACCACTACCCCTTCCCAAAGGTTGGGCTGGATCACACAACTTCCCCATAGTGGGCTGGATCACACTACTTCCCCAGGTTGGGCTGGATCGCACCACTTCCCCAGGGTGGGCTGGATCACACTACTTCCCCAGGGTGGGCTGGATCGTACCACTTCCCAAGGGTGGGCTGGATCATACCACTTCCCCTTCCCCAGGTTGGGCTGAATCACACTACTTCCCCAGGGTGGGCTGGATCAAACTACTTCCCCAGGGTGGGCTGGATCATAGCACTTCGCCTTCCCCAGGTTGGGCTGGATCACAATACTTCCCCAGGGTGCACTGGATCACACTACTTCCCCAGGGTGGACTGGATCGCACCACTTCCCCAGGGTGGGCTGGATCACACTACTTCCCCAGGGTGGGCTGGATCACACTACTTCCCCAGGGTGGGCTGGATCGCACCACTTCCCCAGGGTGGGCTGGATCACACTACTTCCCCAGGGTGGGCTGGATCACACTACTTCCCCAGGGTGGGCTAGATCACACTACTTCCCCAGGGTGGGCTGGATCATATCCCTTCCCCTTCCCCAGGGTGGGCTGGATCACAATACTTCCCCAGGGTGGGCTGGATCACACTACTTCCCCAGGGTGGGCTGAATCATACCACTACCCCTTCCCAAAGGTTGGGCTGGATCACACAACTTCCCCATAGTGGGCTGGATCACACTACTTCCCCAGGTTGGGCTGGATCGCACCACTTCCCCAGGGTGGGCTGGATCACACTACTTCCCCAGGGTTGGCTGGATCGTACCACTTCCCAAGGGTGGGCTGGATCATACCACTTCCCCTTCCCCAGGTTGGGCTGAATCACACTACTTCCCCAGGGTGGACTGGATCAAACTACTTCCCCAGGGTGGGCTGGATCATACCACTTCGCCTTCCCCAGGTTGGGCTTGATCACAATACTTCCCCAGGGTGCACTGGATCACACTACTTCCCCAGGGTGGACTGGATCGCACCACTTCCCCAGGGTGGGCTGGATCACACTACTTCCCCAGGGTGGGCTGGATCACACTACTTCCCCAGGGTGGGCTGGATCACACTACTTCCCCAGGGTGGGCTGGATCGCACCACTTCCCCAGGGTGGGCTGGATCGCACCACTTCCCCAGGTTGGGCTGGATCACACTACTTCCCCAGGGTGGGCTGGATCACACTACTTCCCCAGGGTGGGCTGGATCACACTACTTCCCCAGGGTGGGCTCGATCACACAACTTCCCCATAGTGGGCTGGATCACACTACTTCCCCAGGTTGGGCTGGATCGCACCACTTCCCCAGGGAGAGCTGGATCACACTACTTCCCCAGGGTGGGCTAGATCACACTACTTCCCCAGGGTGGGCTGGATCATATCCCTTCCCCTTCCCCAGGGTGGGCTGGATCACACTACTTCCCCAGGGTGGGCTGGATCACACTACTTCCCCAGGGTGGGCTAGATCACACTACTTCCCCAGGGTGGGCTGGATCATATCCCTTCCCCTTCCCCAGGGTGGGCTGGATCACAATACTTCCCCAGGGTGGGCTGGATCACACTACTTCCCCAGGGTGGGCTGAATCATACCACTACCCCTTCCCAAAGGTTGGGCTGGATCACACAACTTCCCCATAGTGGGCTGGATCACACTACTTCCCCAGGTTGGGCTGGATCGCACCACTTCCCCAGGGTGGGCTGGATCACACTACTTCCCCAGGGTTGGCTGGATCGTACCACTTCCCAAGGGTGGGCTGGATCATACCACTTCCCCTTCCCCAGGTTGGGCTGAATCACACTACTTCCCCAGGGTGGACTGGATCAAACTACTTCCCCAGGGTGGGTTGGATCATACCACTTCGCCTTCCCCAGGTTGGGCTTGATCACAATACTTCCCCAGGGTGCACTGGATCACACTACTTCCCCAGGGTGGACTGGATCGCACCACTTCCCCAGGGTGGGCTGGATCACACTACTTCCCCAGGGTGGGCTGGATCACACTACTTCCCCAGGGTGGGCTGGATCACACTACTTCCCCAGGGTGGGCTGGATCGCACCACTTCCCCAGGGTGGGCTGGATCGCACCACTTCCCCAGGTTGGGCTGGATCACACTACTTCCCCAGGGTGGGCTGGATCACACTACTTCCCCAGGGTGGGCTGGATCACACTACTTCCCCAGGGTGGGCTCGATCACACAACTTCCCCATAGTGGGCTGGATCACACTACTTCCCCAGGTTGGGCTGGATCGCACCACTTCCCCAGGGAGAGCTGGATCACACTACTTCCCCAGGGTGGGCTAGATCACAATACTTCCCCAGGGTGGTCTGGATCATATCCCTTCCCCTTCCCCAGGGTGGGCTGGATCACAATACTTCCCCAGGGTGGGCTGGATCACACTACTTCCCCAGGGTGGGCTGAATCATACCACTACCCCTTCCCAAAGGTTGGGCTGGATCACAAAACTTCCCCATAGTGGGCTGGATCACACTACTTCCCCAGGTTGGGCTGGATCGCACCACTTCCCCAGGGTGGGCTGGATCACACTACTTCCCCAGGGTGGGCTGGATTGTACCACTTCCCCAGGTTGGGCTGGATCGCACCACTTCCCCAGGGTGGGCTGGATCACACTACTTCCCCAGGGTGGGCTGGATCACACTACTTCCCCAGGGTGGGCTCGATCACACAACTTCCCCATAGTGGGCTGGATCACACTACTTCCCCAGGTTGGGCTGGATCGCACCACTTCCCCAGGGTGGGCTGGATCACACTACTTCCCCAGGGTGGGCTAGATCACACTACTTACCCAGGGTGGGCTGGATCATATCCCTTCCCCTTCCCCAGGGTGGGCTGGATCACAATACTTCCCCAGGGTGGGCTGGATCACACTACTTCCCCAGGGTGGGCTGAATCATACCACTACCCCTTCACAAAGGTTGGGCTGGATCACACTTCCCCATAGTGGGCTGGATCACACTACTTCCCCAGGTTGGGCTGGATCGCACCACTTCCCCAGGGTGGGCTGGATCACACTACTTCCCCAGGGTGGGCTGGATCGTACCACTTCCCAAGGGTGGGCTGGATCATACCACTTCCCCTTCCCCAGGTTGGGCTGAATCACACTACTTCCCCAGGGTGGGCTGGATCAAACTACTTCCCCAGGGTGGGCTGGATCATACCACTTCGCCTTCCCCAGGTTGGGCTGGATCACAATACTTCCCCAGGGTGCACTGGATCACACTACTTCCCCAGGTTGGGCTGGATCGCACCACTTCCCCAGGGTGGGCTGGATCACACTACTTCCCCAGGGTGGGCTGGATCGTACCACTTCCCAAGGGTGGGCTGGATCATACCACTTCCCCTTCCCCAGGTTGGGCTGAATCACACTACTTCCCCAGGGTGGGCTGGATCAAACTACTTCCCCAGGGTGGGCTGGATCATACCACTTCGCCTTCCCCAGGTTGGGCTGGATCACACTACTTCCCCAGGGTGGGCTGAATCATACCACTACCCCTTCCCAAAGGTTGGGCTGGATCACACAACTTCCCCATAGTGGGCTGGACCACACTACTTCCCCAGGTTGGGCTGGATCGCACCACTTCCCCAGGGTGGGCTGGATCACACTACTTCCCCAGGGTGGGCTGGATCGTACCACTTCCCAAGGGTGGGCTGGATCATACCACTTCCCCTTCCCCAGGTTGGGCTGAATCACACTACTTCCCCAGGGTGGGCTGGATCAAACTACTTCCCCAGGGTGGGCTGGATCATAGCACTTCGCCTTCCCCAGGTTGGGCTGGATCACAATACTTCCCCAGGGTGCACTGGATCACACTACTTCCCCAGGGTGGACTGGATCGCACCACTTCCCCAGGGTGGGCTGGATCACACTACTTCCCCAGGGTGGGCTGGATCACACTACTTCCCCAGGGTGGGCTGGATCACACTACTTCCCCAGGGTGGGCTGGATCGCACCACTTCCCCAGGGTGGGCTGGATCGCACCACTTCCCCAGGGTGGGCTGGATCACACTACTTCCCCAGGGTGGGCTGGATCACACTACTTCCCCAGGGTGGGCTGGATCACACTACTTCCCCAGGGTGGGCTCGATCACACAACTTCCCCATAGTGGGCTGGATCACACTACTTCCCCAGGTTGGGCTGGATCGCACCACTTCCCCAGGGTGGGCTGGAAAACACAACTTCCTCCGGGTGGGCTAGATCACACTACTTCCCCAGGGTGGGCTGGATCATATCCCTTCCCCTTCCCCAGGGTGGGCTGGATCACAATACTTCCCCAGGGTGGGCTGGATCACACTACTTCCCCAGGGTGGGCTGAATCATACCACTACCCCTTCCCAAAGGTTGGGCTGGATCACACCACTTCCCCAGGGTGGGCTGGATCGCACCACTTCCCCAGGGTGGGCTGGATCACACTACTTCCCCAGGGTGGGCTGGATCACACTACTTCCCCAGGGTGGGCTGGATCACACTACTTCCCCAGGGTGGGCTCGATCACACAACTTCCCCATAGTGGGCTGGATCACACTACTTCCCCAGGTTGGGCTGGATCGCACCACTTCCCCAGGGTGGGCTGGAAAACACTACTTCCTCCGGGTGGGCTAGATCACACTACTTCCCCAGGGTGGGCTGGATCATATCCCTTCCCCTTCCCCAGGGTGGGCTGGATCACACTACTTCCCCAGGTTGGGCTGGATCGCACCACTTCCCCAGGGTGGGCTGGATCACACTACTTCCCCAGGGTTGGCTGGATCGTACCACTTCCCAAGGGTGGGCTGGATCATACCACTTCCCCTTCCCCAGGTTGGGCTGGATCACACTACTTCCCCAGGGTGGGCTGGATCACACTACTTCCCCAGGGTGGGCTGGATCACACTACTTCCCCAGGGTGGGCTCGATCACACAACTTCCCCAGGTTGGGCTGGATCGCACCACTTCCCCAGGGTTGGCTGGATCACACTACTTCCCCAGGGTGGGCTAGATCACACTACTTCCCCAGGGTGGGCTGGATCATATCCCTTCCCCTTCCCCAGGGTGGGCTGGATCACAATACTTCCCCAGGGTGGGCTGGATCACACTACTTCCCCAGGGTGGGCTGAATCATACCACTACCCCTTCCCAAAGGTTGGGCTGGATCACACAACTTCCCCATAGTGGGCTGGATCACACTACTTCCCCAGGTTGGGCTGGATCGCACCACTTCCCCAGGGTGGGCTGGATCACACAACTTCCCCAGGGTTGGCTGGATCGTACCACTTCCCAAGGGTGGGCTGGATCATACCACTTCCCCTTCCCCAGGTTGGGCTGAATCACACAACTTCCCCATAGTGGGCTGGATCACACTACTTCCCCAGGTTGGGCTGGATCGCACCACTTCCCCAGGGTGGGCTGGATCACACAACTTCCCCAGGGTTGGCTGGATCGTACAACTTCCCAAGGGTGGGCTGGATCATACCACTTCCCCTTCCCCAGGTTGGGCTGAATCACACTACTTCCCCAGGGTGGACTGGATCAAACTACTTCCCCAGGGTGGGCTGGATCATACCACTTCGCCTTCCCCAGGTTGGGCTGGATCACAATACTTCCCCAGGGTGCACTGGATCACACTACTTCCCCAGGGTGGACTGGATCGCACCACTTCCCCAGGGTGGGCTGGATCACACTACTTCCCCAGGGTGGGCTGGATCACACTACTTCCCCAGGGTGGGCTGGATCACACTACTTCCCCAGGGTGGGCTGGATCGCACCACTTCCCCAGGGTGGGCTGGATCGCACCACTTCCCCAGGTTGGGCTGGATCACACTACTTCCCCAGGGTGGGCTGGATCACACTACTTCCCCAGGGTGGGCTGGATCACACTACTTCCCCAGGGTGGGCTCGATCACACAACTTCTCCATAGTGGGCTGGATCACACTACTTCCCCAGGTTGGGCTGGATCGCACCACTTCCCCAGGGAGGGCTGGATCACACTACTTCCCCAGGGTGGGCTAGATCACACTACTTCCCCAGGGTGGGCTGGATCATATCCCTTCCCCTTCCCCAGGGTGGGCTGGATCACAATACTTCCCCAGGGTGGGCTGGATCACACTACTTCCCCAGGGTGGGCTGAATCATACCACTACCCCTTCCCAAAGGTTGGGCTGGATCACACAACTTCCCCATAGTGGGCTGGATCACACTACTTCCCCAGGTTGGGCTGGATCGCACCACTTCCCCAGGGTGGGCTGGATCACACTACTTCCCCAGGGTGGGCTGGATTGTACCACTTCCCAAGGGTGGGCTGGATCATACCACTTCCCCTTCCCCAGGTTGGGCTGAATCACACTACTTCCCCAGGGTGGGCTGGATCAAACTACTTCCCCAGGGTGGGCTGGATCATACCACTTCGCCTTCCCCAGGTTGGGCTGGATCACAATACTTCCCCAGGGTGCACTGGATCACACTACTTCCCCAGGGTGGGCTGGATCACACTACTTCCCCAGGGTGGGCTGGATCACACTACTTCCCCAGGGTGGGCTGGATCACACTACTTCCCCAGGGTGGGCTCGATCACACAACTTCCCCATAGTGGGCTGGATCACACTACTTCCCCAGGTTGGGCTGGATCGCACCACTTCCCCAGGGTGGGCTGGATCACACTACTTCCCCAGGGTGGGCTAGATCACACTACTTCCCCAGGGTGGGCTGGATCATATCCCTTCCCCTTCCCCAGGGTGGGCTGGATCACAATACTTCCCCAGGGTGGGCTGGATCACACTACTTCCCCAGGGTGGGCTGAATCATACCACTACCCCTTCCCAAAGGTTGGGCTGGATCACACAACTTCCCCATAGTGGGCTGGATCACACTACTTCCCCAGGTTGGGCTGGATCGCACCACTTCCCCAGGGTGGGCTGGATCACACTACTTCCCCAGGGTTGGCTGGATCGTACCACTTCCCAAGGGTGGGCTGGATCATACCACTTCCCCTTCCCCAGGTTGGGCTGAATCACACTACTTCCCCAGGGTGGACTGGATCAAACTACTTCCCCAGGGTGGGCTGGATCATACCACTTCGCCTTCCCCAGGTTGGGCTGGATCACAATACTTCCCCAGGGTGCACTGGATCACACTACTTCCCCAGGGTGGACTGGATTGCACCACTTCCCCAGGGTGGGCTGGATCACACTACTTCCCCAGGGTGGGCTGGATCACACTACTTCCCCAGGGTGGGCTGGATCACACTACTTCCCCAGGGTGGGCTGGATCGCACCACTTCCCCAGGGTGGGCTGGATCGCACCACTTCCCCAGGTTGGGCTGGATCACACTACTTCCCCAGGGTGGGCTGGATCACACTACTTCCCCAGGGTGGGCTGGATCACACTACTTCCCCAGGGTGGGCTCGATCACACAACTTCCCCATAGTGGGCTGGATCACACTACTTCCCCAGGTTGGGCTGGATCGCACCACTTCCCCAGGGAGGGCTGGATCACACTACTTCCCCAGGGTGGGCTAGATCACACTACTTCCCCAGGGTGGGCAGGATCATATCCCTTCCCCAGGGTGGGCTGGATCACAATACTTCCCCAGGGTGGGCTGGATCACACTACTTCCCCAGGGTGGGCTGAATCATACCACTACCCCTTCCCAAAGGTTGGGCTGGATCACACAACTTCCCCATAGTGGGCTGGATCACACTACTTCCCCAGGTTGGGCTAGATCGCACCACTTCCCCAGGGTGGGCTGGATCACACTACTTCCCCAGGGTGGGCTGGATTGTACCACTTCCCAAGGGTGGGCTGGATCATACCACTTCCCCTTCCCCAGGTTGGGCTGAATCACACTACTTCCCCAGGGTGGGCTGGATCAAACTACTTCCCCAGGGTGGGCTGGATCATACCACTTCGCCTTCCCCAGGTTGGGCTGTATCACAATACTTCCCCAGGGTGCACTGGATCACACTACTTCCCCAGGGTGGACTGGATCGCACCACTTCCCCAGGGTGGGCTGGATCACACTACTTCCCCAGGGTGGGCTGGATCACACTACTTCCCCAGGGTGGGCTGGATCACACTACTTCCCCAGGGTGGGCTGGATCGCACCACTTCCCCAGGGTGGGCTGGATCACACAACTTCCCCATAGTGGGCTGGATCACACTACTTCCCCAGGTTGGGCTGGATCGCACAACTTCCCCAGGGTGGGCTGGATCACACTACTTCCCCAGGGTGGGCTAGATCACACTACTTCCCCAGGGTGGGCTGGATCATATCCCTTCCCCTTCCCCAGGGTGGGCTGGATCACAATACTTCCCCAGGGTGGGCTGGATCACACTACTTCCCCAGGGTGGGCTGAATCATACCACTACCCCTTCCCAAAGGTTGGGCTGGATCACACAACTTCCCCATAGTGGGCTGGATCACACTACTTCCCCAGGTTGGGCTGGATCGCACCACTTCCCCAGGGTGGGCTGGATCACACTACTTCCCCAGGGTGGGCTGGATCGTACCACTTCCCAAGGGTGGGCTGGATCATACCACTTCCCCTTCCCCAGGTTGGGCTGAATCACACTACTTCCCCAGGGTGGGCTGGATCAAACTACTTCCCCAGGGTGGGCTGGATCATACCACTTCGCCTTCCCCAGGTTGGGCTGGATCACAATACTTCCCCAGGGTGCACTGGATCACACTACTTCCCCAGGGTGGACTGGATCGCACCACTTCCCCAAGGTGGGCTGGATCACACTACTTCCCCAGGGTGGGCTGGATCACACTACTTCCCCAGGGTGGGCTGGATCACACTACTTCCCCAGGGTGGGCTGGATCACACTACTTCCCCAGGGTGGGCTGGATCGCACCACTTCCCCAGGGTGGGCTGGATCGCACCACTTCACCAGGGTGGGCTGGATCACACTACTTCCCCAGGGTGGGCTGGTTCAAACCACTTCCCAAGGGTGGGCTGGATCATACAACTTCCCCTTCCCCAGGTTGGGCTGAATCACAATACTTCCCCAGGGTGGGCTGGATCACACTACTTCCCCAGGGTGGGCTGGATCATACCACTTCCCCTTCCCCAGGGTGGGCTGGATCACAATACTTCCCCAGGGTGGGCTGGATGACACTACTTCCCCAGGGTGGGCTGGATCACACTACCTCCCCAGGGTTGGCTGGATCGCACCACTTCCCCAGGGTGGGCTGGATCGCACCACTTCACCAGGGTGGGCTGGATCTTACCACTTCCCCAGGGTGGGCTAGATCACACTACTTCCCCAGGGTGGGCTGGATCATATCCCTTCCCCTTCCCCAGGGTGGGCTGGATCACACCACTTCCCCAGGGTGGGCTGGTTCATACCACTTCCCCTTCCCCAGGGTGGGCTGGATCACAATTCTTCCCCAGGGTGGGCTGGATTGCACTACTTCCTCAGGGTGGGCTGGATCACACCACTTCCCCAGGGTGGGCTGGATCACACTACTTCCCCAGGGTGGGCTGGATCACGCTACTTTCCCAGGGTGGGCTGGATCGCACCACTTCCCCAGGGTGGGCTGGATCGCACCACTTCCCCAGGGTGGGCTGGATCACACTACTTCCCCAGGGTGGGCTGGATCACACTACTTCCCCAGGGTGGGCTGGATCGCACCACTTCCCCAGGGTGGGCTGGATCACACCACTTCACCAGGGTGGGCTGGATCGCACCACTTCCCCAGGGTGGGCTAGATCACACTACTTCCCCAGGGTGGGCTGGATCACACTACTTCCCCAGTGTGGGCTGGATCACACAACTTCCCCATAGTGCGCTGGATCACACTACTTCCCCAGGTTGGGCTGGATCGCACCACTTCCCCAGGGTGGGCTGGATCACACTACTTCCCCAGGGTGGGCTGGATCACACTACTTCCCCAGGGTGGGCTGGATCACACAACTTCCCCATAGTGGGCTGGAACACACTACTTCCCCAGGTTGGGCTGGATCGCACCACTTCCCCAGGGTGGGCTGGATCACACTACTTCCCCAGGGTGGGCTGGATCACACTACTTCCCCAGGGTGGGCTCGATCACACAACTTCCCCATAGTGGGCTGGATCACACTACTTCGCCAGGTGGGCTGGATCGCACCACTTCCCCAGGGTGGGCTGGATCACACTACTTCCCCAGGGTGGGCTAGATCACACTACTTCCCCAGGGTGGGCTGGATCATATCCCTTCCCCTTCCCCAGGGTGGGCTGGATCACAATACTTCCCCAGGGTGGGCTGGATCACACTACTTCCCCAGGGTGGGCTGGATCATACCACTACCCCTTCCCAAAGGTTGGGCTGGATCACACAACTTCGCCATAGTGGGCTGGATCACACTACTTCCCCAGGTTGGGCTGGATCGCACCACTTCCCCAGGGTGGGCTGGATCACACTACTTCCCCAGGGTGGGCTGGATCACACTACTTCCCCAGGGTGGGCTGGATCACACAACTTCCCCATAGTGGGCTGGATCACACCACTTCCCCAGGGTGAGCTGGATCACACTACTTCCCCAGGGTGGGCTGGATCACACTACTTCCCCAGGGTGGGCTCGATCACACAACTTCCCCATAGTGGGCTGGATCACACTACTTCCCCAGGTTGGGCTGGATCGCACCACTTCCCCAGGGTGGGCTGGATCACACTACTTCCCCAGGGTGGGCTGGATCACACTACTTTCCCAGGGTGGGCTGGATCGCACCACTTCCCCAGGGTGGGCTGGATCGCACCACTTCCCCAGGGTTGGCTGGATCACACTACTTCCCCAGGTGGGCTGGATCACACTACTTCCCCAGGGTGGGCTGGATCGCACCACTTCCCCAGGGTGGGCTGGATCGCACCACTTCACCAGGGTGGGCTGGATCGCACCACTTCCCCAGGGTGGGCTAGATCACACTACTTCCCCAGGGTGGGCTGGATCATATCCCTTCCCCTTCCCCAGGGTGGGCTGGATCACAATACTTCCCCAGGGTGGGCTGGATCACACTACTTCCCCAGGGTGGGCTGGATCACACTCCTTCCCAAGGGTGGGCTGGATCACACAACTTCCCCATAGTGGGCTGGAACACACTACTTCCCCAGGTTGGGCTGGATCGCACCACTTCCCCAGGGTGGGCTGGATCACACTACTTCCCCAGGGTGGGCTGGATCACACTACTTCCCCAGGGTGGGCTCGATCACACAACTTCCCCATAGTGGGCTGGATCACACTACTTCGCCAGGTGGGCTGGATCGCACCACTTCCCCAGGGTGGGCTGGATCACACTACTTCCCCAGGGTGGGCTAGATCACACTACTTCCCCAGGGTGGGCTGGATCATATCCCTTCCCCTTCCCCAGGGTGGGCTGGATCACAATACTTCCCCAGGGTGGGCTGGATCACACTACTTCCCCAGGGTGGGCTGGATCATACCACTACCCCTTCCCAAAGGTTGGGCTGGATCACACAACTTCGCCATAGTGGGCTGGATCACACTACTTCCCCAGGTTGGGCTGGATCGCACCACTTCCCCAGGGTGGGCTGGATCACACTACTTCCCCAGGGTGGGCTGGATCACACTACTTCCCCAGGGTGGGCTGGATCACACAACTTCCCCATAGTGGGCTGGATCACACCACTTCCCCAGGGTGAGCTGGATCACACTACTTCCCCAGGGTGGGCTGGATCACACTACTTCCCCAGGGTGGGCTCGATCACACAACTTCCCCATAGTGGGCTGGATCACACTACTTCCCCAGGTTGGGCTGGATCGCACCACTTCCCCAGGGTGGGCTGGATCACACTACTTCCCCAGGGTGGGCTGGATCACACTACTTTCCCAGGGTGGGCTGGATCGCACCACTTCCCCAGGGTGGGCTGGATCGCACCACTTCCCCAGGGTTGGCTGGATCACACTACTTCCCCAGGTGGGCTGGATCACACTACTTCCCCAGGGTGGGCTGGATCGCACCACTTCCCCAGGGTGGGCTGGATCGCACCACTTCACCAGGGTGGGCTGGATCGCACCACTTCCCCAGGGTGGGCTAGATCACACTACTTCCCCAGGGTGGGCTGGATCATATCCCTTCCCCTTCCCCAGGGTGGGCTGGATCACAATACTTCCCCAGGGTGGGCTGGATCACACTACTTCCCCAGGGTGGGCTGGATCACACTCCTTCCCAAGGGTGGGCTGGATCACAGTACTTCCCCAGGGTGGGCTGGATCACACTACTTCCCCAGGGTGGGCTGGATCACACTACTTCCCCAGGGTGGGCTGGATAACACTACTTCCCCAGGGTGGGCTGCATCAAACCACTTCCCCTTCCCCAGAGTGGGCTGGATCGTACTACTTCCCCAGGGTGGGCTGTATCACACTACTTCCCCAGGGTGGGCTGGATCACACTACTTCCCCAAGTTGGGCTGGATCGCACCACTTCCCCAGGGTGGGCTGGATCACACTACTTCCCCAGGGTGGGCTGGATCACACTACTTCCCCAGGGTGGGCTGGATCACACAACTTCCCCATAGTGGGCTGGATCACACTACTTCCCCAGGTTGGGCTGGATCGCACCACTTCCCCAGGGTGGGCTGGATCACACTACTTCCATAGGGTGGGCTGGATCACACTACTTCCCCAGGGTGGGCTCGATCACACAACTTCCCCATAGTGGGCTGGATCACACTACTTCGCCAGGTGGGCTGGATCGCACCACTTCCCCAGGGTGGGCTGGATCACACTACTTCCCCAGGGTGGGCTAGATCACACTACTTCCCCAGGGTGGGCTGGATCATATCCCTTCCCCTTCCCCAGGGTGGGCTGGATCACAATACTTCCCCAGGGTGGGCTGGATCACACTACTTCCCCAGGGTGGGCTGGATCATACCACTACCCCTTCCCAAAGGTTGGGCTGGATCACACAACTTCCCCATAGTGGGCTGGATCACACTACTTCCCCAGGTTGGGCTGGATCGCACCACTTCCCCAGGGTGGGCTGGATCACACTACTTCCCCAGGGTGGGCTGGATCACACTACTTCCCCAGGGTGGGCTGGATCACACAACTTCTCCATAGTGGGCTGGATCACACCACTTCCCCAGGGTGGGCTGGATCACACTACTTCCCCAGGGTGGGCTGGATCACACTACTTCCCCAGGGTGGGCTCGATCACACAACTTCCCCATAGTGGGCTGGATCACACTACTTCCCCAGGTTGGGCTGGATCGCACCACTTCCCCAGGGTGGGCTGGATCACACTACTTCCCCAGGGTGGGCTAGATCACACTACTTCCCCAGGGTGGGCTGGATCATATCCCTTCCCCTTCCCCAGGGTGGGCTGGATCACAATACTTCCCCAGGGTGGGCTGGATCACACTACCTCCCCAGGGTGGGCTGGATCATACCATTACCCCTTCCCAAAGGTTGGGCTGGATCACACAACTTCCCCATAGTGGGCTGGATCACACTACTTCCCCAGGTTGGGCTGGATCGCACCACTTCCCCAGGGTGGGCTGGATCACACTACTTCCCCAGGGTGGGCTGGATCGTACCACTTCCCAAGGGTGGGCTGGATCATACCACTTCCCCTTCCCCAGGTTGGGCTGAATCACACTACTTCCCCAGGGTGGGCTGGATCACACTACTTCCCCAGGGTGGGCTGGATCACACTACTTCCCCAGGGTGGGCTGGATCACACTACTTCCCCAGGGTAGGCTGGATCGCACCACTTCCCCAGGGTGGCCTGGATCGCACCACTTCCCCAGGGTGGGCTGGATCACACTACTTCCCCAGGGTGGGCTGGATCACACTACTTTCCCAGGGTGGGCTGGATCGCACCACTTCCCCAGGGTGGGCTGGATCGCACCACTTCCCCAGGGTGGGCTGGATCACACTACTTCCCCAGGGTGGGCTGGATCACACTACTTCCCCAGGGTGGGCTGGATCACACCACTTCCCCAGGGTGGGCTGGATCGCACCACTTCACCAGGGTGGGCTGGATCGCACCACTTCCCCAGGGTGGGCTAGATCACACTACTTCCCCAGGGTGGGCTGGATCATATCCCTTCCCCTTCCCCAGGGTGGGCTGGATCACAATACTTCCCCAGGGTGGGCTGGATCACACTACTTCCCCAGGGTGGGCTGGATCACACTCCTTCCCAAGGGTGGGCTGGATCACAGTACTTCCCCAGGGTGGGCTGGATCACACTACTTCCCCAGGGTGGGCTGGATCACACTACTTCCCCAGGGTGGGCTGGATAACACTACTTCCCCAGGGTGGGCTGCATCAAACCACTTCCCCTTCCCCAGAGTGGGCTGGATCGTACTACTTCCCCAGGGTGGGCTGTATCACACTACTTCCCCAGGGTGGGCTGGATCACACTACTTCCCCAGGTTGGGCTGGATCGCACCACTTCCCCAGGGTGGGCTGGATCACACTACTTCCCCAGGGTGGGCTGGATCACACTACTTCCCCAGGGTGGGCTGGATCACACAACTTCCCCATAGTGGGCTGGATCACACTACTTCCCCAGGTTGGGCTGGATCGCACCACTTCCCCAGGGTGGGCTGGATCACACTACTTCCCCAGGGTGGGTTGGATCACACTACTTCCCCAGGTTGGGCTGGATCACACCACTTCCCCAGGGTGGGCTGGATCACACTACTTCCCCAGGGTGGGCTAGATCACACTACTTCCCCAGGGTGGGCTGGATCATACCACCACCCCTTCCCAAAGGTTGGGCTGGATCACACAACTTCCCCATAGTGGGCTGGATCACACTACTTCCCCAGGTTGGGCTGGATCGCACCACTTCCCCAGGGTGGGCTGGATCACACTACTTCCCCAGGGTGGGCTGGATCACACTACTTCCCCAGGGTGGGCTGGATCACACAACTTCCCCATAGTGGGCTGGATCACACCACTTCCCCAGGGTGGGCTGGATCACACTACTTCCCCAGGGTGGGCTGGATCACACTACTTCCCCAGGGTGGGCTCGATCACACAACTTCCCCATAGTGGGCTGGATCACACTACATCCCCAGGTTGGGCTGGATCGCACCACTTCCCCAGGGTGGGCTGGATCACACTACTTCCCCAGGGTGGGCTAGATCACACTACTTCCCCAGGGTGGGCTGGATCATATCCCTTCCCCTTCCCCAGGGTGGGCTGGATCACAATACTTCCCCAGGGTGGGCTGGATCACACTACTTCCCCAGGGTGGGCTGGATCATACCACTACCCCTTCCCAAAGGTTGGGCTGGATCACACAACTTCCCCATAGTGGGCTGGATCACACTACTTCCCCAGGTTTGGCTGGATCGCACCACTTCCCCAGGGTGGGCTGGATCACACTACTTCCCCAGGGTGGGCTGGATCGTACCACTTCCCCAGGGTGCGCTGGATCACACTACTTCCCCAGGGTGGACAGGATCGCACCACTTCCCCACGGTGGGCTGGATCACACTACTTCCCCAGGGTGGGCTGGATCACACTACTTTCCCAGGGTGGGCTGGATCGCACCACTTCCCCAGGGTGGGCTGGATCGCACCACTTCCCCAGGGTGGGCTGGATCACACTACTTCCCCAGGGTGGGCTGGATCACACTACTTCCCCAGGGTGGGCTGGATCGCACCACTTCCCCAGGGTGGGCTGGATCGCACCACTTCACCAGGGTGGGCTGGATCGCACCACTTCCCCAGGGTGGGCTAGATCACACTACTTCCCCAGGGTGGGCTGGATCATATCCCTTCCCCTTCCCCAGGGTGGGCTGGATCACACTACTTCCCCAGGGTGGGCTGGATAACACTACTTCCCCAGGGTGGGCTGGATCACACTCCTTCCCAAGGGTGGGCTGGATCACACTACTTCCCCAGGGTGGGCTGGATCATATCCCTTCCCCTTCCCCAGGGTGGGCTGGATCACACTACTTCCCCAGGGTGGGCTGGATCATACCACTTCGCCTTCCCCAGGTTGGGCTGGATCACAATACTTCCCCAGGGTGCACTGGATCACACTACTTCCCCAGGGTGGACTGGATCGCACCACTTCCCCAGGGTGGGCTGGATCACACTACTTCCCCAGGGTGGGCTGGATCACACTACTTCCCCAGGGTGGGCTGGATCGCACTACTTCCCCAGGGTGGGCTGGATCGCACCACTTCCCCAGGGTGGGTTGGATCACACCACTTCCCCAGGGTGGGCTGGATCACACTACTTCCCCAGGGTGGGCTGGATCACACTACTTCCCCAGGGTGGGCTCGATCACACAACTTCCCCATAGTGGGCTGGATCACACTACATCCCCAGGTTGGGCTGGATCGCACCACTTCCCCAGGGTGGGCTGGATCACACTACTTCCCCAGGGTGGGCTAGATCACACTACTTCCCCAGGGTGGGCTGGATCATATCCCTTCCCCTTCCCCAGGGTGGGCTGGATCACACTACTTCCCCAGGGTGGGCTGGATCACACTACTTCCCCAGGGTGGGCTGGATCATACCACTACCCCTTCCCAAAGGTTGGGCTGGATCACACAACTTCCCCATAGTGGGCTGGATCACACTACTTCCCCAGGTTTGGCTGGATCGCACCACTTCCCCAGGGTGGGCTGGATCACACTACTTCCCCAGGGTGGGCTGGATCGTACCACTTCCCCAGGGTGCGCTGGATCACACTACTTCCCCAGGGTGGACAGGATCGCACCACTTCCCCACGGTGGGCTGGATCACACTACTTCCCCAGGGTGGGCTGGATCACACTACTTTCCCAGGGTGGGCTGGATCGCACCACTTCCCCAGGGTGGGCTGGATCGCACCACTTCCCCAGGGTGGGCTGGATCACACTACTTCCCCAGGGTGGGCTGGATCACACTACTTCCCCAGGGTGGGCTGGATCGCACCACTTCCCCAGGGTGGGCTGGATCGCACCACTTCACCAGGGTGGGCTGGATCGCACCACTTCCCCAGGGTGGGCTAGATCACACTACTTCCCCAGGGTGGGCTGGATCATATCCCTTCCCCTTCCCCAGGGTGGGCTGGATCACACTACTTCCCCAGGGTGGGCTGGATAACACTACTTCCCCAGGGTGGGCTGGATCACACTCCTTCCCAAGGGTGGGCTGGATCACACTACTTCCCCAGGGTGGGCTGGATCATATCCCTTCCCCTTCCCCAGGGTGGGCTGGATCACACTACTTCCCCAGGGTGGGCTGGATCATACCACTTCGCCTTCCCCAGGTTGGGCTGGATCACAATACTTCCCCAGGGTGCACTGGATCACACTACTTCCCCAGGGTGGACTGGATCGCACCACTTCCCCAGGGTGGGCTGGATCACACTACTTCCCCAGGGTGGGCTGGATCACACTACTTCCCCAGGGTGGGCTGGATCGCACTACTTCCCCAGGGTGGGCTGGATCGCACCACTTCCCCAGGGTGGGCTGGATCGCACCACTTCCCCAGGGTGGGCTGGATCACACTACTTCCCCAGGGTGGGCTGGATCACACTACTTCCCCAGGGTGGGCTGGATCGCACCACTTCCCCAGGGTGGGCTGGATCGCACCACTTCACCAGGGTGGGCTGGATCACACTACTTCCCCAGGGTGGGCTGGTTCAAACCACTTCCCCTTCCCCAGGGTGGGCTGGATCACAATACTTCCCCAGGGTGGGCTGGATCGCACTACTTCCCCAGGGTGGGCTGGATCACACTACTTCCCCAGGGTGGGCTGGATCGTACCACTTCCCAAGGGTGGGCTGGATCATACCACTTCCCCTTCCCCAGCTTGGGCTGAATCACAATACTTCCCCAGGGTGGGCTGGATCACACTACTTCCCCAGGGTGGGCTGGATCATACGACTTCCCCTTCCCCAGGGTGGGCTGGATCACAATACTTCCCCAGGGTGGGCTGGATCACACTACCTCCCCAGGGTTGGCTGGATCGCACCACTTCCCCAGGGTGGGCTGGATCGCACCACTTCACCAGGGTGGGCTGGATCTTACCACTTCCCCAGGGTGGGCTAGATCAAACTACTTCCCCAGGGTGGGCTGGATCATATCCCTTCCCCTTCCCCAGGGTGGGCTGGATCACACTACTTCCCCAGGGTGGGCTGGTTCATACCACTTCCCCTTCCCCAGGGTGGGCTGGATCACAATTCTTCCCCAGGGTGGGCTGGATTGCACTACTTCCTCAGGGTGGGCTGGATCACACCACTTCCCCAGGGTGGGCTGGATCACACTACTTCCCCAGGGTGGGCTGGATCACACTACTTTCCCAGGGTGGGCTGGATCGCACCTCTTCCCCAGGGTGGGCTGGATCGCACCAGTTCCCCAGGGTGGGCTGGATCACACTACTTCCCCAGGGTGGGCTGGATCACACTACTTCCCCAGGGTGGGCTGGATCGCACCACTTCCCCAGGGTGGGCTGGATCGCACCACTTCACCAGGGTGGGCTGGATCGCACCACTTCCCCAGGGTGGGCTAGATCACACTACTTCCCCAGGGTGGGCTGGATCACACTACTTCCCCAGGGTGGGCTGGATCACACTACTTCCCCAGGGTGGGCTGGATCACACAACTTCCCCATAGTGGGCTGGATCACACTACTTCCCCAGGTTGGGCTGGATCGCACCACTTCCCCAGGGTGGGCTGGATCACACTACTTCCCAAGGGTGGGCTAGATCACACTACTTCCCCAGGGTGGGCTGGATCATATCCCTTCCCCTTCCCCAGGGTGGGCTGGATCACAATACTTCCCCAGGGTGGGCTGGATCATACCACTACCCCTTCCCAAAGGTTGGGCTGGATCACACAACTTCCCCATAGTGGGCTGGATCACACTACTTCCCCAGGTTGGGCTGGATCACACTACTTCCCCAGGGTGGGCTGGATCGTACCACTTCCCAAGGGTGGGCTGTATCATACCACTTCCCCTTCCCCAGGTTGGGCTGAATCACACTACTTCCCCAGGGTGGGCTGGATCACACTACTTCCCCAGGGTGGGCTGGATCATACCACTTCGCCTTCCCCAGGTTGGGCTGGATCACACTACTTCCCCAGGGTGGGCTGGATAACACTACTTCCCCAGGGTGGGCTGGATAACACTACTTCCCCAGGGTGGGCTGCATCAAACCACTTCCCCTTCCCCAGTGTGGGCTGGATCGTACTACTTCCCCAGGGTGGGCTGTATCACACTACTTCCCCAGGGTGGGCTGGATCACACTACTTCCCCAGGTTGGGCTGGATCGCACCACTTCCCCAGGGTGGGCTAGATCACACTACTTCCCCAGGATGGGCTGGATCACACTACTTCCCCAGGGTGGGCTGGATCACACAACTTCCCCATAGTGGGCTGGATCACACTACTTCCCCAGGTTGGGCTGGATCGCACCACTTCCCCAGGGTGGGCTGGATCACACAACTTCCCCAGGGTGGGCTGGATCACACTACTTCCCCAGGGTGGGCTTGATCACACAACTTCCCCATAGTGAGCTGGATCACACTACTTCCCCAGGTTGGGCTGGATCGCACCACTTCCCCAGGGTGGGCTGGATCACACTACTTCCCCAGGGTGGGCTAGATCACACTACTTCCCCAGGGTGGGCTGGATCATATCCCTTCCCCTTCCCCAGGGTGGGCTGGATCACAATACTCCCCAGGGTGGGCTGGATCACACTACTTCCCCAGGGTGGGCTGGATCATACCACTACCCCTTCCCAAAGGTTGGGCTGGATCACACAACTTCCCCATAGTGGGCTGGATCACACTACTTCCCCAGGTTGGGCTGGATCGCACCACTTCCCCAGGGTGGGCTGGATCACACTACTTCCCCAGGGTGGGCTGGATCGTACCACTTCCCCAGGGTGCGCTGGATCACACTACTTCCCCAGGGTGGACTGGATCGCACCACTTCCCCAGGGTGGGCTGGATCACACTACTTCCCCAGGGTGGGCTGGATCACACTACTTTCCCAGGGTGGGCTGGATCGCACCACTTCCCCAGGGTGGGCTGGATCGCACCACTTCCCCAGGGTGGGCTGGATCACACTACTTCCCCAGGGTGGGCTGGATCACACTACTTCCCCAGGGTGGGCTGGATCGCACCACTTCCCCAGGGTGGGCTGGATCGCACCACTTCACCAGGGTGGGCTGGATCGCACCACTTCCCCAGGGTGGGCTAGATCACACTACTTCCCCAGGGTGGGCTGGATCATATCCCTTCCCCTTCCCCAGGGTGGGCTGGATCACAATACTTCCCCAGGGTGGGCTGGATCACACTACTTCCCCAGGGTGGGCTGGATCACACTCCTTCCCAAGGGTGGGCTGGATCACACTACTTCCCCAGGGTGGGCTGGATCATATCCCTTCCACTTCCCCAGGGTGGGCTGGATCACACTACTTCCCCAGGGTGGGCTGGATCGCACCACTTCCCCAGGTTGGGCTGGATCGCACCACTTCCCCAGGGTGGGCTGGATCGCACCACTTCACCAGGGTGGGCTGGATCACACTACTTCCCCAGGGTGGGCTGGATCACACTACTTCCCCAGGGTGGGCTGGATCACACTACTTCCCCAGGGTGGGCTGGATCACACTACCTCCCCAGGGTTGGCTGGATCGCACCACTTCCCCAGGGTGGGCTGGATCGCACCACTTCACCAGGGTGGGCTGGATCTTACCACTTCCCCAGGGTGGGCTAGATCACACTACTTCCCCAGGGTGGGCTGGATCACACTACTTTCCCAGGGTGGGCTGGATCACACTACTTCCCCAGGGTGGGCTGGTTCATACCACTTCCCCTTCCCTATGTTGGGCTGGATCACACTACTTCCCCAGCGTGGGCTGGATCACACTACTTCCCCAGGGTGGGCTGTATCGCACCACTTCCCCAGGGTGGGCTGGATCGCACCACTTCAACAGGGTGGGCTGGATCGCACCACTTCCCCAGGGTGGGCTAGATCACACTACTTCCCCAGGGTGGGCTGGATCACACTACTTCCCCAGGGTGGGCTGGATCACACTACTTCCCCAGGGTGGGCTGGATCACACCACTTCCCCAGGGTGGGCTGGATCACACAACTTCCCCATAGTGGGCTGGATCACACTACTTCCCCAGGTTGGGCTGGATCGCACCACTTCCCCAGGGTGGGCTGGATCACACTACTTCCCAAGGGTGGGCTAGATCACACTACTTCCCCAGGTTGGGCTGGATCGCACCACTTCCCCAGGGTGGGCTGGATCACACTACTTCCCCAGGGTGGGCTGGATCGTACCACTTCCCAAGGGTGGGCTGTATCATACCACTTCCCCTTCCCCAGCTGGGCTGAATCACACTACTTCCCCAGGGTGGGCTGGATCACACTTCTTTCCCAGGGTGGGCTGGATCGCACCACTTCCCCAGGGTGGGCTGGATCGCACCACTTCCCCAGGGTGGGCTGGATCACACTACTTCCCCAGGGTGGGCTGGATCACACTACTTCCCCAGGGTGGGCTGGATCGCACCACTTCCCCAGGGTGGGCTGGATCGCACCACTTCACCAGGGTGGGCTGGATCGCACCACTTCCCCAGGGTGGGCTAGATCACACTACTTCCCCAGGGTGGGCTGGATCATATCCCTTCCCCTTCCCCAGGGTGGGCTGGATCACAATACTTCCCCAGGGTGGGCTGGATCACACTACTTCCCCAGGGTGGGCTGGATCACACTCCTTCCCAAGGGTGGGCTGGATCACACTACTTCCCCAGGGTGGGCTGGATCATATCCCTTCCACTTCCCCAGGGTGGGCTGGATCACACTACTTCCCCAGGGTGGGCTGGATCATACCACTTCGCCTTCCTCAGGTTGGGCTGGATCACAATACTTCCCCAGGGTGCACTGGATCACACTACTTCCCCAGGGTGGACTGGATCGCACCACTTCCCCAGGTTGGGCTGGATCACACTACTTCCCCAGGGTGGGCTGGATCACATTACTTCCCCAGGGTGGGCTGGATCACACTACTTCCCCAGGGTGGGCTGGATCGCACCACTTCCCCAGGTTGGGCTGGATCGCACCACTTCCCCAGGGTGGGCTGGATCACACTACTTCCCCAGGGTGGGCTGGATCACACTACTTCCCCAGGGTGGGCTGGATCGCACCACTTCCCCAGGGTGGGCTGGATCGCACCACTTCACCAGGGTGGGCTGGATCACACTACTTCCCCAGGGTGGGCTGGTTCAAACCACTTCCCCTTCCCCAGGGTGGGCTGGATCACAATACTTCCCCAGGGTGGGCTGGATCGCACTACTTCCCCAGGGTGGGCTGGATCACACTACTTCCCCAGGGTGGGCTGGATCGTACCACTTCCCAAGGGTGGGCTGGATCATACCACTTCCCCTTCCCCAGCTTGGGCTGGATCGCACCACTTCACCAGGGTGGGCTGGATCACACTACTTCCCCAGGGTGGGCTGGTTCAAACCACTTCCCCTTCCCCAGGGTGGGCTGGATCACAATACTTCCCCAGGGTGGGCTGGATCGCACTACTTCCCCAGGGTGGGCTGGATCACACTACTTCCCCAGGGTGGGCTGGATCGTACCACTTCCCAAGGGTGGGCTGGATCATACCACTTCCCCTTCCCCAGCTTGGGCTGAATCACAATACTTCCCCAGGGTGGGCTGGATCTACACTACTTCCCCAGGGTGGGCTGGTTCATACCACTTCCCCTTCCCCATGTTGGGCTGGATCACAATTCTTCCCCAGGGTGGGCTGGATTGCACTACTTCCTCAGGGTGGGCTGGATCACACCACTTCCCCAGGGTGGGCTGGATCACACTACTTCCCTAGGGTGGGCTGGATCACACTACTTTCCCAGGGTGGGCTGGATCGCACCACTTCCCCAGGGTGGGCTGGATCGCACTCCTTCCCCAGGGTGGGCTGGATCACACTACTTCCCCAGGGTGGGCTGGATCACACTACTTCCCCAGGGTGGGCTGTATCGCACCACTTCCCAAGGGTGGGCTGGATCGCACCACTTCACCAGGGTGGGCTGGATCGCACCACTTCCCCAGGGTGGGCTAGATCACACTACTTCCCCAGGGTGGGCTGGATCACACTACTTCCCCAGGGTGGGCTGGATCACACTACTTCCCCAGGGTGGGCTGGATCACACCACTTCCCCAGGGTGGGCTGGATCACACAACTTCCCCATAGTGGGCTGGATCACACTACTTCCCCAGGTTGGGCTGGATCGCACCACTTCCCCAGGGTGGGCTGGATCACACTACTTCCCAAGGGTGGGCTAGATCACACTACTTCCCCAGGGTGGGCTGGATCATATCCCTTCCCCTTCCCCAGGTTGGGCTGGATCACAATTCTTCCCCAGGGTGGGCTGGATTGCACTACTTCCTCAGGGTGGGCTGGATCACACCACTTCCCCAGGGTGGGCTGGATCACACTACTTCCCCAGGGTGGGCTGGATCACACTACTTTCCCAGGGTGGGCTGGATCGCACCTCTTCCCCAGGGTGGGCTGGATCGCACCAGTTCCCCAGGGTGGGCTGGATCACACTACTTCCCCAGGGAGGGCTGGATCACACTACTTCCCCAGGGTGGGCTGGATCGCACCACTTCCCCAGGGTGGGCTGGATCGCACCACTTCACCAGGGTGGGCTGGATCGCACCACTTCCCCAGGGTGGGCTAGATCACACTACTTCCCCAGGGTGGGCTGGTTCAAACCACTTCCCCTTCCCCAGGGTGGGCTGGATCACAATACTTCCCCAGGGTGGGCTGGATCGCACTACTTCCCCAGGGTGGGCTGGATCACACTACTTCCCCAGGGTGGGCTGGATCGTACCACTTCCCAAGGGTGGGCTGGATCATACCACTTCACCTTCCCCAGCTTGGGCTGAATCACAATACTTCCCCAGGGTGGGCTGGATCTACACTACTTCCCCAGGGTGGGCTGGATCATACCACTTCCCCTTCCCCAGGGTGGGCTGGATCACAATACTTCCCCAGGGTGGGCTGGATCACACTACTTCCCCAGGGTGGGCTGGATCACACTACCTCCCCAGGGTTGGCTGGATCGCACCACTTCCCCAGGGTGGGCTGGATCGCACCACTTCACCAGGGTGGGCTGGATCTTACCACTTCCCCAGGGTGGGCTAGATCACACTACTTCCCCAGGGTGGGCTGGATCATATCCCTTCCCCTTCCCCAGGGTGGGCTGGATCACACTACTTCCCCAGGGTGGGCTGGATCACAATTCTTCCCCAGGGTGGGCTGGATTGCACTACTTCCTCAGGGTGGGCTGGATCACACCACTTCCCCAGGGTGGGCTGGATCACACTACTTCCCCAGGGTGGGCTGGATCACATTACTTTCCCAGGGTGGGCTGGATCGCACCACTTCCCCAGGGTGGGCTGGATCGCACTCCTTCCCCAGGGTGGGCTGGATCACACTACTTCCCCAGGGTGGGCTGGATCACACTACTTCCCCAGGGTGGGCTGTATCGCACCACTTCCCAAGGGTGGGCTGGATCGCACCACTTCACCAGGGTGGGCTGGATCGCACCACTTCCCCAGGGTGGGCTAGATCACACTACTTCCCCAGGGTGGGCTGGATCACACTACTTCCCCAGGGTGGGCTGGATCACACTACTTCCCCAGGGTGGGCTGGATCACACCACTTCCCCAGGGTGGGCTGGATCACACAACTTCCCCATAGTGGGCTGGATCACACTACTTCCCCAGGTTGGGCTGGATCGCACCACTTCCCCAGGGTGGGCTGGATCACACTACTTCCCAAGGGTGGGCTAGATCACACTACTTCCCCAGGGTGGGCTGGATCATATCCCTTCCCCTTCCCCAGGGTGGGCTGGATCACAATTCTTCCCCAGGGTGGGCTGGATTGCACTACTTCCTCAGGGTGGGCTGGATCACACCACTTCCCCAGGGTGGGCTGGATCACACTACTTCCCCAGGGTGGGCTGGATCACACTACTTTCCCAGGGTGGGCTGGATCGCACCTCTTCCCCAGGGTGGGCTGGATCGCACCAGTTCCCCAGGGTGGGCTGGATCACACTACTTCCCCAGGGTGGGCTGGATCACACTACTTCCCCAGGGTGGGCTGGATCACACCACTTCACCAGGGTGGGCTGGATCGCACCACTTCACCAGGGTGGGCTGGATCGCACCACTTCCCCAGGGTGGGCTAGATCACACTACTTCCCCAGGGTGGGCTGGATCACACTACTTCCCCATAGTGGGCTGGATCACACTACTTCCCCAGGTTGGGCTGGATCGCACCACTTCCCCAGGGTGGGCTGGATCACACTACTTCCCAAGGGTGGGCTAGATCACACTACTTCCCCAGGGTGGGCTGGATCATATCCCTTCCCCTTCCCCAGGGTGGGCTGGATCACAATACTTCCCCAGGGTGGGCTGGATCATACCACTACCCCTTCCCAAAGGTTGGGCTGGATCACACAACTTCCCCATAGTGGGCTGGATCACACTACTTCCCCAGGTTGGGCTGGATCACACTACTTCCCCAGGGTGGGCTGGATCGTACCACTTCCCATGGGTGGGCTGTATCATACCACTTCCCCTTCCCCAGGTTGGGCTGAATCACACTACTTCCCCAGGGTGGGCTGGATCACACTACTTCCCCAGGGTGGGCTGGATCATACCACTTCGCCTTCCCCAGGTTGGGCTGGATCACACTACTTCCCCAGGGTGGGCTGGATAACACTACTTCCCCAGGGTGGGCTGGATCACACTACTTCCCCAGGGTGGGCTGGATCACACCACTTCCCCAGGGTGGGCTGGATCACACAACTTCCCCATAGTGGGCTGGATCACACTACTTCCCCAGGTTGGGCTGGATCGCACCACTTCCCCAGGGTGGGCTGGATCACACTACTTCCCAAGGGTGGGCTAGATCACACTACTTCCCCAGGGTGGGCTGGATCATATCCCTTCCCCTTCCCCAGGGTGGGCTGGATCACAATTCTTCCCCAGGGTGGGCTGGATTGCACTACTTCCTCAGGGTGGGCTGGATCACACCACTTCCCCAGGGTGGGCTGGATCACACTACTTCCCCAGGGTGGGCTGGATCACACTACTTTCCCAGGGTGGGCTGGATCGCACCTCTTCCCCAGGGTGGGCTGGATCGCACCAGTTCCCCAGGGTGGGCTGGATCACACTACTTCCCCAGGGTGGGCTGGATCACACTACTTCCCCAGGGTGGGCTGGATCGCACCACTTCCCCAGGGTGGGCTGGATCGCACCACTTCACCAGGGTGGGCTGGATCGCACCACTTCCCCAGGGTGGGCTAGATCACACTACTTCCCCAGGGTGGGCTGGATCACACTACTTCCCCAGGGTGGGCTGGATCACACTACTTCCCCAGGGTGGGCTGGATCACACAACTTCCCCATAGTGGGCTGGATCACACTACTTCCCCAGGTTGGGCTGGATCGCACCACTTCCCCAGGGTGGGCTGGATCACACTACTTCCCAAGGGTGGGCTAGATCACACTACTTCCCCAGGGTGGGCTGGATCATATCCCTTCCCCTTCCCCAGGGTGGGCTGGATCACAATACTTCCCCAGGGTGGGCTGGATCATACCACTACCCCTTCCCAAAGGTTGGGCTGGATCACACAACTTCCCCATAGTGGGCTGGATCACACTACTTCCCCAGGTTGGGCTGGATCACACTACTTCCCCAGGGTGGGCTGGATCGTACCACTTCCCAAGGGTGGGCTGTATCATACCACTTCCCCTTCCCCAGGTTGGGCTGAATCACACTACTTCCCCAGGGTGGGCTGGATCACACTACTTCCCCAGGGTGGGCTGGATCATACCACTTCGCCTTCCCCAGGTTGGGCTGGATCACACTACTTCCCCAGGGTGGGCTGGATAACACTACTTCCCCAGGGTGGGCTGGATAACACTACTTCCCCAGGGTGGGCTGCATCAAACCACTTCCCCTTCCCCAGTGTGGGCTGGATCGTACTACTTCCCCAGGGTGGGCTGTATCACACTACTTCCCCAGGGTGGGCTGGATCACACTACTTCCCCAGGTTGGGCTGGATCGCACCACTTCCCCAGGGTGGGCTAGATCACACTACTTCCCCAGGATGGGCTGGATCACACTACTTCCCCAGGGTGGGCTGGATCACACAACTTCCCCATAGTGGGCTGGATCACACTACTTCCCCAGGTTGGGCTGGATCGCACCACTTCCCCAGGGTGGGCTGGATCACACAACTTCCCCAGGGTGGGCTGGATCACACTACTTCCCCAGGGTGGGCTTGATCACACAACTTCCCCATAGTGAGCTGGATCACACTACTTCCCCAGGTTGGGCTGGATCGCACCACTTCCCCAGGGTGGGCTGGATCACACTACTTCCCCAGGGTGGGCTAGATCACACTACTTCCCCAGGGTGGGCTGGATCATATCCCTTCCCCTTCCCCAGGGTGGGCTGGATCACAATACTCCCCAGGGTGGGCTGGATCACACTACTTCCCCAGGGTGGGCTGGATCATACCACTACCCCTTCCCAAAGGTTGGGCTGGATCACACAACTTCCCCATAGTGGGCTGGATCACACTACTTCCCCAGGTTGGGCTGGATCGCACCACTTCCCCAGGGTGGGCTGGATCACACTACTTCCCCAGGGTGGGCTGGATCGTACCACTTCCCCAGGGTGCGCTGGATCACACTACTTCCCCAGGGTGGACTGGATCGCACCACTTCCCCAGGGTGGGCTGGATCACACTACTTCCCCAGGGTGGGCTGGATCACACTACTTCCCCAGGGTGGGCTGGATCATATCCCTTCCCCTTCCCCAGGGTGGGCTGGATCACAATACTCCCCAGGGTGGGCTGGATCACACTACTTCCCCAGGGTGGGCTGGATCATACCACTACCCCTTCCCAAAGGTTGGGCTGGATCACACAACTTCCCCATAGTGGGCTGGATCACACTACTTCCCCAGGTTGGGCTGGATCGCACCACTTCCCCAGGGTGGGCTGGATCACACTACTTCCCCAGGGTGGGCTGGATCGTACCACTTCCCCAGGGTGCGCTGGATCACACTACTTCCCCAGGGTGGACTGGATCGCACCACTTCCCCAGGGTGGGCTGGATCACACTACTTCCCCAGGGTGGGCTGGATCACACTACTTTCCCAGGGTGGGCTGGATCGCACCACTTCCCCAGGGTGGGCTGGATCGCACCACTTCCCCAGGGTGGGCTGGATCACACTACTTCCCCAGGGTGGGCTGGATCACACTACTTCCCCAGGGTGGGCTGGATCGCACCACTTCCCCAGGGTGGGCTGGATCGCACCACTTCACCAGGGTGGGCTGGATCGCACCACTTCCCCAGGGTGGGCTAGATCACACTACTTCCCCAGGGTGGGCTGGATCATATCCCTTCCCCTTCCCCAGGGTGGGCTGGATCACAATACTTCCCCAGGGTGGGCTGGATCACACTACTTCCCAAGGGTGGGCTGGATCACACTACTTCCCCAGGGTGGGCTGGATCATATCCCTTCCACTTCCCCAGGGTGGGCTGGATCACACTACTTCCCCAGGGTGGGCTGGATCGCACCACTTCCCCAGGTTGGGCTGGATCGCACCACTTCCCCAGGGTGGGCTGGATCGCAACACTTCACCAGGGTGGGCTGGATCATATCCCTTCCCCTTCCCCAGGGTGGGCTGGATCACAATACTTCCCCAGGGTGGGCTGGATCACACTCCTTCCCAAGGGTGGGCTGGATCACACTACTTCCCCAGGGTGGGCTGGATCATATCCCTTCCACTTCCCCAGGGTGGGCTGGATCACACTACTTCCCCAGGGTGGGCTGGATCGCACCACTTCCCCAGGTTGGGCTGGATCGCACCACTTCCCCAGGGTGGGCTGGATCGCACCACTTCACCAGGGTGGGCTGGATCACACTACTTCCCCAGGGTGGGCTGGATCACACTACTTCCCCAGGGTGGGCTGGATCACACTACCTCCCCAGGGTTGGCTGGATCGCACCACTTCCCCAGGGTGGGCTGGATCGCACCACTTCACCAGGGTGGGCTGGATCTTACCACTTCCCCAGGGTGGGCTAGATCACACTACTTCCCCAGGGTGGGCTGGATCACACTACTTTCCCAGGGTGGGCTGGATCACACTACTTCCCCAGGGTGGGCTGGTTCATACCACTTCCCCTTCCCCATGTTGGGCTGGATCACACTACTTCCCCAGGGTGGGCTGGATCACACTACTTCCCCAGGGTGGGCTGTATCGCACCACTTCCCCAGGGTGGGCTGGATCGCACCACTTCAACAGGGTGGGCTGGATCGCACCACTTCCCCAGGGTGGGCTAGATCACACTACTTCCCCAGGGTGGGCTGGATCACACTACTTCCCCAGGGTGGGCTGGATCACACTACTTCCCCAGGGTGGGCTGGATCACACTACTTCCCCAGGGTGGGCTGGATCATACCACTTCGCCTTCCCCAGGTTGGGCTGGATCACACTACTTCCCCAGGGTGGGCTGGATAACACTACTTCCCCAGGGTGGGCTGGATCACACTACTTCCCCAGGGTGGGCTGGATCACACCACTTCCCCAGGGTGGGCTGGATCACACAACTTCCCCATAGTGGGCTGGATCACACTACTTCCCCAGGTTGGGCTGGATCGCACCACTTCCCCAGGGTGGGCTGGATCACACTACTTCCCCAGGGTGGGCTGGATCACACTACTTTCCCAGGGTGGGCTGGATCGCACCACTTCCCCAGGGTGGGCTGGATCGCACTCCTTCCCCAGGGTGGGCTGGATCACACTACTTCCCCAGGGTGGGCTGGATCACACTACTTCCCCAGGGTGGGCTGTATCGCACCACTTCCCAAGGGTGGGCTGGATCGCACCACTTCACCAGGGTGGGCTGGATCGCACCACTTCCCCAGGGTGGGCTAGATCACACTACTTCCCCAGGGTGGGCTGGATCACACTACTTCCCCAGGGTGGGCTGGATCACACTACTTCCCCAGGGTGGGCTGGATCACACCACTTCCCCAGGGTGGGCTGGATCACACAACTTCCCCATAGTGGGCTGGATCACACTACTTCCCCAGGTTGGGCTGGATCGCACCACTTCCCCAGGGTGGGCTGGATCACACTACTTCCCAAGGGTGGGCTAGATCACACTACTTCCCCAGGGTGGGCTGGATCATATCCCTTCCCCTTCCCCAGGGTGGGCTGGATCACAATTCTTCCCCAGGGTGGGCTGGATTGCACTACTTCCTCAGGGTGGGCTGGATCACACCACTTCCCCAGGGTGGGCTGGATCACACTACTTCCCCAGGGTGGGCTGGATCACACTACTTTCCCAGGGTGGGCTGGATCGCACCTCTTCCCCAGGGTGGGCTGGATCGCACCAGTTCCCCAGGGTGGGCTGGATCACACTACTTCCCCAGGGTGGGCTGGATCACACTACTTCCCCAGGGTGGGCTGGATCGCACCACTTCCCCAGGGTGGGCTGGATCGCACCACTTCACCAGGGTGGGCTGGATCGCACCACTTCCCCAGGGTGGGCTAGATCACACTACTTCCCCAGGGTGGGCTGGATCACACTACTTCCCCAGGGTGGGCTGGATCACACTACTTCCCCAGGGTGGGCTGGATCACACAACTTCCCCATAGTGGGCTGGATCACACTACTTCCCCAGGTTGGGCTGGATCGCACCACTTCCCCAGGGTGGGCTGGATCACACTACTTCCCAAGGGTGGGCTAGATCACACTACTTCCCCAGGGTGGGCTGGATCATATCCCTTCCCCTTCCCCAGGGTGGGCTGGATCACAATACTTCCCCAGGGTGGGCTGGATCATACCACTACCCCTTCCCAAAGGTTGGGCTGGATCACACAACTTCCCCATAGTGGGCTGGATCACACTACTTCCCCAGGTTGGGCTGGATCACACTACTTCCCCAGGGTGGGCTGGATCGTACCACTTCCCATGGGTGGGCTGTATCATACCACTTCCCCTTCCCCAGGTTGGGCTGAATCACACTACTTCCCCAGGGTGGGCTGGATCACACTACTTCCCCAGGGTGGGCTGGATCATACCACTTCGCCTTCCCCAGGTTGGGCTGGATCACACTACTTCCCCAGGGTGGGCTGGATAACACTACTTCCCCAGGGTGGGCTGGATCACACTACTTCCCCAGGGTGGGCTGGATCACACCACTTCCCCAGGGTGGGCTGGATCACACAACTTCCCCATAGTGGGCTGGATCACACTACTTCCCCAGGTTGGGCTGGATCGCACCACTTCCCCAGGGTGGGCTGGATCACACTACTTCCCAAGGGTGGGCTAGATCACACTACTTCCCCAGGGTGGGCTGGATCATATCCCTTCCCCTTCCCCAGGGTGGGCTGGATCACAATTCTTCCCCAGGGTGGGCTGGATTGCACTACTTCCTCAGGGTGGGCTGGATCACACCACTTCCCCAGGGTGGGCTGGATCACACTACTTCCCCAGGGTGGGCTGGATCACACTACTTTCCCAGGGTGGGCTGGATCGCACCTCTTCCCCAGGGTGGGCTGGATCGCACCAGTTCCCCAGGGTGGGCTGGATCACACTACTTCCCCAGGGTGGGCTGGATCACACTACTTCCCCAGGGTGGGCTGGATCGCACCACTTCCCCAGGGTGGGCTGGATCGCACCACTTCACCAGGGTGGGCTGGATCGCACCACTTCCCCAGGGTGGGCTAGATCACACTACTTCCCCAGGGTGGGCTGGATCACACTACTTCCCCAGGGTGGGCTGGATCACACTACTTCCCCAGGGTGGGCTGGATCACACAACTTCCCCATAGTGGGCTGGATCACACTACTTCCCCAGGTTGGGCTGGATCGCACCACTTCCCCAGGGTGGGCTGGATCACACTACTTCCCAAGGGTGGGCTAGATCACACTACTTCCCCAGGGTGGGCTGGATCATATCCCTTCCCCTTCCCCAGGGTGGGCTGGATCACAATACTTCCCCAGGGTGGGCTGGATCATACCACTACCCCTTCCCAAAGGTTGGGCTGGATCACACAACTTCCCCATAGTGGGCTGGATCACACTACTTCCCCAGGTTGGGCTGGATCACACTACTTCCCCAGGGTGGGCTGGATCGTACCACTTCCCAAGGGTGGGCTGTATCATACCACTTCCCCTTCCCCAGGTTGGGCTGAATCACACTACTTCCCCAGGGTGGGCTGGATCACACTACTTCCCCAGGGTGGGCTGGATCATACCACTTCGCCTTCCCCAGGTTGGGCTGGATCACACTACTTCCCCAGGGTGGGCTGGATAACACTACTTCCCCAGGGTGGGCTGGATAACACTACTTCCCCAGGGTGGGCTGCATCAAACCACTTCCCCTTCCCCAGTGTGGGCTGGATCGTACTACTTCCCCAGGGTGGGCTGTATCACACTACTTCCCCAGGGTGGGCTGGATCACACTACTTCCCCAGGTTGGGCTGGATCGCACCACTTCCCCAGGGTGGGCTAGATCACACTACTTCCCCAGGATGGGCTGGATCACACTACTTCCCCAGGGTGGGCTGGATCACACAACTTCCCCATAGTGGGCTGGATCACACTACTTCCCCAGGTTGGGCTGGATCGCACCACTTCCCCAGGGTGGGCTGGATCACACAACTTCCCCAGGGTGGGCTGGATCACACTACTTCCCCAGGGTGGGCTTGATCACACAACTTCCCCATAGTGAGCTGGATCACACTACTTCCCCAGGTTGGGCTGGATCGCACCACTTCCCCAGGGTGGGCTGGATCACACTACTTCCCCAGGGTGGGCTAGATCACACTACTTCCCCAGGGTGGGCTGGATCATATCCCTTCCCCTTCCCCAGGGTGGGCTGGATCACAATACTCCCCAGGGTGGGCTGGATCACACTACTTCCCCAGGGTGGGCTGGATCATACCACTACCCCTTCCCAAAGGTTGGGCTGGATCACACAACTTCCCCATAGTGGGCTGGATCACACTACTTCCCCAGGTTGGGCTGGATCGCACCACTTCCCCAGGGTGGGCTGGATCACACTACTTCCCCAGGGTGGGCTGGATCGTACCACTTCCCCAGGGTGCGCTGGATCACACTACTTCCCCAGGGTGGACTGGATCGCACCACTTCCCCAGGGTGGGCTGGATCACACTACTTCCCCAGGGTGGGCTGGATCACACTACTTTCCCAGGGTGGGCTGGATCGCACCACTTCCCCAGGGTGGGCTGGATCGCACCACTTCCCCAGGGTGGGCTGGATCACACTACTTCCCCAGGGTGGGCTGGATCACACTACTTCCCCAGGGTGGGCTGGATCGCACCACTTCCCCAGGGTGGGCTGGATCGCACCACTTCACCAGGGTGGGCTGGATCGCACCACTTCCCCAGGGTGGGCTAGATCACACTACTTCCCCAGGGTGGGCTGGATCATATCCCTTCCCCTTCCCCAGGGTGGGCTGGATCACAATACTTCCCCAGGGTGGGCTGGATCACACTACTTCCCCAGGGTGGGCTGGATCACACTCCTTCCCAAGGGTGGGCTGGATCACACTACTTCCCCAGGGTGGGCTGGATCATATCCCTTCCACTTCCCCAGGGTGGGCTGGATCACACTACTTCCCCAGGGTGGGCTGGATCGCACCACTTCCCCAGGTTGGGCTGGATCGCACCACTTCCCCAGGGTGGGCTGGATCGCACCACTTCACCAGGGTGGGCTGGATCACACTACTTCCCCAGGGTGGGCTGGATCACACTACTTCCCCAGGGTGGGCTGGATCACACTACTTCCCCAGGGTGGGCTGGATCACACTACCTCCCCAGGGTTGGCTGGATCGCACCACTTCCCCAGGGTGGGCTGGATCGCACCACTTCACCAGGGTGGGCTGGATCTTACCACTTCCCCAGGGTGGGCTAGATCACACTACTTCCCCAGGGTGGGCTGGATCACACTACTTTCCCAGGGTGGGCTGGATCACACTACTTCCCCAGGGTGGGCTGGTTCATACCACTTCCCCTTCCCCATGTTGGGCTGGATCACACTACTTCCCCAGGGTGGGCTGGATCACACTACTTCCCCAGGGTGGGCTGTATCGCACCACTTCCCCAGGGTGGGCTGGATCGCACCACTTCAACAGGGTGGGCTGGATCGCACCACTTCCCCAGGGTGGGCTAGATCACACTACTTCCCCAGGGTGGGCTGGATCACACTACTTCCCCAGGGTGGGCTGGATCACACTACTTCCCCAGGGTGGGCTGGATCACACCACTTCCCCAGGGTGGGCTGGATCACACAACTTCCCCATAGTGGGCTGGATCACACTACTTCCCCAGGTTGGGCTGGATCGCACCACTTCCCCAGGGTGGGCTGGATCACACTACTTCCCAAGGGTGGGCTAGATCACACTACTTCCCCAGGGTGGGCTGGATCATATCCCTTCCCCTTCCCCAGCTTGGGCTGAATCACAATACTTCCCCAGGGTGGGCTGGATCTACACTACTTCCCCAGGGTGGGCTGGATCATACCACTTCCCCTTCCCCAGGGTGGGCTGGATCACAATACTTCCCCAGGGTGGGCTGGATCACACTACTTCCCCAGGGTGGGCTGGATCACACTACCTCCCCAGGGTTGGCTGGATCGCACCACTTCCCCAGGGTGGGCTGGATCGCACCACTTCACCAGGGTGGGCTGGATCTTACCACTTCCCCAGGGTGGGCTAGATCACACTACTTCCCCAGGGTGGGCTGGATCGTACCACTTCCCAAGGGTGGGCTGTATCATACCACTTCCCCTTCCCCAGCTGGGCTGAATCACACTACTTCCCCAGGGTGGGCTGGATCACACTACTTCCCCAGGGTGGGCTGGATCATACCACTTCGCCTTCCCCAGGTTGGGCTGGATCACAATACTTCCCCAGGGTGCGCTGGATCACACTACTTCCCCAGGGTGGACTGGATCGCACCACTTCCCCAGGGTGGGCTGGATCACACTACTTCCCCAGGGTGGGCTGGATCACACTACTTCCCCAGGGTGGGCTGGATCGCACCACTTCCCCAGGGTGGGCTGGATCGCACCACTTCCCCAGGGTGGGCTGGATCACACTACTTCCCCAGGGTGGGCTGGATCACACTACTTCCCCAGGGTGGGCTGGATCGCACCACTTCCCCAGGGTGGGCTGGATCGCACCACTTCACCAGGGTGGGCTGGATCGCACCACTTCCCCAGGGTGGGCTAGATCACACTACTTCCCCAGGGTGGGCTGGATCATATCCCTTCCCCAGGATGGGCTGGATCGCACCACTTCACCAGGGAGGGCTGGATCTTACCACTTCCCCAGGGTGGGCTAGATCACACTACTTCCCCAGGGTGGGCTGGATCATATCCCTTCCCCTTCCCCAGGGTGGGCTGGATCACACTACTTCCCCAGGGTGGGCTGGTTCATACCACTTCCCCTTCCCCAGGGTGGGCTGGATCACAATTCTTCCCCAGGGTGGGCTGGATTGCACTACTTCCTCAGGGTGGGCTGGATCACACCACTTCCCCAGGGTGGGCTGGATCACACTACTTTCCCAGGGTGGGCTGGATCGCACCACTTCCCCAGGGTGGGCTGGATCGCACCACTTCCCCAGGGTGGGCTGGATCACACTACTTCCCCAGGGTGGGCTGGATCACACTACTTCCCCAGGGTGGGCTGGATCGCACCACTTCCCCAGGGTGGGCTGGATCGCACCACTTCACCAGGGTGGGCTGGATCGCACCACTTAACCAGGGTGGGCTAGATCACACTACTTCCCCAGGGTGGGCTGGATCACACTACTTCCCCAGGGTGGGCTGGATCACACAACTTCCCCATAGTGGGATGGATCACACTACTTCCCCAGGTTGGGCTGGATCGCACCACTTCCCCAGGGTGGGCTGGATCACACTACTTCCCCAGGGTGGGCTAGATCACACTACTTCCCCAGGGTGGGCTGGATCACACTACTTCCCCAGGGTGGGCTGGATCGCACCACTTCCCCAGGGTGGGCTGGATCGCACCACTTCACCAGGGTGGGCTGGATCGCACCACTTCCCCAGGGTGGGCTAGATCACACTACTTCCCCAGGGTGGGCTGGATCATATCCCTTCCCCTTCCCCAGGGTGGGCTGGATCACACTACTTCCCCAGGGTGGGCTGGATCATATCCCTTCCCCTTCCCCAGGGTGGGCTGGATCACACTACTTCCCCAGGGTGGACTGGATCGCACCACTTCCCTAGGGTGGGCTAGATCACACTGCTTCCCCAGGGTGGGCTGGATCACACTCCTTCCCCAGGGTGGGCTGGATCACACTACTTCCCCAGGGTGCGCTGGATCACACAACTTCCCCATAGTGGGCTGGATCACACTACTTCCCCAGGGTGGGCTGGATCATATCCCTTCCCCTTCCCCAGGGTGGGCTGGATCACACTACTTCCCCAGGGTGGGCTGGTTCATACCACTTCCCCTTCCCCAGGGTGGGCTGGATCACAATTCTTCCCCAGGGTGGGCTGGATTGCACTACTTCCTCAGGGTGGGCTGGATCACACCACTTCCCCAGTGTGGGCTGGATCACACTACTTTCCCAGGGTGGGCTGGATCGCACCACTTCCCCAGGGTGGGCTGGATCGCACCACTTCCCCAGGGTGGGCTGGATCACACTACTTCCCCAGGGTGGGCTGGATCACACTACTTCCCCAGGGTGGGCTGGATCGCACCACTTCCCCAGGGTGGGCTGGATCGCACCACTTCACCAGGGTGGGCTGGATCGCACCACTTAACCAGGGTGGGCTAGATCACACTACTTCCCCAGGGTGGGATGGATCACACTACTTCCCCAGGGTGGGCTGGATCACACAACTTTCCCATAGTGGGCTGGATCACACTACTTCCCCAGGTTGGGCTGGATCGCACCACTTCCCCAGGGTGGGCTGGATCACACTACTTCCCCAGGGTGGGCTAGATCACACTACTTCCCCAGGGTGGGCTGGATCACACTCCTTCCCCAGGGTGGGCTGGATCACACTACTTCCCCAGGGTGGGCTGGATCGCACCACTTCCCCAGGGTGGGCTGGATCGCAACACTTCCCCAGGGTTGGCTGGATCACACTACTTCCCCAGGGTGGGCTGGATCACACTACTTCCCCAGGGTGGGCTGGATCGCACCACTTCCCCAGGGTGGGCTGGATCGCACCACTTCACCAGGGTGGGCTGGATCGCACCACTTCCCCAGGGTGGGCTAGATCACACTACTTCCCCAGGGTGGGCTGGATCATATCCCTTCCCCTTCCCCAGGGTGGGCTGGATCACACTACTTCCCCAGGGTGGGCTGGATCATATCCCTTCCCCTTCCCCAGGGTGGGCTGGATCACACTACTTCCCCAGGGTGGACTGGATCGCACCACTTCCCTAGGGTGGGCTAGATCACACTGCTTCCCCAGGGTGGGCTGGATCACACTCCTTCCCCAGGGTGGGCTGGATCACACTACTTCCCCAGGGTGCGCTGGATCACACAACTTCCCCATAGTGGGCTGGATCACACTACTTCCCCAGGTTGGGGTGGATCGCACCACTTCCCCAGGGTGGGCTGGATCACACTACTTCCCCAGGGTGGGCTAGATCACACTACTTCCCCAGGGTGGGCTGGTTCATACCACTTCCCCTTCCCCAGGGTGGGCTGGATCACAATTCTTCCCCAGGGTGGGCTGGATTGCACTACTTCCTCAGGGTGGGCTGGATCACACCACTTCCCCAGGGTGGGCTGGATCACACTACTTTCCCAGGGTGGGCTGGATCGCACCACTTCCCCAGGGTGGGCTGGATCGCACCACTTCCCCAGGGTGGGCTGGATCACACTACTTCCCCAGGGTGGGCTGGATCACACTACTTCCCCAGGGTGGGCTGGATCGCACCACTTCCCCAGGGTGGGCTGGATCGCACCACTTCACCAGGGTGGGCTGGATCGCACCACTTAACCAGGGTGGGCTAGATCACACTACTTCCCCAGGGTGGGATGGATCACACTACTTCCCCAGGGTGGGCTGGATCACACAACTTTCCCATAGTGGGCTGGATCACACTACTTCCCCAGGTTGGGCTGGATCGCACCACTTCCCCAGGGTGGGCTGGATCACACTACTTCCCCAGGGTGGGCTAGATCACACTACTTCCCCAGGGTGGGCTGGATCACACTCCTTCCCCAGGGTGGGCTGGATCACACTACTTCCCCAGGGTGGGCTGGATCGCACCACTTCCCCAGGGTGGGCTGGATCGCAACACTTCCCCAGGGTTGGCTGGATCACACTACTTCCCCAGGGTGGGCTGGATCACACTACTTCCCCAGGGTGGGCTGGATCGCACCACTTCCCCAGGGTGGGCTGGATCGCACCACTTCACCAGGGTGGGCTGGATCGCACCACTTCCCCAGGGTGGGCTAGATCACACTACTTCCCCAGGGTGGGCTGGATCATATCCCTTCCCCTTCCCCAGGGTGGGCTGGATCACACTACTTCCCCAGGGTGGGCTGGATCATATCCCTTCCCCTTCCCCAGGGTGGGCTGGATCACACTACTTCCCCAGGGTGGACTGGATCGCACCACTTCCCTAGGGTGGGCTAGATCACACTGCTTCCCCAGGGTGGGCTGGATCACACTCCTTCCCCAGGGTGGGCTGGATCACACTACTTCCCCAGGGTGCGCTGGATCACACAACTTCCCCATAGTGGGCTGGATCACACTACTTCCCCAGGTTGGGGTGGATCGCACCACTTCCCCAGGGTGGGCTGGATCACACTACTTCCCCAGGGTGGGCTAGATCACACTACTTCCCCAGGGTGGGCTGGATCATATCCCTTCCCCTTCCCCAGGGTGGGCTGGATCACAATACTTCCCCAGGGTGGGCTGCATCATACCACTACCCCTTCCCCAGGTTGGGCTGGATCACACAACTTCCCCATAGTGGGCTGGATCAATCTACTTCCCCAGGTTGGGCTGGATCGCACCACTTCCCCAGGGTGGGCTGGATCACACTACTTCCCCAGGGTGGGCTGGATCGTACCACTTCCCAAGGGTGGGCTGGATCATACCACTTCCCCTTCCCCAGGTTGGGCTGAATCACAATACTTCCCCAGGGTGGGCTGGATCACACTACTTCCCCAGGGTGGGCTGGATCATACCACTTCCCCTTCCCCAGGTTGGGCTGGATCACAATACTTCCCCAGGGTGCGCTGGATCACACTACTTCCCCAGGGTGGGCTGGATCACACTACCTCCCCAGGGTTGGCTGGATAGCACCACTTCCCCAGGGTGGGCTGGATCATACCACTTCCCCTTCCCCAGCTGGGCTGAATCACACTACTTCCCCAGGGTGGGCTGGATCACACTACTTCCCCAGGGTGGGCTGGATCATACCACTTCGCCTTCCCCAGGTTGGGCTGGATCACAATACTTCCCCAGGGTGCGCTGGATCACACTACTTCCCCAGGGTGGACTGGATCGCACCACTTCCCCAGGGTGGGCTGGATCACACTACTTCCCCAGGGTGGGCTGGATCACACTACTTCCCCAGGGTGGGCTGGATCACACTACTTCCCCAGGGTGGGCTGGATCGCACCACTTCCCCAGGGTGGGCTGGATCGCACCACTTCCCCAGGGTGGGCTGGATCACACTACTTCCCCAGGGTGGGCTGGATCACACTACTTCCCCAGGGTGGGCTGGATCGCACCACTTCCCCAGGGTGGGCTGGATCGCACCACTTCACCAGGGTGGGCTGGATCGCACCACTTCCCCAGGGTGGGCTAGATCACACTACTTCCCCATGGTGGGCTGGATCATATCCCTTCCCCAGGGTGGGCTGGATCGCACCACTTCACCAGGGTGGGCTGGATCTTACCACTTCCCCAGGGTGGGCTGGTTCATATCCCTTCCCCTTCCCCAGGGTGGGCTGGATCACACTACTTCCCCAGGGTGGGCTGGTTCATACCACTTCCCCTTCCCCAGGGTGGGCTGGATCACAATTCTTCCCCAGGGTGGGCTGGATTGCACTACTTCCTCAGGGTGGGCTGGATCACACCACTTCCCCAGGGTGGGCTGGATCACACTACTTTCCCAGGGTGGGCTGGATCGCACCACTTCCCCAGGGTGGGCTGGATCGCACCACTTCCCCAGGGTGGGCTGGATCACACTACTTCCCCAGGGTGGGCTGGATCACACTACTTCCCCAGGGTGGGCTGGATCGCACCACTACCCCAGGGTGGGCTGGATCGCACCACTTCACCAGGGTGGGCTGGATCGCACCACTTAACCAGGGTGGGCTAGATCACACTACTTCCCCAGGGTGGGCTGGATCACACTACTTCCCCAGGGTGGGCTGGATCACACAACTTCCCCATAGTGGGCTGGATCACACTACTTCCCCAGGCTGGGCTGGATCGCACCACTTCCCCAGGGTGGGCTGGATCACACTACTTCCCCAGGGTGGGCTAGATCACACTACTTCCCCAGGGTGGGCTGGATCACACTCCTTCCCCAGGGTGGGCTGGATCACACTACTTCCCCAGGGTGGGCTGGATCGCACCACTTCCCCAGGGTGGGCTGGATCGCACCACTTCCCCAGGGTTGGCTGGATCACACTACTTCCCCAGGGTGGGCTGGATCACACTACTTCCCCAGGGTGGGCTGGATCGCACCACTTCCCCAGGGTGGGCTGGATCGCACCACTTCACCAGGGTGGGCTGGATCGCACCACTTCCCCAGGGTGGGCTAGATCACACTACTTCCCCAGGGTGGGCTGGATCATATCCCTTCCCCTTCCCCAGGGTGGGCTGGATCACACTACTTCCCCAGGGTGGGCTGGATCATATCCCTTCCCCTTCCCCAGGGTGGGCTGGATCACACTACTTCCCCAGGGTGGACTGGATCGCACCACTTCCCTAGGGTGGGCTAGATCACACTGCTTCCCCAGGGTGGGCTGGATCACACTCCTTCCCCAGGGTGGGCTGGATCACACTACTTCCCCAGGGTGCGCTGGATCACACAACTTCCCCATAGTGGGCTGGATCACACTACTTCCCCAGGGTGGGCTGGATCATATCCCTTCCCCTTCCCCAGGGTGGGCTGGATCACACTACTTCCCCAGGGTGGGCTGGTTCATACCACTTCCCCTTCCCCAGGGTGGGCTGGATCACAATTCTTCCCCAGGGTGGACTGGATTGCACTACTTCCTCAGGGTGGGCTGGATCACACCACTTCCCCAGGGTGGGCTGGATCACACTACTTTCCCAGGGTGGGCTGGATCGCACCACTTCCCCAGGGTGGGCTGGATCGCACCACTTCCCCAGGGTGGGCTGGATCACACTACTTCCCCAGGGTGGGCTGGATCACACTACTTCCCCAGGGTGGGCTGGATCGCACCACTTCCCCAGGGTGGGCTGGATCGCACCACTTCACCAGGGTGGGCTGGATCGCACCACTTAACCAGGGTGGGCTAGATCACACTACTTCCCCAGGGTGGGATGGATCACACTACTTCCCCAGGGTGGGCTGGATCACACAACTTCCCCATAGTGGGCTGGATCACACTACTTCCCCAGGCTGGGCTGGATCGCACCACTTCCCCAGGGTGGACTGGATCGCACCACTTCCCTAGGGTGGGCTAGATCACACTGCTTCCCCAGGGTGGGCTGGATCACACTCCTTCCCCAGAGTGGGCTGGATCACACTACTTCCCCAGGGTGCGCTGGATCACACAACTTCCCCATAGTGGGCTGGATCACACTACTTCCCCAGGTTGGGGTGGATCGCACCACTTCCCCAGGGTGGGCTGGATCACACTACTTCCCCAGGGTGGGCTAGATCACACTACTTCCCCAGGGTGGGCTGGATCATATCCCTTCCCCTTCCCCAGGGTGGGCTGGATCACAATACTTCCCCAGGGTGGGCTGGATCACACTACTTCCCCAGGGTGGGATGCATCATACCACTACCCCTTCCCCAGGTTGGGCTGGATCACACAACTTCCCCATAGTGGGCTGGATCAATCTACTTCCCCAGGTTGGGCTGGATCGCACCACTTCCCCAGGGTGGGCTGGATCACACTACTTCCCCAGGGTGGGCTGGATCGTACCACTTCCCAAGGGTGGGCTGGATCATACCACTTCCCCTTCCCCAGGTTGGGCTGAATCACAATACTTCCCCAGGGTGGGCTGGATCACACTACTTCCCCAGGGTGGGCTGGATCATACCACTTCCCCTTCCCCAGGTTGGGCTGGATCACAATACTTCCCCAGGGTGCGCTGGATCACACTACTTCCCCAGGGTGGACTGGATCGCACCACTTCCCCAGGGTGGGCTGGATCACACTACTTCCCCAGGGTGGGCTGGATCACACTACTTCCCCAGGGTGGGCTGGATCACACTACTTCCCCAGGGTGGGCTGGATCGCACCACTTCCCCAGGGTGGGCTGGATCGCACCACTTCCGCAGGGTGGGCTGGATCACACTACTTCCCCAGGGTGGGCTGGATCCCACTACTTCCCCAGGGTGGGCTGGATCGCACCACTTCCCCAGGGTGGGCTGGATCGCACCACTTCCCCAGAGTGGGCTGGATCGCACCACTTCCCCAGGGTGGGCTAGATCACACTACTTCCCCAGGGTGGGCTGGATCATATCCCTTCCCCTTCCCCAGGGTGGGCTGGATCACACTACTTCCCCAGGGTGGGCTGGATCATATCCCTTCCCCTTCCCCAGGGTGGGCTGGATCACACCACTTCCCTAGGGTGGACTGGATCGCACCACTTCCCCAGGTTGGGCTGGATCACACTACTTCCTCAGGGTGGGCTGGATCACACTCCTTCCCCAGGGTGGGCTGGATCACACTACTTCCCCAGGGTGGGCTGGATCACACTACTTCCCCAGGGTGAACTGCATCAAACCACTTCCCCTTCCCCAGAGTGGGCTGGATCATACTACTTCCCCAGGGTGGGCTGTATCACACTACTTCCCCAGGGTGGGCTGGATCACACTACTTCCCCAGGTTGGGCTGGATCGCACCACTTCCCCAGGGTGGGCTGGATCACACTACTTCCCCGGGGTGGGCTGGATCACACTACTTCCCCAGGGTGGGCTGGATCACACAACTTCCCCATAGTGGGCTGGATCCTTCCACTTCCCCAGGGTGGGCTGGATCGCAACACTTCCCCAGGGTGTGCTGGATCACAATACTTCCCCAGGGTGGGCTGGTTCAAACCACTTCCCCTTCCCCAGGGTGGGCTGGATCACAATACTTCCCCAGGGTGTGCTGGATCGCACTACTTCCCCAGGGTGGGCTGGATCACACTACTTCCCCAGGGTGGGCTGGTTCAAACCACTTCCCCTTCCCCAGGGTGGGCTGGATCACAATACTTCCCCAGGGTGGGCTGGATCGCACTACTTCCCCAGGGTGGGCTGGATCACACTACTTCCCCAGGGTGGGCTGGATCATACTACTTCCCCAGGGTGGGCTGGATCGCACTACTTCCCCAGGGTGGGCTGGATCGCACCACTTCCCCAGGGTGGGCTGGATCGCACCACTTCCCCAGGGTGGGCTAGATCACACTACTTCCCCAGGGTGGGCTGGATCATATCCCTTCCCCTTCCCCAGGGTGGGCTGGATCACACTACTTCCCCAGGGTGGGCTGGATCATATCACTTCCCCTTCCCCAGGTTGGGCTGAATCACAATACTTCCCCAGGGTGGGCTGGATCACACTACTTCCCCAGGGTGGGCTGGATCATACCACTTCCCCTTCCCCAGGGTGGGCTGGATCACAATACTTCCCCAGGGTGGGCTGGATCACACTACTTCCCCAGGGTGGGCTGGATCACACTACCTCCCCAGGGTTGGCTGGATAGCACCACTTCCCCAGGGTGGGCTGGATCGCACCACTTCACCAGGGTGGGCTGGATCATACCACTTCCCCAGGGTTGGCTAGATCACACTACTTTCCCAGGGTGGGCTGGATCATATCCCTTCCCCTTCCCCAGGGTGGACTGGATCACACTACTTCCCCAGGGTGGGATGGTTCATACCACTTCCCCTTCCCTATGGTGGGCTGGATCACAATTCTTCCCCAGGGTGGGCTGGATTGCACTACTTCCTCAGGGTGGGCTGGATCACACCACTTCCCCAGGGTGGGCTGGATCACACTACTTCCCCAGAGTGGGCTGGATCACACTACTTTCCCAGGGTGGGCTGGATCGCACCACTTCCCCAGGGTGGGCTGGATCACACCACTTCCCCAGGGTGGGCTGGATCACACTACTTCCCCAGGGTGGGCTGGATCACACTACTTCCCCAGGGTGGGCTGGATCGCACCACTTCCCCAGGGTGGGCTGGATCGCACCACTTCACCAGGGTGGGCTGGATCGCACCACTTCACCAGGGTGGGCTGGATCGCACCACTTCCCCAGGGTGGGCTAGATCACACTACTTCCCCAGGGTGGGCTGGATCATATCCCTTCCCCTTCCCCAGGGTGGGCTGGATCACACTACTTCCACAGGGTGGGCTGGATCACACTCCTTCCCCAGGGTGGGCTGGATCACACTACCTCCCCAGGGTTGGCTGGATAGCACCACTTCCCCAGGGTGGGCTGGATCGCACCACTTCACCAGGGTGGGTTGGATCATACCACTTCCCCAGGGTTGGCTAGATCACACTACTTTCCCAGGGTGGGCTGGATCATATCCCTTCCCCTTCCCCAGGGTGGACTGGATCACACTACTTCCCCAGGGTGGGCTGGTTCATACCACTTCCCCTTCCCCAGGGTGGGCTGGATCACAATTCTTCCCCAGGGTGGGCTGGATCACACTACTTCCCCAGAGTGGGCTGGATCACACTACTTTCCCAGGGTGGGCTGGATCGCACCACTTCCCCAGGGTGGGCTGGATCACACCACTTCCCCAGGGTGGGCTGGATCACACTACTTCCCCAGGGTGGGCTGGATCACACTACTTCCCCAGGGTGGGCTGGATCGCACCACTTCCCCAGGGTGGGCTGGATCGCACCACTTCACCAGGGTGGGCTGGATCGCACCACTTCACCAGGGTGGGCTGGATCGCACCACTTCCCCAGGGTGGGCTAGATCACACTACTTCCCCAGGGTGGGCTGGATCATATCCCTTCCCCTTCCCCAGGGTGGGCTGGATCACAATACTTCCCCAGGGTGGGCTGGATCACACTCCTTCCCCAGGTTGGGCTGGATCACACTACTTCCCCAGGGTGGGCTGGATCACACTCCTTCCCCAGGGTGGGCTGGATCACACTACTTCCCCAGGGTGGGCTGGATCACACTACTTCCCCAGGGTGGGCTGCATCAAACCACTTCCCCTTCCCCAGAGTGGGCTGGATCATACTACTTCCCCAGGGTGGGCTGGATCACACTCCTTCCCCAGGTTGGGCTGGATCACACTACTTCCCCAGGGTGGGCTGGATCACACTCCTTCCCCAGGGTGGGCTGTATCACACTACTTCCCCAGGGTGGGCTGGATCACACTACTTCCCCAGGTTGGGCTGGATCGCACCACTTCCCCAGGGTGGGCTGGATCACACTACTTCCCCACGGGTGGGCTGGATCACACTACTTCCCCAGGGTGGGCTGGATCACACAACTTCCCCATAGTGGGCTGGATCGCACCACTTCCCCAGGGTGGGCTGGATCGCACCACTTCGCCAGGGTGGGCTGGATCGCACCACTTCCCCAGGGTGCGCTGGATCACACTACTTCCCCAGGGTGGACTGGATCGCACCACTTCCCCAGGGTGGGCTGGATCACACTACTTCCCCAGGGTGGGCTGGATCGCACTACTTTCCCAGGGTGGGCTGGATCGCACCACTTCCCCAGGGTGGGCTGGATCACACTACTTCCCCAGGGTGGGCTGGCTCACACTACTTCCCCAGGGCGGGCTGGATCGCACCACTTCCCCAGGGTGGGCTGGATCACACAACTTCCCCATAGTGGGCTGGATCCTACCACTTCCCCAGGGTATGCTGGATCGCACCACTTCCCCAGGGTGGGCTGGATCACACTCCTTCCCAAGGGTGGGCTGGATCACACTACTTCCCCAGGGTGGGCTGGATCACACTACTTACCCAGGGTGGGCTGGATCACACTACTTACCCAGGGTGGGCTGGATCACACTACTTCCCCAGGGTGGGCTGGATCGCACCACTTCCCCAGGGTGGGCTGGATTGCACCACTTCCCCAGGGTGGGCTGGATCACACTACTTCCCCAGGGTGGGCTGGATCGCACTACTTCCCCAGGGTGGGCTGGATCGCACCACTTCCCCAGGGTGGGCTGGATCGCACCACTTCACCAGGGTGGGCTAGATCGCACCACTTCCCCAGGGTGGGCTAGATCACACTACTTCCCCAGGGTGGGCTGGTTCATACCACTTTCCCTTCCCCATGGTGGGCTGGATCACAATTCTTCCCCAGGGTGGGCTGGATTGCACTACTTCCTCAGGGTGGGCTGGATCACACCACTTCCCAGGGTGGGCTGGATCACACTACTTCCCCAGAGTGGGCTGGATCACACTACTTTCCCAGGGTGGGCTGGATCGCACCACTTCCCCAGGGTGGGCTGGATCACACCACTTCCCCAGGGTGGGCTGGATCACACTACTTCCCCAGGGTGGGCTGGATCACACTACTTCCCCAGGGTGGGCTGGATCGCACCACTTCCCCAGGGTGGGCTGGATCGCACCACTTCACCAGGGTGGGCTGGATCGCACCACTTCACCAGAGTGGGCTGGATCATACTACTTCCCCAGGGTGGGCTGTATCACACTACTTCCCCAGGGTGGGCTGGATCACACTACTTCCCCAGGTTGGGCTGGATCGCACCACTTCCCCAGGGTGGGCTGGATCACACTACTTCCCCGGGGTGGGCTGGATCACACTACTTCCCCAGGGTGGGCTGGATCACACAACTTCCCCATAGTGGGCTGGATCCTTCCACTTCCCCAGGGTGGGCTGGATCGCAACACTTCCCCAGGGTGTGCTGGATCACAATACTTCCCCAGGGTGGGCTGGTTCAAACCACTTCCCCTTCCCCAGGGTGGGCTGGATCACAATACTTCCCCAGGGTGGGCTGGATCGCACTACTTCCCCAGGGTGGGCTGGATCACACTACTTCCCCAGGGTGGGCTGGTTCAAACCACTTCCCCTTCCCCAGGGTGGGCTGGATCACAATACTTCCCCAGGGTGGGCTGGATCGCACTACTTCCCCAGGGTGGGCTGGATCACACTACTTCCCCAGGGTGGGCTGGATCATACTACTTCCCCAGGGTGGGCTGGATCGCACTACTTCCCCAGGGTGGGCTGGATCGCACCACTTCCCCAGGGTGGGCTGGATCGCACCACTTCCCCAGGGTGGGCTAGATCACACTACTTCCCCAGGGTGGGCTGGATCATATCCCTTCCTCTTCCCCAGGGTGGGCTGGATCACACTACTTCCCCAGGGTGGGCTGGATCATACCACTTCCCCTTCCCCAGGTTGGGCTGAATCACAATACTTCCCCAGGGTGGGCTGGATCACACTACTTCCCCAGGGTGGGCTGGATCATACCACTTCCCCTTCCCCAGGGTGGGCTGGATCACAATACTTCCCCAGGGTGGGCTGGATCACACTACTTCCCCAGGGTGGGCTGGATCACACTACCTCCCCAGGGTTGGCTGGATAGCACCACTTCCCCAGGGTGGGCTGGATCGCACCACTTCACCAGGGTGGGCTGGATCATACCACTTCCCCAGGGTTGGCTAGATCACACTACTTTCCCAGGGTGGGCTGGATCATATCCCTTCCCCTTCCCCAGGGTGGACTGGATCACACTACTTCCCCAGGGTGGGCTGGTTCATACCACTTCCCCTTCCCCATGGTGGGCTGGATCACAATTCTTCCCCAGGGTGGGCTGGATTGCACTACTTCCTCAGGGTGGGCTGGATCACACCACTTCCCCAGGGTGGGCTGGATCACACTACTTCCCCAGAGTGGGCTGGATCACACTACTTTCCCAGGGTGGGCTGGATCGCACCACTTCCCCAGGGTGGGCTGGATCACACCACTTCCCCAGGGTGGGCTGGATCACACTACTTCCCCAGGGTGGGCTGGATCACACTACTTCCCCAGGGTGGGCTGGATCACACTACTTCCCCAGGGTGAACTGCATCAAACCACTTACCCTTCCCCAGAGTGGGCTGGATCATACTACTTCCCCAGGGTGGGCTGTATCACACTACTTCCCCAGGGTGGGCTGGATCACACTACTTCCCCAGGGTGGGCTGGATCACACTCCTTCCCCAGGGTGGGCTGGATCACACTACTTCCCCAGGGTGGGCTGGATCACACTACTTCCCCAGGGTGGGCTGCATCAAACCACTTCCCCTTCCCCAGAGTGGGCTGGATCATACTACTTCCCCAGGGTGGGCTGGATCACACTCCTTCCCCAGGTTGGGCTGGATCACACTACTTCCCCAGGGTGGGCTGGATCACACTCCTTCCCCAGGGTGGGCTGTATCACACTACTTCCCCAGGGTGGGCTGGATCACACTACTTCCCCAGGTTGGGCTGGATCGCACCACTTCCCCAGGGTGGGCTGGATCACACTACTTCCCCACGGGTGGGCTGGATCACACTACTTCCCCAGGGTGGGCTGGATCACACAACTTCCCCATAGTGGGCTGGATCGCACCACTTCCCCAGGGTGGGCTGGATCGCACCACTTCGCCAGGGTGGGCTGGATCGCACCACTTCCCCAGGGTGCGCTGGATCACACTACTTCCCCAGGGTGGACTGGATCGCACCACTTCCCCAGGGTGGGCTGGATCACACTACTTCCCCAGGGTGGGCTGGATCGCACTACTTTCCCAGGGTGGGCTGGATCGCACCACTTCCCCAGGGTGGGCTGGATCACACTACTTCCCCAGGGTGGGCTGGATCACACTACTTCCCCAGGGCGGGCTGGATCGCACCACTTCCCCAGGGTGGGCTGGATCACACAACTTCCCCATAGTGGGCTGGATCCTACCACTTCCCCAGGGTATGCTGGATCGCACCACTTCCCCAGGGTGGGCTGGATCACACTCCTTCCCAAGGGTGGGCTGGATCACACTACTTCCCCAGGGTGGGCTGGATCACACTACTTACCCAGGGTGGGCTGGATCACACTACTTACCCAGGGTGGGCTGGATCACACTACTTCCCCAGGGTGGGCTGGATCGCACCACTTCCCCAGGGTGGGCTGGATTGCACCACTTCCCCAGGGTGGGCTGGATCACACTACTTCCCCAGGGTGGGCTGGATCGCACTACTTCCCCAGGGTGGGCTGGATCGCACCACTTCCCCAGGGTGGGCTGGATCGCACCACTTCACCAGGGTGGGCTGGATCGCACCACTTCCCCAGGGTGGGCTAGATCACACTACTTCCCCAGGGTGGGCTGGTTCATACCACTTTCCCTTCCCCATGGTGGGCTGGATCACAATTCTTCCCCAGGGTGGGCTGGATTGCACTACTTCCTCAGGGTGGGCTGGATCACACCACTTCCCCAGGGTGGGCTGGATCACACTACTTCCCCAGAGTGGGCTGGATCACACTACTTTCCCAGGGTGGGCTGGATCGCACCACTTCCCCAGGGTGGGCTGGATCACACCACTTCCCCAGGGTGGGCTGGATCACACTACTTCCCCAGGGTGGGCTGGATCACACTACTTCCCCAGGGTGGGCTGGATCGCACCACTTCCCCAGGGTGGGCTGGATCGCACCACTTCACCAGGGTGGGCTGGATCGCACCACTTCACCAGAGTGGGCTGGATCATACTACTTCCCCAGGGTGGGCTGTATCACACTACTTCCCCAGGGTGGGCTGGATCACACTACTTCCCCAGGTTGGGCTGGATCGCACCACTTCCCCAGGGTGGGCTGGATCACACTACTTCCCCGGGGTGGGCTGGATCACACTACTTCCCCAGGGTGGGCTGGATCACACAACTTCCCCATAGTGGGCTGGATCCTTCCACTTCCCCAGGGTGGGCTGGATCGCAACACTTCCCCAGGGTGTGCTGGATCACAATACTTCCCCAGGGTGGGCTGGTTCAAACCACTTCCCCTTCCCCAGGGTGGGCTGGATCACAATACTTCCCCAGGGTGGGCTGGATCGCACTACTTCCCCAGGGTGGGCTGGATCACACTACTTCCCCAGGGTGGGCTGGTTCAAACCACTTCCCCTTCCCCAGGGTGGGCTGGATCACAATACTTCCCCAGGGTGGGCTGGATCGCACTACTTCCCCAGGGTGGGCTGGATCACACTACTTCCCCAGGGTGGGCTGGATCATACTACTTCCCCAGGGTGGGCTGGATCGCACTACTTCCCCAGGGTGGGCTGGATCGCACCACTTCCCCAGGGTGGGCTGGATCGCACCACTTCCCCAGGGTGGGCTAGATCACACTACTTCCCCAGGGTGGGCTGGATCATATCCCTTCCCCTTCCCCAGGGTGGGCTGGATCACACTACTTCCCCAGGGTGGGCTGGATCATACCACTTCCCCTTCCCCAGGTTGGGCTGAATCACAATACTTCCCCAGGGTGGGCTGGATCACACTACTTCCCCAGGGTGGGCTGGATCATACCACTTCCCCTTCCCCAGGGTGGGCTGGATCACAATACTTCCCCAGGGTGGGCTGGATCACACTACTTCCCCAGGGTGGGCTGGATCACACTACCTCCCCAGGGTTGGCTGGATAGCACCACTTCCCCAGGGTGGGCTGGATCGCACCACTTCACCAGGGTGGGCTGGATCATACCACTTCCCCAGGGTTGGCTAGATCACACTACTTTCCCAGGGTGGGCTGGATCATATCCCTTCCCCTTCCCCAGGGTGGACTGGATCACACTACTTCCCCAGGGTGGGCTGGTTCATACCACTTCCCCTTCCCCATGGTGGGCTGGATCACAATTCTTCCCCAGGGTGGGCTGGATTGCACTACTTCCTCAGGGTGGGCTGGATCACACCACTTCCCCAGGGTGGGCTGGATCACACTACTTCCCCAGAGTGGGCTGGATCACACTACTTCCCCAGGTTGGGCTGGATCGCACCACTTCCCCAGGGTGGGCTGGATCACACCACTTCCCCAGGGTGGGCTGGATCACACTACTTCCCCAGGGTGGGCTGGATCACACTACTTCCCCAGGGTGGGCTGGATCACACTACTTCCCCAGGGTGAACTGCATCAAACCACTTACCCTTCCCCAGAGTGGGCTGGATCATACTACTTCCCCAGGGTGGGCTGTATCACACTACTTCCCCAGGGTGGGCTGGATCACACTACTTCCCCAGGTTGGGCTGGATCGCACCACTTCCCCTGGGTGGGCTGGATCACACTACTTCCCCGGGGTGGGCTGGATCACACTACTTCCCCAGGGTGGGCTGGATCACACAACTTCCCCATAGTGGGCTGGATCCTTCCACTTCCCCAGGGTGGGCTGGATCGCAACACTTCCCCAGGGTGTGCTGGATCACAATACTTCCCCAGGGTGGGCTGGTTCAAACCACTTCCCCTTCCCCAGGGTGGGCTGGATCACAATACTTCCCCAGGGTGGGCTGGATCGCACTACTTCCCCAGGGTGGGCTGGATCACACTACTTCCCCAGGGTGGGCTGGTTCAAACCACTTCCCCTTACCCAGGGTGGGCTGGATCACAATACTTCCCCAGGGTGGGCTGGATCGCACTACTTCCCCAGGGTGGGCTGGATCACACTACTTCCCCAGGGTGGGCTGGATCATACTACTTCCCCAGGGTGGGCTGGATCGCACTACTTCCCCAGGGTGGGCTGGATCGCACCACTTCCCCAGGGTGGGCTGGATCGCACCACTTCCCCAGGGTGGGCTAGATCACACTACTTCCCCAGGGTGGGCTGGATCATATCCCTTCCCCTTCCCCAGGGTGGGCTGGATCACACTACTTCCCCAGGGTGGGCTGGATCATATCACTTCCCCTTCCCCAGGTTGGGCTGAATCACAATACTTCCCCAGGGTGGGTTGGATCACACTACTTCCCCAGGGTGGGCTGGATCATACCACTTCCCCTTCCCCAGGGTGGGCTGGATCACAATACTTCCCCAGGGTGGGCTGGATCACACTACTTCCCCAGGGTGGGCTGGATCACACTACCTCCCCAGGGTTGGCTGGATAGCACCACTTCCCCAGGGTGGGCTGGATCGCACCACTTCACCAGGGTGGGCTGGATCATACCACTTCCCCAGGGTTGGCTAGATCACACTACTTTCCCAGGGTGGGCTGGATCATATCCCTTCCCCTTCCCCAGGGTGGACTGGATCACACTACTTCCCCAGGGTGGGCTGGTTCATACCACTTCCCCTTCCCCATGGTGGGCTGGATCACAATTCTTCCCCAGGGTGGGCTGGATTGCAATACTTCCTCAGGGTGGGCTGGATCACACCACTTCCCCAGGGTGGGCTGGATCACACTACTTCCCCAGAGTGGGCTGGATCACACTACTTTCCCAGGGTGGGCTGGATCGCACCACTTCCCCAGGGTGGGCTGGATCACACCACTTCCCCAGGGTAGGCTGGATCACACTACTTCCCCAGGGTGGGCTGGATCACACTACTTCCCCAGGGTGGGCTGGATCGCACCACTTCCCCAGGGTGGGCTGGATCGCACCACTTCACCAGGGTGGGCTGGATCGCACCACTTCACCAGGGTGGGCTGGATCGCACCACTTCCCCAGGGTGGGCTAGATCACACTACTTCCCCAGGGTGGGCTGGATCATATCCCTTCCCCTTCCCCAGGGTGGGCTGGATCACACTACTTCCACAGGTTGGGCTGGATCACACTCCTTCCCCAGGGTGGGCTGGATCACACTACCTCCCCAGGGTTGGCTGGATAGCACCACTTCCCCAGGGTGGGCTGGATCGCACCACTTCACCAGGGTGGGCTGGATCATACCACTTCCCCAGGGTTGGCTAGATCACACTACTTTCCCAGGGTGGGCTGGATCATATCCCTTCCCCTTCCCCAGGGTGGACTGGATCACACTACTTCCCCAGGGTGGGCTGGTTCATACCACTTCCCCTTCCCCATGGTGGGCTGGATCACAATTCTTCCCCAGGGTGGGCTGGATCACACTACTTCCCCAGAGTGGGCTGGATCACACTACTTTCCCAGGGTGGGCTGGATCGCACCACTTCCCCAGGGTGGGCTGGATCACACCACTTCCCCAGGGTGGGCTGGATCACACTACTTCCCCAGGGTGGGCTGGTTCAAACCACTTCCCCTTCCCCAGGGTGGGCTGGATCACAATACTTCCCCAGGGTGGGCTGGATCGCACTACTTCCCCAGGGTGGGCTGGATCACACTACTTCCCCAGGGTGGGCTGGTTCAAACCACTTCCCCTTCCCCAGGGTGGGCTGGATCACAATACTTCCCCAGGGTGGGCTGGATCGCACTACTTCCCCAGGGTGGGCTGGATCACACTACTTCCCCAGGGTGGGCTGGATCATACTACTTCCCCAGGGTGGGCTGGATCGCACTACTTCCCCAGGGTGGGCTGGATCGCACCACTTCCCCAGGGTGGGCTGGATCGCACCACTTCCCCAGGGTGGGCTAGATCACACTACTTCCCCAGGGTGGGCTGGATCATATCCCTTCCCCTTCCCCAGGGTGGGCTGGATCACACTACTTCCCCAGGGTGGGCTGGATCATACCACTTCCCCTTCCCCAGGTTGGGCTGAATCACAATACTTCCCCAGGGTGGGCTGGATCACACTACTTCCCCAGGGTGGGCTGGATCATACCACTTCCCCTTCCCCAGGGTGGGCTGGATCACAATACTTCCCCAGGGTGGGCTGGATCACACTACTTCCCCAGGGTGGGCTGGATCACACTACCTCCCCAGGGTTGGCTGGATAGCACCACTTCCCCAGGGTGGGCTGGATCGCACCACTTCACCAGGGTGGGCTGGATCATACCACTTCCCCAGGGTTGGCTAGATCACACTACTTTCCCAGGGTGGGCTGGATCATATCCCTTCCCCTTCCCCAGGGTGGACTGGATCACACTACTTCCCCAGGGTGGGCTGGTTCATACCACTTCCCCTTCCCCATGGTGGGCTGGATCACAATTCTTCCCCAGGGTGGGCTGGATTGCACTACTTCCTCAGGGTGGGCTGGATCACACCACTTCCCCAGGGTGGGCTGGATCACACTACTTCCCCAGAGTGGGCTGGATCACACTACTTCCCCAGGTTGGGCTGGATCGCACCACTTCCCCAGGGTGGGCTGGATCACACCACTTCCCCAGGGTGGGCTGGATCACACTACTTCCCCAGGGTGGGCTGGATCACACTACTTCCCCAGGGTGGGCTGGATCACACTACTTCCCCAGGGTGAACTGCATCAAACCACTTACCCTTCCCCAGAGTGGGCTGGATCATACTACTTCCCCAGGGTGGGCTGTATCACACTACTTCCCCAGGGTGGGCTGGATCACACTACTTCCCCAGGTTGGGCTGGATCGCACCACTTCCCCTGGGTGGGCTGGATCACACTACTTCCCCGGGGTGGGCTGGATCACACTACTTCCCCAGGGTGGGCTGGATCACACAACTTCCCCATAGTGGGCTGGATCCTTCCACTTCCCCAGGGTGGGCTGGATCGCAACACTTCCCCAGGGTGTGCTGGATCACAATACTTCCCCAGGGTGGGCTGGTTCAAACCACTTCCCCTTCCCCAGGGTGGGCTGGATCACAATACTTCCCCAGGGTGGGCTGGATCGCACTACTTCCCCAGGGTGGGCTGGATCACACTACTTCCCCAGGGTGGGCTGGTTCAAACCACTTCCCCTTCCCCAGGGTGGGCTGGATCACAATACTTCCCCAGGGTGGGCTGGATCGCACTACTTCCCCAGGGTGGGCTGGATCACACTACTTCCCCAGGGTGGGCTGGATCACACTACTTCCCCAGGGTGGGCTGGATCACACTACTTCCCCAGGGTGAACTGCATCAAACCACTTACCCTTCCCCAGAGTGGGCTGGATCATACTACTTCCCCAGGGTGGGCTGTATCACACTACTTCCCCAGGGTGGGCTGGATCGCACCACTTCCCCAGGGTGGGCTGGATCGCACCACTTCACCAGGGTGGGCTGGATCGCACCACTTCACCAGGGTGGGCTGGATCGCACCACTTCCCCAGGGTGGGCTGGATCGCACCACTTCCCCAGGGTGGGCTAGATCACACTACTTCCCCAGGGTGGGCTGGATCATATCCCTTCCCCTTCCCCAGGGTGGGCTGGATCACACTACTTCCACAGGTTGGGCTGGATCACACTCCTTCCCCAGGGTGGGCTGGATCACACTACCTCCCCAGGGTTGGCTGGATAGCACCACTTCCCCAGGGTGGGCTGGATCGCACCACTTCACCAGGGTGGGCTGGATCATACCACTTCCCCAGGGTTGGCTAGATCACACTACTTTCCCAGGGTGGGCTGGATCATATCCCTTCCCCTTCCCCAGGGTGGACTGGATCACACTACTTCCCCAGGGTGGGCTGGTTCATACCACTTCCCCTTCCCCATGGTGGGCTGGATCACAATTCTTCCCCAGGGTGGGCTGGATCACACTACTTCCCCAGAGTGGGCTGGATCACACTACTTTCCCAGGGTGGGCTGGATCGCACCACTTCCCCAGGGTGGGCTGGATCACACCACTTCCCCAGGGTGGGCTGGATCACACTACTTCCCCAGGGTGGGCTGGTTCAAACCACTTCCCCTTCCCCAGGGTGGGCTGGATCACAATACTTCCCCAGGGTGGGCTGGATCGCACTACTTCCCCAGGGTGGGCTGGATCACACTACTTCCCCAGGGTGGGCTGGTTCAAACCACTTCCCCTTCCCCAGGGTGGGCTGGATCACAATACTTCCCCAGGGTGGGCTGGATCGCACTACTTCCCCAGGGTGGGCTGGATCACACTACTTCCCCAGGGTGGGCTGGATCATACTACTTCCCCAGGGTGGGCTGGATCGCACTACTTCCCCAGGGTGGGCTGGATCGCACCACTTCCCCAGGGTGGGCTGGATCGCACCACTTCCCCAGGGTGGGCTAGATCACACTACTTCCCCAGGGTGGGCTGGATCATATCCCTTCCCCTTCCCCAGGGTGGGCTGGATCACACTACTTCCCCAGGGTGGGCTGGATCATACCACTTCCCCTTCCCCAGGTTGGGCTGAATCACAATACTTCCCCAGGGTGGGCTGGATCACACTACTTCCCCAGGGTGGGCTGGATCATACCACTTCCCCTTCCCCAGGGTGGGCTGGATCACAATACTTCCCCAGGGTGGGCTGGATCACACTACTTCCCCAGGGTGGGCTGGATCACACTACCTCCCCAGGGTTGGCTGGATAGCACCACTTCCCCAGGGTGGGCTGGATCGCACCACTTCACCAGGGTGGGCTGGATCATACCACTTCCCCAGGGTTGGCTAGATCACACTACTTTCCCAGGGTGGGCTGGATCATATCCCTTCCCCTTCCCCAGGGTGGACTGGATCACACTACTTCCCCAGGGTGGGCTGGTTCATACCACTTCCCCTTCCCCATGGTGGGCTGGATCACAATTCTTCCCCAGGGTGGGCTGGATTGCACTACTTCCTCAGGGTGGGCTGGATCACACCACTTCCCCAGGGTGGGCTGGATCACACTACTTCCCCAGAGTGGGCTGGATCACACTACTTCCCCAGGTTGGGCTGGATCGCACCACTTCCCCAGGGTGGGCTGGATCACACCACTTCCCCAGGGTGGGCTGGATCACACTACTTCCCCAGGGTGGGCTGGATCACACTACTTCCCCAGGGTGGGCTGGATCACACTACTTCCCCAGGGTGAACTGCATCAAACCACTTACCCTTCCCCAGAGTGGGCTGGATCATACTACTTCCCCAGGGTGGGCTGTATCACACTACTTCCCCAGGGTGGGCTGGATCACACTACTTCCCCAGGTTGGGCTGGATCGCACCACTTCCCCTGGGTGGGCTGGATCACACTACTTCCCCGGGGTGGGCTGGATCACACTACTTCCCCAGGGTGGGCTGGATCACACAACTTCCCCATAGTGGGCTGGATCCTTCCACTTCCCCAGGGTGGGCTGGATCGCAACACTTCCCCAGGGTGTGCTGGATCACAATACTTCCCCAGGGTGGGCTGGTTCAAACCACTTCCCCTTCCCCAGGGTGGGCTGGATCACAATACTTCCCCAGGGTGGGCTGGATCGCACTACTTCCCCAGGGTGGGCTGGATCACACTACTTCCCCAGGGTGGGCTGGTTCAAACCACTTCCCCTTCCCCAGGGTGGGCTGGATCACAATACTTCCCCAGGGTGGGCTGGATCGCACTACTTCCCCAGGGTGGGCTGGATCACACTACTTCCCCAGGGTGGGCTGGATCATACTACTTCCCCAGGGTGGGCTGGATCGCACTACTTCCCCAGGGTGGGCTGGATCGCACCACTTCCCCAGGGTGGGCTGGATCGCACCACTTCCCCAGGGTGGGCTAGATCACACTACTTCCCCAGGGTGGGCTGGATCATATCCCTTCCCCTTCCCCAGGGTGGGCTGGATCACACTACTTCCCCAGGGTGGGCTGGATCATATCACTTCCCCTTCCCCAGGTTGGGCTGAATCACAATACTTCCCCAGGGTGGGTTGGATCACACTACTTCCCCAGGGTGGGCTGGATCATACCACTTCCCCTTCCCCAGGGTGGGCTGGATCACAATACTTCCCCAGGGTGGGCTGGATCACACTACTTCCCCAGGGTGGGCTGGATCACACTACCTCCCCAGGGTTGGCTGGATAGCACCACTTCCCCAGGGTGGGCTGGATCGCACCACTTCACCAGGGTGGGCTGGATCATACCACTTCCCCAGGGTTGGCTAGATCACACTACTTTCCCAGGGTGGGCTGGATCATATCCCTTCCCCTTCCCCAGGGTGGACTGGATCACACTACTTCCCCAGGGTGGGCTGGTTCATACCACTTCCCCTTCCCCATGGTGGGCTGGATCACAATTCTTCCCCAGGGTGGGCTGGATTGCACTACTTCCTCAGGGTGGGCTGGATCACACCACTTCCCCAGGGTGGGCTGGATCACACTACTTCCCCAGAGTGGGCTGGATCACACTACTTTCCCAGGGTGGGCTGGATCGCACCACTTCCCCAGGGTGGGCTGGATCACACCACTTCCCCAGGGTAGGCTGGATCACACTACTTCCCCAGGGTGGGCTGGATCACACTACTTCCCCAGGGTGGGCTGGATCGCACCACTTCCCCAGGGTGGGCTGGATCGCACCACTTCACCAGGGTGGGCTGGATCGCACCACTTCACCAGGGTGGGCTGGATCGCACCACTTCCCCAGGGTGGGCTAGATCACACTACTTCCCCAGGGTGGGCTGGATCATATCCCTTCCCCTTCCCCATGGTGGGCTGGATCACAATTCTTCCCCAGGGTGGGCTGGATTGCACTACTTCCTCAGGGTGGGCTGGATCACACCACTTCCCCAGGGTGGGCTGGATCACACTACTTCCCCAGAGTGGGCTGGATCACACTACTTCCCCAGGTTGGGCTGGATCGCACCACTTCCCCAGGGTGGGCTGGATCACACCACTTCCCCAGGGTGGGCTGGATCACACTACTTCCCCAGGGTGGGCTGGATCACACTACTTCCCCAGGGTGGGCTGGATCACACTACTTCCCCAGGGTGAACTGCATCAAACCACTTACCCTTCCCCAGAGTGGGCTGGATCATACTACTTCCCCAGGGTGGGCTGTATCACACTACTTCCCCAGGGTGGGCTGGATCACACTACTTCCCCAGGTTGGGCTGGATCGCACCACTTCCCCTGGGTGGGCTGGATCACACTACTTCCCCGGGGTGGGCTGGATCACACTACTTCCCCAGGGTGGGCTGGATCACACAACTTCCCCATAGTGGGCTGGATCCTTCCACTTCCCCAGGGTGGGCTGGATCGCAACACTTCCCCAGGGTGTGCTGGATCACAATACTTCCCCAGGGTGGGCTGGTTCAAACCACTTCCCCTTCCCCAGGGTGGGCTGGATCACAATACTTCCCCAGGGTGGGCTGGATCGCACTACTTCCCCAGGGTGGGCTGGATCACACTACTTCCCCAGGGTGGGCTGGTTCAAACCACTTCCCCTTCCCCAGGGTGGGCTGGATCACAATACTTCCCCAGGGTGGGCTGGATCGCACTACTTCCCCAGGGTGGGCTGGATCACACTACTTCCCCAGGGTGGGCTGGATCATACTACTTCCCCAGGGTGGGCTGGATCGCACTACTTCCCCAGGGTGGGCTGGATCGCACCACTTCCCCAGGGTGGGCTGGATCGCACCACTTCCCCAGGGTGGGCTAGATCACACTACTTCCCCAGGGTGGGCTGGATCATATCCCTTCCCCTTCCCCAGGGTGGGCTGGATCACACTACTTCCCCAGGGTGGGCTGGATCATATCACTTCCCCTTCCCCAGGTTGGGCTGAATCACAATACTTCCCCAGGGTGGGTTGGATCACACTACTTCCCCAGGGTGGGCTGGATCATACCACTTCCCCTTCCCCAGGGTGGGCTGGATCACAATACTTCCCCAGGGTGGGCTGGATCACACTACTTCCCCAGGGTGGGCTGGATCACACTACCTCCCCAGGGTTGGCTGGATAGCACCACTTCCCCAGGGTGGGCTGGATCGCACCACTTCACCAGGGTGGGCTGGATCATACCACTTCCCCAGGGTTGGCTAGATCACACTACTTTCCCAGGGTGGGCTGGATCATATCCCTTCCCCTTCCCCAGGGTGGACTGGATCACACTACTTCCCCAGGGTGGGCTGGTTCATACCACTTCCCCTTCCCCATGGTGGGCTGGATCACAATTCTTCCCCAGGGTGGGCTGGATTGCACTACTTCCTCAGGGTGGGCTGGATCACACCACTTCCCCAGGGTGGGCTGGATCACACTACTTCCCCAGAGTGGGCTGGATCACACTACTTTCCCAGGGTGGGCTGGATCGCACCACTTCCCCAGGGTGGGCTGGATCACACCACTTCCCCAGGGTAGGCTGGATCACACTACTTCCCCAGGGTGGGCTGGATCACACTACTTCCCCAGGGTGGGCTGGATCGCACCACTTCCCCAGGGTGGGCTGGATCGCACCACTTCACCAGGGTGGGCTGGATCGCACCACTTCACCAGGGTGGGCTGGATCGCACCACTTCCCCAGGGTGGGCTAGATCACACTACTTCCCCAGGGTGGGCTGGATCATATCCCTTCCCCTTCCCCAGGGTGGGCTGGATCACACTACTTCCACAGGGTGGGCTGGATCACACTCCTTCCCCAGGGTGGGCTGGATCACACTACCTCCCCAGGGTTGGCTGGATAGCACCACTTCCCCAGGGTGGGCTGGATCGCACCACTTCACCAGGGTGGGCTGGATCATACCACTTCCCCAGGGTTGGCTAGATCACACTACTTTCCCAGGGTGGGCTGGATCATATCCCTTCCCCTTCCCCAGGGTGGACTGGATCACACTACTTCCCCAGGGTGGGCTGGTTCATACCACTTCCCCTTCCCCATGGTGGGCTGGATCACAATTCTTCCCCAGGGTGGGCTGGATCACACTACTTCCCCAGAGTGGGCTGGATCACACTACTTTCCCAGGGTGGGCTGGATCGCACCACTTCCCCAGGGTGGGCTGGATCACACCACTTCCCCAGGGTGGGCTGGATCACACTACTTCCCCAGGGTGGGCTGGTTCAAACCACTTCCCCTTCCCCAGGGTGGGCTGGATCACAATACTTCCCCAGGGTGGGCTGGATCGCATTACTTCCCCAGGGTGGGCTGGATCACACTACTTCCCCAGGGTGGGCTGGTTCAAACCACTTCCCCTTCCCCAGGGTGGGCTGGATCACAATACTTCCCCAGGGTGGGCTGGATCGCACTACTTCCCCAGGGTGGGCTGGATCACACTACTTCCCCAGGGTGGGCTGGATCATACTACTTCCCCAGGGTGGGCTGGATCGCACTACTTCCCCAGGGTGGGCTGGATCGCACCACTTCCCCAGGGTGGGCTGGATCGCACCACTTCCCCAGGGTGGGCTAGATCACACTACTTCCCCAGGGTGGGCTGGATCATATCCCTTCCCCTTCCCCAGGGTGGGCTGGATCACACTACTTCCCCAGGGTGGGCTGGATCATACCACTTCCCCTTCCCCAGGTTGGGCTGAATCACAATACTTCCCCAGGGTGGGCTGGATCACACTACTTCCCCAGGGTGGGCTGGATCATACCACTTCCCCTTCCCCAGGGTGGGCTGGATCACAATACTTCCCCAGGGTGGGCTGGATCACACTACTTCCCCAGGGTGGGCTGGATCACACTACCTCCCCAGGGTTGGCTGGATAGCACCACTTCCCCAGGGTGGGCTGGATCGCACCACTTCACCAGGGTGGGCTGGATCATACCACTTCCCCAGGGTTGGCTAGATCACACTACTTTCCCAGGGTGGGCTGGATCATATCCCTTCCCCTTCCCCAGGGTGGACTGGATCACACTACTTCCCCAGGGTGGGCTGGTTCATACCACTTCCCCTTCCCCATGGTGGGCTGGATCACAATTCTTCCCCAGGGTGGGCTGGATTGCACTACTTCCTCAGGGTGGGCTGGATCACACCACTTCCCCAGGGTGGGCTGGATCACACTACTTCCCCAGAGTGGGCTGGATCACACTACTTCCCCAGGTTGGGCTGGATCGCACCACTTCCCCAGGGTGGGCTGGATCACACCACTTCCCCAGGGTGGGCTGGATCACACTACTTCCCCAGGGTGGGCTGGATCACACTACTTCCCCAGGGTGGGCTGGATCACACTACTTCCCCAGGGTGAACTGCATCAAACCACTTACCCTTCCCCAGAGTGGGCTGGATCATACTACTTCCCCAGGGTGGGCTGTATCACACTACTTCCCCAGGGTGGGCTGGATCACACTACTTCCCCAGGTTGGGCTGGATCGCATCACTTCCCCTGGGTGGGCTGGATCACACTACTTCCCCGGGGTGGGCTGGATCACACTACTTCCCCAGGGTGGGCTGGATCACACAACTTCCCCATAGTGGGCTGGATCCTTCCACTTCCCCAGGGTGGGCTGGATCGCAACACTTCCCCAGGGTGTGCTGGATCACAATACTTCCCCAGGGTGGGCTGGTTCAAACCACTTCCCCTTCCCCAGGGTGGGCTGGATCACAATACTTCCCCAGGGTGGGCTGGATCGCACTACTTCCCCAGGGTGGGCTGGATCACACTACTTCCCCAGGGTGGGCTGGTTCAAACCACTTCCCCTTCCCCAGGGTGGGCTGGATCACAATACTTCCCCAGGGTGGGCTGGATCGCACTACTTCCCCAGGGTGGGCTGGATCACACTACTTCCCCAGGGTGGGCTGGATCATACTACTTCCCCAGGGTGGGCTGGATCGCACTACTTCCCCAGGGTGGGCTGGATCGCACCACTTCCCCAGGGTGGGCTGGATCGCACCACTTCCCCAGGGTGGGCTAGATCACACTACTTCCCCAGGGTGGGCTGGATCATATCCCTTCCCCTTCCCCAGGGTGGGCTGGATCACACTACTTCCCCAGGGTGGGCTGGATCATATCACTTCCCCTTCCCCAGGTTGGGCTGAATCACAATACTTCCCCAGGGTGGGTTGGATCACACTACTTCCCCAGGGTGGGCTGGATCATACCACTTCCCCTTCCCCAGGGTGGGCTGGATCACAATACTTCCCCAGGGTGGGCTGGATCACACTACTTCCCCAGGGTGGGCTGGATCACACTACCTCCCCAGGGTTGGCTGGATAGCACCACTTCCCCAGGGTGGGCTGGATCGCACCACTTCACCAGGGTGGGCTGGATCATACCACTTCCCCAGGGTTGGCTAGATCACACTACTTTCCCAGGGTGGGCTGGATCATATCCCTTCCCCTTCCCCAGGGTGGACTGGATCACACTACTTCCCCAGGGTGGGCTGGTTCATACCACTTCCCCTTCCCCATGGTGGGCTGGATCACAATTCTTCCCCAGGGTGGGCTGGATTGCACTACTTCCTCAGGGTGGGCTGGATCACACCACTTCCCCAGGGTGGGCTGGATCACACTACTTCCCCAGAGTGGGCTGGATCACACTACTTTCCCAGGGTGGGCTGGATCGCACCACTTCCCCAGGGTGGGCTGGATCACACCACTTCCCCAGGGTAGGCTGGATCACACTACTTCCCCAGGGTGGGCTGGATCACACTACTTCCCCAGGGTGGGCTGGATCGCACCACTTCCCCAGGGTGGGCTGGATCGCACCACTTCACCAGGGTGGGCTGGATCGCACCACTTCACCAGGGTGGGCTGGATCGCACCACTTCCCCAGGGTGGGCTAGATCACACTACTTCCCCAGGGTGGGCTGGATCATATCCCTTCCCCTTCCCCAGGGTGGGCTGGATCACACTACTTCCACAGGGTGGGCTGGATCACACTCCTTCCCCAGGGTGGGCTGGATCACACTACCTCCCCAGGGTTGGCTGGATAGCACCACTTCCCCAGGGTGGGCTGGATCGCACCACTTCACCAGGGTGGGCTGGATCATACCACTTCCCCAGGGTTGGCTAGATCACACTACTTTCCCAGGGTGGGCTGGATCATATCCCTTCCCCTTCCCCATTGTGGACTGGATCACACTACTTCCCCAGGGTGGGCTGGTTCATACCACTTCCCCTTCCCCATGGTGGGCTGGATCACAATTCTTCCCCAGGGGGGGCTGGATCACACTACTTCCCCAGAGTGGGCTGGATCACACTACTTTCCCATGGTGGGCTGGATCGCACCACTTCCCCAGGGTGGGCTGGATCACACCACTTCCCCAGGGTGGGCTGGATCACACTACTTCCCCAGGGTGGGCTGGATCACACTACTTCCCCAGGGTGGGCTGGATCGCACCACTTCCCCAGGGTGGGCTGGATCGCACCACTTCACCAGGGTGGGCTGGATCGCACCACTTCACCAGGGTGGGCTGGATCGCACCACTTCCCCAGGGTGGGCTAGATCACACTACTTCCCCAGGGTGGGCTGGATCATATCCCTTCCCCTTCCCCAGGGTGGGCTGGATCACAATACTTCCCCAGGGTGGGCTGGATCACACTCCTTCCCCAGGTTGGGCTGGATCACACTACTTCCCCAGGGTGGGCTGGATCACACTCCTTCCCCAGGGTGGGCTGGATCACACTACTTCCCCAGGGTGGGCTGGATCACACTACTTCCCCAGGGTGGGCTGCATCAAACCACTTCCCCTTCCCCAGAGTGGGCTGGATCATACTACTTCCCCAGGGTGGGCTGGATCACACTCCTTCCCCAGGTTGGGCTGGATCACACTACTTCCCCAGGGTGGGCTGGATCACACTCCTTCCCCAGGGTGGGCTGTATCACACTACTTCCCCAGGGTGGGCTGGATCACACTACTTCCCCAGGTTGGGCTGGATCGCACCACTTCCCCAGGGTGGGCTGGATCACACTACTTCCCCAGGGTGGGCTGCATCGCACCACTTCCCCAGGGTGCGCTGGATCACACTACTTCCCCAGGGTGGACTGGATCGCACCACTTCCCCAGGGTGGGCTGGATCACACTACTTCCCCAGGGTGGGCTGGATCGCACTACTTTCCCAGGGTGGGCTGGATCGCACCACTTCCCCAGGGTGGGCTGGATCGCACCACTTCCCCAGGGTGGGCTGGATCACACTACTTCCCCAGGGTGGGCTGGATCACACTACTTCCCCAGGGCGGGCTGGATCGCACCACTTCCCCAGGGTGGGCTGGATCACACAACTTCCCCATAGTGGGCTGGATCCTACCACTTCCCCAGGGTATGCTGGATCGCACCACTTCCCCAGGGTGGGCTGGATCACACTCCTTCCCAAGGGTGGGCTGGATCACACTACTTCCCCAGGGTGGGCTGGATCACACTACTTACCCAGGGTGGGCTGGATCACACTACTTACCCAGGGTGGGCTGGATCACACTACTTCCCCAGGGTGGGCTGGATCGCACCACTTCCCCAGGGTGGGCTGGATTGCACCACTTCCCCAGGGTGGGCTGGATCACACTACTTCCCCAGGGTGGGCTGGATCGCACTACTTCCCCAGGGTGGGCTGGATCGCACCACTTCCCCAGGGTGGGCTGGATCGCACCACTTCACCAGGGTGGGCTGGATCGCACCACTTCCCCAGGGTGGGCTAGATCACACTACTTCCCCAGGGTGGGCTGGTTCATACCACTTCCCCTTCCCCATGGTGGGCTGGATCACAATTCTTCCCCAGGGTGGGCTGGATTGCACTACTTCCTCAGGGTGGGCTGGATCACACCACTTCCCCAGGGTGGGCTGGATCACACTACTTCCCCAGAGTGGGCTGGATCACACTACTTTCCCAGGGTGGGCTGGATCGCACCACTTCCCCAGGGTGGGCTGGATCACACCACTTCCCCAGGGTGGGCTGGATCACACTACTTCCCCAGGGTGGGCTGGATCACACTACTTCCCCAGGGTGGGCTGGATCGCACCACTTCCCCAGGGTGGGCTGGATCGCACCACTTCACCAGGGTGGGCTGGATCGCACCACTTCACCAGGGTGGGCTGGATCGCACCACTTCCCCAGGGTGGGCTAGATCACACTACTTCCCCAGGGTGGGCTGGATCATATCCCTTCCCCTTCCCCAGGGTGGGCTGGATCACAATACTTCCCCAGGGTGGGCTGGATCACACTCCTTCCCCAGGTTGGGCTGGATCACACTACTTCCCCAGGGTGGGCTGGATCACACTCCTTCCCCAGGGTGGGCTGGATCACACTACTTCCCCAGGGTGGGCTGGATCACACTACTTCCCCAGGGTTGGCTGCATCAAACCACTTCCCCTTCCCCAGAGTGGGCTGGATCATACTACTTCCCCAGGGTGGGCTGGATCACACTCCTTCCCCAGGTTGGGCTGGATCACACTACTTCCCCAGGGTGGGCTGGATCACACTCCTTCCCCAGGGTGGGCTGTATCACACTACTTCCCCAGGGTGGGCTGGATCACACTACTTCCCCAGGTTGGGCTGGATCGCACCACTTCCCCAGGGTGGGCTGGATCACACTACTTCCCCACGGGTGGGCTGGATCACACTACTTCCCCAGGGTGGGCTGGATCACACAACTTCCCCATAGTGGGCTGGATCGCACCACTTCCCCAGGGTGGGCTGGATCGCACCACTTCGCCAGGGTGGGCTGGATCGCACCACTTCCCCAGGGTGCGCTGGATCACACTACTTCCCCAGGGTGGACTGGATCGCACCACTTCCCCAGGGTGGGCTGGATCACACTACTTCCCCAGGGTGGGCTGGATCGCACTACTTTCCCAGGGTGGGCTGGATCGCACCACTTCCCCAGGGTGGGCTGGATCGCACCACTTCCCCAGGGTGGGCTGGATCACACTACTTCCCCAGGGTGGGCTGGATCACACTACTTCCCCAGGGCGGGCTGGATCGCACCACTTCCCCAGGGTGGGCTGGATCACACAACTTCCCCATAGTGGGCTGGATCCTACCACTTCCCCAGGGTATGCTGGATCGCACCACTTCCCCAGGGTGGGCTGGATCACACTCCTTCCCAAGGGTGGGCTGGATCACACTACTTCCCCAGGGTGGGCTGGATCACACTACTTACCCAGGGTGGGCTGGATCACACTACTTACCCAGGGTGGGCTGGATCACACTACTTCCCCAGGGTGGGCTGGATCGCACCACTTCCCCAGGGTGGGCTGGATCGCACCACTTCCCCAGGGTGGGCTGGATCACACTACTTCCCCAGGGTGGGCTGGATCGCACTACTTCCCCAGGGTGGGCTGGATCGCACCACTTCCCCAGGGTGGGCTGGATCGCACCACTTCCCCAGGGTGGGCTGGATCACACTACTTCCCCAGGGTGGGCTGGATCACACTACTTACCCAGGGTGGGCTGGATCACACTACTTACCCAGGGTGGGCTGGATCACACTACTTCCCCAGGGTGGGCTGGATCGCACCACTTCCCCAGGGTGGGCTGGATCGCACCACTTCCCCAGGGTGGGCTGGATCACACTACTTCCCCAGGGTGGGCTGGATCGCACTACTTCCCCAGGGTGGACTGGATCGCACCACTTCCCCAGGGTGGGCTGGATCACACTACTTCCCCAGGGTGGGCTGGATCGCACTACTTTCCCAGGGTGGGCTGGATCGCACCACTTCCCCAGGGTGGGCTGGATCGCACCACTTCCCCAGGGTGGGCTGGATCACACTACTTCCCCAGGGTGGGCTGGATCACACTACTTCCCCAGGGCGGGCTGGATCGCACCACTTCCCCAGGGTGGGCTGGATCACACAACTTCCCCATAGTGGGCTGGATCCTACCACTTCCCCAGGGTATGCTGGATCGCACCACTTCCCCAGGGTGGGCTGGATCACACTCCTTCCCAAGGGTGGGCTGGATCACACTACTTCCCCAGGGTGGGCTGGATCACACTACTTACCCAGGGTGGGCTGGATCACACTACTTACCCAGGGTGGGCTGGATCACACTACTTCCCCAGGGTGGGCTGGATCGCACCACTTCCCCAGGGTGGGCTGGATCGCACCACTTCCCCAGGGTGGGCTGGATCACACTACTTCCCCAGGGTGGGCTGGATCGCACTACTTCCCCAGGGTGGGCTGGATCGCACCACTTCCCCAGGGTGGGCTGGATCACACTACTTCCCCAGGGTGGGCTGGATCACACTACTTACCCAGGGTGGGCTGGATCACACTACTTACCCAGGGTGGGCTGGATCACACTACTTCCCCAGGGTGGGCTGGATCGCACCACTTCCCCAGGGTGGGCTGGATCGCACCACTTCCCCAGGGTGGGCTGGATCACACTACTTCCCCAGGGTGGGCTGGATCGCACTACTTCCCCAGGGTGGGCTGGATCGCACCACTTCCCCAGGGTGGGCTGGATCGCACCACTTCACCAGGGTGGGCTGGATCGCACCACTTCCCCAGGGTGGGCTAGATCACACTACTTCCCCAGGGTGGGCTGGATCATATCCCTTCCCCTTCCCCAGGGTGGGCTGGATCACACTACTTCCCCAGGGTGGGCTGGATCATATCCCTTCCCCTTCCCCAGGGTGGGCTGGATCACACTACTTCCCCAGGGTGGACTGGATCGCACCACTTCCCCAGGGTGGGCTAGATCACATTACTTCCCCAGGGTGGGCTGGATCACACTCCTTCCCCAGGGTGGGCTGGATCACACTACTTCCCCAGGGTGGGCCGGATCGCACCACTTCTCCAGGGTGGGCTGGATCACACTACTTCCCCAGGGTGGGCTGGATCACACCACTTCCCCAGGGTGGGCTGGATCACACTACTTCCCCAGAGTGGGCTGGATCACACTACTTTCCCAGGGTGGGCTGGATCGCACCACTTCCCCAGGGTGGGCTGGATCACACCACTTCCCCAGGGTGGGCTGGATCACACTACTGCCCCAGGGTGGGCTGGATCACACTACTTCCCCAGGGTGGGCTGGATCGCACCACTACCCCTGGGTGGGCTGGATCGCACCACTTCCCCAGGGTGGGCTGGATCGCACCACTTCAACAGGGTGGGCTGGATCGCACCACTTCCCCAGGGTGGGCTAGATCACACTACTTCCCCAGGGTGGGCTGGATCATATCCCTTCCCCTTCCCCAGGGTGGGCTGGATCACACTACTTCCCCAGGGTGGGCTGGATCACACTCCTTCCCCAGGGTGGGCTGGATCACACTACTTCCCCAGGGTGGGCTGGATCGCATCACTTCCCCAGGGTGGGCTGGATCGCACCACTTCCCCAGGGTGGGCTGGATCCCACTACTTCCCCAGGGTGGGCTGGATCACATTACCTCCCCAGGGTGGGCTGGATCGCACCACTTCCCCAGGGTGGGCTGGATCGCACTACTTCCCCAGGGTGGGCTGGATCGCACCACTTCCCCAGGGTGGGCTGGATCACACTCCTTCCCCAGGGTGGGCTGGATCACACTCCTTCCCCAGGGTGGGCTGTATCACACTACTTCCCCAGGGTGGGCTGGATCACACTACTTCCCCAGGTTGGGCTGGATCGCACCACTTCCCCAGGGTGGGCTGGATCACACTACTTCCCCACGGGTGGGCTGGATCACACTACTTCCCCAGGGTGGGCTGGATCACACAACTTCCCCATAGTGGGCTGGATCGCACCACTTCCCCAGGGTGGGCTGGATCGCACCACTTCGCCAGGGTGGGCTGGATCGCACCACTTCCCCAGGGTGCGCTGGATCACACTACTTCCCCAGGGTGGACTGGATCGCACCACTTCCCCAGGGTGGGCTGGATCACACTACTTCCCCAGGGTGGGCTGGATCGCACTACTTTCCCAGGGTGGGCTGGATCGCACCACTTCCCCAGGGTGGGCTGGATCGCACCACTTCCCCAGGGTGGGCTGGATCACACTACTTCCCCAGGGTGGGCTGGATCACACTACTTCCCCAGGGCGGGCTGGATCGCACCACTTCCCCAGGGTGGGCTGGATCACACAACTTCCCCATAGTGGGCTGGATCCTACCACTTCCCCAGGGTATGCTGGATCGCACCAATTCCCCAGGGTGGGCTGGATCACACTCCTTCCCAAGGGTGGGCTGGATCACACTACTTCCCCAGGGTGGGCTGGATCACACTACTTACCCAGGGTGGGCTGGATCACACTACTTACCCAGGGTGGGCTGGATCACACTACTTCCCCAGGGTGGGCTGGATCGCACCACTTCCCCAGGGTGGGCTGGATCGCACCACTTCCCCAGGGTGGGCTGGATCACACTACTTCCCCAGGGTGGGCTGGATCGCACTACTTCCCCAGGGTGGGCTGGATCGCACCACTTCCCCAGGGTGGGCTGGATCGCACCACTTCCCCAGGGTGGGCTGGATCACACTACTTCCCCAGGGTGGGCTGGATCACACTACTTACCCAGGGTGGGCTGGATCACACTACTTACCCAGGGTGGGCTGGATCACACTACTTCCCCAGGGTGGGCTGGATCGCACCACTTCCCCAGGGTGGGCTGGATCGCACCACTTCCCCAGGGTGGGCTGGATCACACTACTTCCCCAGGGTGGGCTGGATCGCACTACTTCCCCAGGGTGGACTGGATCGCACCACTTCCCCAGGGTGGGCTGGATCACACTACTTCCCCAGGGTGGGCTGGATCGCACTACTTTCCCAGGGTGGGCTGGATCGCACCACTTCCCCAGGGTGGGCTGGATCGCACCACTTCCCCAGGGTGGGCTGGATCACACTACTTCCCCAGGGTGGGCTGGATCACACTACTTCCCCAGGGCGGGCTGGATCGCACCACTTCCCCAGGGTGGGCTGGATCACACAACTTCCCCATAGTGGGCTGGATCCTACCACTTCCCCAGGGTATGCTGGATCGCACCACTTCCCCAGGGTGGGCTGGATCACACTCCTTCCCAAGGGTGGGCTGGATCACACTACTTCCCCAGGGTGGGCTGGATCACACTACTTACCCAGGGTGGGCTGGATCACACTACTTACCCAGGGTGGGCTGGATCACACTACTTCCCCAGGGTGGGCTGGATCGCACCACTTCCCCAGGGTGGGCTGGATCGCACCACTTCCCCAGGGTGGGCTGGATCACACTACTTCCCCAGGGTGGGCTGGATCGCACTACTTCCCCAGGGTGGGCTGGATCGCACCACTTCCCCAGGGTGGGCTGGATCGCACCACTTCCCCAGGGTGGGCTGGATCACACTACTTCCCCAGGGTGGGCTGGATCACACTACTTACCCAGGGTGGGCTGGATCACACTACTTACCCAGGGTGGGCTGGATCACACTACTTCCCCAGGGTGGGCTGGATCGCACCACTTCCCCAGGGTGGGCTGGATCGCACCACTTCCCCAGGGTGGGCTGGATCACACTACTTCCCCAGGGTGGGCTGGATCGCACTACTCCCCCAGGGTGGGCTGGATCGCACCACTTCCCCAGGGTGGGCTGGATCGCACCACTTCACCAGGGTGGGCTGGATCGCACCACTTCCCCAGGGTGGGCTAGATCACACTACTTCCCCAGGGTGGGCTGGATCATATCCCTTCCCCTTCCCCAGGGTGGGCTGGATCACACTACTTCCCCAGGGTGGGCTGGATCATATCCCTTCCCCTTCCCCAGGGTGGGCTGGATCACACTACTTCCCCAGGGTGGACTGGATCGCACCACTTCCCCAGGGTGGGCTAGATCACATTACTTCCCCAGGGTGGGCTGGATCACACTCCTTCCCCAGGGTGGGCTGGATCACACTACTTCCCCAGGGTGGGCCGGATCGCACCACTTCTCCAGGGTGGGCTGGATCACACTACTTCCCCAGGGTGGGCTGGATCACACCACTTCCCCAGGGTGGGCTGGATCACACTACTTCCCCAGAGTGGGCTGGATCACACTACTTTCCCAGGGTGGGCTGGATCGCACCACTTCCCCAGGGTGGGCTGGATCACACCACTTCCCCAGGGTGGGCTGGATCACACTACTGCCCCAGGGTGGGCTGGATCACACTACTTCCCCAGGGTGGGCTGGATCGCACCACTACCCCTGGGTGGGCTGGATCGCACCACTTCCCCAGGGTGGGCTGGATCGCACCACTTCAACAGGGTGGGCTGGATCGCACCACTTCCCCAGGGTGGGCTAGATCACACTACTTCCCCAGGGTGGGCTGGATCATATCCCTTCCCCTTCCCCAGGGTGGGCTGGATCACACTACTTCCCCAGGGTGGGCTGGATCACACTCCTTCCCCAGGGTGGGCTGGATCACACTACTTCCCCAGGGTGGGCTGGATCGCATCACTTCCCCAGGGTGGGCTGGATCGCACCACTTCCCCAGGGTGGGCTGGATCCCACTACTTCCCCAGGGTGGGCTGGATCACATTACCTCCCCAGGGTGGGCTGGATCGCACCACTTCCCCAGGGTGGGCTGGATCGCACTACTTCCCCAGGGTGGGCTGGATCGCACCACTTCCCCAGGGTGGGCTGGATCACACTCCTTCCCCAGGGTGGGCTGGATCACACTCCTTCCCCAGGGTGGGCTGGATCACACTACTTCCCCAGGGTGGGCTGCATCAAACCACTTCCCCTTCCCCAGAGTGGGCTGGATCATACTACTTCCCCAGGGTGGGCTGGATCACACTCCTTCCCCAGGTTGGGCTGGATCACACTACTTCCCCAGGGTGGGCTGGATCACACTCCTTCCCCAGGGTGGGCTGGATCACACTCCTTCCCCAGGGTGGGCTGGATCACACTACTTCCCCAGGGTGGGCTGCATCAAACCACTTCCCCTTCCCCAGAGTGGGCTGGATCATACTACTTCCCCAGGGTGGGCTGGATCACACTACTTCCCCAGGGTGGGCTGGATCATATCCCTTCCCCTTCCCCAGGGTGGGCTGGATCACAATACTTCCCCAGGGTGGGCTGGATCACACTCCTTCCCCAGGTTGGGCTGGATCACACTCCTTCCCCAGGGTGGGCTGGATCACACTACTTCCCCAGGGTGGGCTGCATCAAACCACTTCCCCTTCCCCAGAGTGGGCTGGATCATACTACTTCCCCAGGGTGGGCTGGATCACACTACTTCCCCAGGGTGGGCTGGATCATATCCCTTCCCCTTCCCCAGGGTGGGCTGGATCACAATACTTCCCCAGGGTGGGCTGGATCACACTCCTTCCCCAGGTTGGGCTGGATCACACTACTTCCCCAGGGTGGGCTGGATCACACTACTTCCCCAGGGTGGGCTGGATCACACTACTTCCCCAGGGTGGGCTGCATCAAACCACTTCCCCTTCCCCAGAGTGGGCTGGATCATACTACTTCCCCAGGGTGGGCTGGATCACACTCCTTCCCCAGGTTGGGCTGGATCACATTACTTCCCCAGGGTGGGCTGGATCACACTCCTTCCCCAGGGTGGGCTGTATCACACTCCTTCCCCAGGGTGGGCTGGATCACACTACTTCCCCAGGTTGGGCTGGATCGCACCACTTCCCCAGGGTGGGCTGGATCACACTACTTCCCCAGGGTGGGCTGGATCACACAACTTCCCCATAGTGGGCTGGATCGCACCACTTCCCCAGGGTGGGCTGGATCGCACCACTTCGCCAGGGTGGGCTGGATCGCACCACTTCCCCAGGGTGCGCTGGATCACACTACTTCCCCAGGGTGGACTGGATCGCACCACTTCCCCAGGGTGGGCTGGATCACACTACTTCCCCAGGGTGGGCTGGATCGCACTACTTTCCCAGGGTGGGCTGGATCGCACCACTTCCCCAGGGTGGGCTGGATTTCACCACTTCCCCAGGGTGGGCTGGATCACACTACTTCCCCAGGGTGGGCTGGATCACACTACTTCCCCAGGGTGGGCTGGATCGCACCACTTCCCCAGGGTGGGCTAGATCACACTACTTCCCCAGGGTGGGCTGGATCATATCCCTTCCCCTTCCCCAGGGTGGGCTGGATCACACTACTTCCCCAGGGTGGGCTGGATCACACTCCTTCCCCAGGGTGGGCTGGATCACACTACTTCCCCAGGGTGGGCTGGATCGCATCACTTCCCCAGGGTGGGCTGGATCGCACCACTTCCCCAGGGTGGGCTGGATCCCACTACTTCCCCAGGGTGGGCTGGATCACATTACTTCCCCAGGGTGGGCTGGATCGCACCACTTCCCCAGGGCGGGCTGGATCGCACCACTTCACCAGGGTGGGCTGGATCGCACCACTTCCCCAGGGTGGGATAGATCAAACCACTTCCCCTTCCCCAGAGTGGGCTGGATCATACTACTTCCCCAGGGTGGGCTGGATCACACTCCTTCCCCAGGTTGGGCTGGATCACACCACTTCCCCAGGGTGGGCTGGATCACACTACTTCCCCAGGGTGGGCTGGATCGCACTACTTTCCCAGGGTGGGCTGGATCGCACCACTTCCCCAGGGTGGGCTGGATTTCACCACTTCCCTAGGGTGGGCTGGATCACACTACTTCCCCAGGGTGGGCTGGATCACACTACTTCCCCAGGGCGGGCTGGATCGCACCACTTCCCCAGGGTGGGCTGGATCACACAACTTCCCCATAGTGGGCTGGATCCTACCACTTCCCAAGGGTATGCTGGATCGCACCACTTCCCCAGGGTGGGCTGGATCACACTCCTTCCCAAGGGTGGGCTGGATCACACTACTTCACCAGGGTGGGCTGGATCACACTACTTCCCCAGGGTGGGCTGGATTACACTACTTACCCAGGGTGGGCTGGATCACACTACTTCCCCAGGGTGGGCTGGATCGCACCACTTCCCCAGGGTGGGCTGGATCGCACCACTTCCCCAGGGTGGGCTGGATCACACTACTTCCCCAGGGTGGGCTGGATCGCACTACTTCCCCAGGGTGGGCTGGATCGCACCACTTCCCCAGGGTGGGCTGGATCGCACCACTTCACCAGGGTGGGCTGGATCGCACCACTTCCCCAGGGTGGGCTAGATCACACTACTTCCCCAGGGTGGGCTGGATCATATCCCTTCCCCTTCCCCAGGGTGGGCTGGATCACACTACTTCCCCAGGGTGGGCTGGATCATATCCCTTCCCCTTCCCCAGGGTGGGCTGGATCACACTACTTCCCCAGGGTGGGCCGGATCGCACCACTTCTCCAGGGTGGGCTAGATCACACTACTTCCCCAGGGTGGGCTGGATCACACCACTTCCCCAGGGTGGGCTGGATCACACTACTTCCCCAGAGTGGGCTGGATCACACTACTTTCCCAGGGTGGGCTGGATCGCACCACTTCCCCAGGGTGGGCTGGATCACACCACTTCCCCAGGGTGGGCTGGATCACACTACTTCCCCAGGGTGGGCTGGATCACACTACTTCCCCAGGGTGGGCTGGATCGCACCACTACCCCTGGGTGGGCTGGATCGCACCACTTCCCCAGGGTGGGCTGGATCGCACCACTTCAACAGGGTGGGCTGGATCGCACCACTTCCCCAGGGTGGGCTAGATCACACTACTTCCCCAGGGTGGGCTGGATCATATCCCTTCCCCTTCCCCAGGGTGGGCTGGATCACACTACTTCCCCAGGGTGGGCTGGATCACACTCCTTCCCCAGGGTGGGCTGGATCACACTACTTCCCCAGGGTGGGCTGGATCGCATCACTTCCCCAGGGTGGGCTGGATCGCACCACTTCCCCAGGGTGGGCTGGATCCCACTACTTCCCCAGGGTGGGCTGGATCACATTACTTCCCCAGGGTGGGCTGGATCGCACCACTTCCCCAGGGTGGGCTGGATCGCACCACTTCACCAGGGTGGGCTGGATCGCACCACTTCCCCAGGGTGGGATAGATCAAACCACTTCCCCTTCCCCAGAGTGGGCTGGATCATACTACTTCCCCAGGGTGGGCTGGATCACACTCCTTCCCCAGGTTGGGCTGGATCACACTACTTCCCCAGGGTGGGCTGGATCACACTCCTTCCCCAGGGTGGGCTGTATCACACTCCTTCCCCAGGGTGGGCTGGATCACACTACTTCCCCAGGTTGGGCTGGATCGCACCACTTCCCCAGGGTGGGCTGGATCACACTACTTCCCCAGGGTGGGCTGGATCACACTACTTCCCCAGGGTGGGCTGGATCATATCCCTTCCCCTTCCCCAGGGTGGGCTGGATCACAATACTTCCCCAGGGTGGGCTGGATCACACTCCTTCCCCAGGTTGGGCTGGATCACACTACTTCCCCAGGGTGGGCTGGATCACACTCCTTCCCCAGGGTGGGCTGGATCACACTCCTTCCCCAGGGTGGGCTGGATCACACTACTTCCCCAGGGTGGGCTGCATCAAACCACTTCCCCTTCCCCAGAGTGGGCTGGATCATACTACTTCCCCAGGGTGGGCTGGATCACACTACTTCCCCAGGGTGGGCTGGATCATATCCCTTCCCCTTCCCCAGGGTGGGCTGGATCACAATACTTCCCCAGGGTGGGCTGGATCACACTCCTTCCCCAGGTTGGGCTGGATCACACTCCTTCCCCAGGGTGGGCTGGATCACACTACTTCCCCAGGGTGGGCTGCATCAAACCACTTCCCCTTCCCCAGAGTGGGCTGGATCATACTACTTCCCCAGGGTGGGCTGGATCACACTACTTCCCCAGGGTGGGCTGGATCATATCCCTTCCCCTTCCCCAGGGTGGGCTGGATCACAATACTTCCCCAGGGTGGGCTGGATCACACTCCTTCCCCAGGTTGGGCTGGATCACACTACTTCCCCAGGGTGGGCTGGATCACACTACTTCCCCAGGGTGGGCTGGATCACACTACTTCCCCAGGGTGGGCTGCATCAAACCACTTCCCCTTCCCCAGAGTGGGCTGGATCATACTACTTCCCCAGAGTGGGCTGGATCACACTCCTTCCCCAGGTTGGGCTGGATCACACTACTTCCCCAGGGTGGGCTGGATCACACTCCTTCCCCAGGGTGGGCTGTATCACACTCCTTCCCCAGGGTGGGCTGGATCACACTACTTCCCCAGGTTGGGCTGGATCGCACCACTTCCCCAGGGTGGGCTGGATCACACTACTTCCCCAGGGTGGGCTGGATCACACAACTTCCCCATAGTGGGCTGGATCGCACCACTTCCCCAGGGTGGGCTGGATCGCACCACTTCGCCAGGGTGGGCTGGATCGCACCACTTCCCCAGGGTGCGCTGGATCACACTACTTCCCCAGGGTGGACTGGATCGCACCACTTCCCCAGGGTGGGCTGGATCACACTACTTCCCCAGGGTGGGCTGGATCGCACTACTTTCCCAGGGTGGGCTGGATCGCACCACTTCCCCAGGGTGGGCTGGATTTCACCACTTCCCCAGGGTGGGCTGGATCACACTACTTCCCCAGGGTGGGCTGGATCACACTACTTCCCCAGGGTGGGCCGGATCGCACCACTTCTCCAGGGTGGGCTAGATCACACTACTTCCCCAGGGTGGGCTGGATCACACCACTTCCCCAGGGTGGGCTGGATCACACTACTTCCCCAGAGTGGGCTGGATCACACTACTTTCCCAGGGTGGGCTGGATCGCACCACTTCCCCAGGGTGGGCTGGATCACACCACTTCCCCAGGGTGGGCTGGATCACACTACTTCCCCAGGGTGGGCTGGATCACACTACTTCCCCAGGGTGGGCTGGATCGCACCACTACCCCTGGGTGGGCTGGATCGCACCACTTCCCCAGGGTGGGCTGGATCGCACCACTTCAACAGGGTGGGCTGGATCGCACCACTTCCCCAGGGCGGGCTGGATCGCACCACTTCCCCAGGGTGGGCTGGATCACACAACTTCCCCATAGTGGGCTGGATCCTACCACTTCCGCAGGGTATGCTGGATCGCACCACTTCCCCAGGGTGGGCTGGATCACACTCCTTCCCAAGGGTGGGCTGGATCACACTACTTCCCCAGGGTGGGCTGGATCACACTACTTACCCAGGGTGGGCTGGATCACACTACTTACCCAGGGTGGGCTGGATCACACCACTTCCCCAGGGTGGGCTGGATTGCACCACTTCCCCAGGGTGGGCTGGATCACACTACTTCCCCAGGGTGGGCTGGATCGCACTACTTCCCCAGGGTGGGCTGGATCGCACCACTTCCCCAGGGTGGGCTGGATCGCACCACTTCACCAGGGTGGGCTGGATCGCACCACTTCCCTAGGGTGGGCTAGATCACACTACTTCCCCAGGGTGGGCTGGTTCATACCACTTCCCCTTCCCCATGGTGGGCTGGATCACAATTCTTCCCCAGGGTGGGCTGGATTGCACTACTTCCCAAGGGTGGGCTGGATCACACTACTTCCCCAGGGTGGGCTGGATCACACTACTTACCCAGGGTGGGCTGGATCACACTCCTTCCCCAGGGTGGGCTGGATCACACTACTTCCCCAGGGTGGGCTGCATCAAACCACTTCCCCTTCCCCAGAGTGGGCTGGATCATACTACTTCCCCAGGGTGGGCTGGATCACACTACTTCCCCAGGGTGGGCTGGATCATATCCCTTCCCCTTCCCCAGGGTGGGCTGGATCACAATACTTCCCCAGGTTGGGCTGGATCACACTCCTTCCCCAGGGTGGGCTGGATCACACTACTTCCCCAGGGTGGGCTGCATCAAACCACTTCCCCTTCCCCAGAGTGGGCTGGATCATACTACTTCCCCAGGGTGGGCTGGATCACACTACTTCCCCAGGGTGGGCTGGATCATATCCCTTCCCCTTCCCCAGGGTGGGCTGGATCACAATACTTCCCCAGGGTGGGCTGGATCACACTCCTTCCCCAGGTTGGGCTGGATCACACTACTTCCCCAGGGTGGGCTGGATCACACTACTTCCCCAGGGTGGGCTGGATCACACTACTTCCCCAGGGTGGGCTGCATCAAACCACTTCCCCTTCCCCAGAGTGGGCTGGATCATACTACTTCCCCAGGGTGGGCTGGATCACACTCCTTCCCCAGGTTGGGCTGGATCACACTACTTCCCCAGGGTGGGCTGGATCACACTCCTTCCCCAGGGTGGGCTGTATCACACTCCTTCCCCAGGGTGGGCTGGATCACACTACTTCCCCAGGTTGGGCTGGATCGCACCACTTCCCCAGGGTGGGCTGGATCACACTACTTCCCCAGGGTGGGCTGGATCACACAACTTCCCCATAGTGGGCTGGATCGCACCACTTCCCCAGGGTGGGCTGGATCGCACCACTTCGCCAGGGTGGGCTGGATCGCACCACTTCCCCAGGGTGCGCTGGATCACACTACTTCCCCAGGGTGGACTGGATCGCACCACTTCCCCAGGGTGGGCTGGATCACACTACTTCCCCAGGGTGGGCTGGATCGCACTACTTTCCCAGGGTGGGCTGGATCGCACCACTTCCCCAGGGTGGGCTGGATCACACCACTTCCCCAGGGTGGGCTGGATCACACTACTTCCCCAGGGTGGGCTGGATCACACTACTTCCCCAGGGTGGGCTGGATCGCACCATTACCCCTGGGTGGGCTGGATCGCACCACTTCCCCAGGGTGGGCTGGATCGCACCACTTCAACAGGGTGGGCTGGATCGCACCACTTCCCCAGGGCGGGCTGGATCGCACCACTTCCCCAGGGTGGGCTGGATCACACTACTTCCCCAGGGTGGGCTGGATCATATCCCTTCCCCTTCCCCAGGGTGGGCTGGATCACAATACTTCCCCAGGGTGGGCTGGATCACACTCCTTCCCCAGGTTGGGCTGGATCACACTACTTCCCCAGGGTGGGCTGGATCACACTACTTCCCCAGGGTGGGCTGGATCACACTACTTCCCCAGGGTGGGCTGCATCAAACCACTTCCCCTTCCCCAGAGTGGGCTGGATCATACTACTTCCCCAGGGTGGGCTGGATCACACTCCTTCCCCAGGTTGGGCTGGATCACACTACTTCCCCAGGGTGGGCTGGATCACACTCCTTCCCCAGGGTGGGCTGTATCACACTCCTTCCCCAGGGTGGGCTGGATCACACTACTTCCCCAGGTTGGGCTGGATCGCACCACTTCCCCAGGGTGGGCTGGATCACACTACTTCCCCAGGGTGGGCTGGATCACACAACTTCCCCATAGTGGGCTGGATCGCACCACTTCCCCAGGGTGGGCTGGATCGCACCACTTCGCCAGGGTGGGCTGGATCGCACCACTTCCCCAGGGTGCGCTGGATCACACTACTTCCCCAGGGTGGACTGGATCGCACCACTTCCCCAGGGTGGGCTGGATCACACTACTTCCCCAGGGTGGGCTGGATCGCACTACTTTCCCAGGGTGGGCTGGATCGCACCACTTCCCCAGGGTGGGCTGGATCACACCACTTCCCCAGGGTGGGCTGGATCACACTACTTCCCCAGGGTGGGCTGGATCACACTACTTCCCCAGGGTGGGCTGGATCGCACCATTACCCCTGGGTGGGCTGGATCGCACCACTTCCCCAGGGTGGGCTGGATCGCACCACTTCAACAGGGTGGGCTGGATCGCACCACTTCCCCAGGGCGGGCTGGATCGCACCACTTCCCCAGGGTGGGCTGGATCACACAACTTCCCCATAGTGGGCTGGATCCTACCACTTCCCCAGGGTATGCTGGATCGCACCACTTCCCCAGGGTGGGCTGGATCACACTCCTTCCCAAGGGTGGGCTGGATCACACTACTTCCCCAGGGTGGGCTGGATCACACTACTTACCCAGGGTGGGCTGGATCACACTACTTACCCAGGGTGGGCTGGATCACACTACTTCCCCAGGGTGGGCTGGATCGCACCACTTCCCCAGGGTGGGCTGGATTGCACCACTTCCCCAGGGTGGGCTGGATCACACTACTTCCCCAGGGTGGGCTGGATCGCACTACTTCCCCAGGGTGGGCTGGATCGCACCACTTCCCCAGGGTGGGCTGGATCGCACCACTTCACCAGGGTGGGCTGGATCGCACCACTTCCCCAGGGTGGGCTAGATCACACTACTTCCCCAGGGTGGGCTGGTTCATACCACTTCCCCTTCCCCATGGTGGGCTGGATCACAATTCTTCCCCAGGGTGGGCTGGATTGCACTACTTCCTCAGGGTGGGCTGGATCACACCACTTCCCCAGGGTGGGCTGGATCACACTACTTCCCCAGAGTGGGCTGGATCACACTACTTTCCCAGGGTGGGCTGGATCGCACCACTTCCCCAGGGTGGGCTGGATCACACCACTTCCCCAGGGTGGGCTGGATCACACTACTTCCCCAGGGTGGGCTGGATCACACTACTTCCCCAGGGTGGGCTGGATCGCACCACTTCCCCAGGGTGGGCTGGATCGCACCACTTCACCAGGGTGGGCTGGATCGCACCACTTCACCAGGGTGGGCTGGATCGCACCACTTCCCCAGGGTGGGCTAGATCACACTACTTCCCCAGGGTGGGCTGGATCATATCCCTTCCCCTTCCCCAGGGTGGGCTGGATCACAATACTTCCCCAGGGTGGGCTGGATCACACTCCTTCCCCAGGTTGGGCTGGATCACACTACTTCCCCAGGGTGGGCTGGATCACACTCCTTCCCCAGGGTGGGCTGGATCACACTACTTCCCCAGGGTGGGCTGGATCACACTACTTCCCCAGGGTTGGCTGCATCAAACCACTTCCCCTTCCCCAGAGTGGGCTGGATCATACTACTTCCCCAGGGTGGGCTGGATCACACTCCTTCCCCAGGTTGGGCTGGATCACACTACTTCCCCAGGGTGGGCTGGATCACACTCCTTCCCCAGGGTGGGCTGTATCACACTACTTCCCCAGGGTGGGCTGGATCACACTACTTCCCCAGGTTGGGCTGGATCGCACCACTTCCCCAGGGTGGGCTGGATCACACTACTTCCCCACGGGTGGGCTGGATCACACTACTTCCCCAGGGTGGGCTGGATCACACAACTTCCCCATAGTGGGCTGGATCGCACCACTTCCCCAGGGTGGGCTGGATCGCACCACTTCGCCAGGGTGGGCTGGATCGCACCACTTCCCCAGGGTGCGCTGGATCACACTACTTCCCCAGGGTGGACTGGATCGCACCACTTCCCCAGGGTGGGCTGGATCACACTACTTCCCCAGGGTGGGCTGGATCGCACTACTTTCCCAGGGTGGGCTGGATCGCACCACTTCCCCAGGGTGGGCTGGATCGCACCACTTCCCCAGGGTGGGCTGGATCACACTACTTCCCCAGGGTGGGCTGGATCGCACTACTTCCCCAGGGCGGGCTGGATCGCACCACTTCCCCAGGGTGGGCTGGATCACACAACTTCCCCATAGTGGGCTGGATCCTACCACTTCCCCAGGGTATGCTGGATCGCACCACTTCCCCAGGGTGGGCTGGATCACACTCCTTCCCAAGGGTGGGCTGGATCACACTACTTCCCCAGGGTGGGCTGGATCACACTACTTACCCAGGGTGGGCTGGATCACACTACTTACCCAGGGTGGGCTGGATCACACTACTTCCCCAGGGTGGGCTGGATCGCACCACTTCCCCAGGGTGGGCTGGATCGCACCACTTCCCCAGGGTGGGCTGGATCACACTACTTCCCCAGGGTGGGCTGGATCGCACTACTTCCCCAGGGTGGGCTGGATCGCACCACTTCCCCAGGGTGGGCTGGATCGCACCACTTCACCAGGGTGGGCTGGATCGCACCACTTCCCCAGGGTGGGCTAGATCACACTACTTCCCCAGGGTGGGCTGGATCATGTCCCTTCCCCTTCCCCAGGGTGGGCTGGATCACACTACTTCCCCAGGGTGGGCTGGATCATATCCCTTCCCCTTCCCCAGGGTGGGCTGGATCACACTACTTCCCCAGGGTGGACTGGATCGCACCACTTCCCCAGGGTGGGCTAGATCACATTACTTCCCCAGGGTGGGCTGGATCACACTCCTTCCCCAGGGTGGGCTGGATCACACTACTTCCCCAGGGTGGGCCGGATCGCACCACTTCTCCAGGGTGGGCTGGATCACACTACTTCCCCAGGGTGGGCTGGATCACACCACTTCCCCAGGGTGGGCTGGATCACACTACTTCCCCAGAGTGGGCTGGATCACACTACTTTCCCAGGGTGGGCTGGATCGCACCACTTCCCCAGGGTGGGCTGGATCACACCACTTCCCCAGGGTGGGCTGGATCACACTACTGCCCCAGGGTGGGCTGGATCACACTACTTCCCCAGGGTGGGCTGGATCGCACCACTACCCCTGGGTGGGCTGGATCGCACCACTTCCCCAGGGTGGGCTGGATCGCACCACTTCAACAGGGTGGGCTGGATCGCACCACTTCCCCAGGGTGGGCTAGATCACACTACTTCCCCAGGGTGGGCTGGATCATATCCCTTCCCCTTCCCCAGGGTGGGCTGGATCACACTACTTCCCCAGGGTGGGCTGGATCACACTCCTTCCCAGGGTGGGCTGGATCGCACCACTTCCCCAGGGTGGGCTGGATCACACCACTTCCCCAGGGTGAGCTGGATCACACTACTTCCCCAGGGTGGGCTGGATCACACTACTTCCCCAGGGTGGGCTGGATCGCACCACTACCCCTGGGTGGGCTGGATCGCACCACTTCCCCAGGGTGGGCTGGATCGCACCACTTCAACAGGGTGGGCTGGATCGCACCACTTCCCCAGGGCGGGCTGGATCGCACCACTTCCCCAGGGTGGGCTGGATCACACAACTTCCCCATAGTGGGCTGGATCCTACCACTTCCCCAGGGTATGCTGGATCGCACCACTTCCCCAGGGTGGGCTGGATCACACTCCTTCCCAAGGGTGGGCTGGATCACACTACTTCCCCAGGGTGGGCTGGATCACACTACTTACCCAGGGTGGGCTGGATCACACTACTTACCCAGGGTGGGCTGGATCACACTACTTCCCCAGGGTGGGCTGGATCGCACCACTTCCCCAGGGTGGGCTGGATTGCACCACTTCCCCAGGGTGGGCTGGATCACACTACTTCCCCAGGGTGGGCTGGATCGCACTACTTCCCCAGGGTGGGCTGGATCGCACCACTTCCCCAGGGTGGGCTGGATCGCACCACTTCACCAGGGTGGGCTGGATCGCACCACTTCCCCAGGGTGGGCTAGATCACACTACTTCCCCAGGGTGGGCTGGTTCATACCACTTCCCCTTCCCCATGGTGGGCTGGATCACAATTCTTCCCCAGGGTGGGCTGGATTGCACTACTTCCTCAGGGTGGGCTGGATCACACCACTTCCCCAGGGTGGGCTGGATCACACTACTTCCCCAGAGTGGGCTGGATCACACTACTTTCCCAGGGTGGGCTGGATCGCACCACTTCCCCAGGGTGGGCTGGATCACACCACTTCCCCAGGGTGGGCTGGATCACACTACTTCCCCAGGGTGGGCTGGATCGCACCACTACCCCTGGGTGGGCTGGATCGCACCACTTCCCCAGGGTGGGCTGGATCGCACCACTTCAACAGGGTGGGCTGGATCGCACCACTTCCCCAGGGTGGGCTGGATCGCACCACTTCCCCAGGGTGGGCTGGATCGCACCACTTCCCCAGGGTGGGCTGGATCACACTACTTCCCCAGGGTGGGCTGGATCGCACTACTTCCCCAGGGTGGGCTGGATCGCACCACTTCCCCAGGGTGGGCTGGATCGCACCACTTCACCAGGGTGGGCTGGATCGCACCACTTCCCCAGGGAGGGCTAGATCACACTACTTCCCCAGGGTGGGCTGGATCATATCCCTTCCCCTTCCCCAGGGTGGGCTGGATCACACTACTTCCCCAGGGTGGGCTGGATCATATCCCTTCCCCTTCCCCAGGGTGGGCTGGATCACACTACTTCCCCAGGGTGGACTGGATCGCACCACTTCCCCAGGGTGGGCTAGATCACATTACTTCCCCAGGGTGGGCTGGATCACACTCCTTCCCCAGGGTGGGCTGGATCACACTACTTCCCCAGGGTGGGCCGGATCGCACCACTTCTCCAGGGTGGGCTGGATCACACTACTTCCCCAGGGTGGGCTGGATCACACCACTTCCCCAGGGTGGGCTGGATCACACTACTTCCCCAGAGTGGGCTGGATCACACTACTTTCCCAGGGTGGGCTGGATCGCACCACTTCCCCAGGGTGGGCTGGATCACACCACTTCCCCAGGGTGGGCTGGATCACACTACTGCCCCAGGGTGGGCTGGATCACACTACTTCCCCAGGGTGGGCTGGATCGCACCACTACCCCTGGGTGGGCTGGATCGCACCACTTCCCCAGGGTGGGCTGGATCGCACCACTTCAACAGGGTGGGCTGGATCGCACCACTTCCCCAGGGTGGGCTAGATCACACTACTTCCCCAGGGTGGGCTGGATCATATCCCTTCCCCTTCCCCAGGGTGGGCTGGATCACACTACTTCCCCAGGGTGGGCTGGATCACACTCCTTCCCCAGGGTGGGCTGGATCACACTACTTCCCCAGGGTGGGCTGGATCGCATCACTTCCCCAGGGTGGGCTGGATAGCACCACTTCCCCAGGGTGGGCTGGATCCCACTACTTCCCCAGGGTGGGCTGGATCACATTACTTCCCCAGGGTGGGCTGGATCGCACCACTTCCCCAGGGTGGGCTGGATCGCACCACTTCACCAGGGTGGGCTGGATCGCACCACTTCCCCAGGGTGGGATAGATCAAACCACTTCCCCTTCCCCAGAGTGGGCTGGATCATACTACTTCCCCAGGGTGGGCTGGATCACACTCCTTCCCCAGGTTGGGCTGGATCACACCACTTCCCCAGGGTGGGCTGGATCACACTACTTCCCCAGGGTGGGCTGGATCGCACTACTTTCCCAGGGTGGGCTGGATCGCACCACTTCCCCAGGGTGGGCTGGATTTCACCACTTCCCCAGGGTGGGCTGGATCACACTACTTCCCCAGGGTGGGCTGGATCACACTACTTCCCCAGGGCGGGCTGGATCGCACCACTTCCCCAGGGTGGGCTGGATCACACAACTTCCCCATAGTGGGCTGGATCCTACCACTTCCCAAGGGTATGCTGGATCGCACCACTTCCCCAGGGTGGGCTGGATCACACTCCTTCCCAAGGGTGGGCTGGATCACACTACTTCACCAGGGTGGGCTGGATCACACTACTTCCCCAGGGTGGGCTGGATCACACTACTTACCCAGGGTGGGCTGGATCACACTACTTCCCCAGGGTGGGCTGGATCGCACCACTACCCCTGGGTGGGCTGGATCGCACCACTTCCCCAGGGTGGGCTGGATCGCACCACTTCCCCAGGGTGGGCTGGATCACACCACTTCCCCAGGGTGGGCTGGATCGCACCACTTCACCAGGGTGGGCTGGATCGCACCACTTCCCCAGGGTGGGCTAGATCACACTACTTCCCCAGGGTGGGCTGGATCATATCCCTTCCCCTTCCCCAGGGTGGGCTGGATCACACTACTTCCCCAGGGTGGGCTGGATCATATCCCTTCCCCTTCCCCAGGGTGGGCTGGATCACACTACTTCCCCAGGGTGGGCCGGATCGCACCACTTCTCCAGGGTGGGCTAGATCACACTACTTCCCCAGGGTGGGCTGGATCACACCACTTCCCCAGGGTGGGCTGGATCACACTACTTCCCCAGAGTGGGCTGGATCACACTACTTTCCCAGGGTGGGCTGGATCGCACCACTTCCCCAGGGTGGGCTGGATCACACCACTTCCCCAGGGTGGGCTGGATCACACTACTTCCCCAGGGTGGGCTGGATCACACTACTTCCCCAGGGTGGGCTGGATCGCACCACTACCCCTGGGTGGGCTGGATCGCACCACTTCCCCAGGGTGGGCTGGATCGCACCACTTCAACAGGGTGGGCTGGATCGCACCACTTCCCCAGGGTGGGCTAGATCACACTACTTCCCCAGGGTGGGCTGGATCATATCCCTTCCCCAGGGTGGGCTGGATCACACTACTTCCCCAGGGTGGGCTGGATCACACTCCTTCCCCAGGGTGGGCTGGATCACACTACTTCCCCAGGGTGGGCTGGATCGCATCACTTCCCCAGGGTGGGCTGGATCGCACCACTTCCCCAGGGTGGGCTGGATCCCACTACTTCCCCAGGGTGGGCTGGATCACATTACTTCCCCAGGGTGGGCTGGATCGCACCACTTCCCCAGGGTGGGCTGGATCGCACCACTTCACCAGGGTGGGCTGGATCGCACCACTTCCCCAGGGTGGGATAGATCAAACCACTTCCCCTTCCCCAGAGTGGGCTGGATCATACTACTTCCCCAGGGTGGGCTGGATCACACTCCTTCCCCAGGTTGGGCTGGATCACACTACTTCCCCAGGGTGGGCTGGATCACACTCCTTCCCCAGGGTGGGCTGTATCACACTCCTTCCCCAGGGTGGGCTGGATCACACTACTTCCCCAGGTTGGGCTGGATCGCACCACTTCCCCAGGGTGGGCTGGATCACACTACTTCCCCAGGGTGGGCTGGATCACACTACTTCCCCAGGGTGGGCTGGATCATATCCCTTCCCCTTCCCCAGGGTGGGCTGGATCACAATACTTCCCCAGGGTGGGCTGGATCACACTCCTTCCCCAGGTTGGGCTGGATCACACTACTTCCCCAGGGTGGGCTGGATCACACTCCTTCCCCAGGGTGGGCTGGATCACACTCCTTCCCCAGGGTGGGCTGGATCACACTACTTCCCCAGGGTGGGCTGCATCAAACCACTTCCCCTTCCCCAGAGTGGGCTGGATCATACTACTTCCCCAGGGTGGGCTGGATCACACTACTTCCCCAGGGTGGGCTGGATCATATCCCTTCCCCTTCCCCAGGGTGGGCTGGATCACAATACTTCCTCAGGGTGGGCTGGATCACACTCCTTCCCCAGGTTGGGCTGGATCACACTCCTTCCCCAGGGTGGGCTGGATCACACTACTTCCCCAGGGTGGGCTGCATCAAACCACTTCCCCTTCCCCAGAGTGGGCTGGATCATACTACTTCCCCAGGGTGGGCTGGATCACACTACTTCCCCAGGGTGGGCTGGATCATATCCCTTCCCCTTCCCCAGGGTGGGCTGGATCACAATACTTCCCCAGGGTGGGCTGGATCACACTCCTTCCCCAGGTTGGGCTGGATCACACTACTTCCCCAGGGTGGGCTGGATCACACTACTTCCCCAGGGTGGGCTGGATCACACTACTTCCCCAGGGTGGGCTGCATCAAACCACTTCCCCTTCCCCAGAGTGGGCTGGATCATACTACTTCCCCAGGGTGGGCTGGATCACACTCCTTCCCCAGGTTGGGCTGGATCACACTACTTCCCCAGGGTGGGCTGGATCACACTCCTTCCCCAGGGTGGGCTGTATCACACTCCTTCCCCAGGGTGGGCTGGATCACACTACTTCCCCAGGTTGGGCTGAATCGCACCACTTCCCCAGGGTGGGCTGGATCACACTACTTCCCCAGGGTGGGCTGGATCACACAACTTCCCCATAGTGGGCTGGATCGCACCACTTCCCCAGGGTGGGCTGGATCGCACCACTTCGCCAGGGTGGGCTGGATCGCACCACTTCCCCAGGGTGCGCTGGATCACACTACTTCCCCAGGGTGGACTGGATCGCACCACTTCCCCAGGGTGGGCTGGATCACACTACTTCCCCAGGGTGGGCTGGATCGCACTACTTTCCCAGGGTGGGCTGGATCGCACCACTTCCCCAGGGTGGGCTGGATTTCACCACTTCCCCAGGGTGGGCTGGATCACACTACTTCCCCAGGGTGGGCTGGATCACACTACTTCCCCAGGGTGGGCCGGATCGCACCACTTCTCCAGGGTGGGCTAGATCACACTACTTCCCCAGGGTGGGCTGGATCACACCACTTCCCCAGGGTGGGCTGGATCACACTACTTCCCCAGAGTGGGCTGGATCACACTACTTTCCCAGGGTGGGCTGGATCGCACCACTTCCCCAGGGTGGGCTGGATCACACCACTTCCCCAGGGTGGGCTGGATCACACTACTTCCCCAGGGTGGGCTGGATCACACTACTTCCCCAGGGTGGGCTGGATCGCACCACTACCCCTGGGTGGGCTGGATCGCACCACTTCCCCAGGGTGGGCTGGATCGCACCACTTCAACAGGGTGGGCTGGATCGCACCACTTCCCCAGGGTGGGCTAGATCACACTACTTCCCCAGGGTGGGCTGGATCATATCCCTTCCCCTTCCCCAGGGTGGGCTGGATCACACTACTTCCCCAGGGTGGACTGGATCACACTCCTTCCCCAGGGTGGGCTGGATCACACTACTTCCCCAGGGTGGGCTGGATCGCATCACTTCCCCAGGGTGGGCTGGATCGCACCACTTCCCCAGGGTGGGCTGGATCCCACTACTTCCCCAGGGTGGGCTGGATCACATTACTTCCCCAGGGTGGGCTGGATCGCACCACTTCCCCAGGGTGGGCTGGATCGCACCACTTCACCAGGGTGGGCTGGATCGCACCACTTCCCCAGGGTGGGATAGATCAAACCACTTCCCCTTCCCCAGAGTGGGCTGGATCATACTACTTCCCCAGGGTGGGCTGGATCACACTCCTTCCCCAGGTTGGGCTGGATCACACTACTTCCCCAGGGTGGGCTGGATCACACTCCTTCCCCAGGGTGGGCTGTATCACACTCCTTCCCCAGGGTGGGCTGGATCACACTACTTCCCCAGGTTGGGCTGGATCGCACCACTTCCCCAGGGTGGGCTGGATCACACTACTTCCCCAGGGTGGGCTGGATCACACTACTTCCCCAGGGTGGGCTGGATCATATCCCTTCCCCTTCCCCAGGGTGGGCTGGATCACAATACTTCCCCAGGGTGGGCTGGATCACACTCCTTCCCCAGGTTGGGCTGGATCACACTACTTCCCCAGGGTGGGCTGGATCACACTCCTTCTCCAGGGTGGGCTGGATCACACTCCTTCCCCAGGGTGGGCTGGATCACACTACTTCCCCAGGGTGGGCTGCATCAAACCACTTCCCCTTCCCCAGAGTGGGCTGGATCATACTACTTCCCCAGGGTGGGCTGGATCACACTACTTCCCCAGGGTGGGCTGGATCATATCCCTTCCCCTTCCCCAGGGTGGGCTGGATCACAATACTTCCCCAGGGTGGGCTGGATCACACTACTTCCCCAGGGTGGGCTGCATCAAACCACTTCCCCTTCCCCAGAGTGGGCTGGATCATACTACTTCCCCAGGGTGGGCTGGATCACACTCCTTCCCCAGGTTGGGCTGGATCACACTACTTCCCCAGGGTGGGCCGGATCGCACCACTTCTCCAGGGTGGGCTAGATCACACTACTTCCCCAGGGTGGGCTGGATCACACCACTTCCCCAGGGTGGGCTGGATCACACTACTTCCCCAGAGTGGGCTGGATCACACTACTTTCCCAGGGTGGGCTGGATCGCACCACTTCCCCAGGGTGGGCTGGATCGCACCACTTCCCCAGGGTGGGCTGGATCACACCACTTCCCCAGGGTGGGCTGGATCACACTACTTCCCCAGGGTGGGCTGGATCACACTACTTCCCCAGGGTGGGCTGGATCGCACCACTACCCCTGGGTGGGCTGGATCGCACCACTTCCCCAGGGTGGGCTGGATCGCACCACTTCAACAGGGTGGGCTGGATCGCACCACTTCCCCAGGGTGGGCTAGATCACACTACTTCCCCAGGGTGGGCTGGATCATATCCCTTCCCCTTCCCCAGGGTGGGCTGGATCACACTACTTCCCCAGGGTGGACTGGATCACACTCCTTCCCCAGGGTGGGCTGGATCACACTACTTCCCCAGGGTGGGCTGGATCGCATCACTTCCCCAGGGTGGGCTGGATCGCACCACTTCCCCAGGGTGGGCTGGATCCCACTACTTCCCCAGGGTGGGCTGGATCACATTACTTCCCCAGGGTGGGCTGGATCGCACCACTTCCCCAGGGTGGGCTGGATCGCACCACTTCACCAGGGTGGGCTGGATCGCACCACTTCCCCAGGGTGGGATAGATCAAACCACTTCCCCTTCCCCAGAGTGGGCTGGATCATACTACTTCCCCAGGGTGGGCTGGATCACACTCCTTCCCCAGGTTGGGCTGGATCACACTACTTCCCCAGGGTGGGCTGGATCACACTCCTTCCCCAGGGTGGGCTGTATCACACTCCTTCCCCAGGGTGGGCTGGATCACACTACTTCCCCAGGTTGGGCTGGATCGCACCACTTCCCCAGGGTGGGCTGGATCACACTACTTCCCCAGGGTGGGCTGGATCACACTACTTCCCCAGGGTGGGCTGGATCATATCCCTTCCCCTTCCCCAGGGTGGGCTGGATCACAATACTTCCCCAGGGTGGGCTGGATCACACTCCTTCCCCAGGTTGGGCTGGATCACACTACTTCCCCAGGGTGGGCTGGATCACACTCCTTCTCCAGGGTGGGCTGGATCACACTCCTTCCCCAGGGTGGGCTGGATCACACTACTTCCCCAGGGTGGGCTGCATCAAACCACTTCCCCTTCCCCAGAGTGGGCTGGATCATACTACTTCCCCAGGGTGGGCTGGATCACACTACTTCCCCAGGGTGGGCTGGATCATATCCCTTCCCCTTCCCCAGGGTGGGCTGGATCACAATACTTCCCCAGGGTGGGCTGGATCACACTCCTTCCCCAGGTTGGGCTGGATCACACTACTTCCCCAGGGTGGGCTGGATCACACTACTTCCCCAGGGTGGGCTGGATCACACTACTTCCCCAGGGTGGGCTGCATCAAACCACTTCCCCTTCCCCAGAGTGGGCTGGATCATACTACTTCCCCAGGGTGGGCTGGATCACACTCCTTCCCCAGGTTGGGCTGGATCACACTACTTCCCCAGGGTGGGCTGGATCACACTCCTTCCCCAGGGTGGGCTGTATCACACTCCTTCCCCAGGGTGGGCTGGATCACACTACTTCCCCAGGTTGGGCTGGATCGCACCACTTCCCCAGGGTGGGCTGGATCACACTACTTCCCCAGGGTGGGCTGGATCACACAACTTCCCCATAGTGGGCTGGATCGCACCACTTCCCCAGGGTGGGCTGGATCGCACCACTTCGCCAGGGTGGGCTGGATCGCACCACTTCCCCAGGGTGCGCTGGATCACACTACTTCCCCAGGGTGGACTGGATCGCACCACTTCCCCAGGGTGGGCTGGATCACACTACTTCCCCAGGGTGGGCTGGATCTCACTACTTTCCCAGGGTGGGCTGGATCGCACCACTTCCCCAGGGTGGGCTGGATTTCACCACTTCCCCAGGGTGGGCTGGATCACACTACTTCCCCAGGGTGGGCTGGATCACACTACTTCCCCAGGGCGGGCTGGATCGCACCACTTCCCCAGGGTGGGCTGGATCACACAACTTCCCCATAGTGGGCTGGATCCTACCACTTCCCAAGGGTATGCTGGATCGCACCACTTCCCCAGGGTGGGCTGGATCACACTCCTTCCCAAGGGTGGGCTGGATCACACTACTTCACCAGGGTGGGCTGGATCACACTACTTCCCCAGGGTGGGCTGGATCACACTACTTACCCAGGGTGGGCTGGATCACACTACTTCCCCAGGGTGGGCTGGATCGCACCACTTCCCCAGGGTGGGCTGGATCGCACCACTTCCCCAGGGTGGGCTGGATCACACTACTTCCCCAGGGTTGGCTGGATCGCACTACTTCCCCAGGGTGGGCTGGATCGCACCACTTCCCCAGGGTGGGCTGGATCGCACCACTTCACCAGGGTGGGCTGGATCGCACCACTTCCCCAGGGTGGGCTAGATCACACTACTTCCCCAGGGTGGGCTGGATCATATCCCTTCCCCTTCCCCAGGGTGGGCTGGATCACACTACTTCCCCAGGGTGGGCTGGATCATATCCCTTCCCCTTCCCCAGGGTGGGCTGGATCACACTACTTCCCCAGGGTGGACTGGATCGCACCACTTCCCCAGGGTGGGCTAGATCACATTACTTCCCCAGGGTGGGCTGGATCACACTCCTTCCCCAGGGTGGGCTGGATCACACTACTTCCCCAGGGTGGGCCGGATCGCACCACTTCTCCAGGGTGCGCTGGATCACACTACTTCCCCAGGGTGGACTGGATCGCACCACTTCCCCAGGGTGGGCTGGATCACACTACTTCCCCAGGGTGGGCTGGATCACACTACTTTCCCAGGGTGGGCTGGATCGCACCACTTCCCCAGGGTGGGCTGGATCGCACCACTTCCCCAGGGTGGGCTGGATCACACTACTTCCCCAGGGTGGGCTGGATCACACTACTTCCCCAGGGTGGTTTGGATCGCACACCTTCCCCAGGGTGGGCTGGATCACACAACTTCCCCATAGTGGGCTGGATCCTACCACTTCCCCAGGGTATGCTGGATCGCACCACTTCCCCAGGGTGGGCTGGATCACACTCCTTCCCAAGGGTGGGCTGGATCACACTACTTCCCCAGGGTGGGCTGGATCACACTACTTCCCCAGGGTGGGCTGGATCACACTACTTCCCCAGGGTGGGCTGGATCGCACTACTTCCCCAGGGTGGGCTGGATCGCACCACTTCCCCAGGGTGGGCTGGATCGCACCACTTCACCAGGGTGGGCTGGATAGCACTACTTCCCCAGGGTGGGCTAGATCGCACTACTTCCCCAGGGTGGGCTGGATCATATCCCTTCCCCTTCCCCAGGGTGGGCTGGATCACACTACTTCCCCAGGGTGGGCTGGATCATATCCCTTCCCCTTCCCCAGGGTGGGCTGGATCACACTACTTCCCCAGGGTGGACTGGATCGCACCACTTCCCCAGGGTGGGCTAGATCACATTACTTCCCCAGGGTGGGCTGGATCACACTCCTTCCCCAGGGTGGGCTGGATCACACTCCTTCCCAAGGGTGGGCTGGATCACACTACTTCCCCAGGGTGGGCTGGATCACACTACTTCCCCAGGGTGGGCTGGATCACACTACTTCCCCAGGGTGGGCTGGATCGCACTACTTCCCCAGGGTGGGCTGGATCGCACCACTTCCCCAGGGTGGGCTGGATCGCACCACTTCACCAGGGTGGGCTGGATAGCACTACTTCCCCAGGGTGGGCTAGATCGCACTACTTCCCCAGGGTGGGCTGGATCATATCCCTTCCCCTTCCCCAGGGTGGGCTGGATCACACTACTTCCCCAGGGTGGGCTGGATCATATCCCTTCCCCAGGGTGGGCTGGATCACACTCCTTCCCCAGGGTGGGCTGGATCACACTACTTCCCCAGGGTGGGCTGGATCACACTACTTCCCCAGGGTGGGCTGCATCAAACCACTTCCCCTTCCCCAGAGTGGGCTGGATCATACTACTTCCCCAGGGTGGGCTGTATCACACTACTTCCCCAGGGTGGGCTGGATCACACTACTTCCCCAGGTTGGGCTGGATCGCACCACTTCCCCAGGGTGGGCTGGATCACACTACTTCCCCAAGTTGGGCTGGATCACACTACTTCCCCAGGGTGGGCTGGATCACACAACTTCCCCATAGTGGGCTGGATCCTACCACTTCCCCAGGGTGGGCTGGATCGCACCACTTCCCCAGGGTGGGCTGGATCGCACCACTTCCCCAGGGTGGGCTAGATCACACTACTTCCCCAGGGTGGGCTGGATCATATCCCTTCCCCTTCCCCAGGGTGTGCTGGATCACAATACTTCCCCAGGGTGGGCTGGTTCAAACCACTTCCCCTTCCCCAGGGTGGGCTGGATCACAATACTTCCCCAGGGTGGGCTGGATCACACTACTTCCCCAGGGTGGGCTGGATCACAATACTTCCCCAGGGTGGGCTGGATCGTACCACTTCCCAAGGGTGGGCTGGATCATACCACTTCCCCTTCCCCAGGTTGGGCTGAATCACAATACTTCCCCAGGGTGGGCTGGATCACACTACTTCCCCAGGGTGGGCTGGATCACACTACTTCCCCAGGGTGGGATGGATCATACCACTTCCCCTTCCCCAGGGTGGGCTGGATCACACTACTTCCCCAGGGTGGGCTGGTTCATACCACTTCCCCTTCCCCAGGGTGGCCTGGATCATAATTCTTCCCCAGGGTGGGCTGGATCGCACTACTTCCCCAGGGTGGCCAGGATCACACCACTTCCCCAGGGTGGGCTGGATCACACTACTTCCCCAGGGTGGGCTGGATCACACTACTTTCCCAGGGTGGGCTGGATCGCACCACTTCCCCAGGGTGGGCTGGATCGCACCACTTCCCCAGGGTGGGCTGGATCACACTACTTCCCCAGGGTTGGCTGGATCACACTACTTCCCCAGGGTGGGCTGGATCGCACCACTTCCCCAGGGTGGGCTGGATCGCACCACTTCACCAGGGTGGGCTGGATCACACTACTTCCCCAGGGTGGGCTGGATCATATCCCTTCCCCTTCCCCAGGGTGGGCTGGATCACAATACTTCCCCAGGGTGGGCTGGATCACACTACTTCCCCAGGGTGGGCTGGATCATACCACTACCCCTTCCCAAAGGTTGGGCTGGATCGCACCACTTCCCCAGGGTGGGCTGGATCGCACCACTTCCCCAGGGTGGGCTGGATCACACTACTTCCCCAGGGTGGGCTGGATCACACTACTTCCCCAGGGTGGGCTGGATCGCACCACTTCCCCAGGGTGGGCTGGATCGCACCACTTCACCAGGGTGGGCTGGATCGCACCACTTCCCCAGGGTGGGCTAGATCACACTACTTCCCCAGGGTGGGCTGGATCATATCTCTTCCCCTTCCCGAGGGTGGGCTGGATCACAATACTTCCCCAGGGTGGGCTGGATCACACTACTTCCCCAGGGTGGGCTGGATCACATTCCTTCCCCAGGGTGGGCTGGATCACACTACTTCCCCAGGTTGGGCTGGATCGCACCACTTCCCCAGGGTGGGCTGGATCACACTACTTCCCCAGGGTGGGCTGGATCACACTACCTCCCCAGGGTGGGCTGGATCACACAACTTCCCCATAGTGGGCTGGATCACACTACTTCCCCAGGTTGGGCTGGATCGCACCACTTCCCCAGGGTGGGCTGGATCACACTACTTCCCCAGGGTGGGCTAGATCACACTACTTCCCCAGGGTGGGCTGGATCATATCCCTTCCCCTTCCCCAGGGTCGGCTGGATCACAATACTTCCCCAGGGTGGGCTGGATCACACTACTTCCCCAGGGTGGGCTGGATCATACCACTACCCCTTCCCAAAGGTTGGGCTGGATCACACAACTTCCCCATAGTGGGCTGGATCACACTACTTCCCCAGGGTGGGCTGGATCGCATCACTTCCCCAGGGTGGGCTGTATCGCACCACTTCCCCAGGGTGGGCTGGATCACACTACTTCCCCAGGGTGGGCTGGATCACACTACTTCCCAGGGTGGGCTGGATCATATCCCAGGGTGGGCTGCATCACACTACTTCCCCAGGGTGGGCTGGATCATATCCCTTCCCCTTCCCCAGGGTGGGCTGGATCACAATACTTCCCCAGGGTGGGCTGGATCACAATACTTCACCAGGGTGGGCTGGATCACACTCCTTCCCCAGGGTGGGCTGGATCACACTACTTCCCCAGGGTGGGCTGGATCACACTACTTCCCCAGGTTGGGCTGGATTGCACCACTTCCCCAGGGTGGGCTGGATCACACTACTTCCCCGGGGTGGGCTGGATCACACTACTTCCCCAGGGTGGGCTGGATCACACAACTTCCCCATAGTGGGCTGGATCCTACCACTTCCCCAGGGTGGGCTGGATCGCACCACTTCCCCAGGGTGGGCTGGATCGCACCACTTCCCCAGGGTGGGCTAGATCACACTACTTCCCCAGGGTGAGCTGGATCATATCCCTTCCCCTTCCCCAGGGTGTGCTGGATCACAATACTTCCCCAGGGTGGGCTGGTTCAAACCATTTCCCCTTCCCCAGGGTGGGCTGGATCACAATACTTCCCCAGGGTGGGCTGGATCACACTACTTCCCCAGGGTGGGCTGGATCACACTACTTCCCCAGGGTGGGCTGGATCGTACCACTTACCAAGGGTGGGCTGGATCATACCACTTCCCCTTCCCCAGGTTGGGATGAATCACAATACTTCCCCAGGGTGGGTTGGATCACACTACTTCCCCAGGGTGGGCTGGATCATACCACTTCCCATTCCCCAGGGTGGGCTGGATCACACTACTTCCCCAGGGTGGGCTGGATCACACTACTTCCCCAGGGTGGGCTGGATCACACTACTTCCCCAGGGTTGGCTGGATCGCACCACTTCCCCAGGGTGGGCTAGATCACACCACTTCACCAGGGTGGGCTGGATCTTACCACTTCCCCAGGGTGGGCTGGATCACACTACCTCCCCAGGGTGGGCTGGATCACACAACTTCCCCATAGTGGGCTGGATCACACTACTTCCCCAGGTTGGGCTGGATCGCACCACTTCCCCAGGGTGGGCTGGATCACACTACTTCCCCAGGGTGGGCTAGATCACACTACTTCCCCAGGGTGGGCTGGATCATATCCCTTCCCCTTCCCCAGGGTCGGCTGGATCACAATACTTCCCCAGGGTGGGCTGGATCACACTACTTCCCCAGGGTGGGCTGGATCATACCACTACCCCTTCCCAAAGGTTGGGCTGGATCACACAACTTCCCCATAGTGGGCTGGATCACACTACTTCCCCAGGGTGGGCTGGATCGCATCACTTCCCCAGGGTGGGCTGTATCGCACCACTTCCCCAGGGTGGGCTGGATCACACTACTTCCCCAGGGTGGGCTGGATCACACTACTTCCCAGGGTGGGCTGGATCATATCCCAGGGTGGGCTGCATCACACTACTTCCCCAGGGTGGGCTGGATCATATCCCTTCCCCTTCCCCAGGGTGGGCTGGATCACAATACTTCCCCAGGGTGGGCTGGATCACAATACTTCACCAGGGTGGGCTGGATCACACTCCTTCCCCAGGGTGGGCTGGATCACACTACTTCCCCAGGGTGGGCTGGATCACACTACTTCCCCAGGTTGGGCTGGATTGCACCACTTCCCCAGGGTGGGCTGGATCACACTACTTCCCCGGGGTGGGCTGGATCACACTACTTCCCCAGGGTGGGCTGGATCACACAACTTCCCCATAGTGGGCTGGATCCTACCACTTCCCCAGGGTGGGCTGGATCGCACCACTTCCCCAGGGTGGGCTGGATCGCACCACTTCCCCAGGGTGGGCTAGATCACACTACTTCCCCAGGGTGAGCTGGATAATATCCCTTCCCCTTCCCCAGGGTGTGCTGGATCACAATACTTCCCCAGGGTGGGCTGGTTCAAACCATTTCCCCTTCCCCAGGGTGGGCTGGATCACAATACTTCCCCAGGGTGGGCTGGATCACACTACTTCCCCAGGGTGGGCTGGATCACACTACTTCCCCAGGGTGGGCTGGATCGTACCACTTACCAAGGGTGGGCTGGATCATACCACTTCCCCTTCCCCAGGTTGGGATGAATCACAATACTTCCCCAGGGTGGGTTGGATCACACTACTTCCCCAGGGTGGGCTGGATCATACCACTTCCCATTCCCCAGGGTGGGCTGGATCACACTACTTCCCCAGGGTGGGCTGGATCACACTACTTCCCCAGGGTGGGCTGGATCACACTACTTCCCCAGGGTTGGCTGGATCGCACCACTTCCCCAGGGTGGGCTAGATCACACCACTTCACCAGGGTGGGCTGGATCTTACCACTTCCCCAGGGTGGGCTAGATCACACTACTTCCCCAGGGTGGGCTGGATCATATCCCTTCCCCTTCCCCAGGGTGGGCTGGATCACAATACTTCCCCAGGGTGGGCTGGTTCATACCACTTCCCCTTCCCCAGGGTGGGCTGGATCACAATACTTCCCCAGGGTGGGCTGGTTCATACCACTTCCCCTTCCCCAGGGTGGGCTGGATCACAATTCTTCCCCAGGGTGGGCTGGATCACACTAGTTCCCCATGGTGGGCTGGATCACACTACTTCCCCAGGGTGGGCTGGATCACACTCCTTCCCCAGGGTGGGCTGGATCACACTACTTCCCCAGGTTGGGCTGGATCGCACCACTTCCCCAGGGTGGGCTGGATCACACTACTTCCCCATAGTGGGCTGGATCACACTACTTCCCCAGGTTGGGCTGGATCGTATCATATCCCTTCCCCTTCCCCAGGGTGGGCTGGATCACAATACTTCCCCAGGGTGGGCTGGATCACACTACTTCCCCAGGGTGGGCTGGATCATACCACTACCCCTTCCCAAAGGTTGGGCTGGATCACACAACTTCCCAAAAGTGGGCTGGATCACACTACTTCCCCAGGGTGGGCTGGATCGCACCACTTCCCCAGGGTGGGCTGGATCGCACCACTTCCCCAGGGTAGGCTGGATCACACTACTTCCCCAGGGTGGGCTGGATCACACTACTTCCCCAGGGTGGGCTGGATCGCACCACTTCCCCAGGGTGGGCTAGATCACACTACTTCCCCAGGGTGAGCTGGATCATATCCCTTCCCCTTCCCCAGGGTGGGCTGGATCACAATACTTCCCCAGGGTGGTCTGGATCACACTACTTCCCCAGGTTGGGCTGGATTGCACCACTTCCCCAGGGTGGGCTGGATCACACTACTTCCCCAGGGTGGGCTGGATCACACTACTTACCCAGGGTGGGCTGGATCACACAACTTCCCCATAGTGGGCTGGATCACACTACTTCCCCAGGTTGGGCTGGATCGCACCACTTCCCCAGGGTGGGCTGGATCACACTACTTCCCCAAGGTGGGCTAGATCACACTACTTCCCCAGGGTGGGCTGGATCATATCCCTTCCCCTTCCCCAGGGTGGGCTGGATCACAATACTTCCGCAGGGTGGGCTGGATCACACTACTTCCCCAGGGTGGGCTGGATCATACCACTACCCCTTCCCAAAGGTTGGGCTGGATCACACAACTTCCCCATAGTGGGCTGGATCACACTACTTCCCCAGGGTGGGCTGGATCACACTACTTCCCCAGGGTGGGCTGGATCGCACCACTTCCTCAGGGTGGGCTGGATCGCACCACTTCACCAGGGTGGGCTGGATCGCACCACTTCCCCAGGGTGTGCTAGATCACACTACTTCCCCAGGGTGGGCTGGATCATATCCCTTCCCCTTCCCCAGGGTGGGCTGGATCACAATACTTCCCCAGAGTGGGCTGGATAACACTACTTCCCCAGGGTGGGCTGGATCACACTCCTTCCCCAGGGTGGGCTGGATCACACTACTTCCCCAGGGTGGGCTGGATCGCACCACTTCCCCAGGGTGGGCTGGATCGCACCACTTCCCCAGGGTGGGCTGGATCGCACCACTTCCCCAGGGGGGGCTAGATCACACTACTTCCCCAGGGTGGGCTGGATCATATCCCTTCCCCTTCCCCAGGGTGGGCTGGATCACAATACTTCCCCAGGGTGGGCTGGATCACACTCCTTCCCCAGGGTGGGCTGGATCACACTCCTTCCCCAGGGTGGGCTGGATCACACTACTTCCCCAGGTTGGGCTGGATTGCACCACTTCCCCAGGGTGGGCTGGATCACACTACTTCCCCAGGGTGGGCTGGATCACACTACTTCCCCAGGGTGGGCTGGATCACACAACTTCCCCATAGTGGGCTGGATCACACTACTTCCCCAGGTTGGGCTGGATCGCACCACTTCCCCAGGGTGGGCTGGATCACACTACTTCCCCGGGGTGGGCTGGATCACACTACTTCCCCAGGGTGGGCTGGATCACACAACTTTCCCATAGTGGGCTGGATCCTACCACTTCCCCAGGGTGGGCTGGATCGCACCACTTCCCCAGGGTGGGCTGGATCGCACCACTTCCCCAGGGTGGGCTAGATCACACTACTTCCCCAGGGTGGGCTGGATCATATCCCTTCCCCTTCCCCAGGTTGTGCTGGATCACAATACTTCCCCAGGGTGGGCTGGTTCAAACCACTTCCCCTTCCCCATGGTGGGCTGGATCACAATACTTCCCCAGGGTGGGCTGGATCACACTACTTCCCCAGGGTGGGCTGGATCAGACTACTTCCCCAGGGTGGGCTGGATCGTACCACTTACCAAGGGTGGGCTGGATCATACCACTTCCCCTTCCCCAGGTTGGGCTGAATCACAATACTTCCCCAGGGTGGGCTGGATCACACTACTTCCCCAGGGTGGGCTGGATCACACTACTTCCCCAGGGTGGGCTGGATCACACTACTTCCCCAGGGTTGGCTGGATCGCACCACTTCCCCAGGGTGGGCTGGATCTTACCACTTCACCAGGGTGGGCTGGATCTTACCACTTCCCCAGGGTGGGCTAGATCACACTACTTCCCCAGGGTGGGCTGGATCATATCCCTTCCCCTTCCCCAGGGTGGGCTGGATCACAATACTTCCCCAGGGTGGGCTGGTTCAAACCACTTCCCCTTCCCCAGGGTGGGCTGGATCACAATTCTTCCCCAGGGTGGGCTGGATCATACCACTTCCCCTTCCCCAGGGTGGGCTGGATCACACTACTTCCCCAGGGTGGGCTGGATCACACTACTTCCCCAGGGTGGGCTGGATCACACTACTTTCCCAGGGTGGGCTGGATCGCACCACTTCCCCAGGGTGGGCTGGATCGCACCACTTCCCCAGGGTGGGCTGGATCACACTACTTCCCCAGGGTGGGCTGGATCACACTACTTCCCCAGGGTGGGCTGGATCGCACCACTTCCCCAGGGTGGGCTGGATCGCACCACTTCACCAGGGTGGGCTGGTTCGCACCACTTCCCCAGGGTGGGCTAGATCACACTACTTCCCCAGGGTGGGCTGGATCATATCCCTTCCCCTTCCCCAGGGTGGGCTGGATCACAATACTTCCCCAGGGTGGGCTGGATCACACTCCTTCCCCAGGGTGGGCTGGATCACACAACTTCCCCATAGTGGGCTGGATCACACTACTTCCCCAGGTTGGGCTGGATCGCACCACTTCCACAGGGTGGGCTGGATCACACTACTTCCCCAAGGTGGGCTAGATCACACTACTTCCCCAGGGTGGGCTGTATCATATCCCTTCCCCTTCCCCAGGGTGGGCTGGATCACAATACTTCCCCAGGGTGGGCTGGATCACACTACTTCCCCAGGGTGGGCTGGATCATACCACTACCCCTTCCCAAAGGTTGGGCTGGATCACACAACTTCCCCATAGTGGGCTGGATCACACTACTTCCCCAGGGTGGGCTGGATCGCACCACTTCCCCAGGGTGAGCTGGATCGCACCACTTCCGAAGGGTGGGCTGGATCACACTACTTCCCCAGGGTGGGCTGGATCACACTACTTCCCCAGGGTGGGCTGGATCGCACCACTTCCCCAGGGTGGGCTAGATCACACTACTTCCCCAGGGTGGGCTGGATCATATCCCTTCTCCTTCCCCAGGGTGGGCTGGATCACACTACTTCCCCAGGGTGGGCTGGATCACACTACTTCCCCAGGGTGGGCTGGATCATATCCCTTCCCCTTCCTCAGGGTGTGCTGGATCACAATACTTCCCCAGGGTGGGCTGGTTCAAACCACTTCCCCTTCCCCAGGGTGGGCTGGATCACAATACTTCCCCAGGGTGGGCTGGATCACACTACTTCCCCAGGGTGGGCTGGATCACACTACTTCCCCAGGGTGGGCTGGATCGTACCACTTACCAAGGGTGGGCTGGATCATACCACTTCCCCTTCCCCAGGTTGGGCTGAATCACAATACTTCCCCAGGGTGGGTTGGATCACACTACTTCCCCAGGGTGGGCTGGATCATACCACTTCCCTTTCCCCAGGGTGGGCTGGATCACACTACTTCCCCAGGGTGGGCTGGATCACACTACTTCCCCAGGGTGGGCTGGATCACACTACTTCCCCAGGGTTGGCTGGATCGCACCACTTCCCCAGGGTGGGCTAGATCACACTACTTCCCCAGGGTGGGCTGGATCATATCCCTTCCCCTTCCCCAGGGTGGGCTGGATCACAATACTTCCCCAGGGTGGGCTGGTTCATACCACTTCCCCTTCCCCAGGGTGGGCTGGATCACAATACTTCCCCAGGGTGGGCTGGATCACACTACTTCCCCAGGGTGGGCTGGATCACACTCCTTCCCCAGGGTGGGCTGGATCACATTACTTCCCCAGGTTGGGCTGGATCGCACCACTTCCCCAGGGTGGGCTGGATCACAATACTTCCCCATAGTGGGCTGGATCACACTACTTCCCCAGGTTGGGCTGGATCGCACCACTTCCCCAGGGTGGGCTGGATCACACTACTTCCCCAAGGTGGGCTAGATCACACTACTTCCCCAGGGTGGGCTGTATCATATCCCTTCCCCTTCCCCAGGGTGGGCTGGATCACAATACTTCCCCAGGGTGGGCTGGTTCATACCACTTCCCCTTCCCCAGGGTGGGCTGGATCACAATTCTACCCCAGGGTGGGCTGGATCATACCACTTCCCCTTCCCCAGGGTGGGCTGGATCACACTACTTCCCCAGGGTGGGCTGGATCACACTACTTCCCCAGGGTGGGCTGGATCGCACTACTTTCCCAGGGTGGGCTGGATCGCACCACTTCCCCAGGGTGGGCTGGATCGCACCACTTCCCCAGGGTGGGCTGGATCACATTACTTTCCCAGGGTGGGCTGGATCGCACCACTTCCCCAGGGTGGGCTGGATAGCACCACTTCCCCAGGGTGGGCTGGATCGCACCACTTCCCCAGGGTGGGCTAGATCACACTACTTCCCCAGGGTGGGCTGGATCATATCTCTTCCCCTTCCCCAGGGTGGGCTGGATCACAATACTTCCCCAGGGTGGGCTGGATCACACTACTTCCCCAGGGTGGGCTGGATCACACTCCTTCCCCAGGGTGGGCTGGATCACATTACTTCCCCAGGTTGGGCTGGATCGCACCACTTCCCCAGGGTGGGCTGGATCACAATACTTCCCCATAGTGGGCTGGATCACACTACTTCCCCAGGTTGGGCTGGATCGCACCACTTCCCCAGGGTGGGCTGGATCACACTCCTTCCCCAAGGTGGGCTAGATAACACTACTTCCCCAGGGTGGGCTGTATCATATCCCTTCCCCTTCCCCAGGGTGGGCTGGATCACAATACTTCCCCAGGGTGGGCTGGATCACACTACTTCCCCAGGGTGGGCTGGATCATACCACTACCCCTTCCCAAAGGTTGGGCTGGATCACACAACTTCCCCATAGTGGGCTGGATCACACTACTTCCCCAGGGTGGGCTGGATCGCACCACTTCCCCAGGGTGGGCTGGATCGCACCACTTCCCCAGGGTGGGCTGGATCACACTACTTCCCCAGGGTGGGCTGGATCACACTACTTCCCCAGGGTGGGCTGGATCGCACCACTTCCCCAGGGTGGGCTAGATCACACTACTTCCCCAGGGTGGGCTGGATCATATCCCTTCCCCTTCCCCAGGGTGGGCTGGATCACAATACTTCCCCAGGGTGGGCTGGATCACACTACTTCCCCAGGGTGGGCTGGATCACACTACTTACCCAGGGTGGGCTGGATCACACAACTTCCCCATAGTGGGCTGGATCACACTACTTCCCCAGGTTGGGCTGGATCGCACCACTTCTCCAGGGTGGGCTGGATCACACTACTTCCCCAAGGTGGGCTAGATCACACTACTTCCCCAGGGTGGGCTGGATCACACTACTTCCCCAGGGTGGGCTGGATCATATCCCTTCCCCTTCCCCAGGGTGGGCTGGATCACACTACTTCCCCAGGGTGGGCTGGATCACACTCCTTCCCCAGGGTGGGCTGGATCACACTACTTCCCCAGGTTGGGCTGGATCACACCACTTCCCCAGGGTGGGCTGGATCACACTACTTCCCCATAGTGGGCTGGATCACACTACTTCCCCAGGTTGGGCTGGATCGCACCACTTCCCCAGGGTGGGCTGGATCACACTACTTCCCCAAGGTGGGCTAGATCACACTACTTCCCCAGGGTGGGCTGTATCATATCCCTTCCCCTTCCCCAGGGTGGGCTGGATCACAATACTTCCCCAGGGTGGGCTGGATCACACTACTTCCCCAGGGTGGGCTGGATCATACCACTACCCCTTCCCAAAGGTTGGGCTGGATCACACAACTTCCCCATAGTGGGCTGGATCACACTACTTCCCCAGGGTGGGCTGGATCGCACCACTTCCCCAGGGTGGGCTGGATCACACTACTTCCCCAAGGTGGGCTAGATCACACTACTTCCCCAGGGTGGGCTGTATCATATCCCTTCCCCTTCCCCAGGGTGAGCTGGATCACAATACTTCCCCAGGGTGGGCTGGATCACACTACTTCCCCAGGGTGGGCTGGATCATACCACTACCCCTTCCCAAAGGATGGGCTGGATCACACAACTTCCCCATAGTGGGCTGGATCACACTACTTCCCCAGGGTGGGCTGGATCGCACCACTTCCCCAGGGTGGGCTGGATCGCACCACTTCCCCAGGGTGGGCTGGATCACACTACTTCCCCAGGGTGGGCTGGATCACACTACTTCCCCAGGGTGGGCTGGATCGCACCACTTCCCCAGGGTGGGCTAGATCACACTACTTCCCCAGGGTGGGCTGGATCATATCCCTTCCCCTTCCCCAGGGTGGGCTGGATCACAATACTTCCCCAGGGTGGGCTGGATCACACTACTTCCCCAGGTTGGGCTGGATTGCACCACTTCCCCAGGGTGGGCTGGATCACACTAGTTCCCCAGGGTGGGCTGGATCACACTACTTACCCAGGGTGGGCTGGATCACACAACTTCCCCATAGTGGGCTGGATCACACTACTTCCCCAGGTTGGGCTGGATCGCACCACTTCCCCAGGGTGGGCTGGATCACACTACTTCCCCAAGGTGGGCTAGATCACACTACTTCCCCAGGGTGGGCTGGATCATATCCCTTCCCCTTCCCCAGGGTGGGCTGGATCACAATACTTCCGCAGGGTGGGCTGGATCACACTACTTCCCCAGGGTGGGCTGGATAATACCACTACCCCTTCCCAAAGGTTGGGCTGGATCACACAACTTCCCCATAGTGGGCTGGATCACACTACTTCCCCAGGGTGGGCTGGATCGCACCACTTCCCCAGGGTGGGCTGGATCGCACCACTTCCCCAGGGTGGGCTGGATCACACTACTTCCCCAGGGTGGGCTGGATCACACTACTTCCCCAGGGTGGGCTGGATCGCACCACTTCCCCAGGGTGGGCTGGATCGCACCACTTCACCAGGGTGGGCTGGATCGCACCACTTCCCCAGGGTGTCCTGGATAACACTACTTCCCCAGGGTGGGCTGGATCACACTCCTTCCCCAGGGTGGGCTGGATCACACTACTTCCCCAGGGTGGGCTGGATCGCACCACTTCCCCAGGGTGGGCTGGATCGCACCACTTCCCCAGGGTGGGCTGGATCGCACCACTTCCCCAGGGGGGGCTAGATCACACTACTTCCCCAGGGTGGGCTGGATCATATCCCTTCCCCTTCCCCAGGGTGGGCTGGATCACAATACTTCCCCAGGGTGGGCTGGATCACACTACTTCCCCAGGGTGGGCTGGATCGCACCACTTCCCCAGGTTGGGCTAGATCACACTACTTCCCCAGGGTGGGCTGGATCATATCCCTTCCCCTTCCCCAGGGTGGGCTGGATCACAATACTTCCCCAGGGTGGGCTGGATCACACTACTTCCCCAGGTTGGGCGGGATTGCACCACTTCCCCAGGGTGGGCTGGATCACACTACTTCCCCAGGGTGGGGTGGATCACACTACTTACCCAGCGTGGGCTGGATCACACAACTTCCCCATAGTGGGCTGGATCACACTACTTCCCCAGGTTGGGCTGGATCGCACCACTTCTCCAGGGTGGGCTGGATCACACTACTTCCCCAAGGTGGGCTAGATCACACTACTTCCCCAGGGTGGGCTGGATCACACTACTTCCCCAGGGTGGGCTGGATCATATCCCTTCCCCTTCCCCAGGGTGGGCTGGATCACACTACTTCCCCAGGGTGGGCTGGATCACACTCCTTCCCCAGGGTGGGCTGGATCACACTACTTCCCCAGGTTGGGCTGGATCGCACCACTTCCCCAGGGTGGGCTGGATCACACTACTTCCCCATAGTGGGCTGGATCACACTACTTCCCCAGGTTGGGCTGGATCGCACCACTTCCCCAGGGTGGGCTGGATCACACTACTTCCCCAAGGTGGGCTAGATCACACTACTTCCCCAGGGTGGGCTGTATCATATCCCTTCCCCTTCCCCAGGGTGGGCTGGATCACAATACTTCCCCAGGGTGGGCTGGATCACACTACTTCCCCAGGGTGGGCTGGATCATACCACTACCCCTTCCCAAAGGTTGGGCTGGATCACACAACTTCCCCATAGTGGGCTGGATCACACTACTTCCCCAGGGTGGGCTGGATCGCACCACTTCCCCAGGGTGGGCTGGATCGCACCACTTCCCCAGGGTGGGCTGGATCACACTACTTCCCCAGGGTGGGCTGGATCGCACCACTTCCCCAGGGTGGGCTGGATCACACTACTTCCCCATAGTGGGCTGGATCACACTACTTCCCCAGGTTGGGCTGGATCGCACCACTTCCCCAGGGTGGGCTGGATCACACTACTTCCCCAAGGTGGGCTAGATCACACTACTTCCCCAGGGTGGGCTGTATCATATCCCTTCCCCTTCCCCAGGGTGGGCTGGATCACAATACTTCCCCAGGGTGGGCTGGATCACACTACTTCCCCAGGGTGGGCTGGATCATACCACTACCCCTTCCCAAAGGTTGGGCTGGATCACACAACTTCCCCATAGTGGGCTGGATCACACTACTTCCCCAGGGTGGGCTGGATCGCACCACTTCCCCAGGGTGGGCTGGATCGCACCACTTCCCCAGGGTGGGCTGGATCACACTACTTCCCCAGGGTGGGCTGGATCGCACCACTTCCCCAGGGTGGGCTGGATCATATCCCTTCCCCTTCCCCAGGGTGGGCTGGATCACAATACTTCCCCAGGGTGGGCTGGATCACACTACTTCCCCAGGGTGGGCTGGATCACACTCCTTCCCCAGGGTGGGCTGGATCACATTACTTCCCCAGGTTGGGCTGGATCGCACCACTTCCCCAGGGTGGGCTGGATCACAATACTTCCCCATAGTGGGCTGGATCACACTACTTCCCCAGGTTGGGCTGGATCGCACCACTTCCCCAGGGTGGGCTGGATCACACTACTTCCCCAAGGTGGGCTAGATCACACTACTTCCCCAGGGTGGGCTGTATCATATCCCTTCCCCTTCCCCAGGGTGGGCTGGATCACAATACTTCCCCAGGGTGGGCTGGATCACACTACTTCCCCAGGGTGGGCTGGATCATACCATTACCCCTTCCCAAAGGTTGGGCTGGATCACACAACTTCCCCATAGTGGGTTGGATCACACTACTTCCCCAGGGTGGGCTGGATCGCACCACTTCCCCAGGGTGGGCTGGATCGCACCACTTCCCCAGGGTGGGCTGGATCACACTACTTCCCCAGGGTGGGCTGGATCACACTACTTCCCCAGGGTGGGCTGGATCGCACCACTTCCCCAGGGAGGGCTAGATCACACTACTTCCCCAGGGTGGGCTGGATCATATCCCTTCCCCTTCCCCAGGGTGGGCTGGATCACAATACTTCCCCAGGGTGGGCTGGATCACACTACTTCCCCAGGTTGGGCGGGATTGCACCACTTCCCCAGGGTGGGCTGGATCACACTACTTCCCCAGGGTGGGCTGGATCACACTACTTACCCAGGGTGGGCTGGATCACACAACTTCCCCATAGTGGGCTGGATCACACTACTTCCCCAGGTTGGGCTGGATCGCACCACTTCTCCAGGGTGGGCTGGATCACACTACTTCCCCAAGGTGGGCTAGATCACACTACTTCCCCAGGGTGGGCTGGATCACACTACTTCCCCAGGGTGGGCTGGATCATATCCCTTCCCCTTCCCCAGGGTGGGCTGGATCACACTACTTCCCCAGGGTGGGCTGGATCACACTCCTTCCCCAGGGTGGGCTGGATCACACTACTTCCCCAGGTTGGGCTGGATCGCACCACTTCCCCAGGGTGGGCTGGATCACACTACTTCCCCATAGTGGGCTGGATCACACTACTTCCCCAGGTTGGGCTGGATCGCACCACTTCCCCAGGGTGGGCTGGATCACACTACTTCCCCAAGGTGGGCTAGATCACACTACTTCCCCAGGGTGGGCTGTATCATATCCCTTCCCCTTCCCCAGGGTGGGCTGGATCACAATACTTCCCCAGGGTGGGCTGGATCACACTACTTCCCCAGGGTGGGCTGGATCGCACCACTTCCCCAGGGTGGGCTGGATCGCACCACTTCCCCAGGGTGGGCTGGATCACACTACTTCCCCAGGGTGGGCTGGATCACACTACTTCCCCAGGGTGGGCTGGATCGCACCACTTCCCCAGGGTGGGCTAGATCACACTACTTCCCCAGGGTGGGCTGGATCATATCCCTTCCCCTTCCCCAGGGTGGGCTGGATCACAATACTTCCCCAGGGTGGGCTGGATCACACTACTTCCCCAGGTTGGGCTGGATTGCACCACTTCCCCAGGGTGGGCTGGATCACACTACTTCCCCAGGGTGGGCTGGATCACACTACTTACCCAGGGTGGGCTGGATCACACAACTTCCCCATAGTGGGCTGGATCACACTACTTCCCCAGGTTGGGCTGGATCGCACCACTTCCCCAGGGTGGGCTGGATCACACTACTTCCCCAAGGTGGGCTAGATCACACTACTTCCCCAGGGTGGGCTGGATCATATCCCTTCCCCTTCCCCAGGGTGGGCTGGATCACAATACTTCCGCAGGGTGGGCTGGATCACACTACTTCCCCAGGGTGGGCTGGATAATACCACTACCCCTTCCCAAAGGTTGGGCTGGATCACACAACTTCCCCATAGTGGGCTGGATCACACTACTTCCCCAGGGTGGGCTGGATCGCACCACTTCCCCAGGGTGGGCTGGATCGCACCACTTCCCCAGGGTGGGCTGGATCACACTACTTCCCCAGGGTGGGCTGGATCACACTACTTCCCCAGGGTGGGCTGGATCGCACCACTTCCCCAGGGTGGGCTGGATCGCACCACTTCACCAGAGTGGGCTGGATCGCACCACTTCCCCAGGGTGTCCTGGATAACACTACTTCCCCAGGGTGGGCTGGATCACACTCCTTCCCCAGGGTGGGCTGGATCACACTACTTCCCCAGGGTGGGCTGGATCGCACCACTTCCCCAGGGTGGGCTGGATCGCAACACTTCCCCAGGGTGGGCTGGATCACACCACTTCCCCAGGGGGGGCTAGATCACACTACTTCCCCAGGGTGGGCTGGATCATATCCCTTCCCCTTCCCCAGGGTGGGCTGGATCACAATACTTCCCCAGGGTGGGCTGGATCATACCACTACCCCTTCCCAAAGGTTGGGCTGGATCACACAACTTCCCCATAGTGGGCTGGATCACACTACTTCCCCAGGGTGGGCTGGATCGCACCACTTCCCCAGGGTGGGCTGGATCGCACCACTTCCCCAGGGTGGGCTGGATCACACTACTTCCCCAGGGTGGGCTGGATCACACTACTTCCCCAGGGTGGGCTGGATCGCACCACTTCCCCAGGGTGGGCTAGATCACACTACTTCCCCAGGGTGGGCTGGATCATATCCCTTCCCCTTCCCCAGGGTGGGCTGGATCACAATACTTCCCCAGGGTGGGCTGGATCACACTACTTCCCCAGGTTGGGCTGGATTGCACCACTTCCCCAGGGTGGGCTGGATCACACTACTTCCCCAGGGTGGGCTGGATCACACTACTTACCCAGGGTGGGCTGGATCACACAACTTCCCCATAGTGGGCTGGATCACACTACTTCCCCAGGTTGGGCTGGATCGCACCACTTCCCCAGGGTGGGCTGGATCACACTACTTCCCCAAGGTGGGCTAGATCACACTACTTCCCCAGGGTGGGCTGGATCATATCCCTTCCCCTTCCCCAGGGTGGGCTGGATCACAATACTTCCGCAGGGTGGGCTGGATCACACTACTTCCCCAGGGTGGGCTGGATAATACCACTACCCCTTCCCAAAGGTTGGGCTGGATCACACAACTTCCCCATAGTGGGCTGGATCACACTACTTCCCCAGGGTGGGCTGGATCGCACCACTTCCCCAGGGTGTGCTGGATCGCACCACTTCCCCAGGGTGGGCTGGATCACACTACTTCCCCAGGGTGGGCTGGATCACACTACTTCCCCAGGGTGGGCTGGATCGCACCACTTCCCCAGGGTGGGCTGGATCGCACCACTTCACCAGGGTGGGCTGGATCGCACCACTTCCCCAGGGTGTCCTGGATAACACTACTTCCCCAGGGTGGGCTGGATCACACTCCTTCCCCAGGGTGGGCTGGATCACACTACTTCCCCAGGGTGGGCTGGATCGCACCACTTCCCCAGGGTGGGCTGGATCGCAACACTTCCCACGGGTGGGCTGGATCGCACCACTTCCCCAGGGGGGGCTAGATCACACTACTTCCCCAGGGTGGGCTGGATCATATCCCTTCCCCAGGGTGGGCTGGATCACAATACTTCCCCAGGGTGGGCTGGATCACACTACTTCCCCAGGGTGGGCTGGATCGCACCACTTCCCCAGGGTGGGCTAGATCACACTACTTCCCCAGGGTGGGCTGGATCATATCCCTTCCCCTTCCCCAGGGTGGGCTGGATCACAATACTTCCCCAGGGTGGGCTGGATCACACTACTTCCCCAGGTTGGGCGGGATTGCACCACTTCCCCAGGGTGGGCTGGATCACACTTCTTCCCCAGGGTGGGGTGGATCACACTACTTACCCAGCGTGGGCTGGATCACACAACTTCCCCATAGTGGGCTGGATCACACTACTTCCCCAGGTTGGGCTGGATCGCACCACTTCTCCAGGGTGGGCTGGATCACACTACTTCCCCAAGGTGGGCTAGATCACACTACTTCCCCAGGGTGGGCTGGATCACACTACTTCCCCAGGGTGGGCTGGATCATATCCCTTCCCCTTCCCCAGGGTGGGCTGGATCACACTACTTCCCCAGGGTGGGCTGGATCACACTCCTTCCCCAGGGTGGGCTGGATCACACTACTTCCCCAGGTTGGGCTGGATCGCACCACTTCCCCAGGGTGGGCTGGATCACACTACTTCCCCATAGTGGGCTGGATCACACTACTTCCCCAGGTTGGGCTGGATCGCACCACTTCCCCAGGGTGGGCTGGATCACACTACTTCCCCAAGGTGGGCTAGATCACACTACTTCCCCAGGGTGGGCTGTATCATATCCCTTCCCCTTCCCCAGGGTGGGCTGGATCACAATACTTCCCCAGGGTGGGCTGGATCACACTACTTCCCCAGGGTGGGCTGGATCGCACCACTTCCCCAGGGTGGGCTGGATCGCACCACTTCCCCAGGGTGGGCTGGATCACACTACTTCCCCAGGGTGGGCTGGATCACACTACTTCCCCAGGGTGGGCTGGATCGCACCACTTCCCCAGGGTGGGCTAGATCACACTACTTCCCCAGGGTGGGCTGGATCATATCCCTTCCCCTTCCCCAGGGTGGGCTGGATCACAATACTTCCCCAGGGTGGGCTGGATCACACTACTTCCCCAGGTTGGGCTGGATTGCACCACTTCCCCAGGGTGGGCTGGATCACACTACTTCCCCAGGGTGGGCTGGATCACAATACTTCCCCAGGGTGGGCTGGATCACACTACTTCCCCAGGGTGGGCTGGATCGCACCACTTCCCCAGGGTGGGCTGGATCACACAACTTCCCCATAGTGGGCTGGATCACACTACTTCCCCAGGTTGGGCTGGATCGCACCACTTCCCCAGGGTGGGCTGGATCACACTACTTCCCCAAGGTGGGCTAGATCACACTACTTCCCCAGGGTGGGCTGGATCATATCCCTTCCCCTTCCCCAGGGTGGGCTGGATCACAATACTTCCGCAGGGTGGGCTGGATCACACTACTTCCCCAGGGTGGGCTGGATAATACCACTACCCCTTCCCAAAGGTTGGGCTGGATCACACAACTTCCCCATAGTGGGCTGGATCACACTACTTCCCCAGGGTGGGCTGGATCGCACCACTTCCCCAGGGTGGGCTGGATCGCACCACTTCCCCAGGGTGGGCTGGATCACACTACTTCCCCAGGGTGGGCTGGATCACACTACTTCCCCAGGGTGGGCTGGATCGCACCACTTCCCCAGGGTGGGCTGGATCGCACCACTTCACCAGGGTGGGCTGGATCGCACCACTTCCCCAGGGTGTCCTGGATAACACTACTTCCCCAGGGTGGGCTGGATCACACTCCTTCCCCAGGGTGGGCTGGATCACACTACTTCCCCAGGGTGGGCTGGATCGCACCACTTCCCCAGGGTGGGCTGGATCGCACCACTTCCCCAGGGCGGGCTGGATCGCACCACTTCCCCAGGGGGGGCTAGATCACACTACTTCCCCAGGGTGGGCTGGATCATATCCCTTCCCCTTCCCCAGGGTGGGCTGGATCACAATACTTCCCCAGGGTGGGCTGGATCACACTACTTCCCCAGGGTGGGCTGGATCACACTCCTTCCCCAGGGTGGGCTGGATTGCACCACTTCCCGAGGGTGGGCTGGATCACACTACTTCCCCAGGGTGGGCTGGATCACACTACTTCCCCAGGTTGGGCTGGATCGCACCACTTCCCCAGGGTGGGCTGGATCACACTACTTCCCCAAGGTGGGCTAGATCACACTACTTCCCCAGGGTGGGCTGGATCACACTACTTCCCCAGGGTGGGCTGGATCACACTACTTCCCCAGGGTGGGCTGGATCATATCCCTTCCCCTTCCCCAGGGTGGGCTGGATCACAATACTTCCCCAGGGTGGGCTGGATAACACTACTTCCCCAGGGTGGGCTGGATCATACCACTACCCCTTCCCAAAGGTTGGGCTGGATCACACAACTTCCCCATAGTGTGCTGGATCACACTACTTCCCCAGGGTGGGCTGGATCGCACCACTTCCCCAGGGTGGGCTGGATCGCACCACTTCCCCAGGGTGGGCTGGATCACACTACTTCCCCAGGGTGGGCTGGATCACACTACTTCCCCAGGGTGGGCTGGATCGCACCACTTCCCCAGGGTGGGCTAGATCACACTACTTCCCCAGGGTGGGCTGGATCATATCCCTTCCCCTTCCCCTGGGTGGGCTGGATCACAATACTTCCCCAGGGTGGGCTGGATCACACTACTTCCCCAGGGTGGGCTGGATCGTACCACTTCCCAAGGGTGGGCTGGATCATACCACTTCCCCTTCCCCAGGTTGGGCTGGATCACAATACTTCCCCAGGGTGCCCTGGATCACACTACTTCCCCGGGGTGGGCTGGATCACACTACTTCCCCAGGGTGGGCTGGATCACACTACTTCCCCAGGGTGGGCTGGATCGCACCACTTCCCCAGGGTGGGCTGGATCGCACCACTTCGCCAGGGTGGGCTGGATCACACTACTTCCCCAGGGTGGGCTGGATCACACTACTTCCCCAGGGTGGGCTGGATCTTACCACTTCCCCAGGGTGGGCTGGATCGCACCACTTCACCAGGGTGGGCTGGATCGCACCACTTCCCCAGGGTGGGCTAGATCACACTACTTCCCCAGGGTGGGCTGGATCATATCCCTTCCCCTTCCCCAGGGTGGGCTGGATCACAATACTTCCCCAGGGTGGGCTGGATCACACTACTTCCCCAGGGTGGGCTGGATCGTACCACTTCCCAAGTGTGGGCTGGATCATACCACTTCCCCTTCCCCAGGTTGGGCTGGATCACAATACTTCCCCAGGGTGCCCTGGATCACACTACTTCCCCAGGGTGGACTGGATCGCACCACTTCCCCAGGGTGGGCTGGATCACACTACTTCCCCAGGGTGGGCTGGATCACACTACTTCCCCAGGGTGGGCTGGATCACACTACTTCCCCAGGGTGGGCTGGATCGCACCACTTCCCCAGGGTGGGCTGGATCGCACCACTTCCCCAGGGTGGGCTAGATCACACTACTTCCCCAGGGTGGGCTGGATCATATCCCTTCCCCTTCCCCAGGGTGGGCTGGATCACAATACTTCCCCAGAGTGGGCTGGATCACACTACTTCCCCAGGGTGGGCTGGATCACACTACTTCCCCAGGGTGGGCTGGATCGCACCACTTCCCCAGGGTGGGCTGGATCTCACCACTTCCCCAGGGTGGGCTGGATCGCACTACTTCCCCAGGGTGAGCTGGATCACACTACTTCCCCAGGGTGGGCTGGATCGCACCACTTCCCCAGGGTGGGCTGGATCGCACCACTTCCCCAGGGTGGGCTGGATCGCACCACTTCCCCAGGGTGGGATAGATCACACTACTTCCCCAGGGTGGGCTGGATCATATCCCTTCCCCTTCCCCAGGGTGGGCTGGATCGCACTACTTCCCCAGGGTGGGCTGGATCACACTACTTCCCCAGGGTGGGCTGGATCAAATCCCTTCCCCTTCCCAAGGGTGGGCTGGATCACAATACTTCCCCAGGGTGGGCTGGATCACACTACTTCCCCAGGGTGGGCTGGATCACACTCCTTCCCCAGGGTGGGCTGGATCACACTACTTCCCCAGGGTGGGCTGGATCACACTCCTTCCCCAGGGTGGGCTGGATCACGCTACTTCCCCAGGGTGGGCTGGATCACACTCCTTCCCCAGGGTGGGCTGGATCACACTACTTCCCCAGGGTGGGCTGGATCACACTACTTCCCCAGGGTGGGCTGGATCAAACCACTTCCCCTTCCCCAGGGTGGGCTGGATCGCACCTCTTCCCCAGGGTGGGCTGGATCGCACCACTTCCCCAGGGTGGGCTGGATCGCACCACTTCCCCAGGGTGGGCTAGATCACACTACTTCCCCAGGGTGGGCTGGATCATATCCCTTCCCCTTCCCCAGGGTGTGCTGGATCACAATACTTCCCAAGGGTGGGCTGGTTCACATCACTTCCCCTTCCCCAGGGTGGGCTGGATCACAATACTTCCCCAGGGTGGGCTGGATCGCACTACTTCCCCAGGGTGGGCTGGATCACACTACTTCCCCAGGGTGGGCTGGATCGTACCACTTCCCAAGGGTGGGCTGGATCATACCACTTCCCCTTCCCCAGGTTGGGCTGGATCACAATACTTCCCCAGGGTGCCCTGGATCACACTACTTCCCCAGGGTGGACTGGATCGCACCACTTCCCCAGGGTGGGCTGGATCACACTACTTCCCCGGTGTGGGCTGGATCACACTACTTCCCCAGGGTGGGCTGGATCACACTACTTCCCCAGGGTGGGCTGGATCGCACCACTTCCCCAGGGTGGGCTGGATCGCACCACTTCCCCAGGGTGGGCTGGATCACACTACTTCCCCAGGGTGGACTGGATCACACTACTTCCCCAGGGTGGGCTGGATCGTACCACTTCCCAAGGGTGGGCTGGATCATACCACTTCCCCTTCCCCAGGTTGGGCTGGATCACAATACTTCGCCAGGGTGCCCTGGATCACACTACTTCCCCAGGGTGGACTGGATCGCACCACTTCCCCAGGGTGGGCTGGATCACACTACTTCCCCAGGGTGGGCTGGATCACACTACTTCCCCAGGGTGGGCTGGATCACACTACTTCCCCAGGGTGGGCTGGATCGCACCACTTCCCCAGGGTGGGCTGGATCGCACCACTTCGCCAGGGTGGGCTGGATCACACTACTTCCCCAGGGTGGGCTGGATCACACTACTTCCCCAGGGTGGGCTGGATCTTACCACTTCCCCAGGGTGGGCTGGATCGCACCACTTCCCCAGGGTGGGCTAGATCACACTACTTCCCCAGGGTGGGTTGAATCATATCCCTTCCCCTTCCCCAGGGTGGGCTGGATCACAATACTTCCCCAGGGTGGGCTGGATCACACTACTTCCCCAGGGTGGGCTGGATCACACTACTTCCCCAGGGTGGGCTGGATCACACTACTTCCCCAGGGTGGGCTGGATCACACTCCTTCCCCAGGGTGGGCTGGATCACACTACTTCCCCAGGAAGGTTGGATCACACTACTTCCCCAGGGTGGGCTGCATCAAACCACTTCCCCTTCCCCAGAGTGGGCTGGATCATACTACTTCCCCAGGGTGGGCTGTATCACACTACTTCCCCAGGGTGGGCTGGATCACACAACTTCCCCATAGTGGGCTGGATCGCACCACTTCCCCAGGGTGGGCTGGATCTCACCACTTCCCCAGGGTGGGCTGGATCGCACTACTTCCCCAGGGTGAGCTGGATCACACTACTTCCCCAGGGTGGGCTGGATCGCACCACTTCCCCAGGGTGGGCTGGATCGCACCACTTCCCCAGGGTGGGCTGGATCGCACCACTTCCCCAGGGTGGGATAGATCACACTACTTCCCCAGGGTGGGCTGGATCATATCCCTTCCCCTTCCCCAGGGTGGGCTGGATCGCACTACTTCCCCAGGGTGGGCTGGATCACACTACTTCCCCAGGGTGGGCTGGATCGCACCACTTCCCCAGGGTGGGCTGGATCGCACCACTTCCCCAGGGTGGGCTGGATCGCACCACTTCCTCAGGGTGGGATAGATCACACTACTTCCCCAGGGTGGGCTGGATCAAATCCCATCCCCTTCCCAAGGGTGGGCTGGATCACAATACTTCCCCAGGGTGGGCTGGATCACACTACTTCCCCAGGGTGGGCTGGATCACACTCCTTCCCCAGGGTGGGCTGGATCATACTACTTCCCCAGGGTGGGCTGGATCACACTCCTTCCCCAGGGTGGGCTGGATCACACTACTTCCCCAGGGTGGGCTGGATCACACTCCTTCCCCAGGGTGGGCTGGATCACACTACTTCCCCAGGGTGGGCTGGATCACACTACTTCCCCAGAGTGGGCTGGATCAAACCACTTCCCCTTCCCCAGGGTGGGCTGGATCGAACCTCTTCCCCAGGGTGGGCTGGATCGCACCACTTCCCCAGGGTGGGCTGGATCGCACCACTTCCCCAGGGTGGGCTAGATCACACTACTTCCCCAGGGTGGGCTGGATCATATCCCTTCCCCTTCCCCAGGGTGTGCTGGATCACATCACTTCCCCTTCCCCAGGGTGGGCTGGATCACAATACTTCCCCAGGGTGGGCTGGATCGCACTACTTCCCCAGGGTGGGCTGGATCACACTACTTCCCCAGGGTGGGCTGGATCGTACCACTTCCCAAGGGTGGGCTGGATCATACCACTTCCCCTTCCCCAGGTTGGGCTGGATCACAATACTTCCCCAGGGTGCCCTGGATCACACTACTTCCCCAGGGTGGACTGGATCGCACCACTTCCCCAGGGTGGGCTGGATCACACTACTTCCCCGGTGTGGGCTGGATCACACTACTTCCCCAGGGTGGGCTGGATCGCACCACTTCCTCAGGGTGGGCTGGATCACACCACTTCCCCAGGGTGGGCTGGATCACACTACTTCCCCAGGGTGGGCTGGATCACACTACTTCCCCAGGGTGGGCTGTATCGCACCACTTCCCCAGGGTGGGCTGGATCGCACCACTTCCCCAGGGTGGGCTAGATCACACTACTTCCCCAGGGTGGGCTGGATCATATCCCTTCCCCTTCCCCAGGGTGGGCTGGATCACAATACTTCCCCAGGGTGGGCTGGATCACACTACTTCCCCAGGGTGGGCTGGATCACACTCCTTCCCCAGGGTGGGCTGGATCACACTACTTCCCCAGGGTGGGCTGGATCACACTCCTTCCCCAGGGTGGGCTGGATCACACTACTTCCCCAGGGTGGGCTGGATCACACTACTTCCCCAGGGTGGGCTGCATCAAACCACTTCCCCTTCCCCAGAGTGGGCTGGATCATACTACTTCCCCAGGGTGGGCTGTATCAAACTACTTCCCCAGGGTGGGCTGGATCACACAACTTCCCCATAGTGGGCTGGATCGCACCACTTCCCCAGGGTGGGCTGGATCGCACCACTTCCCCAGGGTGGGCTGGATCGCACCACTTCCCCAGGGTGGGCTAGATCACACTACTTCCCCAGGGTGGGCTGGATCATATCCCTTCCCCTTCCCCAGGGTGTGCTGGATCACAATACTTCCCCAGGGTGGGCTGGTTCATACCACTTCCCCTTCCCCAGGGTGGGCTGGAACACAATACTTCCCCAGGGTGGGCTGGATCGCACTACTTCCCCAGGGTGGGCTGGATCACACTACTTCCCCAGGGTGGGCTGGATCGTACCACTTCCCAAGGGTGGGCTGGATCATACCACTTCCCCTTCCTCAGGTTGGGCTGAATCACAATACTTCCCCAGGGTGGGCTGGATCACACTACTTCCCCAGGGTGTGCTGGATCACACTACTTCCCCAGGGTGGGCTGGATCACACTACTTCCCCAGGGTTGGCTGGATCGCACCACTTCCCCAGGGTGGGCTGGATCGCACCACTTCACCAGGTTGGGCTGGATCTTACCACTTCCCCAGGGTGGGCTAGATCACACTACTTCCCCAGGGTGGGCTGGATCACACTACTTCCCCAGGGTGGGCTGGATCGTACCACTTCCCAAGGGTGGGCTGGATCATACCACTTCCCCTTCCCCAGGTTGGGCTGGATCACAATACTTCCCCAGGGTGGGCTGGATCGCACTACTTCCCCAGGGTGGGCTGGATCGTACCACTTCCCAAGGGTGGGCTGGATCATACCACTTCCCCTTCCTCAGGTTGGGCTGAATCACAATACTTCCCCAGGGTGGGCTGGATCACACTACTTCCCCAGGGTGGGCTGGATCACACTACTTCCCCAGGGTGGGCTGGATCACACTACTTCCCCAGGGTTGGCTGGATCGCACCACTTCCCCAGGGTGGGCTGGATCGCACCACTTCACCAGGGTGGGCTGGATCTTACCACTTCCCCAGGGTGGGCTAGATCACACTACTTCCCCAGGGTGGGCTGGATCACACTACTTCCCCAGGGTGGGCTGGATCGTACCACTTCCCAAGGGTGGGCTGGATCATACCACTTCCCCTTCCCCAGGTTGGGCTGGATCACAATACTTCCCCAGGGTGCGCTGGATCACGCTACTTCCCCAGGGTGGACTGGATCGCACCACTTCCCCAGGGTGGGCTGGATCACACTACTTCCCCAGGGTGGGCTGGATCACACTACTTCCCCAGGGTGGGCTGGATCACACTACTTCCCCAGGGTGGGCTGGATCACACTACTTCCCCAGGGTGGGCTGGATCGTACCACTTCCCAAGGGTGGGCTGGATCATACCACTTCCCCTTCCTCAGGTTGGGCTGAATCACAATACTTCCAAAGGGTGGGCTGGATCACACTACTTCCCCAGGGTGTGCTGGATCACACTACTTCCCCAGGGTGGGCTGGATCACACTACTTCCCCAGGGTTGGCTGGATCGCAGCACTTCCCCAGGGTGGGCTGGATCGCACCACTTCACCAGGTTGGGCTGGATCTTACCACTTCCCCAGGGTGGGCTGGATCGCACTACTTCCCCAGGGTGGGCTGGATCACACTACTTCCCCAGGGTGGGCTGGATCGTACCACTTCCCAAGGGTGGGCTGGATCATACCACTTCCCCTTCCTCAGGTTGGGCTGAATCACAATACTTCCCCAGGGTGGGCTGGATCACACTACTTCCCCAGGGTGGGCTGGATCACACTACTTCCCCAGGGTGTGCTGGATCACACTACTTCCCCAGGGTGGGCTGGATCACACTACTTCCCCAGGGTTGGCTGGATCGCACCACTTCCCCAGGGTGGGCTGGATCGCACCACTTCACCAGGTTGGGCTGGATCTTACCACTTCCCCAGGGTGGGCTAGATCACACTACTTCCCCAGGGTGGGCTGGATCACACTACTTCCCCAGGGTGGGCTGGATCGTACCACTTCCCAAGGGTGGGCTGTATCATACCACTTCCCCTTCCCCAGGTTTTGCTGGATCACAATACTTCCCCAGGGTGGGCTGGATCGCACTACTTCCCCAGGGTGGGCTGGATCACACTACTTCCCCAGGGTGGGCTGGATCGTACCACTTCCCAAGGGTGGGCTGGATCATACCACTTCCCCTTCCTCAGGTTGGGCTAATCACAATACTTCCCCAGGGTGGGCTGGATCACACTACTTCCCCAGGGTGGGCTGGATCACACTACTTCCCCAGGGTGGGCTGGATCACACTACTTCCCCAGGGTTGGCTGGATCGCACCACTTCCCCAGGGTGGGCTGGATCGCACCACTTCACCAGGGTGGGCTGGATCTTACCACTTCCCCAGGGTGGGCTAGATCACACTACTTCCCCAGGGTGGGCTGGATCACACTACTTCCCCAGGGTGGGCTGGATCGTACCACTTCCCAAGGGTGGGCTGGATCATACCACTTCCCCTTCCCCAGGTTGGGCTGGATCACAATACTTCCCCAGGGTGCGCTGGATCACACTACTTCCCCAGGGTGGACTGGATCGCACCACTTCCCCAGGGTGGGCTGGATCACACTACTTCCCCAGGGTGGGCTGGATCACACTACTTCCCCAGGGTGGGCTGGATCACACTACTTCCCCAGGGTGGGCTGGATCACACTACTTCCCCAGGGTGGGCTGGATCGTACCACTTCCCAAGGGTGGGCTGGATCATACCACTTCCCCTTCCTCAGGTTGGGCTGAATCACAATACTTCCCCAGGGTGGGCTGGATCACACTACTTCCCCAGGGTGGGCTGGATCACACTACTTCCCCAGGGTGTGCTGGATCACACTACTTCCCCAGGGTGGGCTGGATCACACTACTTCCCCAGGGTTGGCTGGATCGCACCACTTCCCCAGGGTGGGCTGGATCGCACCACTTCACCAGGTTGGGCTGGATCTTACCACTTCCCCAGGGTGGGCTAGATCACACTACTTCCCCAGGGTGGGCTGGATCACACTACTTCCCCAGGGTGGGCTGGATCGTACCACTTCCCAAGGGTGGGCTGTATCATACCACTTCCCCTTCCCCAGGTTTTGCTGGATCACAATACTTCCCCAGGGTGGGCTGGATCGCACTACTTCCCCAGGGTGGGCTGGATCACACTACTTCCCCAGGGTGGGCTGGATCGTACCACTTCCCAAGGGTGGGCTGGATCATACCACTTCCCCTTCCTCAGGTTGGGCTAATCACAATACTTCCCCAGGGTGGGCTGGATCACACTACTTCCCCAGGGTGGGCTGGATCACACTACTTCCCCAGGGTGGGCTGGATCACACTACTTCCCCAGGGTTGGCTGGATCGCACCACTTCCCCAGGGTGGGCTGGATCGCACCACTTCACCAGGGTGGGCTGGATCTTACCACTTCCCCAGGGTGGGCTAGATCACACTACTTCCCCAGGGTGGGCTGGATCACACTACTTCCCCAGGGTGGGCTGGATCGTACCACTTCCCAAGGGTGGGCTGGATCATACCACTTCCCCTTCCCCAGGTTGGGCTGGATCACAATACTTCCCCAGGGTGCGCTGGATCACACTACTTCCCCAGGGTGGACTGGATCGCACCACTTCCCCAGGGTGGGCTGGATCACACTACTTCCCCAGGGTGGGCTGGATCACACTACTTCCCCAGGGTGGGCTGGATCACACTACTTCCCCAGGGTGGGCTGGATCACACTACTTCCCCAGGGTGGGCTGGATCGTACCACTTCCCAAGGGTGGGCTGGATCATACCACTTCCCCTTCCTCAGGTTGGGCTGAATCACAATACTTCCAAAGGGTGGGCTGGATCACACTACTTCCCCAGGGTGTGCTGGATCACACTACTTCCCCAGGGTGGGCTGGATCACACTACTTCCCCAGGGTTGGCTGGATCGCACCACTTCCCCAGGGTGGGCTGGATCGCACCACTTCACCAGGTTGGGCTGGATCTTACCACTTCCCCAGGGTGGGCTGGATCGCACTACTTCCCCAGGGTGGGCTGGATCACACTACTTCCCCAGGGTGGGCTGGATCGTACCACTTCCCAAGGGTGGGCTGGATCATACCACTTCCCCTTCCTCAGGTTGGGCTGAATCACAATACTTCCCCAGGGTGGGCTGGATCACACTACTTCCCCAGGGTGGGCTGGATCACACTACTTCCCCAGGGTGGGCTGGATCACACTACTTCCCCAGGGTTGGCTGGATCGCACCACTTCCCCAGGGTGGGCTGGAACGCACCACTTCACCAGGGTGGGCTGGATCTTACCACTTCCCCAGGGTGGGCTAGATCACACTACTTCCCCAGGGTGGGCTGGATCACACTACTTCCCCAGGGTGGGCTGGATCGTACCACTTCCCATGGGTGGGCTGGATCATACCACTTCCCCTTCCCCAGGTTGGGCTGGATCACAATACTTCCCCAGGGTGCGCTGGATCACACTACTTCCCCAGGGTGGGCTGGATCGCACCACTTCCCCAGGGTGGGCTGGATCACACTACTTCCCCAGGGTGGGCTGGATCACACTACTTCCCCAGGGTGGGCTGGATCACACTACTTCCCCAGGGTGGGCTGGATCGCACCACTTCCCCAGGGTGGGCTGGATCGCACCACTTCCCCAGGGTGGGCTGGATCACACTACTTCCCCAGGGTGGGCTAGATCACACTACTTCCCCAGGGTGGGCTGGATCGCACCACTTCCCCAGGGTGGGCTGGATCGCACCACTTCACCATGGTGGGCTGGATCGCACCACTTCCCCAGGGTGGGCTAGATCACACTCCTTCCCCAGGGTGGGCTGGATCACACTACTTCCCCAGGGTGGGCTGGATCACACTACTTCCCCAGGGTGGGCTGCATCAAACCACTTCCCCTTCCCCTGAGTGGGCTGGATCATACTACTTCCCCAGGGTGGGCTGTATCACACTACTTCCCCAGGGTGGGCTGGATCACACAACTTCGCCATAGTGGTCTGGATCGCACCACTTCCCCAGGGTGGGCTGGATCGCACCATTTCCCCAGGGTGGGCTAGATCACAGTACTTCCCCAGGGTGGGCTGGATCATATCCCTTCCCCTTCTCCAGGGTGTGCTGGATCACAATACTTCCCCAGGGTGGGCTGGTTCATACCACTTCCCCTTCCCCAGGGTGGGCTGGATCACAATACTTCCCCAGGGTGGGCTGGATCGCACTACTTCCCCAGGGTGGGCTGGATCACACTACTTCCCCAGGGTGGGCTGGATCGTACCACTTCCCAAGAGTGGGCTGGATCATACCACTTCCCCTTCCCCAGGTTGGGCTGAATCACAATACTTCCCCAGGGTGGGCTGGATCACACTACTTCCCCAGGGTGGGCTGGATCACACTACTTCCCCAGGGTGGGCTGGATCACACTACTTCCCCAGGGTTGGCTGGATCGCACCACTTCCCCAGGGTGGGCTGGATCGCACCACTTCACCAGGGTGGGCTGGATCTTACCACTTCCCCAGGGTGGGCTAGATCACACTACTTCCCCAGGGTGGGCTGGATCATATCCCTTCCCCTTCCCGAGGGTGGGCTGGATCACACTACTTCCCCAGGGTGGGCTGGTTCATACCACTTCCCCTTCCCCAGGGTGGGCTGGATCACAATTCTTCCCCAGGGTGGGCTGGATCGCACTACTTCCCCAGGGTGGGCTGGATCACAATACTTCCCCAGGGTGGGCTGGATCGCACCACTTCCCCAGGGTGGGCTGGATCGCACCACTTCCCCAGGGTGGGCTGGATCGCACCACTTCCCCAGGGTGGGATAGATCACACTACTTCCCCAGGGTGGGCTGGATCATATCCCTTCCCCTTCCCCAGGGTGGGCTGGATCACAATACTTCCCCAGGGTGGGCTGGTTCATACCACTTCCCCTTCCCCAGGGTGGGCTAGATCACAATACTTCCCCAGAGTGGGCTGGATCATACTACTTCCCCAGGGTGGGCTGGATCACACTACTTCCCCAGGGTGGGCTGTATCACACTACTTCCCCAGGTTGGGCTGGATCGCACCACTTCCCCAGGGTGGGCTGGATCACACTACTTGCCCAGGGTGGGCTGGATCACACTACTTCCCCAGGGTGGGCTGGATCACACAACTTCCCCATAGTGGGCTGGATCGCACCACTTCCCCAGGGTGGGCTGGATCGCACCACTTGCCCAGGGTGGGCTGGATCGCACCACTTCCCCAGGGTGGGCTAGATCACACTACTTCCCCAGGGTGGGTTGGATCATATCCCTTCCCCTTCCCCAGGGTGTGCTGGATCACAATACTTCCCCAGGGTGGGCTGGTTCATACCACTTCCCCTTCCCCAGGGTGGGCTGGATCACAATACTTCCCCAGGGTGGGCTGGATCGCACCACTTCCCCAGGGTGGGCTAGATCACACTACTTCCCCAGGGTGGGTTGGATCATATCCCTTCCCCTTCCCCAGGGTGTGCTGGATCACAATACTTCCCCAGGGTGGGCTGGTTCATACCACTTCTCCTTCCCCAGGCTGGGCTGGATCACAATACTTCCCCAGGGTGGGCTGGATCGCACTACTTCCCCAGGGTGGGCTGGATCACACCCCTTCCCCAGGGTGGGCTGGATCGCACCACTTCCCCAGGGTGGGCTGGATCGCACCACTTCCCCAGGGTGGGATAGATCACACTACTTCCCCAGGGTGGGCTGGATCTTACCACTTCCCCAGGGTGGGCTAGATCACACTACTTCCCCAGGGTGGGCTGGATCACACTACTTCCCCAGGGTGGGCTGGATCGTACCACTTCCCACGGGTGGGCTGGATCATACCACTTCCCCTTCCCCAGGTTGGGCTGGATCGCACCACTTCCCCAGGGTGGGCTAGATCACACTCCTTCCCCAGGGTGGGCTGGATCACACTACTTCCCCAGGGTGGGCTGGATCACACTACTTCCCCAGGGTGGGCTGCATCAAACCACTTCCCCTTCCCCAGAGTGGGCTGGATCATACTACTTCCCCAGGGTGGGCTGTATCACACTACTTCCCCAGGGTGGGCTGGATCACACAACTTCGCCATAGTGGTCTGGATCGCACCACTTCCCCAGGGTGGGCTGGATCGCACCACTTCCCCAGGGTGGGCTGGATCGCACCACTTCCCCAGGGTGGGCTAGATCACAGTACTTCCCCAGGGTGGGCTGGATCATATCCCTTCCCCTTCCCCAGGGTGTGCTGGATCACAATACTTCCCCAGGGTGGGCTGGTTCATACCACTTCCCCTTCCCCAGGGTGGGCTGGATCACAATACTTCCCCAGGGTGGGCTGGATCGCACTACTTCCCCAGGGTGGGCTGGATCACACTACTTCCCCAGGGTGGGCTGGATCGTACCACTTCCCAAGAGTGGGCTGGATCATACCACTTCCCCTTCCCCAGGTTGGGCTGAATCACAATACTTCCCCAGGGTGGGCTGGATCACACTACTTCCCCAGGGTGGGCTGGATCGCACCACTTCACCAGGGTGGGCTGGATCTTACCACTTCCCCAGGGTGGGCTAGATCACACTACTTCCCCAGGGTGGGCTGGATCATATCCCTTCCCCTTCCCGAGGGTGGGCTGGATCACAATACTTCCCCAGGGTGGGCTGGTTCATACCACTTCCCCTTCCCCAGGGTGGGCTGGATCACAATTCTTCCCCAGGGTGGGCTGGATCACACTACTTCCCCAGTGTGGGCTGGATCACACTACTTCCCCAGGGTGAGCTGGATCACATCACTTCCCCAGGGTGGGATGGATGGCACCACTTCCCCAGGGTGGGCTAGATCACACAACTTCCCTAGGGTGGGCTAGATCACACTTCTTCCCCAGGGTGGGCTGGATCACACCACTTCCCCAGGATGGGCTGGATCGCACCACTTCCCCAGGGTGGGCTGGATCGCACCACTTCCCCAGGGTGGGCTAGATCACACTACTTCCCCAGGGTGGGCTGGATCATATCACTTTCCCCTTCCCCAGGGTGGGCTGGATCACAATACTTCCCCAGGGTGGGCTGGATCGCACCACTTCCCCAGGGTGGGCTGGTTCATACCACTTCCCCTTCCCCAGGGTGGGCTGGATCACAATACTTCCCCAGGGTGGGCTGGATCGCACTACTTCCCCAGGGTGGGCTGGATCACACCACTTCCCCTTCCCCAGGTTGGGCTGGATCACAATACTTCCCCAGGGTGCGCTGGATCACAATACTTCCCCAGGGTGGACTGGATCACACCACTTCCCCAGGGTGGGCTGGATCACACTACTTCCCCAGGGTGGGCTGGATCACACCACTTCCCCTTCCCCAGGTTGGGCTGGATCACAATACTTCCCCAGGGTGCGCTGGATCGCACTACTTCCCCAGGGTGGGCTGGATCACACTACTTCCCCAGGGTGGGCTGGATCACACCACTTCCCCTTCCCCAGGTTGGGCTGGATCACAATACTTCCCCAGGGTGCGCTGGATCACAATACTTCCCCAGGGTGGACTGGATCGCACCACTTCCCCAGGGTGGGCTGGATCACACTACTTCCCCAGGGTGGGCTGGATCACACCACTTCCCCTTCCCCAGGTTGGGCTGGATCACAATACTTCCCCAGGGTGCGCTGGATCACACTACTTCCCCAGGGTGGGCTGGATCACACTACTTCCCCAGGGTGGGCTGGATCACACCACTTCCCCTTCCCCAGGTTGGGCTGAATCACAATATTTCCCCAGGGTGGGCTGGATCACACTACTTCCCCAGGGTGGGCTGGATCACACCACTTCCCCTTCCCCAGGTTGGGCTGGATCACAATACTTCCCCAGGGTGCGCTGGATCACAATACTTCCCCAGGGTGGACTGGATCGCACCACTTCCCCAGGGTGGGCTGGATCACACTACTTCCCCAGGGTGGGCTGGATCACACTACTTCCCCAGGGTGGGCTGGATCACACTACTTCCCCAGGGTGGGCTGGATCACACTACTTCCCCAGGTTGGGCTGGATCGAACCACTTCCCCAGGGTGGGCTGGATAACACTACTTCCCCAGGGTGGGCTGGATCACACTACTTCCCCAGGGTGGGCTGGATCGCAAAACTTCCCCAGTGTGGGCTGGATCGCACCACTTCACCAGGGTGGGCTGGATCTTACCACTTCCCCAGGGTGGGATAGATCACACTACTTCCCCAGGGTGTGCTGGTTCATACCACTTCCCCTTCCCCAGGGTGGGCTGGATCACAATTCTTCCCCAGGGTGGGCTGGATCGCACTACTTCCCAGGGTGGGCTGGATCACACTACTTCCCCAGGGTGGGCTGGATCGCACCACTTCCCCAGGGTGGGCTGGATCGCACCACTTCCCCAGGGTGGGCTGGATCGCACCACTTCCCCAGGGTGGGATATATCACACTACTTCCCCAGGGTGGGCTGGATCATATCCCTTCCCCTTCCCCAGGGTGGGCTGGATCACAATACTTCCCCAGGGTGGGCTGGTTCATACCACTTCCCCTTCCCCAGGGTGGGCTGGATCACAATACTTCCCCAGGGTGGGCTGGATCGCAATACTTCCCCAGGGTGGGCTGGATCACACCCCTTCCCCAGGGTGGGCTGGATCGCACCCCTTCCCCAGGGTGGGCTGGATCGAACTATTCCCCAGAGTGGGCTGGGGTCACACTACTTCCCCAGGGTGGGCTGGATCACACTACTTCGCCAGGGTGGGCTGGATCACAATGCTTCACCAGGATGGGCTGGATCACACTACTTCCCCAGGGTGGGCTGGATCACACCACTTCCCCAGGGTGAGCTGGATCACAGCACTTCCCCAGGGTGGGCTGGATGGCACCACTTCCCAAGGGTGGGCTAGATCACACAACTTCCCTAGGGTGGGCTAGATCACACTTCTTCCCCAGGGTGGGCTGGATCACACCACTTCCCCAGGATGGGCTGGATCGCACCACTTCCCCAGGGTGGGCTAGATCACACTACTTCCCCAGGGTGGGCTGGATCATATCACTTTCCCCTTCCCCAGGGTGGGCTGGATCACAATACTTCCCCAGGGTGGGCTGGATCGCACCACTTCCCCAGGGTGGGCTGGATCACACTACTTCCCCAGGGTGGGCTTGATCACACTACTTCCCCAGGGTGGGCTGGATCATATCACTTCCCCCTTCCCCAGGGTGGGCTGGATCACAATACTTCCCCAGGGTGGGCTGGATCGCACCACTTCCCCAGGGTGGGCTGGATCACACCACTTCCCCAGGGTGGGCTGGATCACACCACTTCCCCAGGGTGGGCTGGATCACAATACTTCCCCAGGGTGGGCTGGATCGCACCACTTCCCCAGGGTGGGCTGGATCACACTACTTCCCCAGGGTGGGCTGGATCACACTACTTCCCCAGGGTGGGCTGGATCACACTACTTCCCCATAGTGGGCTGGATCGCACCACTTCCCCAGGGTGGGCTGGATCGCACCACTTCCCCAGGGTGGGCTGGATCGCACCACTTCCCCAGGGTGGGCTAGATCACACTACTTCCCCAGGGTGGGCTGGATCATATCCCTTCCCCTTCCCCAGGGTGGGCTTGATCACAATACTTCCCCAGGGTGGGCTGGTTCATACCACTTCCCCTTCCCCAGGGTGGGCTGGATCACAATACTTCCCCAGGGTGGGCTGGATCGCACTACTTCCCCAGGGTGGGCTGGATCACACTACTTCCCCAGGGTGGGCTGGATCATACCACTTCCCAAGGGTGGGCTGGATCATACCACTTCCCCTTCCCCAGGTTGGGCTGAATCACAATACTTCCCCAGGGTGGGCTGGATCACACTACTTCCCCAGGGTGGGCTGGATCGCACTACTTCCCCAGGGTGGGCTTGATCACAGTACTTCCCCAGGGTGGGCTGGATCGCACCACTTCCCCAGGGTGGGCTGGATCGCACCACTTCCCCAGGGTGGGCTGGATCGCACCACTTCCCCAGGGTGGGCTGGATCACAATACTTCCCCAGGGTGGGCTGGTTCATACCACTTCCCCTTCCCCAGGGTGGGCTGGATCACAATACTTCCCCAGGGTGGGCTGGATCGCACTACTTCCCCAGGGTGGGCTGGATCACACCCCTTCCCCAGGGTGGGCTGGATCGCACCCCTTCCCCAGGGTGGGCTGGATCGAACTATTCCCCAGAGTGGGCTGGGGTCACACTACTTCCCCAGGGTGGGCTGGATCACACTACTTCGCCAGGGTGGGCTGGATCACAATGCTTCACCAGGATGGGCTGGATCACACTACTTCCCCAGGGTGGGCTGGATCACACCACTTCCCCAGGGTGAGCTGGATCACAGCACTTCCCCAGGGTGGGCTGGATGGCACCACTTCCCAAGGGTGGGCTAGATCACACAACTTCCCTAGGGTGGGCTAGATCACACTTCTTCCCCAGGGTGGGCTGGATCACACCACTTCCCCAGGATGGGCTGGATCGCACCACTTCCCCAGGGTGGGCTGGATCACACTACTTCCCCAGGGTGGGCTTGATCACACTACTTCCCCAGGGTGGGCTGGATCATATCACTTCCCCCTTCCCCAGGGTGGGCTGGATCACAGTACTTCCCCAGGGTGGGCTGGATCACACTACTTCCCCAGGGTGGGCTGGATCGCACCACTTCCCCAGGGTGGGCTGGATCGCACCACTTCCCCAGGGTGGGCTGTATCACACTACTTCCCCAGGGTGGGCTGGATCACACTACTTCCCCAGGGTGGGCTGGATCGCACCACTTCACCAGGGTGGGCTGGATCGCACCACTTCCCCAGAGTGGGCTAGATCACACGACTTCCCCAGGGTGGGCTGGATCATATCCCTTCCCCTTCCCCAGGGTGGGCTGGATCACACTACTTCCCCAGGGTGGGCTGGATCGCACCACTTCACCAGGGTGGGCTGGATCGCAACACTTCCCCAGGGTGGGCTAGATCACACTACTTCCCCAGGGTGGGCTGGATCATATCCCTTCCCCTTCCCCAGGGTGGGCTGGATCTAACTACTTCCCCAGGGTGGGCTGGATCGCACCACTTCCCCAGGGTGGGCTGGATCACACTACTTCCCCAGGGTGGGCTGTATCACACTACTTCCCCAGGGTGGGCTGGATCACACAACTTCCCCATAGTGGGCTGGATCGCACCACTTCCCCAGGGTGGGCTGGATCGCACCACTTCCCCAGGGTGGGCTAGATCACACTACTTCCCCTGTGTGGGCTGGATCATACCACTTCCCCTTCCCCAGGTTGGGCTGGATCACAATACTTCCCCAGGGTGTGCTGGATCACACTACTTCCCCAGGGTGGGCTGGATCACACTACTTCCCCAGGGTGGGCTGGATCACACTACTTCCCCAGGGTGGGTTGGATCACACTACTTCCCCAGGGTGGGCTGGATCACACTACTTCCCCAGGGTGGGCTGGATCATACCACTTCCCCTTCCCCAGGTTGGGCTGGATCACAATACTTCCCCAGGGTGCGCTGGATCACACTACTTCCCCAGGGTGGACTGGATCGCACCACTTCCCCAGGGTGGGCTGGATCACACTATTTCCCCAGGGTGGGCTGGATCACACTACTTCCCCAGGGTGGGCTGGATCACAATACTTCCCCAAGGGTGAGCTGGATCGCACGACTTCCCCAGGGTGGGCTGGATCGCACCACTTCCCCAGGGTGGGCTAGATCACACTACTTCCCCAGGGTGGGCTGGATCATATCCCTTCCCCTTCCCCAGGGTGGGCTGGATCACAATACTTCCCTAGGGTGGGCTGTTTCATACCACTTCCCCTTCCCCAGGGTGGGCTGGATCACAATACTTCCACAGGGTGGGCTGGATCGCACTACTTCCCCAGGGTGGGCTGGATCATACCACTTCCCCTTCCCCAGGTTGGGCTGAATCACAATACTTCCCCAGGGTGGGCTGGATCACACTACTTCCCCTGTGTGGGCTGGATCATACCACTTCCCCTTCCCCAGGGTGGGCTGGATCGCACTACTTCCACAGGGTGGGCTGGATCATACCACTTCCCCTTCCCCAGGTTGGGCTGAATCACAACACTTCCCCAGGGTGGGCTGGATCACACTACTTCCCCTGTGTGGGCTGGATCATACCACTTCCCCTTCCCCAGGTTGGGCTGGATCACAATACTTCCCCAGGGTGTGCTGGATCACACTACTTCCCCAGGGTGGACTGGATCACACCACTTCCCCAGGGTGGGCTGGATCACACTACTTCCCCAGGGTGGGCTGGATCATATCCCTTCCCCTTCCCCAGGGTGGGCTGGATCACAATACTTCCCCAGGGTGGGCTGGATCACACTACTTCCCCAGGGTGGGCTGGATCACACTCCTTCCACAGGGTGGGCTGGATCACACTACTTCCCCAGGGTGGGCTGGATCATACCACTTCCCCTTCCCCAGGTTGGGCTGAATCACAATACTTCCCCAGGGTGGGCTGGATCACACTACTTCCCCAGGGTGGGCTGGATCATACCACTTCCCCTTCCCCAGGTTGGGCTGGATCACAATACTTCCCCAGGGTGCGCTGGATCACACTACTTCCCCAGGGTGGACTGGATCGCACCACTTCCCCAGTGTGGGCTGGATCACACTACTTCCCCAGGGTGGGCTGGATCACACTACTTCCCCAGGGTGGGCTGGATCACACTACTTCCCAAGGGTGGGCTGGATCGCACGACTTCCCCAGGGTGGGCTGGATAGCACCACATCCCCAGGGTGGGCTAAATCACACTACTTCCCCAGGGTGGGTTGGATCACACTACTTCCCCAGGGTGGGTTGGATCACACTACTTCCCCAGGGTGGGCTGGATCACACTACTTCCCCAGGGTGGGCTGGATCATACCACTTCCCCTTCCCCAGGTTGGGCTGGATCACAATACTTCCCCAGGGTGCGCTGGATCACACTACTTCCCCAGGGTGGACTGGATCGCACCACTTCCCCAGGGTGGGCTGGATCACACTATTTCCCCAGGGTGGGCTGGATCACACTACTTCCCCAGGGTGGGCTGGATCACACTACTTCCCAAGGGTGGGCTGGATCGCACGACTTCCCCAGGGTGGGCTGGATCGCACCACTTCCCCAGGGTGGGCTGGATCACACTACTTCCCCAGGGTGGGTTGGATCACACTACTTCCCCAGGGTGGGCTGGATCGCACCACTTCACCAGGGTGGGCTGGATCGCACCACTTCCCCAGGGTGGGCTAGATCACACTATTTCCCCAGGGTGGGCTGGATCATATCCCTTCCCCTTCCCCAGGGTGGGCTGGATCACAATACTTCCCCAGGGTGGGCTGGATCACACTATTTCCCCAGGGTGGGCTGGATCACACTCCTTCCCCAGGGTGGGCTGGATCACACTACTTCCCCAGAGTGTGCTGTATCACAAGAATTCCCCAGGGTGGGCTGGATCACAGTACTTGCCCAGGGTGGGCTGGATCACACTACTTCCCCGGGGTGGGCTGGATCGCACCACTTCACCAGGGTGGGCTGGATAGCACCACATCCCCAGGGTGGGCTAGATCACACTACTTCCCCAGGGTGGGCTGGATCATATCCCTTCCCCTTCCCCAGGGTGGGCTGGATCACAATAATTCCCCAGGGTGGGCTGGATCGCACCACTTCCCCAGGGTGGGCTAGATCACACTACTTCCCCAGGGTGGGCTGGATCATATCCCTTCCCCTTCCCCAGGGTGGGCTGGATCACAATACTTCCCCAGGGTGGGCTGGATCACACTACTTCCTCAGGGTGGGCTTGATCACACTCCTTCCCCAGGGTGGGCTGGATCACACTACTTCCCCAGGGTGGGCTGGATCACACTACTTCCCCAGGGTGGGCTGGATCACACTACTTCCCCAGGGTGGGCTGAATCACACTACTTCCCCAGGGTGGGCTGTATCACAATAATTCCCCAGGGTGGGCTGGATCACAGTACTTCCCCAGGGTGGGCTGGATCACACTACTTCCCCAGGGTGGGCTGGATCGCACCACTTCCCCAGGGTGGGCTGGATCGCACCACTTCCCCAGGGTGGGCTGTATCACACTACTTCCCCAGGGTGGGCTGGATCACACTACTTCCCCAGGGTGGGCTGGATCGCACCACTTCCCCAGGGTGGGCTGGATCGCACCACTTCCCCAGGGTGGGCTAGATCACACGACTTCCCCAGGGTGGGCTGGATCATATCCCTTCCCCTTCCCCAGGGTGGGCTGGATCACACTACTTCCCCAGGGTGGGCTGGATCGCACCACTTCACCAGGGTGGGCTGGATCGCAACACTTCCCCAGGGTGGGCTGGATCACACTACTTCCCCAGGGTGGGCTGGATCGCACCTCTTCACCAGGGTGGGCTGGATCGCACCACTTCCCCAGGGTGGGCTGGATCACACTACTTCCCTAGGGTGGGCTGTATCACACTACTTCCCCAGGGTGGGCTGGATCACACAACTTCCCCATAGTGGGCTGGATCGCACCACTTCCCCAGGGTGGGCTGGATCGCACCACTTCCCCAGGGTGGGCTAGATCACACTACTTCCCCAGGGTGGGCTGGATCATATCCCTTCCCCTTCCCCAGGGTGGGCTGGATCACAATACTTCCCCAGGGTGGGCTGTTTCATACCACTTCCCCTTCCCCAGGGTGTGCTGGATCACAATACTTCCCCAGGGTGGGCTGGATCGAAATACTTCCCCAGGGTGGGATGGATCATAGAAACAAAGAGATCTTCTGTTGAATCTGACAATTAATCTTAATGGTTGTACAGTCGTCTCAAATAAAACTGTGAAGGACCTCGGCGTTACTCTGGACCCTGATCTCTCTTTTGAAGAACATATCAAGACCATTTCAAGGACAGCTTTTTTCCATCTACGTAACATTGCAAAAATCAGGAACTTTCTGTCCAAAAATGATGCAGAAAAATTAATCCATGCTTTTGTCACTTCCAGGTTAGACTACTGCAATGCTCTACTTTCCGGCTACCCGGATAAAGCACTAAATAAACTTCAGTTAGTGCTAAATACGGCTGCTAGAATCCTGACTAGAACCAAAAAATTTGATCATATTACTCCAGTGCTAGCCTCTCTACACTGGCTTCCTGTCAAAGCAAGGGCTGATTTCAAGGTTTTACTGCTAACCTACAAAGCATTACATGGGCTTGCTCCTATCTATCTCTCTGATTTGGTCCTGCCGTACATACCTACACGTACGCTACGGTCACAAGACGCAGGCCTCCTAATTGTCCCTAGAATTTTTAAGCAAACAGCTGGAGGCAGGGCTTTCTCCTATAGAGCTCCATTTTTATGGAACGGTCTGCCTACCCATGTCAGAGACGCAAACTCGGTCTCAACCTTTAAGTCTCTACTGAAGACTCATCTCTTCAGTGGGTCATATGATTGAGTGTAGTCTGGCCCAGGAGTGGGAGGGTGAACGGAAAGGCTCTGGAGCAACGAACCACCCTTGCTGTCTCTGCCTGGCCGGTTCCCCTCTTTCCACTGGGATTCTCTGCCTCTAACCCTATTACAGGGGCTGAGTCACTGGCTTTACTGGGGCTCTCTCATGCCGTCCCTGGAGGAGGTGCGTCACCTGAGTGGGTTGAGTCACTGATGTGGTCATCCTGTCTGGGTTGGCGCCCCCCCCCCCCCCCTTAAGTTGTGCCGTGGCGGAGGTCTTTGTGGGCTATATTCAGCCTTGTCTCAGGATGGTAAGTTGGTGGTTGAAGATATCCCTCTAGTGGTGTGGGGGCTGTGCTTTGGCAAAGTGGGTGGGGTTATATCCTTCCTGTTTGGCCCTGTCCGGGGGTGTCCTCGGAGTGGGCCACAGTGTCTCCTGACCCCTCCTGTCTCAGCCTCCAGTATTTATGCTGCAGTAGTTTATGTGTCGGGGGGCTAGGGTCAGTTTGTTATATCTGGAGTACTTCTCCTGTCCTATTCGGTGTCCTGTGTGAATCTAAGTGTGCGTTCTCTAATTCTCTCCTTCTCTCTTTCTCTCTCTCGGAGGACCTGAGCCCTAGGACCATGCCCCAGGACTACCTGACATGATGACTCCTTGCTGTCCCCAGTCCACCTGGCTGTGCTGCTGCTCCAGTTTCAACTGTTCTGCCTTATTATTATTCGACCATGCTGATCATTTATGAACATTTGAACATCTTGGCCATGTTCTGTTATAATCTCCACCCGGCACAGCCAGAAGAGGACTGGCCATCCCACATATGCTCTCTCTAATTCTCTCTTTCTTTCTCTCTCTCGGAGGACCTGAGCCCTAGGACCATGCCCCAGGAATACCTGACATGATGACTCCTTGCTGTCCCCAGTCCACCTGACTGTGCTGCTGCTCCAGTTTCAACTATTCTGCCTTATTATTATTCGACCATGCTGGTCATTTATGAACATTTGAACATCTTGACCATGTTTTGTTATAATCTCCACCCGGCACAGCCAGAAGAGGACTGGCCACCCCACATAGCCTGGTTCCTCTCTAGGTTTCTTCCTAGGTTTTGGCCTTTCTAGGGAGTTTTTCCTAGCCACCGTGCTTCTTCACCTGCATTGCTTGCTGTTTGGGGTTTTAGGCTGGGTTTCTGTACAGCACTTTGAGATATCAGCTGATGTACGAAGGGCTATATAAAATAAATTTGATTGATTGATTGATACCACTTCCCCTTCCCCAGGTTGGGCTGAATCACAATACTTCCCCAGGGTGGGCTGGATCACACTACTTCCCCTGTGTGGGCTGGATCATACCACTTCCCCTTCCCCAGGGTGGGCTGGATCATATCCCTTCCCCTTCCCCAGGGTGGGCTGGATCACAATACTTCCCCAGGGCGGGCTGTTTCATACCACTTCCCCTTCCCCAGGGTGGGCTGGATCACAATACTTCCCCAGGGTGGGCTGGATCGCACTACTTTCCCAGGGTGGGCTGGATCATACCACTTCCCCTTCCCCAGGTTGGGCTGAATCACAATACTTCCCCAGGGTGGGCTGGATCACACTACTTCCCCTGTGTGGGCTGGATCATAACACTTCCCCTTCCCCAGGTTGGGCTGGATCACAATACTTCCCCAGGGTGGGCTGGATCACACTACTTCCCCTGTGTGGGCTGGATCATACCACTTCCCCTTCCCCAGGGTGTGCTGGATCATATCCCTTCCCCTTCCCCAGGGTGGGCTGGATCACAATACTTCCCCAGGGTGGGCTGTTTCATACCACTTCCCCTTCCCCAGGGTGGGCTGGATCACAATACTTCCCCAGGGTGGGCTGGATTGCACTACCTTCCCAGGGTGGGCTGGATCATACCACTTCCCCTTCCCCAGGTTGGGCTGAATCACAATACTTCCCCAGGGTGCGCTGGATCACACTACTTCCCCAGGGTGGACTGGATCGCACCACTTCCCCAGGGTGGGCTGGATCACACTACTTCCCCAGGGTGGGCTGGATCATATCCCTTCCCCTTCCCCAGGGTGGGCTGGATCACAATAATTCCCCAGGGTGGGCTGGATCGCACCACTTCCCCAGGGTGGGCTAGATCACACTACTTCCCCAGGGTGGGCTGGATCATATCCCTTCCCCTTCCCCAGGGTGGGCTGGATCACAATACTTCCCCAGGGTGGGCTGGATCACACTACTTCCTCAGGGTGGGCTTGATCACACTCCTTCCCCAGGGTGGGCTGGATCACACTACTTCCCCAGGGTGGGCTAGATCACACGACTTCCCCAGGGTGGGCTGGATCATATCCCTTCCCCTTCCCCAGGGTGGGCTGGATCACACTACTTCCCCAGGGTGGGCTGGATTGCACCACTTCACCAGGGTGGGCTGGATCACACTACTTCCCCAGGGTGGGCTGGATCGCACCTCTTCACCAGGGTGGGCTGGATCGCACTACTTCCCCAGGGTGGGCTGGATCGCACCACTTCACCAGGGTGGGCTGGATCGCACCACTTCCCCAGGGTGGGCTAGATCACACGACTTCCCCAGGGTGGGCTGGATCATATCCCTTCCCCTTCCCCAGGGTGGGCTGGATCACACTACTTCCCCAGGGTGGGCTGGATCGCACCACTTCACCAGGGTGGGCTGGATCACACTACTTCCCCAGGGTGGGCTGGATCGCACCTCTTCACCAGGGTGGGCTGGATCGCACCACTTCCCCAGGGTGGGCTGGATCACACTACTTCCCTAGGGTGGGCTGTATCACACTACTTCCCCAGGGTGGGCTGGATCACACAACTTCCCCATAGTGGGCTGGATCGCACCACTTCCCCAGGGTGGGCTGGATCGCACCACTTCCCCAGGGTGGGCTAGATCACACTACTTCCCCAGGGTGGGCTGGATCAAATCCCTTCCCCTTCCCCAGGGTGGGCTGGATCACAATACTTCCCCAGGGTGGCCTGTTTCATACCACTTCCCCTTCCCCAGGGTGGGCTGGATCACAATACTTCCCCAGGGTGGGCTGGATCGAAATACTTCCCCAGGGTGGGATGGATCATACCACTTCCCCTTCCCCAGGTTGGGCTGAATCACAATACTTCCCCAGGGTGGGCTGGATCACACTACTTCCCCTGTGTGGGCTGGATCATACCACTTCCCCTTCCCCAGGGTGGGCTGGATCATATCCCTTCCCCTTCCCCAGGGTGGGCTGGATCACAATACTTCCCCAGGGCGGGCTGTTTCATACCACTTCCCCTTCCCCAGGGTGGGCTGGATCACAATACATCCCCAGGGTGGGCTGGATCGCACTACTTTCCCAGGGTGGGCTGGATCATACCACTTCCCCTTCCCCAGGTTGGGCTGAATCACAATACTTCCCCAGGGTGGGCTGGATCACACTACTTCCCCTGTGTGGGCTGGATCATAACACTTCCCCTTCCCCAGGTTGGGCTGGATCACAATACTTCCCCAGGGTGGGCTGGATCACACTACTTCCCCTGTGTGGGCTGGATCATACCACTTCCCCTTCCCCAGGGTGTGCTGGATCATATCCCTTCCCCTTCCCCAGGGTGGGCTGGATCACAATACTTCCCCAGGGTGGGCTGTTTCATACCACTTCCCCTTCCCCAGGGTGGGCTGGATCACAATACTTCCCCAGGGTGGGCTGGATTGCACTACCTTCCCAGGGTGGGCTGGACCATACCACTTCCCCTTCCCCAGGTTGGGCTGAATCACAATACTTCCCCAGGGTGGGCTGGATCACACTACTTCCCCTGTGTGGGCTGGATCATAACACTTCCCCTTCCCCAGGTTGGGCTGGATCACAATACTTCCCCAGGGTGCGCTGGATCACACTACTTCCCCAGGGTGGACTGGATCGCACTACTTCCCCAGGGTGGGCTGGATCACACTACTTCCCCAGGGTGGGCTGGATCACATCCCTTCCCCTTCCCCAGGGTGGGCTGGATCACAATAATTCCCCAGGGTGGGCTGGATCGCACCACTTCCCCAGGGTGGGCTAGATCACACTACTTCCCCAGGGTGGGCTGGATCATATCCCTTCCCCTTCCCCAGGGTGGGCTGGATCACAATACTTCCCCAGGGTGGGCTGGATCACACTACTTCCTCAGGGTGGGCTTGATCACACTCCTTCCCCAGGGTGGGCTGGATCACACTACTTCCCCAGGGTGGGCTAGATCACACGACTTCCCCAGGGTGGGCTGGATCATATCCCTTCCCCTTCCCCAGGGTGGGCTGGATCACACTACTTCCCCAGGGTGGGCTGGATCGCACCACTTCACCAGGGTGGGCTGGATCACACTACTTCCCCAGGGTGGGCTGGATCGCACCTCTTCACCAGGGTGGGCTGGATCGCACTACTTCCCCAGGGTGGGCTGGATCGCACCACTTCACCAGGGTGGGCTGGATCGCACCACTTCCCCAGGGTGGGCTAGATCACACGACTTCCCCAGGGTGGGCTGGATCATATCCCTTCCCCTTCCCCAGGGTGGGCTGGATCACACTACTTCCCCAGGGTGGGCTGGATCGCACCACTTCACCAGGGTGGGCTGGATCACACTACTTCCCCAGGGTGGGCTGGATCGCACCTCTTCACCAGGGTGGGCTGGATCGCACCACTTCCCCAGGGTGGGCTGGATCACACTACTTCCCTAGGGTGGGCTGTATCACACTACTTCCCCAGGGTGGGCTGGATCACACAACTTCCCCATAGTGGGCTGGATCGCACCACTTCCCCAGGGTGGGCTGGATCGCACCACTTCCCCAGGGTGGGCTAGATCACACTACTTCCCCAGGGTGGGCTGGATCATATCCCTTCCCCTTCCCCAGGGTGGGCTGGATCACAATACTTCCCCAGGGTGTGCTGTTTCATACCACCTCCCCTTCCCCAGGGTGGGCTGGATCACAATACTTCCCCAGGGTGGGCTGGATCGAAATACTTCCCCAGGGTGGGATGGATCATACCACTTCCCCTTCCCCAGGTTGGGCTGAATCACAATACTTCCCCAGGGTGGGCTGGATCACACTACTTCCCCTGTGTGGGCTGGATCATACCACTTCCCCTTCCCCAGGGTGGGCTGGATCATATCCCTTCCCCTTCCCCAGGGTGGGCTGGATCACAATACTTCCCCAGGGTGGGCTGTTTCATACCACTTCCCCTTCCCCAGGGTGGGCTGGATCACAATACTTCCCCAGGGTGGGCTGGATCGCACTACTTTCCCAGGGTGGGCTGGATCATACCACTTCCCCTTCCCCAGGTTGGGCTGAATCACAATACTTCCCCAGGGTGGGCTGGATCACACTACTTCCCCTGTGTGGGCTGGATCATAACACTTCCCCTTCCCCAGGTTGGGCTGGATCACAATACTTCCCCAGGGTGGGCTGGATCACACTACTTCCCCTGTGTGGGCTGGATCATACCACTTCCCCTTCCCCAGGGTGTGCTGGATCATATCCCTTCCCCTTCCCCAGGGTGGGCTGGATCACAATACTTCCCCAGGGTGGGCTGTTTCATACCACTTCCCCTTCCCCAGGGTGGGCTGGATCACAATACTTCCCCAGGGTGGGCTGGATCGCACTACTTTCCCAGGGTGGGCTGGATCATACCACTTCCCCTTCCCCAGGTTGGGCTGAATCACAATACTTCCCCAGGGTGGGCTGGATCACACTACTTCCCCTGTGTGGGCTGGATCATAACACTTCCCCTTCCCCAGGTTGGGCTGGATCACAATACTTCCCCAGGGTGCGCTGGATCACACTACTTCCCCAGGGTGGACTGGATCGCACCACTTCCCCAGGGTGGGCTGGATCACACTACTTCCCCAGGGTGGGCTGGATCATATCCCTTCCCCTTCCCCAGGGTGGGCTGGATCACAATACTTCCCCAGGGTGGGCTGGATCACACTACTTCCCCAGGGTGGGCTGGATCACACTCCTTCCCCAGGGTGGGCTAGATCACACTACTTCCCCAGGGTGGGCTGGATCATACCACTTCCCCTTCCCCAGGTTGGGCTGAATCACAATACTTCCCCAGGGTGGGCTGGATCACAATACTTCCCCAGGGTGGGCTAGATCACACTACTTCCCCAGGGTGGGCTGGATCATAACCCTTCCCCTTCCCCAGGGTGGGCTGGATCACACTACTTCCCCAGGGTGGGCTGGATCGCACCACTTCCCCAGGGTGGGCTGGATCACACTACTTCCCCAGGGTGGGCTGTATCACACAACTTCCCCAGGGTGGGCTGGATCACACTACTTCCCCAGGGTGGGCTGGATCACATCCCTTCCCCTTCCCCAGGGTGGGCTGGATCACAATAATTCCCCAGGGTGGGCTGGATCGCACCACTTCCCCAGGGTGGGCTAGATCACACTACTTCCCCAGGGTGGGCTGGATCATATCCCTTCCCCTTCCCCAGGGTGGGCTGGATCACAATACTTCCCCAGGGTGGGCTGGATCACACTACTTCCTCAGGGTGGGCTTGATCACACTCCTTCCCCAGGGTGGGCTGGATCACACTACTTCCCCAGGGTGGGCTAGATCACACGACTTCCCCAGGGTGGGCTGGATCATATCCCTTCCCCTTCCCCAGGGTGGGCTGGATCACACTACTTCCCCAGGGTGGGCTGGATCGCACCACTTCACCAGGGTGGGCTGGATCACACTACTTCCCCAGGGTGGGCTGGATCGCACCTCTTCACCAGGGTGGGCTGGATCGCACTACTTCCCCAGGGTGGGCTGGATCGCACCACTTCACCAGGGTGGGCTGGATCGCACCACTTCCCCAGGGTGGGCTAGATCACACGACTTCCCCAGGGTGGGCTGGATCATATCCCTTCCCCTTCCCCAGGGTGGGCTGGATCACACTACTTCCCCAGGGTGGGCTGGATCGCACCACTTCACCAGGGTGGGCTGGATCACACTACTTCCCCAGGGTGGGCTGGATCGCACCTCTTCACCAGGGTGGGCTGGATCGCACCACTTCCCCAGGGTGGGCTGGATCACACTACTTCCCTAGGGTGGGCTGTATCACACTACTTCCCCAGGGTGGGCTGGATCACACAACTTCCCCATAGTGGGCTGGATCGCACCACTTCCCCAGGGTGGGCTGGATCGCACCACTTCCCCAGGGTGGGCTAGATCACACTACTTCCCCAGGGTGGGCTGGATCATATCCCTTCCCCTTCCCCAGGGTGGGCTGGATCACAATACTTCCCCAGGGTGTGCTGTTTCATACCACCTCCCCTTCCCCAGGGTGGGCTGGATCACAATACTTCCCCAGGGTGGGCTGGATCGAAATACTTCCCCAGGGTGGGATGGATCATACCACTTCCCCTTCCCCAGGTTGGGCTGAATCACAATACTTCCCCAGGGTGGGCTGGATCACACTACTTCCCCTGTGTGGGCTGGATCATACCACTTCCCCTTCCCCAGGGTGGGCTGGATCATATCCCTTCCCCTTCCCCAGGGTGGGCTGGATCACAATACTTCCCCAGGGTGGGCTGTTTCATACCACTTCCCCTTCCCCAGGGTGGGCTGGATCACAATACTTCCCCAGGGTGGGCTGGATCGCACTACTTTCCCAGGGTGGGCTGGATCATACCACTTCCCCTTCCCCAGGTTGGGCTGAATCACAATACTTCCCCAGGGTGGGCTGGATCACACTACTTCCCCTGTGTGGGCTGGATCATAACACTTCCCCTTCCCCAGGTTGGGCTGGATCACAATACTTCCCCAGGGTGGGCTGGATCACACTACTTCCCCTGTGTGGGCTGGATCATACCACTTCCCCTTCCCCAGGGTGTGCTGGATCATATCCCTTCCCCTTCCCCAGGGTGGGCTGGATCACAATACTTCCCCAGGGTGGGCTGTTTCATACCACTTCCCCTTCCCCAGGGTGGGCTGGATCACAATACTTCCCCAGGGTGGGCTGGATCGCACTACTTTCCCAGGGTGGGCTGGATCATACCACTTCCCCTTCCCCAGGTTGGGCTGAATCACAATACTTCCCCAGGGTGGGCTGGATCACACTACTTCCCCTGTGTGGGCTGGATCATAACACTTCCCCTTCCCCAGGTTGGGCTGGATCACAATACTTCCCCAGGGTGCGCTGGATCACACTACTTCCCCAGGGTGGACTGGATCGCACCACTTCCCCAGGGTGGGCTGGATCACACTACTTCCCCAGGGTGGGCTGGATCATATCCCTTCCCCTTCCCCAGGGTGGGCTGGATCACAATACTTCCCCAGGGTGGGCTGGATCACACTACTTCCCCAGGGTGGGCTGGATCACACTCCTTCCCCAGGGTGGGCTAGATCACACTACTTCCCCAGGGTGGGCTGGATCATACCACTTCCCCTTCCCCAGGTTGGGCTGAATCACAATACTTCCCCAGGGTGGGCTGGATCACAATACTTCCCCAGGGTGGGCTAGATCACACTACTTCCCCAGGGTGGGCTGGATCATAACCCTTCCCCTTCCCCAGGGTGGGCTGGATCACACTACTTCCCCAGGGTGGGCTGGATCGCACCACTTCCCCAGGGTGGGCTGGATCACAGTACTTCCCCAGGGTGGGCTGTATCACACAACTTCCCCAGGGTGGGCTGGATCACACTACTTCCCCAGGGTGGGCTGGATCACATCCCTTCCCCTTCCCCAGGGTGGGCTGGATCACAATAATTCCCCAGGGTGGGCTGGATCGCACCACTTCCCCAGGGTGGGCTAGATCACACTACTTCCCCAGGGCGGGCTGGATCATATCCCTTCCCCTTCCCCAGGGTGGGCTGGATCACAATACTTCCCCAGGGTGGGCTGGATCACACTACTTCCTCAGGGTGGGCTTGATCACACTCCTTCCCCAGGGTGGGCTGGATCACACTACTTCCCCAGGGTGGGCTAGATCACACGACTTCCCCAGGGTGGGCTGGATCATATCCCTTCCCCTTCCCCAGGGTGGGCTGGATCACACTACTTCCCCAGGGTGGGCTGGATCGCACCACTTCACCAGGGTGGGCTGGATCACACTACTTCCCCAGGGTGGGCTGGATCGCACCTCTTCACCAGGGTGGGCTGGATCGCACTACTTCCCCAGGGTGGGCTGGATCGCACCACTTCACCAGGGTGGGCTGGATCGCACCACTTCCCCAGGGTGGGCTAGATCACACGACTTCCCCAGGGTGGGCTGGATCATATCCCTTCCCCTTCCCCAGGGTGGGCTGGATCACACTACTTCCCCAGGGTGGGCTGGATCGCACCACTTCACCAGGGTGGGCTGGATCACACTACTTCCCCAGGGTGGGCTGGATCGCACCTCTTCACCAGGGTGGGCTGGATCGCACCACTTCCCCAGGGTGGGCTGGATCACACTACTTCCCTAGGGTGGGCTGTATCACACTACTTCCCCAGGGTGGGCTGGATCACACAACTTCCCCATAGTGGGCTGGATCGCACCACTTCCCCAGGGTGGGCTGGATCGCACCACTTCCCCAGGGTGGGCTAGATCACACTACTTCCCCAGGGTGGGCTGGATCATATCCCTTCCCCTTCTCCAGGGTGGGCTGGATCACAATACTTCCCCAGGGTGTGCTGTTTCATACCACCTCCCCTTCCCCAGGGTGGGCTGGATCACAATACTTCCCCAGGGTGGGCTGGATCGAAATACTTCCCCAGGGTGGGATGGATCATACCACTTCCCCTTCCCCAGGTTGGGCTGAATCACAATACTTCCCCAGGGTGGGCTGGATCACACTACTTCCCCTGTGTGGGCTGGATCATACCACTTCCCCTTCCCCAGGGTGGGCTGGATCATATCCCTTCCCCTTCCCCAGGGTGGGCTGGATCACAATACTTCCCCAGGGTGGGCTGTTTCATACCACTTCCCCTTCCCCAGGGTGGGCTGGATCACAATACTTCCCCAGGGTGGGCTGGATCGCACTACTTTCCCAGGGTGGGCTGGATCATACCACTTCCCCTTCCCCAGGTTGGGCTGAATCACAATACTTCCCCAGGGTGGGCTGGATCACACTACTTCCCCTGTGTGGGCTGGATCATAACACTTCCCCTTCCCCAGGTTGGGCTGGATCACAATACTTCCCCAGGGTGGGCTGGATCACACTACTTCCCCTGTGTGGGCTGGATCATACCACTTCCCCTTCCCCAGGGTGTGCTGGATCATATCCCTTCCCCTTCCCCAGGGTGGGCTGGATCACAATACTTCCCCAGGGTGGGCTGTTTCATACCACTTCCCCTTCCCCAGGGTGGGCTGGATCACAATACTTCCCCAGGGTGGGCTGGATCGCACTACTTTCCCAGGGTGGGCTGGATCATACCACTTCCCCTTCCCCAGGTTGGGCTGAATCACAATACTTCCCCAGGGTGGGCTGGATCACACTACTTCCCCTGTGTGGGCTGGATCATAACACTTCCCCTTCCCCAGGTTGGGCTGGATCACAATACTTCCCCAGGGTGCGCTGGATCACACTACTTCCCCAGGGTGGACTGGATCGCACCACTTCCCCAGGGTGGGCTGGATCACACTACTTCCCCAGGGTGGGCTGGATCATATCCCTTCCCCTTCCCCAGGGTGGGCTGGATCACAATACTTCCCCAGGGTGGGCTGGATCACACTACTTCCCCAGGGTGGGCTGGATCACACTCCTTCCCCAGGGTGGGCTAGATCACACTACTTCCCCAGGGTGGGCTGGATCATACCACTTCCCCTTCCCCAGGTTGGGCTGAATCACAATACTTCCCCAGGGTGGGCTGGATCACAATACTTCCCCAGGGTGGGCTAGATCACACTACTTCCCCAGGGTGGGCTGGATCATAACCCTTCCCCTTCCCCAGGGTGGGCTGGATCACACTACTTCCCCAGGGTGGGCTGGATCGCACCACTTCCCCAGGGTGGGCTGGATCACACTACTTCCCCAGGGTGGGCTGTATCACACTACTTCCCCAGGGTGGGCTGGATCACACAACTTCCCCATAGTGGGCTGGATCGCACCACTTCCCCAGGGTGGGCTGGATCGCACCACTTCCCCAGGGTGGGCTAGATCACACTACTTCCCCAGGGTGGGCTGGATCATATCCCTTCCCCTTCCCCAGGGTGGGCTGGATCACAATACTTCCCCAGGGTGGGCTGTTTCATACCACTTCCCCTTCCCCAGGGTGGGCTGGATCGCACCACTTCCCCAGGGTGGGCTGGATCACACTACTTCCCCAGGGTGGGCTGGATCATACCACTTCCCCTTCCCCAGGTTGGGCTGAATCACAATACTTCCCCAGGGTAGGCTGGATCACACTACTTCCCCTGTGTGGGCTGGATCATAACACTTCCCCTTCCCCAGGTTGGGCTGGATCACAATACTTCCCCAGGGTGCGCTGGATCACAATACTTCCCCAGGGTGGACTGGATCGCACCACTTCCCCAGGGTGGGCTGGATCACACTACTTCCCCAGGGTGGGCTGGATCATATCTCTTCCCCTTCCCCAGGGTGGGCTGGATCACAATACTTCCCCAGGGTGGGCTGGATCACACTACTTCCCCAGGGTGGGCTGAATCACACTCCTTCCCCAGGGTGGGCTGGATCACACTACTTCCCCAGGGTGGGCTGGATCATACCACTTCCCCTTCCCCAGGTTGGGCTGAATCACAATACTTCCCCAGGGTGGGCTGGATCACACTACTTCCCCAGGGTGGGCTGGATCATACCACTTCCCCTTCCCCAGGGTGTGCTGGATCATATCCCTTCCCCTTCCCCAGGGTGGGCTGGATCACAATACTTCCCCAGGGTGGGCTGTTTCATACCACTTCCCCTTCCCCAGGGTGGGCTGGATCACAATACTTCCCCAGGGTGGGCTGGATCGCACTACTTTCCCAGGGTGGGCTGGATCATACCACTTCCCCTTCCCCAGGTTGGGCTGAATCACAATACTTCCCCAGGGTGGGCTGGATCACACTACTTCCCCTGTGTGGGCTGGATCATAACACTTCCCCTTCCCCAGGTTGGGCTGGATCACAATACTTCCCCAGGGTGCGCTGGATCACACTACTTCCCCAGGGTGGACTGGATCGCACCACTTCCCCAGGGTGGGCTGGATCACACTACTTCCCCAGGGTGGGCTGGATCATATCCCTTCCCCTTCCCCAGGGTGGGCTGGATCACAATACTTCCCCAGGGTGGGCTGGATCACACTACTTCCCCAGGGTGGGCTGGATCACACTCCTTCCCCAGGGTGGGCTAGATCACACTACTTCCCCAGGGTGGGCTGGATCATACCACTTCCCCTTCCCCAGGTTGGGCTGAATCACAATACTTCCCCAGGGTGGGCTGGATCACAATACTTCCCCAGGGTGGGCTAGATCACACTACTTCCCCAGGGTGGGCTGGATCATAACCCTTCCCCTTCCCCAGGGTGGGCTGGATCACACTACTTCCCCAGGGTGGGCTGGATCGCACCACTTCCCCAGGGTGGGCTGGATCACACTACTTCCCCAGGGTGGGCTGTATCACACTACTTCCCCAGGGTGGGCTGGATCACACAACTTCCCCATAGTGGGCTGGATCGCACCACTTCCCCAGGGTGGGCTGGATCGCACCACTTCCCCAGGGTGGGCTAGATCACACTACTTCCCCAGGGTGGGCTGGATCATATCCCTTCCCCTTCCCCAGGGTGGGCTGGATCACAATACTTCCCCAGGGTGGGCTGTTTCATACCACTTCCCCTTCCCCAGGGTGGGCTGGATCGCACCACTTCCCCAGGGTGGGCTGGATCACACTACTTCCCCAGGGTGGGCTGGATCATACCACTTCCCCTTCCCCAGGTTGGGCTGAATCACAATACTTCCCCAGGGTGGGCTGGATCACACTACTTCCCCTGTGTGGGCTGGATCATAACACTTCCCCTTCCCCAGGTTGGGCTGGATCACAATACTTCCCCAGGGTGCGCTGGATCACAATACTTCCCCAGGGTGGACTGGATCGCACCACTTCCCCAGGGTGGGCTGGATCACACTACTTCCCCAGGGTGGGCTGGATCATATCTCTTCCCCTTCCCCAGGGTGGGCTGGATCACAATACTTCCCCAGGGTGGGCTGGATCACACTACTTCCCCAGGGTGGGCTGAATCACACTCCTTCCCCAGGGTGGGCTGGATCACACTACTTCCCCAGGGTGGGCTGGATCATACCACTTCCCCTTCCCCAGGTTGGGCTGAATCACAATACTTCCCCAGGGTGGGCTGGATCACACTACTTCCCCAGGGTGGGCTGGATCATACCACTTCCCCTTCCCCAGGTTGGGCTGGATCACAATACTTACCCAGGGTGCGTTGGATCACACTACTTCCCCAGGGTGGACTGGATCGCACCACTTCCCCAGGGTGGGCTGGATCACACTACTTCCCCAGGGTGGGCTGGATCACACTACTTCCCCAGGGTGGGCTGGATCACACTACTTCCCAAGGGTGGGCTGGATCGCACAACTTCCCCAGGGTGGGCTGGATCGCACCACTTCCCCAGGGTGGGCTGGATCACACTACTTCCCCAGGGTGGGTTGGATCACACTTTTTCCCCAGGGTGGGCTGGATCGCACCACTTCACCAGGATGGGCTGGATCGCAACACTTCCCCAGGGTGGGCTGGATCACAATACTTCCCCAGGGTGGGCTGTTTCATACCACTTCCCCTTCCCCAGGGTGGGCTGGATCGCACCACTTCCCCAGGGTGGGCTGGATCACACTACTTCCCCAGGGTGGGCTGGATCATACCACTTCCCCTTCCCCAGGTTGGGCTGAATCACAATACTTCCCCAGGGTGGGCTGGATCACACTACTTCCCCTGTGTGGGCTGGATCATAAAACTTCCCCTTCCCCAGGTTGGGCTGGATCACAATACTTCCCCAGGGTGCGCTGGATCACAATACTTCCCCAGGGTGGACTGGATCGCACCACTTCCCCAGGGTGGGCTGGATCACACTACTTCCCCAGGGTGGGCTGGATCATATCTCTTCCCCTTCCCCAGGGTGGGCTGGATCACAATACTTCCCCAGGGTGGGCTGGATCACACTACTTCCCCAGGGTGGGCTGGATCACACTCCTTCCCCAGGGTGGGCTGGATCACACTACTTCCCCAGGGTGGGCTGGATCATACCACTTCCCCTTCCCCAGGTTGGGCTGAATCACAATACTTCCCCAGGGTGGGCTGGATCACACTACTTCCCCAGGGTGGGCTGGATCATACCACTTCCCCTTCCCCAGGTTGGGCTGGATCACAATACTTCCCCAGGGTGCGCTGGATCACACTACTTCCCCAGGGTGGACTGGATCGCACCACTTCCCCAGGGTGGGCTGGATCACACTACTTCCCCAGGGTGGGCTGGATCACACTACTTCCCCAGGGTGGGCTGGATCACACTACTTCCCAAGGGTGGGCTGGATCGCACGACTTCCCCAGGTTGGGCTGGATCGCACCACTTCCCCAGGGTGGGCTGGATCACACTACTTCCCCAGGGTGGGTTGGATCACACTTTTTCCCCAGGGTGGGCTGGATCGCACCACTTCACCAGGATGGGCTGGATCGCAACACTTCCCCAGGGTGGGCTAGATCACACTACTTCCCCAGGGTGGGCTGGATCATATCCCTTCCCCTTCCCCAGGGTGGGCTGGATCACACTACTTCCCCTTCCCCAGGGTGGGCTGGATCACACTACTTCCCCAGGGTGGGCTGGATCACACTACTTCCCCAGGGTGGGCTGGATCACACTCCTTCCCTAGGATGGGCTGGATCACACTACTTCCCCAGGGTGGGCTGGATCACACTACTTCCCCAGGGTGGGCTGGATCACACTACTTCCCCAGGGTGGGCTGGTTCACACTACTTCCCCAGGGTGGGCTGGATCACACTACTGCCCCAGGGTGGGCTGTATCACAATAATTCCCCAGGGTGGGCTGGATCACAGTACTTGCCCAGGGTGGGCTGGATCACACTACTTCCCCAGGGTGGGCTGGATCGCACCACTACCCCAGGGTGAGCTGGATCGCACCACTTCACCAGGGTGGGCTGGATCGCACCACATCCCCAGGGTGGGCTAGATCAATCTACTTCCCCAGGGTGGGCTGGATCATATCCCTTCCCCTGCCCCAGGGTGGGCTGGATCACACTACTTCCCCAGGGTGGGCTGTATCACAATAATTCCCCAGGGTGGGCTGGATCACAGTACTTCCCCAGGGTGGGCTGGATCGCACCACTTCACCAGGGTGGGCTGGATCGCAACACTTCCCCAGGGTGGGCTAGATCACACGACTTCCCCAGGGTGGGCTGGATCATATCCCTTCGCCTTCCCCAGGGTGGGCTGGATCACACTACTTCCCCAGGGTGGGCTGGATCGCACCACTTCACCAGGGTGGGCTGGATCGCAACACTTCCCCAGGGTGGGCTAGATCACACTACTTCCCCAGGGTGGGCTGGATCATATCCCTTCCCTTCCCCAGGGTGGGCTGGATCACACTACTTCCCCAGGGTGGGCTGGATCGCACCACTTCCCCAGGGTGGGCTGGATCACACTACTTTCCCAGGGTGGGCTGTATCACACTACTTCCCCAGGGTGGGCTGGATCACACAACTTCCCCATAGTGGGCTGGATCGCACCACTTCCCCAGGGTGGGCTGGATCGCACCACTTCCCCAGGGTGGGCTGGATCACAATACTTCCCCAGGGTGGGCTGTTTCATACCACTTCCCCTTCCCCAGGGTGGGCTGGATCACACTACTTCCCCAGGGTGGGCTGTATCACACTACTTCCCCAGGGTGGGCTGGATCACACAACTTCCCCATAGTGGGCTGGATCGCACCACTTCCCCAGGGTGGGCTGGATCGCACCACTTCCCCAGGGTGGGCTGGATCACAATACTTCCCCAGGGTGGGCTGTTTCATACCACTTCCCCTTCCCCAGGGTGGGCTGGATCGCACCACTTCCCCAGGGTGGGCTGGATCACACTACTTCCCCAGGGTGGGCTGGATCATACCACTTCCCCTTCCCCAGGTTGGGCTGAATCACAATACTTCCCCAGGGTGGGCTGGATCACACTACTTCCCCTGTGTGGGCTGGATCATAACACTTCCCCTTCCCCAGGTTGGGCTGGATCACAATACTTCCCCAGGGTGCGCTGGATCACAATACTTCCCCAGGGTGGACTGGATCGCACCACTTACCCAGGGTGGGCTGGATCACACTACTTCCCCAGGGTGGGCTGGATCATATCTCTTCCCCTTCCCCAGGGTGGGCTGGATCACAATACTTCCCCAGGGTGGGCTGGATCACACTACTTCCCCAGGGTGGGCTGGATCACACTCCTTCCCCAGGGTGGGCTGGATCATACCACTTCCCCTTCCCCAGGTTGGGCTGAATCACAATACTTCCCCAGGGTGGGCTGGATCACACTACTTCCCCAGGGTGGGCTGGATCATACCACTTCCCCTTCCCCAGGTTGGGCTGGATCACAATACTTCCCCAGGGTGCGCTGGATCACACTACTTCCCCAGGGTGGACTGGATCGCACCACTTCCCCAGGGTGGGCTGGATCACACTACTTCCCCAGGGTGGGCTGGATCACACTACTTCCCCAGGGTGGGCTGGATCACACTACTTCCCAAGGGTGGGCTGGATCGCACGACTTCCCCAGGGTGGGCTGGATCGCACCACTTCCCCAGGGTGGGCTGGATCACACTACTTCCCCAGGGTGGGTTGGATCACACTTTTTCCCCAGGGTGGGCTGGATCGCACCACTTCACCAGGGTGGGCTGGATCGCAACACTTCCCCAGGGTGGGCTAGATCACACTACTTCCCCAGGGTGGGCTGGATCATATCCCTTCCCCTTCCCCAGGGTGGGCTGGATCACACTACTTCCCCTTCCCCAGGGTGGGCTGGATCACACTACTTCCCCAGGGTGGGCTGGATCACACTCCTTCCCCAGGGTGGGCTGGATCACACTACTTCCCCAGGGTGGGCTGGATCACACTACTTCCCCAGGGTGGGCTGGATCACACTACTTCCCCAGGGTGGGCTGGTTCACACTACTTCCCCAGGGTGGGCTGGATCACACTACTGCCCCAGGGTGGGCTGTATCACAATAATTCCCCAGGGTGGGCTGGATCACAGTACTTGCCCAGGGTGGGCTGGATCACACTACTTCCCCAGGGTGGGCTGGATCGCACCACTACCCCAGGGTGGGCTGGATCGCACCACTTCACCAGGGTGGGCTGGATCGCACCACATCCCCAGGGTGTGCTAGATCACACTACTTCCCCAGGGTGGGCTGGATCATATCCCTTCCCCTTCCCCAGGGTGGGCTGGATCACACTACTTCCCCAGGGTGGGCTGTATCACAATAATTCCCCAGGGTGGGCTGGATCACAGTACTTCCCCAGGGTGGGCTGGATCACACTACTTCCCCAGGGTGGGCTTGATCGCACCACTTCCCCAGGGTGGGCTGGATCGCACCACTTCCCCAGGGTGGGCTGTATCACACTACTTCCCCAGGGTGGGCTGGATCACACTACTTCCCCAGGGTGGGCTGGATCGCACCACTTCACCAGGGTGGGCTGGATCGCACCACTTCCCCAGGGTGGGCTAGATCACACGACTTCCCCAGGGTGGGCTGGATCATATCCCTTCGCCTTCCCCAGGGTGGGCTGGATCACACTACTTCCCCAGGGTGGGCTGGATTGCACCACTTCACCAGGGTGGGCTGGATCGCAACACTTCCCCAGGGTGGGCTAGATCACACTACTTCCCCAGGGTGGGCTGGATCATATCCCTTCCCCTTCCCCAGGGTGGGCTGGATCACACTACTTCCCCAGGGTGGGCTGGATCGCACCACTTCCCCAGGGTGGGCTGGATCACACTACTTTCCCAGGGTGGGCTGTATCACACTACTTCCCCATGGTGGGCTGGATCACACAACTTCCCCATAGTGGGCTGGATCGCACCACTTCCCCAGGGTGGGCTGGATCGCACCACTTCCCCAGGGTGGGCTAGATCACACTACTTCCCCAGGGTGGGCTGGATCATATCCCTTCCCCTTCCCCAGGGTGGGCTAGATCACACGACTTCCCCAGGGTGGGCTGGATCATATCCCTTCGCCTTCCCCAGGGTGGGCTGGATCACACTACTTCCCCAGGGTGGGCTGGATCGCACCACTTCACCAGGGTGGGCTGGATCGCAACACTTCCCCAGGGTGGGCTAGATCACACTACTTCCCCAGGGTGGGCTGGATCATATCCCTTCCCCTTCCCCAGGGTGGGCTGGACCACACTACTTCCCCAGGGTGGGCTGGATCGCACCACTTCCCCAGGGTGGGCTGGATCACACTACTTTCCCAGGGTGGGCTGTATCACACTACTTCCCCATGGTGGGCTGGATCACACAACTTCCCCATAGTGGGCTGGATCGCACCACTTCCCCAGGGTGGGCTGGATCGCACCACTTCCCCAGGGTGGGCTAGATCACACTACTTCCCCAGGGTGGGCTGGATCATATCCCTTCCCCTTCCCCAGGGTGGGCTGGATCACAATACTTCCCCAGGGTGGGCTGGATCACACTACTTCCCCAGGGTGGGCTGTATCACACTACTTCCCCAGGGTGGGCTGGATCACACAACTTCCCCATAGTGGGCTGGATCGCACAACTTCCCCAGGGTGGGCTGGATCGCACCACTTCCCCAGGGTGGGCTGGATCGCACCACTTCCCCAGGGTGGGCTAGATCACACTACTTCCCCAGGGTGGGCTGGATCATATCCCTTCCCCTTCCCCAGGGTGGGCTGGATCACAATACTTCCCCAGGGTGGGCTGGTTCATACCACTTCCCCTTCCCCAGGGTGGGCTGGATCACAATACTTCCCCAGGGTGGGCTGGATCGCACTACTTCCCCAGGGTGGGCTGGATCATATCCCTTCCCCTTCCCCAGGGTGAGCTGGATCACAATACTTCCCCAGGGTGGGCTGGATCACACTACTTCCTCAGGGTGGGCTTGATCACACTCCTTCCCCAGGGTGGGCTGGATCACACTACTTCCCCAGGGTGGGCTGGATCACACTACTTCCCCAGGGTGGGCTGGATCACACTACTTCCCCAGGGTGGGCTGGATCACAGTACTTCCCCAGGGTGGGCTGGATCACACTACTTCCCCAGGGTGGGCTGGATCGCACCACTTCCCCAGGGTGGGCTAGATCACACGACTTCCCCAGGGTGGGCTGGATCATATCCCTTCCCCTTCCCCAGGGTGGGCTGGATCACACTACTTCCCCAGGGTGGGCTGGATCGCACCACTTCACCAGGGTGGGCTGGATCGCAACACTTCCCCAGGGTGGGCTAGATCACACTACTTCCCCAGGGTGGGCTGGATCACACTACTTCCCCAGGGTGGACTGGATCGCACCACTTCCCCAGGGTGGGCTGGATCACACTACTTCCCCAGGGTGGGCTGGATCATATCCCTTCCCCTTCCCCAGGGTGGGCTGGATCACAATACTTCCCCAGGGTGGGCTGGATCGCACCACTTCACCAGGGTGGGCTGGATCACACTACTTTCCCAGGGTGGGCTGTATCACACTACTTCCCCATGGTGGGCTGGATCACACAACTTCCCCATAGTGGGCTGGATCGCACCACTTCCCCAGGGTGGGCTGGATCGCACCACTTCCCCAGGGTGGGCTGGATCACAATACTTCCCCAGGGTGGGCTGGATCGCACTACTTCCCCAGGGTGGGCTGGATCATATCCCTTCCCCTTCCCCAGGGTGAGCTGGATCACAATACTTCCCCAGGGTGGGCTGGATCACACTACTTCCTCAGGGTGGGCTTGATCACACTCCTTCCCCAGGGTGGGCTGGATCACACTACTTCCCCAGGGTGGGCTGGATCACACTACTTCCCCAGGGTGGGCTGGATCACACTACTTCCCCAGGGTGGGCTGGATCACAGTACTTCCCCAGGGTGGGCTGGATCACACTACTTCCCCAGGGTGGGCTGGATCGCACCACTTCCCCAGGGTGGGCTGGATGGCACCACTTCCCCAGGGTGGGCTGTATCACACTACTTCCCCAGGGTGGGCTGGATCACACTACTTCCCCAGGGTGGGCTGGATCGCACCACTTCACCAGGGTGGGCTGGATCGCACCACTTCCCCAGGGTGGGCTAGATCACACGACTTCCCCAGGGTGGGCTGGATCATATCCCTTCCCCTTCCCCAGGGTGGGCTGGATCACACTACTTCCCCAGGGTGGGCTGGATCGCACCACTTCACCAGGGTGGGCTGGATCGCAACACTTCCCCAGGGTGGGCTAGATCACACTACTTCCCCAGGGTGGGCTGGATCATATCCCTTCCCCTTCCCCAGGGTGGGCTGGATCACACTACTTCCCCAGGGTGGGCTGGATCGCACCACTTCCCCAGGGTGGGCTGGATCACACTACTTCCCCAGGGTGGGCTGTATCACACTACTTCCCCAGGGTGGGCTGGATCACACAACTTCCCCATAGTGGGCTGGATCGCACCACTTCCCCAGGGTGGGCTGGATCGCACCACTTCCCCAGGGTGGGCTAGATCACACTACTTCCCCAGGGTGGGCTGGATCATATCCCTTCCCCTTCCCCAGGGTGGGATGGATCACAATACTTCCCCAGGGTGGGCTGGTTCATAGCACTTCCCCTTCCCCAGGGTGGGCTGGATCACACTACTTCCCCAGGGTGGGCTGTATCACACTACTTCCCCAGGGTGGGCTGGATCACACAACTTCCCCATAGTGGGCTGGATCGCACAACTTCCCCAGGGTGGGCTGGATCGCACCACTTCCCCAGGGTGGGCTGGATCGCACCACTTCCCCAGGGTGGGCTAGATCACACAACTTCCCCAGGGTGGGCTGGATCACAATACTTCCCCAGGGTGGGCTGGTTCATACCACTTCCCCTTCCCCAGGGTGGGCTGGATCACACTCCTTCCCCAGGGTGGGCTGGATCACACTACTTCCCCAGGGTGGGCTGTATCACACTACTTCCCCAGGGTGGGCTGGATCACACAACTTCCCCATAGTGGGCTGGATCGCACCACTTCCCCAGGGTGGGCTGGATCGCACCACTTCCCCAGGGTGGGCTAGATCACACTACTTCCCAAGGGTGGGCTGGATCATATCCCTTCCCCTTCCCCAGGGTGGGCTGGATCACAATACTTCCCCAGGGTGGGCTGGTTCATACCACTTCCCCTTCCCCAGGGTGGGCTGGATCACAATACTTCCCCAGGGTGGGCTGGATCGCACTACTTCCCCAGGGTGGGCTGGATCACACTACTTCCCCAGGGTGGGCTGGATCGTACCACTTCCCAAGGGTGGGCTGGATCATCCCACTTTCCCTTCCCCAGGTTGGGCTGAATCACAATACTTCCCCAGGGTGGGCTGGATCACACTACTTCCCCAGGGTGGGCTGGATCATACCACTTCCCCTTCCCCAGGTTGGGCTGGATCACAATACTTCCCCAGGGTGGGCTGGATCGCACCACTTCCCCAGGGTGGGCTGGATCACACTACTTCCCCAGGGTGGGCTGGATCAAACTACTTCCCCAGGGTGGGCTGGATCACAATACTTCCCCAGGGTGGGCTGGATCACACTACTTCCCCAGGGTGGGCTGGATCATACCACTTCCCCTTCCCCAGGTTGGGCTGGATCACAATACTTCCCCAGGGTGGGCTGGATCACACCACTTCCCCAGGGTGGGCTGGATCACACTACTTCCCCAGGGTGGGCTGGATCAAACTACTTCCCCAGGGTGGGCTGGATCACACCACTTCCCAAGGGTCGGCTAGATCACACTACTTCCCCAGGGTGGGCTGGATCATATCCCTTCCCCTTCCCCAGGGTGGGCTGGATCACAATACTTCCCCAGGGTGGGCTGGTTCATACCACTTCCTCTTCCCCAGGGTGGGCTGGATCACACTCCTTCCCCAGGGTGGGCTGGATCACACTACTTCCCCAGGGTGGGCTGTATCACACTACTTCAATCAATCAATCAAATTTATTTTATATAGCCCTTCGTACATCAGCTGATATCTCAAAGTGCTGTACAGAAACCCAGCCTAAAACCCCAAACAGCAAGCAATGCAGGTGAAGAAGCACGGTGGCTAGGAAAAACTCCCTAGAAAGGCCCAAACCTAGGAAGAAACCTAGAGAGGAACCAGGCTATGTGGGGTGGCCAGTCCTCTTCTGGCTGTGCCGGGTGGAGATTATAACAAAACATGGTCAAGATGTTCAAATGTTCATAAATGACCAGCATGGTCAAATAATAATAAGGCAGAATAGTTGAAACTGGAGCAGCAGCACAGTCAGGTGGACTGGGGACAGCAAGGAGTCATCATGTCAGGTATTCCTGGGGCATGGTCCTAGGGCTCAGGTCCTCCGAGAGAGAGAAAGAAAGAGAGAATTAGAGAGAGCATATGTGGGATGGCCAGTCCTCTTCTGGCTGTGCCGGGTGGAGATTATAACAGAACATGGCCAAGATGTTCAAATGTTCATAAATGATCAGCATGGTCAAATAATAATAAGGCAGAACAGTTGAAACTGGAGCAGCAGCACAGCCAGGTGGACTGGGGACAGCAAGGAGTCATCATGTCAGGTAGTCCTGGGGCATGGTCCTAGGGCTCAGGTCCTCCGAGAGAGAGAAAGAGAGAAGGAGAGAATTAGAGAACGCACACTTAGATTCACACAGGACACCGAATAGGACAGGAGAAGTACTCCAGATATAACAAACTGACCCTAGCCCCCCGACACATAAACTACTGCAGCATAAATACTGGAGGCTGAGACAGGAGGGGTCAGGAGACACTGTGGCCCACTCCGAGGACACTTCCCCAGGGTGGGCTGGATCACACAACTTCCCCATAGTGGGCTGGATCGCACCACTTCCCCAGGGTGGGCTGGATCGCACCACTTCCCCAGGGTGGGCTAGATCACACTACTTCCCAAGGGTGGGCTGGATCATATCCCTTCCCCTTCCCCAGGGTGGGCTGGATCACAATACTTCCCCAGGGTGGGCTGGTTCATACCACTTCCCCTTCCCCAGGGTGGGCTGGATCACAATACTTCCCCAGGGTGGGCTGGATCACACTACTTCCCCAGGGTGGGCTGGATCATACCACTTCCCCTTCCCCAGGTTGGGCTGGATCACAATACTTCCCCAGGGTGGGCTGGATCGCACCACTTCCCCAGGGTGGGCTGGATCACACTACTTCCCCAGGGTGGGCTGGATCAAACTACTTCCCCAGGGTGGGCTGGATCACAATACTTCCCCAGGGTGGGCTGGATCACACTACTTCCCCAGGGTGGGCTGGATCATACCACTTCCCCTTCCCCAGGTTGGGCTGGATCACAATACTTCCCCAGGGTGGGCTGGATCGCACCACTTCCCCAGGGTGGGCTGGATCACACTACTTCCCCAGGGTGGGCTGGATCAAACTACTTCCCCAGGGTGGGCTGGATCACACCACTTCCCAAGGGTCGGCTAGATCACACTACTTCCCCAGGGTGGGCTGGATCATATCCCTTCCCCTTCCCCAGGGTGGGCTGGATCACAATACTTCCCCAGGGTGGGCTGGTTCATACCACTTCCCCTTCCCCAGGGTGGGCTGGATCACAATACTTCCCCAGGGTGGGCTGGATCGCACTACTTCCCCAGGGTGGGCTGGATCACACTACTTACCCAGGGTGGGCTGGATCGTACCACTTCCCAAGTGTGGGCTGGATCATACCACTTCCCCTTCCCCAGGTTGGGCTGAATCACAATACTTCCCCAGGGTGGGCTGGATCACACTACTTCCCCAGGGTGGGCTGGATCATACCACTTCCCCTTCCCCAGGGTGGACTGGATCGCACCACTTCCCCAGGGTGGGCTGGATCACACTACTTCCCCAGGGTGGGCTGGATCACACTACTTCCCCAGGGTGTGCTGGATCACACTACTTCCTAAGGGTGGGCTGGATCGCACGACTTCCCCAGGGTGGGCTGGATCGCACCACTTCCCCAGGGTGGGCTGGATCACACTACTTCCCCAGGGTGGGTTGGATCACACTACTTCCCCAGGGTGGGCTGGATCGCACCACTTCACCAGGGTGGGCTGGATCATATCCCTTCCCCTTCCCCAGGGTGGGCTGGATCACAATACTTCCCCAGGGTGGGCTGGTTCATACCACTTCCCCTTCCCCAGGTTGGGCTGAATCACAATACTTCCCCAGGGTGGGCTGGATCACACTACTTCCCCAGGGTGGGCTGGATCATACCACTTCCCCTTCCCCAGGTTGGGCTGGATCACAATACTTCCCCAGGGTGCGCTGGATCACACTACTTCCCCAGGGTGGACTGGATCGCACCACTTCCCCAGGGTGGGCTGGATCACACTACTTCCCCAGGGTGGGCTGGATCACACTACTTCCCCAGGGTGTGCTGGATCACACTACTTCCTAAGGGTGGGCTGGATCGCACGACTTCCCCAGGGTGGGCTGGATCGCACCACTTCCCCAGGGTGGGCTGGATCACACTACTTCCCCAGGGTGGGTTGGATCACACTACTTCCCCAGGGTGGGCTGGATCGCACCACTTCACCAGGGTGGGCTGGATCATATCCCTTCCCCTTCCCCAGGGTGGGCTGGATCACAATACTTCCCCAGGGTGGGCTGGTTCATACCACTTCCCCTTCCCCAGGGTGGGCTGGATCACAATACTTCCCCAGGGTGGGCTGGATCGCACTACTTCCCCAGGGTGGGCTGGATCACACTACTTACCCAGGGTGGGCTGGATCGTACCACTTCCCAAGGGTGGGCTGGATCATACCACTTCCCCTTCCCCAGGTTGGGCTGAATCACAATACTTCCCCAGGGTGGGCTGGATTACACTACTTCCCCAGGGTGGGCTGGATCATACCACTTCCCCTTTCCCAGGTTGGGCTGGATCACAATACTTCCCCAGGGTGCGCTGGATCACACTACTTCCCCAGGGTGGACTGGATCGCACCACTTCCCCAGGGTGGGCTGGATCACACTACTTCCCCAGGGTGGGCTGAATCACACTACTTCCCCAGGGTGGGCTGGATCACACTACTTCCCAAGGGTGGGCTGGATCGCACGACTTCCCCAGGGTGGGCTGGATCGCACCACTTCCCCAGGGTGGGCTGGATCACACTACTTCCCCAGGGTGGGTTGGATCACACTACTTCCCCAGGGTGGGCTGGATCACACTACTTCCTAAGGGTGGGCTGGATCGCACGACTTCCCCAGGGTGGGCTGGATCGCACCACTTCCCCAGGGTGGGCTGGATCACACTACTTCCCCAGGGTGGGCTGGATCACACTACTTCCCCAGGGTGGGCTGGATCATACCACTTCCCCTTCCCCAGGTTGGGCTGGATCACAATACTTACCCAGGGTGGGCTGGATCGTACCACTTCCCAAGGGTGGGCTGGATCATACCACTTCCCCTTCCCCAGGTTGGGCTGAATCACAATACTTCCCCAGGGGGGGCTGGATCACACTACTTCCCCAGGGTGGGCTGGAACATACCACTTCCCCTTTCCCAGGTTGGGCTGGATCACAATACTTCCCCAGGGTGCGCTGGATCACACTACTTCCCCAGGGTGGACTGGATCGCACCACTTCCCCAGGGTGGGCTGGATCACACTACTTCCCCAGGGTGGGCTGAATCACACTACTTCCCCAGGGTGGGCTGGATCACACTACTTCCCAAGGGTGGGCTGGATCGCACGACTTCCCCAGGGTGGGCTGGATCGCACCACTTCCCCAGGGTGGGCTGGATCACACTACTTCCCCAGGGTGGGTTGGATCACACTACTTCCCCAGGGTGGGCTGGATCGCACCACTTCACCAGGGTGGGCTGGGTCGCACCACTTCCCCAGGGTGGACTAGATCACACTACTTCCCCAGGGTGGGCTGGATCATATCCCTTCCCCTTCCCCAGGGTGGGCTGGATCACAATACTTCCCCAGGGTGGGCTGGATCACACTACTTCCCCAGGGTGGGCTGGATCACACTCCTTCCCCAGGGTGGGCTGGATAACACTACTTCCCCAGGGTGGGCTGGATCATACCACTTCCCCTTCCCCAGGTTGGGCTGGATCACAATACTTCCCCAGGGTGGGCTGGATCGCACCACTTCCCCAGGGTGGGCTGGATCACACTACTTCCCCAGGGTGGGCTGGATCAAACTACTTCCCCAGGGTGGGCTGGATCACACCACTTCCCAAGGGTGGACTAGATCACACTACTTCCCCAGGGTGGGCTGGATCATATCCCTTCCCCTTCCCCAGGGTGGGCTGGATCACAATACTTCCCCAGGGTGGGCTGGATCGCACCACTTCCCCAGGGTGGGCTGGATCACACTACTTCCCCAGGGTGGGCTGGATCAAACTACTTCCCCAGGGTGGGCTGGATCACAATACTTCCCCAGGGTGGGCTGGATCACACTACTTCCCCAGGGTGGGCTGGATCATACCACTTCCCCTTCCCCAGGTTGGGCTGGATCACAATACTTCCCCAGGGTGGGCTGGATCGCACCACTTCCCCAGGGTGGGCTGGATCACACTACTTCCCCAGGGTGGGCTGGATCAAACTACTTCCCCAGGGTGGGCTGGATCACACCACTTCCCAAGGGTCGGCTAGATCACACTACTTCCCCAGGGTGGGCTGGATCATATCCCTTCCCCTTCCCCAGGGTGGGCTGGATCACAATACTTCCCCAGGGTGGGCTGGTTCATACCACTTCCCCTTCCCCAGGGTGGGCTGGATCACAATACTTCCCCAGGGTGGGCTGGATCGCACTACTTCCCCAGGGTGGGCTGGATCACACTACTTACCCAGGGTGGGCTGGATCGTACCACTTCCCAAGTGTGGGCTGGATCATACCACTTCCCCTTCCCCAGGTTGGGCTGAATCACAATACTTCCCCAGGGTGGGCTGGATCACACTACTTCCCCAGGGTGGGCTGGATCATACCACTTCCCCTTCCCCAGGGTGGACTGGATCGCACCACTTCCCCAGGGTGGGCTGGATCACACTACTTCCCCAGGGTGGGCTGGATCACACTACTTCCCCAGGGTGTGCTGGATCACACTACTTCCTAAGGGTGGGCTGGATCGCACGACTTCCCCAGGGTGGGCTGGATCGCACCACTTCCCCAGGGTGGGCTGGATCACACTACTTCCCCAGGGTGGGTTGGATCACACTACTTCCCCAGGGTGGGCTGGATCGCACCACTTCACCAGGGTGGGCTGGATCATATCCCTTCCCCTTCCCCAGGGTGGGCTGGATCACAATACTTCCCCAGGGTGGGCTGGTTCATACCACTTCCCCTTCCCCAGGGTGGGCTGGATCACAATACTTCCCCAGGGTGGGCTGGATCGCACTACTTCCCCAGGGTGGGCTGGATCACACTACTTACCCAGGGTGGGCTGGATCGTACCACTTCCCAAGGGTGGGCTGGATCATACCACTTCCCCTTCCCCAGGTTGGGCTGAATCACAATACTTCCCCAGGGTGGGCTGGATTACACTACTTCCCCAGGGTGGGCTGGATCATACCACTTCCCCTTTCCCAGGTTGGGCTGGATCACAATACTTCCCCAGGGTGCGCTGGATCACACTACTTCCCCAGGGTGGACTGGATCGCACCACTTCCCCAGGGTGGGCTGGATCACACTACTTCCCCAGGGTGGGCTGAATCACACTACTTCCCCAGGGTGGGCTGGATCACACTACTTCCCAAGGGTGGGCTGGATCGCACGACTTCCCCAGGGTGGGCTGGATCGCACCACTTCCCCAGGGTGGGCTGGATCACACTACTTCCCCAGGGTGGGTTGGATCACACTACTTCCCCAGGGTGGGCTGGATCACACTACTTCCTAAGGGTGGGCTGGATCGCACCACTTCCCCAGGGTGGGCTGGATCGCACCACTTCCCCAGGGTGGGCTGGATCACACTACTTCCCCAGGGTGGGCTGGATCACACTACTTCCCCAGGGTGGGCTGGATCATACCACTTCCCCTTCCCCAGGTTGGGCTGGATCACAATACTTACCCAGGGTGGGCTGGATCGTACCACTTCCCAAGGGTGGGCTGGATCATACCACTTCCCCTTCCCCAGGTTGGGCTGAATCACAATACTTCCCCAGGGGGGGCTGGATCACACTACTTCCCCAGGGTGGGCTGGAACATACCACTTCCCCTTTCCCAGGTTGGGCTGGATCACAATACTTCCCCAGGGTGCGCTGGATCACACTACTTCCCCAGGGTGGACTGGATCGCACCACTTCCCCAGGGTGGGCTGGATCACACTACTTCCCCAGGGTGGGCTGAATCACACTACTTCCCCAGGGTGGGCTGGATCACACTACTTCCCAAGGGTGGGCTGGATCGCACGACTTCCCCAGGGTGGGCTGGATCGCACCACTTCCCCAGGGTGGGCTGGATCACACTACTTCCCCAGGGTGGGTTGGATCACACTACTTCCCCAGGGTGGGCTGGATCGCACCACTTCACCAGGGTGGGCTGGGTCGCACCACTTCCCCAGGGTGGACTAGATCACACTACTTCCCCAGGGTGGGCTGGATCATATCCCTTCCCCTTCCCCAGGGTGGGCTGGATCACAATACTTCCCCAGGGTGGGCTGGATCACACTACTTCCCCAGGGTGGGCTGGATCACACTCCTTCCCCAGGGTGGGCTGGATAACACTACCTCCCCAGGGTGGGCTGGATCACACTACTTCCCCAGGGTGGGCTGGATCACACTAATTCCCCAGGGTGGGCTGGTTCACACTACTTCCCCAGGGTGGGCTGGATCACACTACTTCCCCAGGGTGGGCTGGATCACACTACTTCCTAAGGGTGGGCTGGATCGCACGACTTCCCCAGGGTGGGCTGGATCGCACCACTTCCCCAGGGTGGGCTGGATCACACTACTTCCCCAGGGTGGGTTGGATCACACTACTTCCCCAGGGTGGGCTGGATCGCACCACTTCGCCAGGGTGGGCTGGATCATATCCCTTCCCCTTCCCCAGGGTGGGCTGGATCACAATACTTCCCCAGGGTGGGCTGGTAAATACCACTTCCCCTTCCCCAGGGTGGGCTGGATCACAATACTTCCCCAGGGTGGGCTGGATCGCACTACTTCCCCAGGGTGGGCTGGATCACACTACTTACCCAGGGTGGGCTGGATCGTACCACTTCCCAAGGGTGGGCTGGATCATACCACTTCCCCTTCCCCAGGTTGGGCTGAATCACAATACTTCCCCAGGGTGGGCTGGATCACACTACTTCCCCAGGGTGGGCTGGATCATACCACTTCCCCTTTCCCAGGGTGGGCTGGATCACACTACTTCCCCAGGGTGGGCTGGATCACACTCCTTCCCAGGGTGGGCTGGATAACACTACTTCCCCAGGGTGGGCTGGATCACACTACTTCCCCAGGGTGGGCTGGATCACACTAATTCCCCAGGGTGGGCTGGTTCACACTACTTCCCCAGGGTGGGCTGGATCACACTACTTCCCCAGGGTGGGCTGGATCACACTACTTCCTAAGGGTGGGCTGGATCGCACGACTTCCCCAGGGTGGGCTGGATCGCACCACTTCCCCAGGGTGGGCTGGATCACACTACTTCCCCAGGGTGGGTTGGATCACACTACTTCCCCAGGGTGGGCTGGATCGCACCACTTCACCAGGGTGGGCTGGATCATATCCCTTCCCCTTCCCCAGGGTGGGCTGGATCACAATACTTCCCCAGGGTGGGCTGGTTCATACCACTTCCCCTTCCCCAGGGTGGGTTGGATCACACTACTTCCCCAGGGTGGGCTGGATCGCACCACTTCACCAGGGTGGGCTGGATCATATCCCTTCCCCTTCCCCAGGGTGGGCTGGATCACAATACTTCCCCAGGGTGGGCTGGTTCATACCACTTCCCCTTCCCCAGGGTGGGCTGGATCGCACTACTTCCCCAGGGTGGGCTGGATCACACTACTTACCCAGGGTGGGCTGGATCGTACCACTTCCCAAGGGTGGGCTGGATCATACCACTTCCCCTTCCCCAGGTTGGGCTGAATCACAATACTTCCCCAGGGTGGGCTGGATCACAATACTTCCCCAGGGTGCGCTGGATCACACTACTTCCCCAGGGTGGACTGGATCGCACTACTTCCCCAGGGTGGGCTGGATCACACTACTTCCCCAGGGTGGGCTGAATCACACTACTTCCCCAGGGTGGGCTGGATCACACTACTTCCCAAGGGTGGGCTGGATCGCACGACTTCCCCAGGGTGGGCTGGATCGCACCACTTCCCCAGGGTGGGCTGGATCACACTACTTCCCCAGGGTGGGTTGGATCACACTACTTCCCCAGGGTGGGCTGGATCGCACCACTTCACCAGGGTGGGCTGGGTCGCACCACTTCCCCAGGGTGGACTAGATCACACTACTTCCCCAGGGTGGGCTGGATCATATCCCTTCCCCTTCCCCAGGGTGGGCTGGATCACAATACTTCCCCAGGGTGGGCTGGATCACACTACTTCCCCAGGGTGGGCTGGATCACACTCCTTCCCCAGGGTGGGCTGGATAACACTACTTCCCCAGGGTGGGCTGGATCACACTACTTCCCCAGGGTGGGCTGGATCACACTAATTCCCCAGGGTGGGCTGGTTCACACTACTTCCCCAGGGTGGGCTGGATCACACTACTTCCCCAGGGTGGGCTGTATCAAAATAATTCCCCAGGGTGGGCTGGATCACAGTACTTGCCCAGGGTGGGCTGGATCACACTACTTCCCCAGGGTGGGCTGGATCGCACCACTACCCCAGTGTGGGCTGGATGGCACCACTTCACCAGGGTGGGCTGGATCGCACCACTTCCCCAGGGTGGGCTAGATCACACTACTTCCCCAGGGTGGGCTGGTTCATATCCCTTCCCCTTCCCCAGGGTGGGCTGGATCACAATACTTCCCCAGGGTGGGCTGGATCACACTACTTCCCCAGGGTGGGCTGGATCACACTCCTTCCCCAGGGCGGGCTGGATAACACTACCTCCCCAGGGTGGGCTGGATCACACTACTTCCCCAGGGTGGGCTGGATCACACTAATTCCCCAGGGTGGGCTGGTTCACACTACTTCCCCAGGGTGGGCTGGATCACACTACTTCCCCAGGGTGGGCTGGATCACACTACTTCCTAAGGGTGGGCTGGATCGCACGACTTCCCCAGGGTGGGCTGGATCGCACCACTTCCCCAGGGTGGGCTGGATCACACTACTTCCCCAGGGTGGGTTGGATCACACTACTTCCCCAGGGTGGGCTGGATCGCACCACTTCGCCAGGGTGGGCTGGATCATATCCCTTCCCCTTCCCCAGGGTGGGCTGGATCACAATACTTCCCCAGGGTGGGCTGGTAAATACCACTTCCCCTTCCCCAGGGTGGGCTGGATCACAATACTTCCCCAGGGTGGGCTGGATCGCACTACTTCCCCAGGGTGGGCTGGATCACACTACTTACCCAGGGTGGGCTGGATCGTACCACTTCCCAAGGGTGGGCTGGATCATACCACTTCCCCTTCCCCAGGTTGGGCTGAATCACAATACTTCCCCAGGGTGGGCTGGATCACACTACTTCCCCAGGGTGGGCTGGATCATACCACTTCCCCTTTCCCAGGGTGGGCTGGATCACACTACTTCCCCAGGGTGGGCTGGATCACACTCCTTCCCAGGGTGGGCTGGATAACACTACTTCCCCAGGGTGGGCTGGATCACACTACTTCCCCAGGGTGGGCTGGATCACACTAATTCCCCAGGGTGGGCTGGTTCACACTACTTCCCCAGGGTGGGCTGGATCACACTACTTCCCCAGGGTGGGCTGGATCACACTACTTCCTAAGGGTGGGCTGGATCGCACGACTTCCCCAGGGTGGGCTGGATCGCACCACTTCCCCAGGGTGGGCTGGATCACACTACTTCCCCAGGGTGGGTTGGATCACACTACTTCCCCAGGGTGGGCTGGATCGCACCACTTCACCAGGGTGGGCTGGATCATATCCCTTCCCCTTCCCCAGGGTGGGCTGGATCACAATACTTCCCCAGGGTGGGCTGGTTCATACCACTTCCCCTTCCCCAGGGTGGGTTGGATCACACTACTTCCCCAGGGTGGGCTGGATCGCACCACTTCACCAGGGTGGGCTGGATCATATCCCTTCCCCTTCCCCAGGGTGGGCTGGATCACAATACTTCCCCAGGGTGGGCTGGTTCATACCACTTCCCCTTCCCCAGGGTGGGCTGGATCGCACTACTTCCCCAGGGTGGGCTGGATCACACTACTTACCCAGGGTGGGCTGGATCGTACCACTTCCCAAGGGTGGGCTGGATCATACCACTTCCTCTTCCCCAGGTTGGGCTGAATCACAATACTTCCCCAGGGTGGGCTGGATCACAATACTTCCCCAGGGTGCGCTGGATCACACTACTTCCCCAGGGTGGACTGGATCGCACCACTTCCCCAGGGTGGGCTGGATCACACTACTTCCCCAGGGTGGGCTGAATCACACTACTTCCCCAGGGTGGGCTGGATCACACTACTTCCCAAGGGTGGGCTGGATCGCACGACTTCCCCAGGGTGGGCTGGATCGCACCACTTCCCCAGGGTGGGCTGGATCACACTACTTCCCCAGGGTGGGTTGGATCACACTACTTCCCCAGGGTGGGCTGGATCGCACCACTTCACCAGGGTGGGCTGGGTCGCACCACTTCCCCAGGGTGGACTAGATCACACTACTTCCCCAGGGTGGGCTGGATCATATCCCTTCCCCTTCCCCAGGGTGGGCTGGATCACAATACTTCCCCAGGGTGGGCTGGATCACACTACTTCCCCAGGGTGGGCTGGATCACACTCCTTCCCCAGGGTGGGCTGGATAACACTACTTCCCCAGGGTGGGCTGGATCACACTACTTCCCCAGGGTGGGCTGGATCACACTAATTCCCCAGGGTGGGCTGGTTCACACTACTTCCCCAGGGTGGGCTGGATCACACTACTTCCCCAGGGTGGGCTGTATCAAAATAATTCCCCAGGGTGGGCTGGATCACAGTACTTGCCCAGGGTGGGCTGGATCACACTACTTCCCCAGGGTGGGCTGGATCGCACCACTACCCCAGTGTGGGCTGGATGGCACCACTTCACCAGGGTGGGCTGGATCGCACCACTTCCCCAGGGTGGGCTAGATCACACTACTTCCCCAGGGTGGGCTGGTTCATATCCCTTCCCCTTCCCCAGGGTGGGCTGGATCACAATACTTCCCCAGGGTGGGCTGGATCACACTACTTCCCCAGGGTGGGCTGGATCACACTCCTTCCCCATAGTGGGCTGGATCACACTACTTCCCCAGGGTGGGCTGGATCGCACCACTTCCCCAGGGTGGGCTGGATCACACTACTTCCCCAGGGTGGGCTGGATCGCACCACTTCACCAGGGTGGGCTGGATCGCACCACTTCCCCAGGGTGGGCTAGATCACACGACTTCCCCAGGGTGGGCTGGATCATATCCCTTCGCCTTCCCCAGGGTGGGCTGGATCACACTACTTCCCCAGGGTGGGCTGGATCGCACCACTTCACCAGGGTGGGCTGGATCGCAACACTTCCCCAGGGTGGGCTAGATCACACTACTTCCCCAGGGTGGGCTGGATCATATCCCTTCCCCTTCCCCAGGGTGGGCTGGATCACACCACTTCCCCAGGGTGGGCTGGATCACACTACTTTCCCAGGGTGGGCTGTATCACACTACTTCCCCAGGGTGGGCTGGATCACACAACTTCCCCAGGGTGGGCTAGATCACACTACTTCCCCAGGGTGGGCTGGATCATATCCCTTCCCCTTCCCCAGGGTGGGCTGGATCACAATACTTCCCCAGGGTGGGCTGGATCACACTACTTCCCCAGGGTGGGCTGTATCACACTACTTCCCCAGGGTGGGCTGGATCACACAACTTCCCCATAGTGGGCTGGATCGTACAACTTCCCCAGGGTGGGCTGGATCGCACCACTTCCCCAGGGTGGGCTGGATTGCACCACTTCCCCAGGGTGGGCTAGATCACACTACTTCCCCAGGGTGGGCTGGATCATATCCCTTCCCCTTCCCCAGGGTGGGCTGGATCACAATACTTCCCCAGGGTGTGCTGGATCGCACTACTTCCCCAGGGTGGGCTGGATCATATCCCTTCCCCTTCCCCAGGGTGGGCTGGATCACAATACTTCCCCAGGGTGGGCTGGATCACACTACTTCCTCAGGGTGGGCTTGATCACACTCCTTCCCCAGGGTGGGCTGGATCACACTACTTCCCCAGGGTGGGCTGGATCACACTACTTCCCCAGGGTGGGCTGGATCACACTACTTCCCCAGGGTGGGCTGGATCACAGTACTTCCCCAGGGTGGGCTGGATCACACTACTTCCCCAGGGTGGGCTGGATCGCACCACTTCCCCAGGGTGGGCTGGATCGCACCACTTCCCCAGGGTGGGCTGTATCACACTACTTCCCCAGGGTGGGCTGGATCATATCCCTTCCCCTTCCCCAGGGTGGGCTGGATCACAATACTTCCCCAGGGTGGGCTGGTTCATACCACTTCCCCTTCCCCAGGGTGGGTTGGATCACACTACTTCCCCAGGGTGGGCTGGATCATATCCCTTCCCCTTCCCCAGGGTGGGCTGGATCACAATACTTCCCCAGGGTGGGCTGGATCACACTACTTCCCCAGGGTGGGCTGGATCACACTCCTTCCCCAGGGTGGGCTGGATAACACTACCTCCCCAGGGTGGGCTGGATCACACTACTTCCCCAGGGTGGGCTGGATCACACTAATTCCCCAGGGTGGGCTGGTTCACACTACTTCCCCAGGGTGGGCTGGATCACACTACTTCCCCAGGGTGGGCTGGATCACACTACTTCCTAAGGGTGGGCTGGATCGCACGACTTCCCCAGGGTGGGCTGGATCGCACCACTTCCCCAGGGTGGGCTGGATCACACTACTTCCCCAGGGTGGGTTGGATCACACTACTTCCCCAGGGTGGGCTGGATCGCACCACTTCGCCAGGGTGGGCTGGATCATATCCCTTCCCCTTCCCCAGGGTGGGCTGGATCACAATACTTCCCCAGGGTGGGCTGGTAAATACCACTTCCCCTTCCCCAGGGTGGGCTGGATCACAATACTTCCCCAGGGTGGGCTGGATCGCACTACTTCCCCAGGGTGGGCTGGATCACACTACTTACCCAGGGTGGGCTGGATCGTACCACTTCCCAAGGGTGGGCTGGATCATACCACTTCCCCTTCCCCAGGTTGGGCTGAATCACAATACTTCCCCAGGGTGGGCTGGATCACACTACTTCCCCAGGGTGGGCTGGATCATACCACTTCCCCTTTCCCAGTGTGGGCTGGATCACACTACTTCCCCAGGGTGGGCTGGATCACACTCCTTCCCAGGGTGGGCTGGATAACACTACTTCCCCAGGGTGGGCTGGATCACACTACTTCCCCAGGGTGGGCTGGATCACACTAATTCCCCAGGGTGGGCTGGTTCACACTACTTCCCCAGGGTGGGCTGGATCACACTACTTCCCCAGGGTGGGCTGGATCACACTACTTCCTAAGGGTGGGCTGGATCGCACGACTTCCCCAGGGTGGGCTGGATCGCACCACTTCCCCAGGGTGGGCTGGATCACACTACTTCCCCAGGGTGGGTTGGATCACACTACTTCCCCAGGGTGGGCTGGATCGCACCACTTCACCAGGGTGGGCTGGATCATATCCCTTCCCCTTCCCCAGGGTGGGCTGGATCACAATACTTCCCCAGGGTGGGCTGGTTCATACCACTTCCCCTTCCCCAGGGTGGGTTGGATCACACTACTTCCCCAGGGTGGGCTGGATCGCACCACTTCACCAGGGTGGGCTGGATCATATCCCTTCCCCTTCCCCAGGGTGGGCTGGATCACAATACTTCCCCAGGGTGGGCTGGTTCATACCACTTCCCCTTCCCCAGGGTGGGCTGGATCGCACTACTTCCCCAGGGTGGGCTGGATCACACTACTTACCCAGGGTGGGCTGGATCGTACCACTTCCCAAGGGTGGGCTGGATCACACTACTTCCCCAGGGTGGGCTGGATCACAGTACTTCCCCAGGGTGGGCTGGATCACACTACTTCCCCAGGGTGGGCTGGATCGCACCACTTCCCCAGGGTGGGCTGGATCGCACCACTTCCCCAGGGTGGGCTGTATCACACTACTTCCCCAGGGTGGGCTGGATCATACCACTTCCCCTTTCCCAGGGTGGGCTGGATCACACTACTTCCCCAGGGTGGGCTGGATCACACTCCTTCCCAGGGTGGGCTGGATAACATTACTTCCCCAGGGTGGGCTGGATCACACTACTTCCCCAGGGTGGGCTGGATCACACTAATTCCCCAGGGTGGGCTGGTTCACACTACTTCCCCAGGGTGGGCTGGATCACACTACTTCCCCAGGGTGGGCTGGATCACACTACTTCCTAAGGGTGGGCTGGATCGCACGACTTCCCCAGGGTGGGCTGGATCGCACCACTTCCCCAGGGTGGGCTGGATCACACTACTTCCCCAGGGTGGGTTGGATCACACTACTTCCCCAGGGTGGGCTGGATCGCACCACTTCACCAGGGTGGGCTGGATCATATCCCTTCCCCTTCCCCAGGGTGGGCTGGATCACAATACTTCCCCAGGGTGGGCTGGTTCATACCACTTCCCCTTCCCCAGGGTGGGTTGGATCACACTACTTCCCCAGGGTGGGCTGGATCGCACCACTTCACCAGGGTGGGCTGGATCATATCCCTTCCCCTTCCCCAGGGTGGGCTGGATCACAATACTTCCCCAGGGTGGGCTGGTTCATACCACTTCCCCTTCCCCAGGGTGGGCTGGATCGCACTACTTCCCCAGGGTGGGCTGGATCACACTACTTACCCAGGGTGGGCTGGATCGTACCACTTCCCAAGGGTGGGCTGGATCATACCACTTCCCCTTCCCCAGGTTGGGCTGAATCACAATACTTCCCCAGGGTGGGCTGGATCACAATACTTCCCCAGGGTGCGCTGGATCACACTACTTCCCCAGGGTGGACTGGATCGCACCACTTCCCCAGGGTGGTTTGGATCACACTACTTCCCCAGGGTGGGCTGAATCACACTACTTCCCCAGGGTGGGCTGGATCACACTACTTCCCAAGGGTGGGCTGGATCGCACGACTTCCCCAGGGTGGGCTGGATCGCACCACTTCCCCAGGGTGGGCTGGATCACACTACTTCCCCAGGGTGGGTTGGATCACACTACTTCCCCAGGGTGGGCTGGATCGCACCACTTCACCAGGGTGGGCTGGGTCGCACCACTTCCCCAGGGTGGACTAGATCACACTACTTCCCCAGGGTGGGCTGGATCATATCCCTTCCCCTTCCCCAGGGTGGGCTGGATCACAATACTTCCCCAGGGTGGGCTGGATCACACTACTTCCCCAGGGTGGGCTGGATCACACTCCTTCCCCAGGGTGGGCTGGATAACACTACTTCCCCAGGGTGGGCTGGATCACACTACTTCCCCAGGGTGGGCTGGATCACACTAATTCCCCAGGGTGGGCTGGTTCACACTACTTCCCCAGGGTGGGCTGGATCACACTACTTCCCCAGGGTGGGCTGTATCAAAATAATTCCCCAGGGTGGGCTGGATCACAGTACTTGCCCAGGGTGGGCTGGATCACACTACTTCCCCAGGGTGGGCTGGATCGCACCACTACCCCAGTGTGGGCTGGATGGCACCACTTCACCAGGGTGGGCTGGATCGCACCACTTCCCCAGGGTGGGCTAGATCACACTACTTCCCCAGGGTGGGCTGGTTCATATCCCTTCCCCTTCCCCAGGGTGGGCTGGATCACAATACTTCCCCAGGGTGGGCTGGATCACACTACTTCCCCAGGGTGGGCTGGATCACACTCCTTCCCCATAGTGGGCTGGATCACACTACTTCCCCAGGGTGGGCTGGATCGCACCACTTCCCCAGGGTGGGCTGGATCACACTACTTCCCCAGGGTGGGCTGGATCGCACCACTTCACCAGGGTGGGCTGGATCGCACCACTTCCCCAGGGTGGGCTAGATCACACGACTTCCCCAGGGTGGGCTGGATCATATCCCTTCGCCTTCCCCAGGGTGGGCTGGATCACACTACTTCCCCAGGGTGGGCTGGATCGCACCACTTCACCAGGGTGGGCTGGATCGCAACACTTCCCCAGGGTGGGCTAGATCACACTACTTCCCCAGGGTGGGCTGGATCATATCCCTTCCCCTTCCCCAGGGTGGGCTGGATCACACTACTTCCCCAGGGTGGGCTGGATCGCACCACTTCCCCAGGGTGGGCTGGATCACACTACTTTCCCAGGGTGGGCTGTATCACACTACTTCCCCAGGGTGGGCTGGATCACACAACTTCCCCAGGGTGGGCTAGATCACACTACTTCCCCAGGGTGGGCTGGATCACACAACTTCCCCATAGTGGGCTGGATCGTACAACTTCCCCAGGGTGGGCTGGATCGCACCACTTCCCCAGGGTGGGCTGGATCGCACCACTTCCCCAGGGTGGGCTAGATCACACTACTTCCCCAGGGTGGGCTGGATCATATCCCTTCGCCTTCCCCAGGGTGGGCTGGATCACACTACTTCCCCAGGGTGGGCTGGATCGCACCACTTCACCAGGGTGGGCTGGATCGCAACACTTCCCCAGGGTGGGCTAGATCACACTACTTCCCCAGGGTGGGCTGGATCATATCCCTTCCCCTTCCCCAGGGTGGGCTGGATCACACTACTTCCCCAGGGTGGGCTGGATCGCACCACTTCCCCAGGGTGGGCTGGATCACACTACTTTCCCAGGGTGGGCTGTATCACACTACTTCCCCAGGGTGGGCTGGATCACACAACTTCCCCAGGGTGGGCTAGATCACACTACTTCCCCAGGGTGGGCTGGATCATATCCCTTCCCCTTCCCCAGGGTGGGCTGGATCACAATACTTCCCCAGGGTGGGCTGGATCACACTACTTCCCCAGGGTGGGCTGTATCACACTACTTCCCCAGGGTGGGCTGGATCACACAACTTCCCCATAGTGGGCTGGATCGTACAACTTCCCCAGGGTGGGCTGGATCGCACCACTTCCCCAGGGTGGGCTGGATCGCACCACTTCCCCAGGGTGGGCTAGATCACACTACTTCCCCAGGGTGGGCTGGATCATATCCCTTCCCCTTCCCCAGGGTGGGCTGGATCACAATACTTCCCCAGGGTGGGCTGGTTCATACCACTTCCCCTTCCCCAGGGTGGGCTGGATCACAATACTTCCCCAGGGTGTGCTGGATCGCACTACTTCCCCAGGGTGGGCTGGATCATATCCCTTCCCCTTCCCCAGGGTGGGCTGGATCACAATACTTCCCCAGGGTGGGCTGGATCACACTACTTCCTCAGGGTGGGCTTGATCACACTCCTTCCCCAGGGTGGGCTGGATCACACTACTTCCCCAGGGTGGGCTGGATCACACTACTTCCCCAGGGTGGGCTGGATCACACTACTTCCCCAGGGTGGGCTGGATCACAGTACTTCCCCAGGGTGGGCTGGATCACACTACTTCCCCAGGGTGGGCTGGATCGCACCACTTCCCCAGGGTGGGCTGGATCGCACCACTTCCCCAGGGTGGGCTGTATCACACTACTTCCCCAGGGTGGGCTGGATCATATCCCTTCCCCTTCCCCAGGGTGGGCTGGATCACAATACTTCCCCAGGGTGGGCTGGTTCATACCACTTCCCCTTCCCCAGGGTGGGTTGGATCACACTACTTCCCCAGGGTGGGCTGGATCATATCCCTTCCCCTTCCCCAGGGTGGGCTGGATCACAATACTTCCCCAGGGTGGGCTGGATCACACTACTTCCCCAGGGTGGGCTGGATCACACTCCTTCCCCAGGGTGGGCTGGATAACACTACCTCCCCAGGGTGGGCTGGATCACACTACTTCCCCAGGGTGGGCTGGATCACACTAATTCCCCAGGGTGGGCTGGTTCACACTACTTCCCCAGGGTGGGCTGGATCACACTACTTCCCCAGGGTGGGCTGGATCACACTACTTCCTAAGGGTGGGCTGGATCGCACGACTTCCCCAGGGTGGGCTGGATCGCACCACTTCCCCAGGGTGGGCTGGATCACACTACTTCCCCAGGGTGGGTTGGATCACACTACTTCCCCAGGGTGGGCTGGATCGCACCACTTCGCCAGGGTGGGCTGGATCATATCCCTTCCCCTTCCCCAGGGTGGGCTGGATCACAATACTTCCCCAGGGTGGGCTGGTAAATACCACTTCCCCTTCCCCAGGGTGGGCTGGATCACAATACTTCCCCAGGGTGGGCTGGATCGCACTACTTCCCCAGGGTGGGCTGGATCACACTACTTACCCAGGGTGGGCTGGATCGTACCACTTCCCAAGGGTGGGCTGGATCATACCACTTCCCCTTCCCCAGGTTGGGCTGAATCACAATACTTCCCCAGGGTGGGCTGGATCACACTACTTCCCCAGGGTGGGCTGGATCATACCACTTCCCCTTTCCCAGTGTGGGCTGGATCACACTACTTCCCCAGGGTGGGCTGGATCACACTCCTTCCCAGGGTGGGCTGGATAACACTACTTCCCCAGGGTGGGCTGGATCACACTACTTCCCCAGGGTGGGCTGGATCACACTAATTCCCCAGGGTGGGCTGGTTCACACTACTTCCCCAGGGTGGGCTGGATCACACTACTTCCCCAGGGTGGGCTGGATCACACTACTTCCTAAGGGTGGGCTGGATCGCACGACTTCCCCAGGGTGGGCTGGATCGCACCACTTCCCCAGGGTGGGCTGGATCACACTACTTCCCCAGGGTGGGTTGGATCACACTACTTCCCCAGGGTGGGCTGGATCGCACCACTTCACCAGGGTGGGCTGGATCATATCCCTTCCCCTTCCCCAGGGTGGGCTGGATCACAATACTTCCCCAGGGTGGGCTGGTTCATACCACTTCCCCTTCCCCAGGGTGGGTTGGATCACACTACTTCCCCAGGGTGGGCTGGATCGCACCACTTCACCAGGGTGGGCTGGATCATATCCCTTCCCCTTCCCCAGGGTGGGCTGGATCACAATACTTCCCCAGGGTGGGCTGGTTCATACCACTTCCCCTTCCCCAGGGTGGGCTGGATCGCACTACTTCCCCAGGGTGGGCTGGATCACACTACTTACCCAGGGTGGGCTGGATCGTACCACTTCCCAAGGGTGGGCTGGATCACACTACTTCCCCAGGGTGGGCTGGATCACAGTACTTCCCCAGGGTGGGCTGGATCACACTACTTCCCCAGGGTGGGCTGGATCGCACCACTTCCCCAGGGTGGGCTGGATCGCACCACTTCCCCAGGGTGGGCTGTATCACACTACTTCCCCAGGGTGGGCTGGATCATACCACTTCCCCTTTCCCAGGGTGGGCTGGATCACACTACTTCCCCAGGGTGGGCTGGATCACACTCCTTCCCAGGGTGGGCTGGATAACATTACTTCCCCAGGGTGGGCTGGATCACACTACTTCCCCAGGGTGGGCTGGATCACACTAATTCCCCAGGGTGGGCTGGTTCACACTACTTCCCCAGGGTGGGCTGGATCACACTACTTCCCCAGGGTGGGCTGGATCACACTACTTCCTAAGGGTGGGCTGGATCGCACGACTTCCCCAGGGTGGGCTGGATCGCACCACTTCCCCAGGGTGGGCTGGATCACACTACTTCCCCAGGGTGGGTTGGATCACACTACTTCCCCAGGGTGGGCTGGATCGCACCACTTCACCAGGGTGGGCTGGATCATATCCCTTCCCCTTCCCCAGGGTGGGCTGGATCACAATACTTCCCCAGGGTGGGCTGGTTCATACCACTTCCCCTTCCCCAGGGTGGGTTGGATCACACTACTTCCCCAGGGTGGGCTGGATCGCACCACTTCACCAGGGTGGGCTGGATCATATCCCTTCCCCTTCCCCAGGGTGGGCTGGATCACAATACTTCCCCAGGGTGGGCTGGTTCATACCACTTCCCCTTCCCCAGGGTGGGCTGGATCGCACTACTTCCCCAGGGTGGGCTGGATCACACTACTTACCCAGGGTGGGCTGGATCGTACCACTTCCCAAGGGTGGGCTGGATCATACCACTTCCCCTTCCCCAGGTTGGGCTGAATCACAATACTTCCCCAGGGTGGGCTGGATCACAATACTTCCCCAGGGTGCGCTGGATCACACTACTTCCCCAGGGTGGACTGGATCGCACCACTTCCCCAGGGTGCGCTGGATCACACTACTTCCCCAGGGTGGACTGGATCGCACCACTTCCCCAGGGTGGTTTGGATCACACTACTTCCCCAGGGTGGGCTGAATCACACTACTTCCCCAGGGTGGGCTGGATCACACTACTTCCCAAGGGTGGGCTGGATCGCACGACTTCCCCAGGGTGGGCTGGATCGCACCACTTCCCCAGGGTGGGCTGGATCACACTACTTCCCCAGGGTGGGTTGGATCACACTACTTCCCCAGGGTGGGCTGGATCGCACCACTTCACCAGGGTGGGCTGGGTCGCACCACTTCCCCAGGGTGGACTAGATCACACTACTTCCCCAGGGTGGGCTGGATCATATCCCTTCCCCTTCCCCAGGGTGGGCTGGATCACAATACTTCCCCAGGGTGGGCTGGATCACACTACTTCCCCAGGGTGGGCTGGATCACACTCCTTCCCCAGGGTGGGCTGGATAACACTACTTCCCCAGGGTGGGCTGGATCACACTACTTCCCCAGGGTGGGCTGGATCACACTAATTCCCCAGGGTGGGCTGGTTCACACTACTTCCCCAGGGTGGGCTGGATCACACTACTTCCCCAGGGTGGGCTGTATCAAAATAATTCCCCAGGGTGGGCTGGATCACAGTACTTGCCCAGGGTGGGCTGGATCACACTACTTCCCCAGGGTGGGCTGGATCGCACCACTACCCCAGTGTGGGCTGGATGGCACCACTTCACCAGGGTGGGCTGGATCGCACCACTTCCCCAGGGTGGGCTAGATCACACTACTTCCCCAGGGTGGGCTGGTTCATATCCCTTCCCCTTCCCCAGGGTGGGCTGGATCACAATACTTCCCCAGGGTGGGCTGGATCACACTACTTCCCCAGGGTGGGCTGGATCACACTCCTTCCCCATAGTGGGCTGGATCACACTACTTCCCCAGGGTGGGCTGGATCGCACCACTTCCCCAGGGTGGGCTGGATCACACTACTTCCCCAGGGTGGGCTGGATCGCACCACTTCACCAGGGTGGGCTGGATCGCACCACTTCCCCAGGGTGGGCTAGATCACACGACTTCCCCAGGGTGGGCTGGATCATATCCCTTCGCCTTCCCCAGGGTGGGCTGGATCACACTACTTCCCCAGGGTGGGCTGGATCGCACCACTTCACCAGGGTGGGCTGGATCGCAACACTTCCCCAGGGTGGGCTAGATCACACTACTTCCCCAGGGTGGGCTGGATCATATCCCTTCCCCTTCCCCAGGGTGGGCTGGATCACACTACTTCCCCAGGGTGGGCTGGATCGCACCACTTCCCCAGGGTGGGCTGGATCACACTACTTTCCCAGGGTGGGCTGTATCACACTACTTCCCCAGGGTGGGCTGGATCACACAACTTCCCCAGGGTGGGCTAGATCACACTACTTCCCCAGGGTGGGCTGGATCACACAACTTCCCCATAGTGGGCTGGATCGTACAACTTCCCCAGGGTGGGCTGGATCGCACCACTTCCCCAGGGTGGGCTGGATCGCACCACTTCCCCAGGGTGGGCTAGATCACACTACTTCCCCAGGGTGGGCTGGATCATATCCCTTCGCCTTCCCCAGGGTGGGCTGGATCACACTACTTCCCCAGGGTGGGCTGGATCGCACCACTTCACCAGGGTGGGCTGGATCGCAACACTTCCCCAGGGTGGGCTAGATCACACTACTTCCCCAGGGTGGGCTGGATCATATCCCTTCCCCTTCCCCAGGGTGGGCTGGATCACACTACTTCCCCAGGGTGGGCTGGATCGCACCACTTCCCCAGGGTGGGCTGGATCACACTACTTTCCCAGGGTGGGCTGTATCACACTACTTCCCCAGGGTGGGCTGGATCACACAACTTCCCCAGGGTGGGCTAGATCACACTACTTCCCCAGGGTGGGCTGGATCATATCCCTTCCCCTTCCCCAGGGTGGGCTGGATCACAATACTTCCCCAGGGTGGGCTGGATCACACTACTTCCCCAGGGTGGGCTGTATCACACTACTTCCCCAGGGTGGGCTGGATCACACAACTTCCCCATAGTGGGCTGGATCGTACAACTTCCCCAGGGTGGGCTGGATCGCACCACTTCCCCAGGGTGGGCTGGATCGCACCACTTCCCCAGGGTGGGCTAGATCACACTACTTCCCCAGGGTGGGCTGGATCATATCCCTTCCCCTTCCCCAGGGTGGGCTGGATCACAATACTTCCCCAGGGTGGGCTGGTTCATACCACTTCCCCTTCCCCAGGGTGGGTTGGATCACACTACTTCCCCAGGGTGGGCTGGATCATATCCCTTCCCCTTCCCCAGGGTGGGCTGGATCACAATACTTCCCCAGGGTGGGCTGGATCACACTACTTCCCCAGGGTGGGCTGGATCACACTCCTTCCCCAGGGTGGGCTGGATAACACTACCTCCCCAGGGTGGGCTGGATCACACTACTTCCCCAGGGTGGGCTGGATCACACTAATTCCCCAGGGTGGGCTGGTTCACACTACTTCCCCAGGGTGGGCTGGATCACACTACTTCCCCAGGGTGGGCTGGATCACACTACTTCCTAAGGGTGGGCTGGATCGCACGACTTCCCCAGGGTGGGCTGGATCGCACCACTTCCCCAGGGTGGGCTGGATCACACTACTTCCCCAGGGTGGGTTGGATCACACTACTTCCCCAGGGTGGGCTGGATCGCACCACTTCGCCAGGGTGGGCTGGATCATATCCCTTCCCCTTCCCCAGGGTGGGCTGGATCACAATACTTCCCCAGGGTGGGCTGGTAAATACCACTTCCCCTTCCCCAGGGTGGGCTGGATCACAATACTTCCCCAGGGTGGGCTGGATCGCACTACTTCCCCAGGGTGGGCTGGATCACACTACTTACCCAGGGTGGGCTGGATCGTACCACTTCCCAAGGGTGGGCTGGATCATACCACTTCCCCTTCCCCAGGTTGGGCTGAATCACAATACTTCCCCAGGGTGGGCTGGATCACACTACTTCCCCAGGGTGGGCTGGATCATACCACTTCCCCTTTCCCAGTGTGGGCTGGATCACACTACTTCCCCAGGGTGGGCTGGATCACACTCCTTCCCAGGGTGGGCTGGATAACACTACTTCCCCAGGGTGGGCTGGATCACACTACTTCCCCAGGGTGGGCTGGATCACACTAATTCCCCAGGGTGGGCTGGTTCACACTACTTCCCCAGGGTGGGCTGGATCACACTACTTCCCCAGGGTGGGCTGGATCACACTACTTCCTAAGGGTGGGCTGGATCGCACGACTTCCCCAGGGTGGGCTGGATCGCACCACTTCCCCAGGGTGGGCTGGATCACACTACTTCCCCAGGGTGGGTTGGATCACACTACTTCCCCAGGGTGGGCTGGATCGCACCACTTCACCAGGGTGGGCTGGATCATATCCCTTCCCCTTCCCCAGGGTGGGCTGGATCACAATACTTCCCCAGGGTGGGCTGGTTCATACCACTTCCCCTTCCCCAGGGTGGGTTGGATCACACTACTTCCCCAGGGTGGGCTGGATCGCACCACTTCACCAGGGTGGGCTGGATCATATCCCTTCCCCTTCCCCAGGGTGGGCTGGATCACAATACTTCCCCAGGGTGGGCTGGTTCATACCACTTCCCCTTCCCCAGGGTGGGCTGGATCGCACTACTTCCCCAGGGTGGGCTGGATCACACTACTTACCCAGGGTGGGCTGGATCGTACCACTTCCCAAGGGTGGGCTGGATCACACTACTTCCCCAGGGTGGGCTGGATCACAGTACTTCCCCAGGGTGGGCTGGATCACACTACTTCCCCAGGGTGGGCTGGATCGCACCACTTCCCCAGGGTGGGCTGGATCGCACCACTTCCCCAGGGTGGGCTGTATCACACTACTTCCCCAGGGTGGGCTGGATCATACCACTTCCCCTTTCCCAGGGTGGGCTGGATCACACTACTTCCCCAGGGTGGGCTGGATCACACTCCTTCCCAGGGTGGGCTGGATAACATTACTTCCCCAGGGTGGGCTGGATCACACTACTTCCCCAGGGTGGGCTGGATCACACTAATTCCCCAGGGTGGGCTGGTTCACACTACTTCCCCAGGGTGGGCTGGATCACACTACTTCCCCAGGGTGGGCTGGATCACACTACTTCCTAAGGGTGGGCTGGATCGCACGACTTCCCCAGGGTGGGCTGGATCGCACCACTTCCCCAGGGTGGGCTGGATCACACTACTTCCCCAGGGTGGGTTGGATCACACTACTTCCCCAGGGTGGGCTGGATCGCACCACTTCACCAGGGTGGGCTGGATCATATCCCTTCCCCTTCCCCAGGGTGGGCTGGATCACAATACTTCCCCAGGGTGGGCTGGTTCATACCACTTCCCCTTCCCCAGGGTGGGTTGGATCACACTACTTCCCCAGGGTGGGCTGGATCGCACCACTTCACCAGGGTGGGCTGGATCATATCCCTTCCCCTTCCCCAGGGTGGGCTGGATCACAATACTTCCCCAGGGTGGGCTGGTTCATACCACTTCCCCTTCCCCAGGGTGGGCTGGATCGCACTACTTCCCCAGGGTGGGCTGGATCACACTACTTACCCAGGGTGGGCTGGATCGTACCACTTCCCAAGGGTGGGCTGGATCATACCACTTCCCCTTCCCCAGGTTGGGCTGAATCACAATACTTCCCCAGGGTGGGCTGGATCACAATACTTCCCCAGGGTGCGCTGGATCACACTACTTCCCCAGGGTGGACTGGATCGCACCACTTCCCCAGGGTGCGCTGGATCACACTACTTCCCCAGGGTGGACTGGATCGCACCACTTCCCCAGGGTGGTTTGGATCACACTACTTCCCCAGGGTGGGCTGAATCACACTACTTCCCCAGGGTGGGCTGGATCACACTACTTCCCAAGGGTGGGCTGGATCGCACGACTTCCCCAGGGTGGGCTGGATCGCACCACTTCCCCAGGGTGGGCTGGATCACACTACTTCCCCAGGGTGGGTTGGATCACACTACTTCCCCAGGGTGGGCTGGATCGCACCACTTCACCAGGGTGGGCTGGGTCGCACCACTTCCCCAGGGTGGACTAGATCACACTACTTCCCCAGGGTGGGCTGGATCATATCCCTTCCCCTTCCCCAGGGTGGGCTGGATCACAATACTTCCCCAGGGTGGGCTGGATCACACTACTTCCCCAGGGTGGGCTGGATCACACTCCTTCCCCAGGGTGGGCTGGATAACACTACTTCCCCAGGGTGGGCTGGATCACACTACTTCCCCAGGGTGGGCTGGATCACACTAATTCCCCAGGGTGGGCTGGTTCACACTACTTCCCCAGGGTGGGCTGGATCACACTACTTCCCCAGGGTGGGCTGTATCAAAATAATTCCCCAGGGTGGGCTGGATCACAGTACTTGCCCAGGGTGGGCTGGATCACACTACTTCCCCAGGGTGGGCTGGATCGCACCACTACCCCAGTGTGGGCTGGATGGCACCACTTCACCAGGGTGGGCTGGATCGCACCACTTCCCCAGGGTGGGCTAGATCACACTACTTCCCCAGGGTGGGCTGGTTCATATCCCTTCCCCTTCCCCAGGGTGGGCTGGATCACAATACTTCCCCAGGGTGGGCTGGATCACACTACTTCCCCAGGGTGGGCTGGATCACACTCCTTCCCCATAGTGGGCTGGATCACACTACTTCCCCAGGGTGGGCTGGATCGCACCACTTCCCCAGGGTGGGCTGGATCACACTACTTCCCCAGGGTGGGCTGGATCGCACCACTTCACCAGGGTGGGCTGGATCGCACCACTTCCCCAGGGTGGGCTAGATCACACGACTTCCCCAGGGTGGGCTGGATCATATCCCTTCGCCTTCCCCAGGGTGGGCTGGATCACACTACTTCCCCAGGGTGGGCTGGATCGCACCACTTCACCAGGGTGGGCTGGATCGCAACACTTCCCCAGGGTGGGCTAGATCACACTACTTCCCCAGGGTGGGCTGGATCATATCCCTTCCCCTTCCCCAGGGTGGGCTGGATCACACTACTTCCCCAGGGTGGGCTGGATCGCACCACTTCCCCAGGGTGGGCTGGATCACACTACTTTCCCAGGGTGGGCTGTATCACACTACTTCCCCAGGGTGGGCTGGATCACACAACTTCCCCAGGGTGGGCTAGATCACACTACTTCCCCAGGGTGGGCTGGATCACACAACTTCCCCATAGTGGGCTGGATCGTACAACTTCCCCAGGGTGGGCTGGATCGCACCACTTCCCCAGGGTGGGCTGGATCGCACCACTTCCCCAGGGTGGGCTAGATCACACTACTTCCCCAGGGTGGGCTGGATCATATCCCTTCGCCTTCCCCAGGGTGGGCTGGATCACACTACTTCCCCAGGGTGGGCTGGATCGCACCACTTCACCAGGGTGGGCTGGATCGCAACACTTCCCCAGGGTGGGCTAGATCACACTACTTCCCCAGGGTGGGCTGGATCATATCCCTTCCCCTTCCCCAGGGTGGGCTGGATCACACTACTTCCCCAGGGTGGGCTGGATCGCACCACTTCCCCAGGGTGGGCTGGATCACACTACTTTCCCAGGGTGGGCTGTATCACACTACTTCCCCAGGGTGGGCTGGATCACACAACTTCCCCAGGGTGGGCTAGATCACACTACTTCCCCAGGGTGGGCTGGATCATATCCCTTCCCCTTCCCCAGGGTGGGCTGGATCACAATACTTCCCCAGGGTGGGCTGGATCACACTACTTCCCCAGGGTGGGCTGTATCACACTACTTCCCCAGGGTGGGCTGGATCACACAACTTCCCCATAGTGGGCTGGATCGTACAACTTCCCCAGGGTGGGCTGGATCGCACCACTTCCCCAGGGTGGGCTGGATCGCACCACTTCCCCAGGGTGGGCTAGATCACACTACTTCCCCAGGGTGGGCTGGATCATATCCCTTCCCCTTCCCCAGGGTGGGCTGGATCACAATACTTCCCCAGGGTGGGCTGGTTCATACCACTTCCCCTTCCCCAGGGTGGGCTGGATCACAATACTTCCCCAGGGTGTGCTGGATCGCACTACTTCCCCAGGGTGGGCTGGATCATATCCCTTCCCCTTCCCCAGGGTGGGCTGGATCACAATACTTCCCCAGGGTGGGCTGGATCACACTACTTCCTCAGGGTGGGCTTGATCACACTCCTTCCCCAGGGTGGGCTGGATCACACTACTTCCCCAGGGTGGGCTGGATCACACTACTTCCCCAGGGTGGGCTGGATCACACTACTTCCCCAGGGTGGGCTGGATCACAGTACTTCCCCAGGGTGGGCTGGATCACACTACTTCCCCAGGGTGGGCTGGATCGCACCACTTCCCCAGGGTGGGCTGGATCGCACCACTTCCCCAGGGTGGGCTGTATCACACTACTTCCCCAGGGTGGGCTGGATCATATCCCTTCCCCTTCCCCAGGGTGGGCTGGATCACAATACTTCCCCAGGGTGGGCTGGTTCATACCACTTCCCCTTCCCCAGGGTGGGTTGGATCACACTACTTCCCCAGGGTGGGCTGGATCATATCCCTTCCCCTTCCCCAGGGTGGGCTGGATCACAATACTTCCCCAGGGTGGGCTGGATCACACTACTTCCCCAGGGTGGGCTGGATCACACTCCTTCCCCAGGGTGGGCTGGATAACACTACCTCCCCAGGGTGGGCTGGATCACACTACTTCCCCAGGGTGGGCTGGATCACACTAATTCCCCAGGGTGGGCTGGTTCACACTACTTCCCCAGGGTGGGCTGGATCACACTACTTCCCCAGGGTGGGCTGGATCACACTACTTCCTAAGGGTGGGCTGGATCGCACGACTTCCCCAGGGTGGGCTGGATCGCACCACTTCCCCAGGGTGGGCTGGATCACACTACTTCCCCAGGGTGGGTTGGATCACACTACTTCCCCAGGGTGGGCTGGATCGCACCACTTCGCCAGGGTGGGCTGGATCATATCCCTTCCCCTTCCCCAGGGTGGGCTGGATCACAATACTTCCCCAGGGTGGGCTGGTAAATACCACTTCCCCTTCCCCAGGGTGGGCTGGATCACAATACTTCCCCAGGGTGGGCTGGATCGCACTACTTCCCCAGGGTGGGCTGGATCACACTACTTACCCAGGGTGGGCTGGATCGTACCACTTCCCAAGGGTGGGCTGGATCATACCACTTCCCCTTCCCCAGGTTGGGCTGAATCACAATACTTCCCCAGGGTGGGCTGGATCACACTACTTCCCCAGGGTGGGCTGGATCATACCACTTCCCCTTTCCCAGTGTGGGCTGGATCACACTACTTCCCCAGGGTGGGCTGGATCACACTCCTTCCCAGGGTGGGCTGGATAACACTACTTCCCCAGGGTGGGCTGGATCACACTACTTCCCCAGGGTGGGCTGGATCACACTAATTCCCCAGGGTGGGCTGGTTCACACTACTTCCCCAGGGTGGGCTGGATCACACTACTTCCCCAGGGTGGGCTGGATCACACTACTTCCTAAGGGTGGGCTGGATCGCACGACTTCCCCAGGGTGGGCTGGATCGCACCACTTCCCCAGGGTGGGCTGGATCACACTACTTCCCCAGGGTGGGTTGGATCACACTACTTCCCCAGGGTGGGCTGGATCGCACCACTTCACCAGGGTGGGCTGGATCATATCCCTTCCCCTTCCCCAGGGTGGGCTGGATCACAATACTTCCCCAGGGTGGGCTGGTTCATACCACTTCCCCTTCCCCAGGGTGGGTTGGATCACACTACTTCCCCAGGGTGGGCTGGATCGCACCACTTCACCAGGGTGGGCTGGATCATATCCCTTCCCCTTCCCCAGGGTGGGCTGGATCACAATACTTCCCCAGGGTGGGCTGGTTCATACCACTTCCCCTTCCCCAGGGTGGGCTGGATCGCACTACTTCCCCAGGGTGGGCTGGATCACACTACTTACCCAGGGTGGGCTGGATCGTACCACTTCCCAAGGGTGGGCTGGATCACACTACTTCCCCAGGGTGGGCTGGATCACAGTACTTCCCCAGGGTGGGCTGGATCACACTACTTCCCCAGGGTGGGCTGGATCGCACCACTTCCCCAGGGTGGGCTGGATCGCACCACTTCCCCAGGGTGGGCTGTATCACACTACTTCCCCAGGGTGGGCTGGATCATACCACTTCCCCTTTCCCAGGGTGGGCTGGATCACACTACTTCCCCAGGGTGGGCTGGATCACACTCCTTCCCAGGGTGGGCTGGATAACATTACTTCCCCAGGGTGGGCTGGATCACACTACTTCCCCAGGGTGGGCTGGATCACACTAATTCCCCAGGGTGGGCTGGTTCACACTACTTCCCCAGGGTGGGCTGGATCACACTACTTCCCCAGGGTGGGCTGGATCACACTACTTCCTAAGGGTGGGCTGGATCGCACGACTTCCCCAGGGTGGGCTGGATCGCACCACTTCCCCAGGGTGGGCTGGATCACACTACTTCCCCAGGGTGGGTTGGATCACACTACTTCCCCAGGGTGGGCTGGATCGCACCACTTCACCAGGGTGGGCTGGATCATATCCCTTCCCCTTCCCCAGGGTGGGCTGGATCACAATACTTCCCCAGGGTGGGCTGGTTCATACCACTTCCCCTTCCCCAGGGTGGGTTGGATCACACTACTTCCCCAGGGTGGGCTGGATCGCACCACTTCACCAGGGTGGGCTGGATCATATCCCTTCCCCTTCCCCAGGGTGGGCTGGATCACAATACTTCCCCAGGGTGGGCTGGTTCATACCACTTCCCCTTCCCCAGGGTGGGCTGGATCGCACTACTTCCCCAGGGTGGGCTGGATCACACTACTTACCCAGGGTGGGCTGGATCGTACCACTTCCCAAGGGTGGGCTGGATCATACCACTTCCCCTTCCCCAGGTTGGGCTGAATCACAATACTTCCCCAGGGTGGGCTGGATCACAATACTTCCCCAGGGTGCGCTGGATCACACTACTTCCCCAGGGTGGACTGGATCGCACCACTTCCCCAGGGTGGGCTGGATCACACTACTTCCCCAGGGTGGGCTGAATCACACTACTTCCCCAGGGTGGGCTGGATCACACTACTTCCCAAGGGTGGGCTGGATCGCACGACTTCCCCAGGGTGGGCTGGATCGCACCACTTCCCCAGGGTGGGCTGGATCACACTACTTCCCCAGGGTGGGTTGGATCACACTACTTCCCCAGGGTGGGCTGGATCGCACCACTTCACCAGGGTGGGCTGGGTCGCACCACTTCCCCAGGGTGGACTAGATCACACTACTTCCCCAGGGTGGGCTGGATCATATCCCTTCCCCTTCCCCAGGGTGGGCTGGATCACAATACTTCCCCAGGGTGGGCTGGATCACACTCCTTCCCCAGGGTGGGCTGGATAACACTACTTCCCCAGGGTGGGCTGGATCACACTACTTCCCCAGGGTGGGCTGGATCACACTAATTCCCCAGGGTGGGCTGGTTCACACTACTTCCCCAGGGTGGGCTGGATCACACTACTTCCCCAGGGTGGGCTGTATCAAAATAATTCCCCAGGGTGGGCTGGATCACAGTACTTGCCCAGGGTGGGCTGGATCACACTACTTCCCCAGGGTGGGCTGGATCGCACCACTACCCCAGTGTGGGCTGGATGGCACCACTTCACCAGGGTGGGCTGGATCGCACCACTTCCCCAGGGTGGGCTAGATCACACTACTTCCCCAGGGTGGGCTGGTTCATATCCCTTCCCCTTCCCCAGGGTGGGCTGGATCACAATACTTCCCCAGGGTGGGCTGGATCACACTACTTCCCCAGGGTGGGCTGGATCACACTCCTTCCCCATAGTGGGCTGGATCACACTACTTCCCCAGGGTGGGCTGGATCGCACCACTTCCCCAGGGTGGGCTGGATCACACTACTTCCCCAGGGTGGGCTGGATCGCACCACTTCACCAGGGTGGGCTGGATCGCACCACTTCCCCAGGGTGGGCTAGATCACACGACTTCCCCAGGGTGGGCTGGATCATATCCCTTCGCCTTCCCCAGGGTGGGCTGGATCACACTACTTCCCCAGGATGGGCTGGATCGCACCACTTCACCAGGGTGGGCTGGATCGCAACACTTCCCCAGGGTGGGCTAGATCACACTACTTCCCCAGGGTGGGCTGGATCATATCCCTTCCCCTTCCCCAGGGTGGGCTGGATCACACTACTTCCCCAGGGTGGGCTGGATCGCACCACTTCCCCAGGGTGGGCTGGATCACACTACTTTCCCAGGGTGGGCTGTATCACACTACTTCCCCAGGGTGGGCTGGATCACACAACTTCCCCAGGGTGGGCTAGATCACACTACTTCCCCAGGGTGGGCTGGATCACACAACTTCCCCATAGTGGGCTGGATCGTACAACTTCCCCAGGGTGGGCTGGATCGCACCACTTCCCCAGGGTGGGCTGGATCGCACCACGTCCCCAGGGTGGGCTAGATCACACTACTTCCCCAGGGTGGGCTGGATCATATCCCTTCGCCTTCCCCAGGGTGGGCTGGATCACACTACTTCCCCAGGGTGGGCTGGATCGCACCACTTCACCAGGGTGGGCTGGATCGCAACACTTCCCCAGGGTGGGCTAGATCACACTACTTCCCCAGGGTGGGCTGGATCATATCCCTTCCCCTTCCCCAGGGTGGGCTGGATCACACTACTTCCCCAGGGTGGGCTGGATCGCACCACTTCCCCAGGGTGGGCTGGATCACACTACTTTCCCAGGGTGGGCTGTATCACACTACTTCCCCAGGGTGGGCTGGATCACACAACTTCCCCAGGGTGGGCTAGATCACACTACTTCCCCAGGGTGGGCTGGATCATATCCCTTCCCCTTCCCCAGGGTGGGCTGGATCACAATACTTCCCCAGGGTGGGCTGGATCACACTACTTCCCCAGGGTGGGCTGTATCACACTACTTCCCCAGGGTGGGCTGGATCACACAACTTCCCCATAGTGGGCTGGATCGTACAACTTCCCCAGGGTGGGCTGGATCGCACCACTTCCCCAGGGTGGGCTGGATCGCACCACTTCCCCAGGGTGGGCTAGATCACACTACTTCCCCAGGGTGGGCTGGATCATATCCCTTCCCCTTCCCCAGGGTGGGCTGGATCACAATACTTCCCCAGGGTGGGCTGGTTCATACCACTTCCCCTTCCCCAGGGTGGGCTGGATCACAATACTTCCCCAGGGTGTGCTGGATCGCACTACTTCCCCAGGGTGGGCTGGATCATATCCCTTCCCCTTCCCCAGGGTGGGCTGGATCACAATACTTCCCCAGGGTGGGCTGGATCACACTACTTCCTCAGGGTGGGCTTGATCACACTCCTTCCCCAGGGTGGGCTGGATCACACTACTTCCCCAGGGTGGGCTGGATCACACTACTTCCCCAGGGTGGGCTGGATCACACTACTTCCCCAGGGTGGGCTGGATCACAGTACTTCCCCAGGGTGGGCTGGATCACACTACTTCCCCAGGGTGGGCTGGATCGCACCACTTCCCCAGGGTGGGCTGGATCGCACCACTTCCCCAGGGTGGGCTGTATCACACTACTTCCCCAGGGTGGGCTGGATCATATCCCTTCCCCTTCCCCAGGGTGGGCTGGATCACAATACTTCCCCAGGGTGGGCTGGTTCATACCACTTCCCCTTCCCCAGGGTGGGTTGGATCACACTACTTCCCCAGGGTGGGCTGGATCATATCCCTTCCCCTTCCCCAGGGTGGGCTGGATCACAATACTTCCCCAGGGTGGGCTGGATCACACTACTTCCCCAGGGTGGGCTGGATCACACTCCTTCCCCAGGGTGGGCTGGATAACACTACCTCCCCAGGGTGGGCTGGATCACACTACTTCCCCAGGGTGGGCTGGATCACACTAATTCCCCAGGGTGGGCTGGTTCACACTACTTCCCCAGGGTGGGCTGGATCACACTACTTCCCCAGGGTGGGCTGGATCACACTACTTCCTAAGGGTGGGCTGGATCGCACGACTTCCCCAGGGTGGGCTGGATCGCACCACTTCCCCAGGGTGGGCTGGATCACACTACTTCCCCAGGGTGGGTTGGATCACACTACTTCCCCAGGGTGGGCTGGATCGCACCACTTCGCCAGGGTGGGCTGGATCATATCCCTTCCCCTTCCCCAGGGTGGGCTGGATCACAATACTTCCCCAGGGTGGGCTGGTAAATACCACTTCCCCTTCCCCAGGGTGGGCTGGATCACAATACTTCCCCAGGGTGGGCTGGATCGCACTACTTCCCCAGGGTGGGCTGGATCACACTACTTACCCAGGGTGGGCTGGATCGTACCACTTCCCAAGGGTGGGCTGGATCATACCACTTCCCCTTCCCCAGGTTGGGCTGAATCACAATACTTCCCCAGGGTGGGCTGGATCACACTACTTCCCCAGGGTGGGCTGGATCATACCACTTCCCCTTTCCCAGTGTGGGCTGGATCACACTACTTCCCCAGGGTGGGCTGGATCACACTCCTTCCCAGGGTGGGCTGGATAACACTACTTCCCCAGGGTGGGCTGGATCACACTACTTCCCCAGGGTGGGCTGGATCACACTAATTCCCCAGGGTGGGCTGGTTCACACTACTTCCCCAGGGTGGGCTGGATCACACTACTTCCCCAGGGTGGGCTGGATCACACTACTTCCTAAGGGTGGGCTGGATCGCACGACTTCCCCAGGGTGGGCTGGATCGCACCACTTCCCCAGGGTGGGCTGGATCACACTACTTCCCCAGGGTGGGTTGGATCACACTACTTCCCCAGGGTGGGCTGGATCGCACCACTTCACCAGGGTGGGCTGGATCATATCCCTTCCCCTTCCCCAGGGTGGGCTGGATCACAATACTTCCCCAGGGTGGGCTGGTTCATACCACTTCCCCTTCCCCAGGGTGGGTTGGATCACACTACTTCCCCAGGGTGGGCTGGATCGCACCACTTCACCAGGGTGGGCTGGATCATATCCCTTCCCCTTCCCCAGGGTGGGCTGGATCACAATACTTCCCCAGGGTGGGCTGGTTCATACCACTTCCCCTTCCCCAGGGTGGGCTGGATCGCACTACTTCCCCAGGGTGGGCTGGATCACACTACTTACCCAGGGTGGGCTGGATCGTACCACTTCCCAAGGGTGGGCTGGATCACACTACTTCCCCAGGGTGGGCTGGATCACAGTACTTCCCCAGGGTGGGCTGGATCACACTACTTCCCCAGGGTGGGCTGGATCGCACCACTTCCCCAGGGTGGGCTGGATCGCACCACTTCCCCAGGGTGGGCTGTATCACACTACTTCCCCAGGGTGGGCTGGATCATACCACTTCCCCTTTCCCAGGGTGGGCTGGATCACACTACTTCCCCAGGGTGGGCTGGATCACACTCCTTCCCAGGGTGGGCTGGATAACATTACTTCCCCAGGGTGGGCTGGATCACACTACTTCCCCAGGGTGGGCTGGATCACACTAATTCCCCAGGGTGGGCTGGTTCACACTACTTCCCCAGGGTGGGCTGGATCACACTACTTCCCCAGGGTGGGCTGGATCACACTACTTCCTAAGGGTGGGCTGGATCGCACGACTTCCCCAGGGTGGGCTGGATCGCACCACTTCCCCAGGGTGGGCTGGATCACACTACTTCCCCAGGGTGGGTTGGATCACACTACTTCCCCAGGGTGGGCTGGATCGCACCACTTCACCAGGGTGGGCTGGATCATATCCCTTCCCCTTCCCCAGGGTGGGCTGGATCACAATACTTCCCCAGGGTGGGCTGGTTCATACCACTTCCCCTTCCCCAGGGTGGGTTGGATCACACTACTTCCCCAGGGTGGGCTGGATCGCACCACTTCACCAGGGTGGGCTGGATCATATCCCTTCCCCTTCCCCAGGGTGGGCTGGATCACAATACTTCCCCAGGGTGGGCTGGTTCATACCACTTCCCCTTCCCCAGGGTGGGCTGGATCGCACTACTTCCCCAGGGTGGGCTGGATCACACTACTTACCCAGGGTGGGCTGGATCGTACCACTTCCCAAGGGTGGGCTGGATCATACCACTTCCCCTTCCCCAGGTTGGGCTGAATCACAATACTTCCCCAGGGTGGGCTGGATCACAATACTTCCCCAGGGTGCGCTGGATCACACTACTTCCCCAGGGTGGACTGGATCGCACCACTTCCCCAGGGTGGGCTGGATCACACTACTTCCCCAGGGTGGGCTGAATCACACTACTTCCCCAGGGTGGGCTGGATCACACTACTTCCCAAGGGTGGGCTGGATCGCACGACTTCCCCAGGGTGGGCTGGATCGCACCACTTCCCCAGGGTGGGCTGGATCACACTACTTCCCCAGGGTGGGTTGGATCACACTACTTCCCCAGGGTGGGCTGGATCGCACCACTTCACCAGGGTGGGCTGGGTCGCACCACTTCCCCAGGGTGGACTAGATCACACTACTTCCCCAGGGTGGGCTGGATCATATCCCTTCCCCTTCCCCAGGGTGGGCTGGATCACAATACTTCCCCAGGGTGGGCTGGATCACACTACTTCCCCAGGGTGGGCTGGATCACACTCCTTCCCCAGGGTGGGCTGGATAACACTACTTCCCCAGGGTGGGCTGGATCACACTACTTCCCCAGGGTGGGCTGGATCACACTAATTCCCCAGGGTGGGCTGGTTCACACTACTTCCCCAGGGTGGGCTGGATCACACTACTTCCCCAGGGTGGGCTGTATCAAAATAATTCCCCAGGGTGGGCTGGATCACAGTACTTGCCCAGGGTGGGCTGGATCACACTACTTCCCCAGGGTGGGCTGGATCGCACCACTACCCCAGTGTGGGCTGGATGGCACCACTTCACCAGGGTGGGCTGGATCGCACCACTTCCCCAGGGTGGGCTAGATCACACTACTTCCCCAGGGTGGGCTGGTTCATATCCCTTCCCCTTCCCCAGGGTGGGCTGGATCACAATACTTCCCCAGGGTGGGCTGGATCACACTACTTCCCCAGGGTGGGCTGGATCACACTCCTTCCCCATAGTGGGCTGGATCACACTACTTCCCCATGGTGGGCTGGATCGCACCACTTCCCCAGGGTGGGCTGGATCACACTACTTCCCCAGGGTGGGCTGGATCGCACCACTTCACCAGGGTGGGCTGGATCGCACCACTTCCCCAGGGTGGGCTAGATCACACGACTTCCCCAGGGTGGGCTGGATCATATCCCTTCGCCTTCCCCAGGGTGGGCTGGATCACACTACTTCCCCAGGGTGGGCTGGATCGCACCACTTCACCAGGGTGGGCTGGATCGCAACACTTCCCCAGGGTGGGCTAGATCACACTACTTCCCCAGGGTGGGCTGGATCATATCCCTTCCCCTTCCCCAGGGTGGGCTGGATCACACTACTTCCCCAGGGTGGGCTGGATCGCACCACTTCCCCAGGGTGGGCTGGATCACACTACTTTCCCAGGGTGGGCTGTATCACACTACTTCCCCAGGGTGGGCTGGATCACACAACTTCCCCAGGGTGGGCTAGATCACACTACTTCCCCAGGGTGGGCTGGATCATATCCCTTCCCCTTCCCCAGGGTGGGCTGGATCACAATACTTCCCCAGGGTGGGCTGGATCACACTACTTCCCCAGGGTGGGCTGTATCACACTACTTCCCCAGGGTGGGCTGGATCACACAACTTCCCCATAGTGGGCTGGATCGTACAACTTCCCCAGGGTGGGCTGGATCGCACCACTTCCCCAGGGTGGGCTGGATCGCACCACTTCCCCAGGGTGGGCTAGATCACACTACTTCCCCAGGGTGGGCTGGATCATATCCCTTCCCCTTCCCCAGGGTGGGCTGGATCACAATACTTCCCCAGGGTGGGCTGGTTCATACCACTTCCCCTTCCCCAGGGTGGGCTGGATCACAATACTTCCCCAGGGTGTGCTGGATCGCACTACTTCCCCAGGGTGGGCTGGATCATATCCCTTCCCCTTCCCCAGGGTGGGCTGGATCACAATACTTCCCCAGGGTGGGCTGGATCACACTACTTCCTCAGGGTGGGCTTGATCACACTCCTTCCCCAGGGTGGGCTGGATCACACTACTTCCCCAGGGTGGGCTGGATCACACTACTTCCCCAGGGTGGGCTGGATCACACTACTTCCCCAGGGTGGGCTGGATCACAGTACTTCCCCAGGGTGGGCTGGATCACACTACTTCCCCAGGGTGGGCTGGATCGCACCACTTCCCCAGGGTGGGCTGGATCGCACCACTTCCCCAGGGTGGGCTGTATCACACTACTTCCCCAGGGTGGGCTGGATCATATCCCTTCCCCTTCCCCAGGGTGGGCTGGATCACAATACTTCCCCAGGGTGGGCTGGTTCATACCACTTCCCCTTCCCCAGGGTGGGTTGGATCACACTACTTCCCCAGGGTGGGCTGGATCATATCCCTTCCCCTTCCCCAGGGTGGGCTGGATCACAATACTTCCCCAGGGTGGGCTGGATCACACTACTTCCCCAGGGTGGGCTGGATCACACTCCTTCCCCAGGGTGGGCTGGATAACACTACCTCCCCAGGGTGGGCTGGATCACACTACTTCCCCAGGGTGGGCTGGATCACACTAATTCCCCAGGGTGGGCTGGTTCACACTACTTCCCCAGGGTGGGCTGGATCACACTACTTCCCCAGGGTGGGCTGGATCACACTACTTCCTAAGGGTGGGCTGGATCGCACGACTTCCCCAGGGTGGGCTGGATCGCACCACTTCCCCAGGGTGGGCTGGATCACACTACTTCCCCAGGGTGGGTTGGATCACACTACTTCCCCAGGGTGGGCTGGATCGCACCACTTCGCCAGGGTGGGCTGGATCATATCCCTTCCCCTTCCCCAGGGTGGGCTGGATCACAATACTTCCCCAGGGTGGGCTGGTAAATACCACTTCCCCTTCCCCAGGGTGGGCTGGATCACAATACTTCCCCAGGGTGGGCTGGATCGCACTACTTCCCCAGGGTGGGCTGGATCACACTACTTACCCAGGGTGGGCTGGATCGTACCACTTCCCAAGGGTGGGCTGGATCATACCACTTCCCCTTCCCCAGGTTGGGCTGAATCACAATACTTCCCCAGGGTGGGCTGGATCACACTACTTCCCCAGGGTGGGCTGGATCATACCACTTCCCCTTTCCCAGTGTGGGCTGGATCACACTACTTCCCCAGGGTGGGCTGGATCACACTCCTTCCCAGGGTGGGCTGGATAACACTACTTCCCCAGGGTGGGCTGGATCACACTACTTCCCCAGGGTGGGCTGGATCACACTAATTCCCCAGGGTGGGCTGGTTCACACTACTTCCCCAGGGTGGGCTGGATCACACTACTTCCCCAGGGTGGGCTGGATCACACTACTTCCTAAGGGTGGGCTGGATCGCACGACTTCCCCAGGGTGGGCTGGATCGCACCACTTCCCCAGGGTGGGCTGGATCACACTACTTCCCCAGGGTGGGTTGGATCACACTACTTCCCCAGGGTGGGCTGGATCGCACCACTTCACCAGGGTGGGCTGGATCATATCCCTTCCCCTTCCCCAGGGTGGGCTGGATCACAATACTTCCCCAGGGTGGGCTGGTTCATACCACTTCCCCTTCCCCAGGGTGGGTTGGATCACACTACTTCCCCAGGGTGGGCTGGATCGCACCACTTCACCAGGGTGGGCTGGATCATATCCCTTCCCCTTCCCCAGGGTGGGCTGGATCACAATACTTCCCCAGGGTGGGCTGGTTCATACCACTTCCCCTTCCCCAGGGTGGGCTGGATCGCACTACTTCCCCAGGGTGGGCTGGATCACACTACTTACCCAGGGTGGGCTGGATCGTACCACTTCCCAAGGGTGGGCTGGATCATACCACTTCCCCTTCCCCAGGTTGGGCTGAATCACAATACTTCCCCAGGGTGGGCTGGATCACAATACTTCCCCAGGGTGCGCTGGATCACACTACTTCCCCAGGGTGGACTGGATCGCACCACTTCCCCAGGGTGGGCTGGATCACACTACTTCCCCAGGGTGGGCTGAATCACACTACTTCCCCAGGGTGGGCTGGATAACACTACTTCCCAAGGGTGGGCTGGATCGCACGACTTCCCCAGGGTGGGCTGGATCGCACCACTTCCCCAGGGTGGGCTGGATCACACTACTTCCCCAGGGTGGGTTGGATCACACTACTTCCCCAGGGTGGGCTGGATCGCACCACTTCACCAGGGTGGGCTGGGTCGCACCACTTCCCCAGGGTGGACTAGATCACACTACTTCCCCAGGGTGGGCTGGATCATATCCCTTCCCCTTACCCAGGGTGGGCTGGATCACAATACTTCCCCAGGGTGGGCTGGATCACACTACTTCCCCAGGGTGGGCTGGATCACACTCCTTCCCCAGGGTGGGCTGGATAACACTACTTCCCCAGGGTGGGCTGGATCACACTACTTCCCCAGGGTGGGCTGGATCACACTAATTCCCCAGGGTGGGCTGGTTCACACTACTTCCCCAGGGTGGGCTGGATCACACTACTTCCCCAGGGTGGGCTGTATCAAAATAATTCCCCAGGGTGGGCTGGATCACAGTACTTGCCCAGGGTGGGCTGGATCACACTACTTCCCCAGGGTGGGCTGGATCGCACCACTTCACCAGGGTGGGCTGGATCGCACCACTTCCTCAGGGTGGGCTAGATCACACTACTTCCCCAGGGTGGGCTGGTTCATATCCCTTCCCCTTCCCCAGGGTGGGCTGGATCACAATACTTCCCCAGGGTGGGCTGGATCACACTACTTCCCCAGGGTGGGCTGGATCACACTCCTTCCCCATAGTGGGCTGGATCACACTACTTCCCCAGGGTGGGCTGGATCGCACCACTTCCCCAGGGTGGGCTGGATCACACTACTTCCCCAGGGTGGGCTGGATCGCACCACTTCACCAGGGTGGGCTGGATCGCACCACTTCCCCAGGGTGGGCTAGATCACACGACTTCCCCAGGGTGGGCTGGATCATATCCCTTCGCCTTCCCCAGGGTGGGCTGGATCACACAACTTCCCCAGGGTGGGCTGGATCGCACCACTTCACCAGGGTGGGCTGGATCGCAACACTTCCCCAGGGTGGGCTAGATCACACTACTTCCCCAGGGTGGGCTGGATCATATCCCTTCCCCTTCCCCAGGGTGGGCTGGATCACACTACTTCCCCAGGGTGGGCTGGATCGCACCACTTCCCCAGGGTGGGCTGGATCACACTACTTTCCCAGGGTGGGCTGTATCACACTACTTCCCCAGGGTGGGCTGGATCACACAACTTCCCCAGGGTGGGCTAGATCACACTACTTCCCCAGGGTGGGCTGGATCAAATCCCTTCCCCTTCCCCAGGGTGGGCTGGATCACAATACTTCCCCAGGGTGGGCTGGATCACACTACTTCCCCAGGGTGGGCTGTATCACACTACTTCCCCAGGGTGGGCTGGATCACACAACTTCCCCATAGTGGGCTGGATCGCACAACTTCCCCAGGGTGGGCTGGATCGCACCACTTCCCCAGGGTGGGCTGGATCGCACCACTTCCCCAGGGTGGGCTAGATCACACTACTTCCCCAGGGTGGGCTGGATCATATCCCTTCCCCTTCCCCAGGGTGGGCTGGATCACAATACTTCCCCAGGGTGGGCTGGTTCATACCACTTCCCCTTCCCCAGGGTGGGCTGGATCACAATACTTCCCCAGGGTGGGCTGGATCGCACTACTTCCCCAGGGTGGGCTGGATCATATCCCTTCCCCTTCCCCAGGGTGGGCTGGATCACAATACTTCCCCAGGGTGGGCTGGATCACACTACTTCCTCAGGGTGGGCTTGATCACACTCCTTCCCCAGGGTGGGCTGGATCACACTACTTCCCCAGGGTGGGCTGGATCACACTACTTCCCCAGGGTGGGCTGGATCACACTACTTCCCCAGGGTGGGCTGGATCACAGTACTTCCCCAGGGTGGGCTGGATCACACTACTTCCCCAGGGTGGGCTGGATCGCACCACTTCCCCAGGGTGGGCTGGATCGCACCACTTCCCCAGGGTGGGCTGTATCACACTACTTCCCCAGGGTGGGCTGGATCATATCCCTTCCCCTTCCCCAGGGTGGGCTGGATCACAATACTTCCCCAGGGTGGGCTGGTTCATACCACTTCCCCTTCCCCAGGGTGGGTTGGATCACACTACTTCCCCAGGGTGGGCTGGATCGCACCACTTCACCAGGGTGGGCTGGATCATATCCCTTCCCCTTCCCCAGGGTGGGCTGGATCACAATACTTCCCCAGGGTGGGCTGGTTCATACCACTTCCCCTTCCCCAGGGTGGGCTGGATCGCACTACTTCCCCAGGGTGGGCTGGATCACACTACTTACCCAGGGTGGGCTGGATCGTACCACTTCCCAAGGGTGGGCTGGATCATACCACTTCCCCTTCCCCAGGTTGGGCTGAATCACAATACTTCCCCAGGGTGGGCTGGATCACAATACTTCCCCAGGGTGCGCTGGATCACACTACTTCCCCAGGGTGGACTGGATCGCACCACTTCCCCAGGGTGGGCTGGATCACACTACTTCCCCAGGGTGGGCTGAATCACACTACTTCCCCAGGGTGGGCTGGATCACACTACTTCCCAAGGGTGGGCTGGATCGCACGACTTCCCCAGGGTGGGCTGGATCGCACCACTTCCCCAGGGTGGGCTGGATCACACTACTTCCCCAGGGTGGGTTGGATCACACTACTTCCCCAGGGTGGGCTGGATCGCACCACTTCACCAGGGTGGGCTGGGTCGCACCACTTCCCCAGGGTGGACTAGATCACACTACTTCCCCAGGGTGGGCTGGATCATATCCCTTCCCCTTCCCCAGGGTGGGCTGGGTCGCACCACTTCCCCAGGGTGGACTAGATCACACTACTTCCCCAGGGTGGGCTGGATCACACTAATTCCCCAGGGTGGGCTGGTTCACACTACTTCCCCAGGGTGGGCTGGATCACACTACTTCCCCAGGGTGGGCTGTATCAAAATAATTCCCCAGGGTGGGCTGGATCACAGTACTTGCCCAGGGTGGGCTGGATCACACTACTTCCCCAGGGTGGGCTGGATCGCACCACTACCCCAGTGTGGGCTGGATGGCACCACTTCACCAGGGTGGGCTGGATCGCACCACTTCCCCAGGGTGGGCTAGATCACACTACTTCCCCAGGGTGGGCTGGTTCATATCCCTTCCCCTTCCCCAGGGTGGGCTGGATCACAATACTTCCCCAGGGTGGGCTGGATCACACTACTTCCCCAGGGTGGGCTGGATCACACTCCTTCCCCATAGTGGGCTGGATCACACTACTTCCCCAGGGTGGGCTGGATCGCACCACTTCCCCAGGGTGGGCTGGATCACACTACTTCCCCAGGGTGGGCTGGATCGCACCACTTCACCAGGGTGGGCTGGATCGCACCACTTCCCCAGGGTGGGCTAGATCACACGACTTCCCCAGGGTGGGCTGGATCATATCCCTTCGCCTTCCCCAGGGTGGGCTGGATCACACTACTTCCCCAGGGTGGGCTGGATCGCACCACTTCACCAGGGTGGGCTGGATCGCAACACTTCCCCAGGGTGGGCTAGATCACACTACTTCCCCAGGGTGGGCTGGATCATATCCCTTCCCCTTCCCCAGGGTGGGCTGGATCACACTACTTCCCCAGGGTGGGCTGGATCGCACCACTTCCCCAGGGTGGGCTGGATCACACTACTTTCCCAGGGTGGGCTGTATCACACTACTTCCCCAGGGTGGGCTGGATCACACAACTTCCCCAGGGTGGGCTAGATCACACTACTTCCCCAGGGTGGGCTGGATCATATCCCTTCCCCTTCCCCAGGGTGGGCTGGATCACAATACTTCCCCAGGGTGGGCTGGATCACACTACTTCCCCAGGGTGGGCTGTATCACACTACTTCCCCAGGGTGGGCTGGATCACACAACTTCCCCATAGTGGGCTGGATCGCACAACTTCCCCAGGGTGGGCTGGATCGCACCACTTCCCCAGGGTGGGCTGGATCGCACCACTTCCCCAGGGTGGGCTAGATCACACTACTTCCCCAGGGTGGGCTGGATCATATCCCTTCCCCTTCCCCAGGGTGGGCTGGATCACAATACTTCCCCAGGGTGGGCTGGTTCATACCACTTCCCCTTCCCCAGGGTGGGCTGGATCACAATACTTCCCCAGGGTGGGCTGGATCGCACTACTTCCCCAGGGTGGGCTGGATCATATCCCTTCCCCTTCCCCAGGGTGGGCTGGATCACAATACTTCCCCAGGGTGGGCTGGATCACACTACTTCCTCAGGGTGGGCTTGATCACACTCCTTCCCCAGGGTGGGCTGGATCACACTACTTCCCCAGGGTGGGCTGGATCACACTACTTCCCCAGGGTGGGCTGGATCACACTACTTCCCCAGGGTGGGCTGGATCACAGTACTTCCCCAGGGTGGGCTGGATCACACTACTTCCCCAGGGTGGGCTGGATCGCACCACTTCCCCAGGGTGGGCTGGATCGCACCACTTCCCCAGGGTGGGCTGTATCACACTACTTCCCCAGGGTGGGCTGGATCACACTACTTCCCCAGGGTGGGCTGGATCGCACCACTTCACCAGGGTGGGCTGGATCGCACCACTTCCCCAGGGTGGGCTAGATCACACGACTTCCCCAGGGTGGGCTGGATCATATCCCTTCCCCTTCCCCAGGGTGGGCTGGATCACACTACTTCCCCAGGGTGGGCTGGATCGCACCACTTCACCAGGGTGGGCTGGATCGCAACACTTCCCCAGGGTGGGCTAGATCACACTACTTCCCCAGGGTGGGCTGGATCATATCCCTTCCCCTTCCCCAGGGTGGGCTGGATCACACTACTTCCCCAGGGTGGGCTGGATCGCACCACTTCCCCAGGGTGGGCTGGATCACACTACTTCCCCAGGGTGGGCTGTATCACACTACTTCCCCAGGGTGGGCTGGATCACACAACTTCCCCATAGTGGGCTGGATCGCACCACTTCCCCAGGGTGGGCTGGATCGCACCACTTCCCCAGGGTGGGCTAGATCACACTACTTCCCCAGGGTGGGCTGGATCATATCCCTTCCCCTTCCCCAGGGTGGGCTGGATCACAATACTTCCCCAGGGTGGGCTGGTTCATAGCACTTCCCCTTCCCCAGGGTGGGCTGGATCACACTACTTCCCCAGGGTGGGCTGTATCACACTACTTCCCCAGGGTGGGCTGGATCACACAACTTCCCCATAGTGGGCTGGATCGCACAACTTCCCCAGGGTGGGCTGGATCGCACCACTTCCCCAGGGTGGGCTGGATCGCACCACTTCCCCAGGGTGGGCTAGATCACACAACTTCCCCAGGGTGGGCTGGATCACAATACTTCCCCAGGGTGGGCTGGTTCATACCACTTCCCCTTCCCCAGGGTGGGCTGGATCACACTCCTTCCCCAGGGTGGGCTGGATCACACTACTTCCCCAGGGTGGGCTGTATCACACTACTTCCCCAGGGTGGGCTGGATCACACAACTTCCCCATAGTGGGCTGGATCGCACCACTTCCCCAGGGTGGGCTGGATCGCACCACTTCCCCAGGGTGGGCTAGATCACACTACTTCCCAAGGGTGGGCTGGATCATATCCCTTCCCCTTCCCCAGGGTGGGCTGGATCACAATACTTCCCCAGGGTGGGCTGGTTCATACCACTTCCCCTTCCCCAGGGTGGGCTGGATCACAATACTTCCCCAGGGTGGGCTGGATCGCACTACTTCCCCAGGGTGGGCTGGATCACACTACTTCCCCAGGGTGGGCTGGATCGTACAACTTCCCAAGGGTGGGCTGGATCATACCACTTCCCCTTCCCCAGGTTGGGCTGGATCACAATACTTCCGCAGGGTGGGCTGGATCGCACCACTTCCCCAGGGTGGGCTGGATCACACTACTTCCCCAGGGTGGGCTGGATCAAACTACTTCCCCAGGGTGGGCTGGATCACAATACTTCCCCAGGGTGGGCTGGATCATACCACTTCCCCTTCCCCAGGTTGGGCTGGATCACAATACTTCCCCAGGGTGGGCTGGATCGCACCACTTCCCCAGGGTGGGCTGGATCACACTACTTCCCCAGGGTGGGCTGGATCAAACTACTTCCCCAGGGTGGGCTGGATCACACCACTTCCCAAGGGTGGGCTAGATCACACTACTTCCCAAGGGTGGGCTGGATCATATCCCTTCCCCTTCCCCAGGGTGGGCTGGATCACAATACTTCCCCAGGGTGGGCTGGTTCATACCACTTCCCCTTCCCCAGGGTGGGCTGGATCACAATACTTCCCCAGGGTGGGCTGGATCGCACTACTTCCCCAGGGTGGGCTGGATCACACTACTTCCCCAGGGTGGGCTGGATCGTACAACTTCCCAAGGGTGGGCTGGATCATACCACTTCCCCTTCCCCAGGTTGGGCTGGATCACAATACTTCCGCAGGGTGGGCTGGATCGCACCACTTCCCCAGGGTGGGCTGGATCACACTACTTCCCCAGGGTGGGCTGGATCAAACTACTTCCCCAGGGTGGGCTGGATCACAATACTTCCCCAGGGTGGGCTGGATCATACCACTTCCCCTTCCCCAGGTTGGGCTGGATCACAATACTTCCCCAGGGTGGGCTGGATCGCACCACTTCCCCAGGGTGGGCTGGATCACACTACTTCCCCAGGGTGGGCTGGATCAAACTACTTCCCCAGGGTGGGCTGGATCACACCACTTCCCAAGGGTGGGCTAGATCACACTACTTCCCCAGGGTGGGCTGGATCATATCCCTTCCCCTTCCCCAGGGTGGGCTGGATCACAATACTTCCCCAGGGTGGGCTGGTTCATACCACTTCCCCTTCCCCAGGGTGGGCTGGATCACAATACTTCCCCAGGGTGGGCTGGATCGCACTACTTCCCCAGGGTGGGCTGGATCGTACCACTTCCCAAGTGTGGGCTGGATCATACCACTTCCCCTTCCCCAGGTTGTGCTGAATCACAATACTTCCCCAGGGTGGGCTGGATCACACTACTTCCCCAGGGTGGGCTGGATCATACCACTTCCCCTTCCCCAGGTTGGGCTGGATCACAATACTTCCCCAGGGTGCGCTGGATCACACTACTTCCCCAGGGTGGACTGGATCGCACCACTTCCCCAGGGTGGGCTGGATCACACTACTTCCCCAGGGTGGGCTGGATCACACTACTTCCCCAGGGTGTGCTGGATCACACTACTTCCTAAGGGTGGGCTGGATCGCACGACTTCCCCAGGGTGGGCTGGATCGCACCACTTCCCCAGGGTGGGCTGGATCACACTACTTCCCCAGGGTGGGTTGGATCACACTACTTCCCCAGGGTGGGCTGGATCGCACCACTTCACCAGGGTGGGCTGGATCATATCCCTTCCCCTTCCCCAGGGTGGGCTGGATCACAATACTTCCCCAGGGTGGGCTGGTTCATACCACTTCCCCTTCCCCAGGGTGGGCTGGATCACAATACTTCCCCAGGGTGGGCTGGATCGCACTACTTCCCCAGGGTGGGCTGGATCACACTACTTACCCAGGGTGGGCTGGATCGTACCACTTCCCAAGGGTGGGCTGGATCATACCACTTCCCCTTCCCCAGGTTGGGCTGAATCACAATACTTCCCCAGGGTGGGCTGGATCACACTACTTCCCCAGGGTGGGCTGGATCATACCACTTCCCCTTTCCCAAATTGGGCTGGATCACAATACTTCCCTAGGGTGCGCTGGATCACACTACTTCCCCAGGGTGGACTGGATCGCACCACTTCCCCAGGGTGGGCTGGATCACACTACTTCCCCAGGGTGGGCTGAATCACACTACTTCCCCAGGGTGGGCTGGATCACACTACTTCCCAAGGGTGGGCTGGATCGCACGACTTCCCCAGGGTGGGCTGGATCGCACCACTTCCCCAGGGTGGGCTGGATCACACTACTTCCCCAGGGTGGGTTGGATCACACTACTTCCCCAGAGTGGGCTGGATCGCACCACTTCACCAGGGTGGGCTGGGTCGCACCACTTCCCCAGGGTAGACTAGATCACACTACTTCCCCAGGGTGGGCTGGATCACAATACTTGCCCAAGGTGGGCTGGATCACACTACTTCCCCAGGGTGGGCTGGATCACACTCCTTCCCCAGGGTGGGCTGGATAACACTACTTCCCCAGGGTGGGCTGGATCACACTACTTCCCCAGGGTGGGCTGGATCACACTAATTCCCCAGGGTGGGCTGGTTCACACTACTTCCCCAGGGTGGGCTGGATCACACTACTTCCCCAGGGTGGGCTGGATCACACTACTTCCTAAGGGTGGGCTGGATCGCACGACTTCCCCAGGGTGGGCTGGATCGCACCACTTCCCCAGGGTGGGCTGGATCACACTACTTCCCCAGGGTGGGTTGGATCACACTACTTCCCCAGGGTGGGCTGGATCGCACCACTTCGCCAGGGTGGGCTGGATCATATCCCTTCCCCTTCCCCAGGGTGGGCTGGATCACAATACTTCCCCAGGGTGGGCTGGTAAATACCACTTCCCCTTCCCCAGGGTGGGCTGGATCACAATACTTCCCCAGGGTGGGCTGGATCGTACTACTTCCCCAGGGTGGGCTGGATCACACTACTTACCCAGGGTGGGCTGGATCGTACCACTTCCCAAGGGTGGGCTGGATCATACCACTTCCCCTTCCCCAGGTTGGGCTGAATCACAATACTTCCCCAGGGTGGGCTGGATCACACTACTTCCCCAGGGTGGGCTGGATCATACCACTTCCCCTTTCCCAGGGTGGGCTGGATCACACTACTTCCCCAGGGTGGGCTGGATCACACTCCTTCCCCAGGGTGGGCTGGATAACACTACTTCCCCAGGGTGGGCTGGATCACACTACTTCCCCAGGGTGGGCTGGATCACACTAATTCCCCAGGGTGGGCTGGTTCACACTACTTCCCCAGGGTGGGCTGGATCACACTACTTCCCCAGGGTGGGCTGGATCACACTACTTGCTAAGGGTGGGCTGGATCGCACGACTTCCCCAGGGTGGGCTGGATCGCACCACTTCCCCAGGGTGGGCTGGATCACACTACTTCCCCAGGGTGGGTTGGATCACACTACTTCCCCAGGGTGGGCTGGATCGCACCACTTCACCAGGGTGGGCTGGATCATATCCCTTCCCCTTCCCCAGGGTGGGCTGGATCACAATACTTCCCCAGGGTGGGCTGGTTCATACCACTTCCCCTTCCCCAGGGTGGGTTGGATCACACTACTTCCCCAGGGTGGGCTGGATCGCACCACTTCACCAGGGTCGGCTGGATCATATCCCTTCCCCTTCCCCAGGGTGGGCTGGATCACAATACTTCCCCAGGGTGGGCTGGTTCATACCACTTCCCCTTCCCCAGGGTGGGCTGGATCGCACTACTTCCCCAGGGTGGGCTGGATCACACTACTTACCCAGGGTGGGCTGGATCGTACACTTCCCAAGGGTGGGCTGGATCATACCACTTCCCCTTCCCCAGGTTGGGCTGAATCACAATACTTCCCCAGGGTGGGCTGGATCACAATACTTCCCCAGGGTGCGCTGGATCACACTACTTCCCCAGGGTGGACTGGATCGCACCACTTCCCCAGGGTGGGCTGGATCACACTACTTCCCCAGGGTGGTCTGAATCACACTACTTCCCCAGGGTGGGCTGGATCACACTACTTCCCAAGGGTGGGCTGGATCGCACGACTTCCCCAGGGTGGGCTGGATCGCACCACTTCCCCAGGGTGGGCTGGATCACACTACTTCCCCAGGGTGGGTTGGATCACACTACTTCCCCAGGGTGGGCTGGATCGCACCACTTCACCAGGGTGGGCTGGGTCGCACCACTTCCCCAGGGTGGACTAGATCACACTACTTCCCCAGGGTGGGCTGGATCATATCCCTTCCCCTTCCCCAGGGTGGGCTGGATCACAATACTTCCCCAGGGTGGGCTGGATCACACTACTTCCCCAGGGTGGGCTGGATCACACTCCTTCCCCAGGGTGGGCTGGATAACACTACTTCCCCAGGGTGGGCTGGATCACACTACTTCCCCAGGGTGGGCTGGATCACACTAATTCCCCAGGGTGGGCTGGTTCACACTACTTCCCCAGGGTGGGCTGGATCACACTACTTCCCCAGGGTGGGCTGTATCAAAATAATTCCCCAGGGTGGGCTGGATCACAGTACTTGCCCAGGGTGGGCTGGATCACACTACTTCCCCAGGGTGGGCTGGATCGCACCACTACCCCAGTGTGGGCTGGATGGCACCACTTCCCCAGGGTGGGCTAGATCACACTACTTCCCCAGGGTGGGCTGGTTCATATCCCTTCCCCTTCCCCAGGGTGGGCTGGATCACAATACTTCCCCAGGGTGGGCTGGATCACACTACTTCCCCAGGGTGGGCTGGATCACACTCCTTCCCCATAGTGGGCTGGATCACACTACTTCCCCAGGGTGGGCTGGATCGCACCACTTCCCCAGGGTGGGCTGGATCGCACCACTTCCCCAGGGTGGGCTGGATCACACTACTTCCCCAGGGTGGGCTGGATCACACTACTGTCCCAGGGTGGGCTGGATCGCACCACTTCAACAGGGTGGGCTGGATCGCACCACTTCCCCAGGGTGGGCTAGATCACAATACTTCCCCAGGGTGGGCTGGATCACACTACTTCCCCAGGGTGGGCTGGATCACACTCCTTCCCCATAGTGGGCTGGATCACACTACTTCCCCAGGGTGGGCTGGATGGCACCACTTCCCCAGGGTGGGCTAGATCACACTACTTCCCCAGGGTGGGCTGGTTCATATCCCTTCCCCTTCCCCAGGGTGGGCTGGATCACAATACTTCCCCAGGGTGGGCTGGATCACACTACTTCCCCAGGGTGGGCTGGATCACACTCCTTCCCCATAGTGGGCTGGATCACACTACTTCCCCAGGGTGGGCTGGATCGCACCACTTCCCCAGGGTGGGCTGGATCGCACCACTTCCCCAGGGTGGGCTGGATCACACTACTTCCCCAGGGTGGGCTGGATCACACTACTGTCCCAGGGTGGGCTGGATCGCACCACTTCAACAGGGTGGGCTGGATCGCACCACTTCCCCAGGGTGGGCTAGATAACACTACTTCCCCAGGGTGGGCTGGATCATATCCCTTCCCCTTCCCCAGGGTGGGCTGGATCACAATACTTCCCCAGGGTGGGCTGGATCAGACTACTTCCTCAGGGTGGGCTTGATCACACTCCTTCCCCAGGGTGGGCTGGATCACACTACTTCCCCAGGGTGGGCTGGATCACACTACTTCCCCAGGGTGGGCTGGATCACACTACTTCCCCAGGGTGGGCTGGATCACACTACTTCCCCAGGGTGGGCTGGATCACACTACTTTCCCAGGGTGGGCTGTATCACAATAATTCCCCAGGGTGGGCTGGATCACAGTACTTCCCCAGGGTGGGCTGGATCACACTACTTCCCCAGGGTGGGCTGGATCGCACCACTTCCCCAGGGTGGGCTGGATCGCACCACTTCCCCAGGGTGGGCTGTATCACACTACTTCCCCAGGGAAGCTGGATCACACTACTTCCCCAGGGTGGGCTGGATCGCACCACTTCACCAGGGTGGGCTGGATCGCACCACTTCCCCAGGGTGGGCTAGATCACACGACTTCCCCAGGGTGGGCTGGATCATATCCCTTCCCCTTCCCCAGGGTGGGCTGGATCACACTACTTCCCCAGGGTGGGCTGGATCGCACCACTTCACCAGGGTGGGCTGGATCGCAACACTTCCCCAGGGTGGGCTAGATCACACTACTTCCCCAGGGTGGGCTGGATCATATCCCTTCCCCTTCCCCAGGGTGGGCTGGATCACACTACTTCCCCAGGGTGGGCTGGATCGCACCACTTCCCCAGGGTGGGCTGGATCACACTACTTCCCCAGGGTGGGCTGTATCACACTACTTCCCCAGGGTGGGCTGGGTCACACAACTTCCCCATAGTGGGCTGGATCGCACCACTTCCCCAGGGTGGGCTGGATCGCACCACTTCCCCAGGGTGGGCTAGATCACACTTCTTCCCCAGGGTGGGCTGGATCATATCCCTTCCCCTTCCCCAGGGTGGGCTGGATCACAATACTTCCCCAGGGTGGGCTGGTTCATACCACTTCCCCTTCCCCAGGGTGGGCTGGATCACAATACTTCCCCAGGGTGGGCTGGATCGCACTACTTCCCCAGGGTGGGCTGGATCATACCACTTACCCTTCCCCAGGTTGGGCTGAATCACAATACTTCCCCAGGGTGGGCTGGATCACGCTACTTCCCCTGTGTGGGCTGGATCATACCACTTCCCCTTCCCCAGGTTGGGCTGGATCACAATACTTCCCCAGGGTGCGCTGGATCACACTACTTCCCCGGGGTGGACTGGATCGCACCACTTCCCCAGGGTGGGCTGGATCACACTACTTCCCCAGGGTGGGCTAGATCACACTACTTCCCCAGGGTGGGCTGGATCATGTCCCTTCCCCTTCCCCAGGGTGGGCTGGATCACAATACTTTCCCAGGGTGGGCTGGATCACACTACTTCCCCAGGGTGGGCTGGATCACACTCCTTCCCCAGGTTGGGCTGGATCACACTACTTCCCCAGGGTGGGCTGGATCACACTACTTCCCCAGGGTGGGCTGGATCACACTACTTCCCCAGGGTGGGCTGGATCACACTACTTCCCCAGGGTGGGCTGTATCACACTACTTCCCCAGGGTGGGATGGATCACACAACTTCCCCATAGTGGGCTGGATCGCACAACTTCCCCAGGGTGGGCTGGATCGCACCACTTCCCCAGGGTGGGCTGGATCGCACCACTTCCCCAGGGTGGGCTATATCACACTACTTCCCCAGGGTAGGCTGGATCATATCCCTTCCCCTTCCCCAGGGTGTGCTCGATCACAATACTTCCCCAGGGTGGGCTGGTTCATACCACTTCCCCTTCCCCAGGGTGGGCTGGATCACAATACTTCCCCAGGGTGGGCTGGATCGCACTACTTCCCCAGGGTGGGCTGGATCACACTACTTCCCCAGGGTGGGCTGGATCGTACCACTTCCCAAGGGTGGGCTGGATCATACCACTTCCCCTTCCCCAGGTTGGGCTGAATCACAATACTTCCCCAGGGTGGGCTGGATCACACTACTTCCCCAGGGTGGGCTGGATCATACCACTTCCCCTTCCCCAGTTTGGGCTGGATCACAACACTTCCCCAGGGTGGGCTGGATCGCACCACTTCCCCAGGGTGGGCTGGATCACACTACTTCCCCAGGGTGGGCTGGATCACACTACTTCCCCAGGGTGGGCTGGATCACACTCCTTCCCCAGGGTGGGCTGGATCACACTACTTCCCCAGGGTGGGCTGGATCACACTACTTCCCCAGGGTGGGCTGGATCACACTTCTTCCCCAGGGTGGGCTGGATCACACTACTTCCCCAGGGTGGGCTGGATCACACTACTTCCCCAGGGTGGGCTGTATCACAATAATTCCCCAGGGTGGGCTGGATCACAGTACTCCCCCAGGGTGGGCTGGATCACACTACTTCCCCAGGGTGGGCTGGATCACACTACTTCCCCAGGGTGGGCTGGATCACACTACTTCCCCAGGGTGGGCTGTATTACACTACTTCCCCAGGGTGGGCTGGATCACACTACTTCCCCAGGGTGGGCTGGATCGCACCACTTCCCCAGGGTGGGCTGGATCACACTACTTCCCCAGGGTGGGCTGTATCACACTACTTCCCCAGGGTGGGATGGATCACACAACTTCCCCATAGTGGGCTGGATCGCACAACTTCCCCAGGGTGGGCTGGATCGCACCACTTCCCCAGAGTGGGCTGGATCGCACCACTTCCCCAGGGTGGGCTATATCACACTACTTCCCCAGGGTGGGCTGGATCATATCCCTTCCCCTTCCCCAGGGTGGGCTGGATCACAATACTTCCCCAGGGTGGGCTGGTTCATACCACTTCCCCTTCCCCAGGGTGGGCTGGATCACAATACTTCCCCAGGGTGGGCTGGATCGCACTACTTCCCCAGGGTGGGCTGGATCACACTACTTCCCCAGGGTGGGCTGGATCGTACCACTTCCCAAGGGTGGGCTGGATCGTACCACTTCCCCTTCCCCAGGTTGGGCTGAATCACAATACTTCCCCAGGGTGGGCTGGATCACACTACTTCCCCAGGGTGGGCTGGATCATACCACTTCCCCTTCCCCAGTTTGGGCTGGATCACAATACTTCCCCAGGGTGGGCTGGATCGCACCACTTCCCCAGGGTGGGCTGGATCACACTACTTCCCCAGGGTGGGCTGGATCACACTACTTCCCCAGGGTGGGCTGGATCGCACCACTTCCCCAGGGTGGGCTGGATCGCACCACTTCAACAGGGTGGGCTAGATCACACTACTTCCCCAGGGTGGGCTGGATCATATCCCTTCCCCTTCCCCAGGGTGGGCTGGATCACAATACTTCCCCAGGGTGGGCTGGATCACACTACTTCCCCAGGGTGGGCTGGATCACACTCCTTCCCCAGGGTGGGCTGGATCACACTACTTCCCCAGGGTGGGCTGGATCATATCCCTTCCCCTTCCCCAGGGTTGGCTGGATCACAATACTTCCCCAGGGTGGGCTGGTTCATACCACTTCCCCTTCCCCAGGGTGGGCTGGATCACACTACTTCCCCAGGGTGGGCTGTATCACACTACTTCCCCAGGGTGGGCTGGATCACACTACTTCCCCAGGGTGGGCTGGATCGCACCACTTCCCCAGGGTGGGCTGGATCACACTACTTCCCCAGGGTGGGCTGTATCACACTACTTCCCCAGGGTGGGCTGGATCACACCACTTCCCCATAGTGGGCTGGATCGCACCACTTCCCCAGGTTGGGCTGGATCGCACCACTTCCCCAGGGTGGGCTGGATCGCACCACTTCCCCAGGGTGGGCTAGATCACACTACTTCCCCAGGGTGGGCTGGATCGCACCACTTCCCCAGGGTGGGCTGGATCGCACCACTTCCCTAGGGTGGGCTGGATAGCACCACTTCCCCAGGGTGGGCTAGATCACACTACTTCCCCAGGGTGGGCTGGATCATATCCCTTCCCCATCCCCAGGGTGGGCTGGATCACAATACTTCCCCAGTGTGGGCTGGTTCATACCACTTCCCCTTCCCCAGGGTGGGCTGGATCACAATACTTCCCCAGGGTGGGCTGGATCGCACTACTTCCCCAGGGTGGGCTGGATCACACTACTTCCACAGCGTGGGCTGGATCGTACCACTTCCCAAGGGTGGGCTGGATCATACCACTTCCCCTTCCCCAGGTTGGGCTGAATCAAAATACTTCCCCAGGTTGGGCTGGATCACAATACTTCCCCAGGGTGGGCTGGATCGCACCACTTCCCCGGGGTGGGCTGGATCACACTACTTCCCCAGGGTGGGCTGGATCACACTACTTCCCCAGGGTGGGCTGGATCGCACCACTTCCCCAGGGTGGGCTGGATCGCACCACTTCCCCAGGGTGGGCTGGATCACAATACTTCCCCAGGGTGGGCTGGATCACACTACTTCCCCAGGGTGGGCTGGATCACACTCCTTCCCCAGGGTGGGCTGGATCACACTACTTCCCAAGGGTGGGCTGGATCATATCCCTTCCCCTTCCCCAGGGTTGGCTGGATCACAATACTTCCCCAGGGTGGGCTGGATCACACTACTTCCCCAGGGTGGGCTGGATCACACTCCTTCCCCAGGGTGGGCTGGATCACACTACTTCCCCAGGGTGGGCTGGATCACACTACTTCCCCAGGGTGGGCTGGATCGCACCACTTCCCCAGGGTGGGCTGGATCGCACCACTTCCCCAGGGTGGGCTGGATCACAATACTTCCCCAGGGTGGGCTGGATCACACTACTTCCCCAGGGTGGGCTGGATCACACTCCTTCCCCAGGGTGGGCTGGATCACACTACTTCCCCAGGGTGGGCTGGATCATATCCCTTCCCCTTCCCCAGGGTTGGCTGGATCACAATACTTCCCCAGGGTGGGCTGGTTCATACCACTTCCCCTTCCCCAGGGTGGGCTGGATCACACTACTTCCCCAGGGTGGGCTGGATCACACTACTTACCCAGGGTGGGCTGGATCGTACCACTTCCCAAGGGTTGGCTGGATCATACCACTTCCCCTTCCCCAGGTTGGGCTGAATCACAATACTTCCCCAGGGTGGGCTGGATCACAATACTTCCCCAGGGTGGGCTGGATCATACCACTTCCCCTTCCCCAGGGTTGGCTGGATCACAATACTTCCCCAGGGTGGGCTGGTTCATACCACTTCCCCTTCCCCAGGGTGGGCTGGATCACACTACTTCCCCAGGGTGGGCTGGATCACACTACTTACCCAGGGTGGGCTGGATCGTACCACTTCCCAAGGGTTGGCTGGATCATACCACTTCCCCTTCCCCAGGTTGGGCTGAATCACAATACTTCCCCAGGGTGGGCTGGATCACAATACTTCCCCAGGGTGGGCTGGATCATACCACTTCCCCTTCCCCAGGTTGGGGTGGATCACAATACTTCCCCAGGGTGGGCTGGATCACACTACTTCCCCAGGGTGGGCTGGATCACACTCCTTCCCCAGGGTGGGCTGGATCACACTACTTCCCCAGGGTGGGCTGGATCACACTACTTCCCCAGGGTGGGCTGGATCACACTACTTCCCCAGGGTGGGCTGGATCACACCACTTCCCCAGGGTGGGCTGGATCACACTACTTCCCCAGGGTGGGCTGTATCACAATAATTCCCCAGGGTGGGCTGGATCACAGTACTCCCCCAGGGTGGGCTGGATCACACTACTTCCCCAGGGTGGGCTGGATCACACTACTTCCCCAGGGTGGGCGGGATCACACTACTTCCCCAGGGTGGGCTGTATTACACTACTTCCCCAGGGTGGGCTGGATCACACTACTTCCCCAGGGTGGGCTCGATAGCACCACTTCCCCAGGGTGGGCTGGATCACACTAATTCCCCAGGGTGGGCTGTATCACACTACTTCCCCAGGGTGGGCTGGATCACACAACTTCCCCATAGTGGGCTGGATCGCACAACTTCCCCAGGGTGGGCTGGATCGCACCACTTCCCCAGGGTGGGCTGGATCGCATCACTTCCCCAGGGTGGGCTAGATCACACTACTTCCCCAGGGTGGGCTGGATCATATCCCTTCCCCTTCCCCAGGGTGGGCTGGATCACAATACTTCCCCAGGGTGGGCTGGTTCATACCACTTCCCCTTCCCCAGGGTGGGCTGGATCACAATACTTCCCCAGGGTGGGCTGGATCGCACTACTTCCCCAGGGTGGGCTGGATCGCACTACTTCCCCAGGCTGGGCTGGATCACACTACTTACCCAGGGTGGGCTGGATCGTACCACTTCCCCAGGGTGGGCAGGATCATACCACTTCCCCTTCCCCAGGTTGGGCTGAATCACAATACTTCCCCAGGGTGGGCAGGATCACACTACTTCCCCAGGGTGGGCTGGATCATACCACTTCCCCTTCCCCAATTTGGGCTGGATCACAATACTTCCCCAGGGTGGGCTGGATCGCACCACTTCCCCAGGGTGGGCTGGATCACACTACTTCCCCAGGGTGGGCTGGATTACACTACTTCCCCAGGGTGGGCTGGATAGCACCACTTCCCAAGGGTGGGCTGGATCGCACCACTTCACCAGGGTGGGCTGGATCGCACCACTTCCCCAGGGTGGGCTAGATCACACTACTTCCCCAGGGTGGGCTGGATCATATCCCTTCCCCTTCCCCAGGGTGGGCTGGATCACAATACTTCCCCAGGGTGGGCTGGATCACACTACTTCCCCAGGGTGGGCTGGATCACACTCCTTCCCCAGGGTGGGCTGGATCACACTACTTCCCCAGGGTGGGCTCGATAGCACCACTTCCCCAGGGTGGGCTGGATCACACTAATTCCCCAGGGTGGGCTGTATCACACTACTTCCCCAGGGTGGGCTGGATCACACAACTTCCCCATAGTGGGCTGGATCGCACAACTTCCCCAGGGTGGGCTGGATCGCACCACTTCCCCAGGGTGGGCTGGATCGCATCACTTCCCCAGGGTGGGCTAGATCACACTACTTCCCCAGGGTGGGCTGGATCATATCCCTTCCCCTTCCCCAGGGTGGGCTGGATCACAATACTTCCCCAGGGTGGGCTGGTTCATACCACTTCCCCTTCCCCAGGGTGGGCTGGATCACAATACTTCCCCAGGGTGGGCTGGATCGCACTACTTCCCCAGGGTGGGCTGGATCGCACTACTTCCCCAGGCTGGGCTGGATCACACTACTTACCCAGGGTGGGCTGGATCGTACCACTTCCCCAGGGTGGGCAGGATCATACCACTTCCCCTTCCCCAGGTTGGGCTGAATCACAATACTTCCCCAGGGTGGGCAGGATCACACTACTTCCCCAGGGTGGGCTGGATCATACCACTTCCCCTTCCCCAATTTGGGCTGGATCACAATACTTCCCCAGGGTGGGCTGGATCGCACCACTTCCCCAGGGTGGGCTGGATCACACTACTTCCCCAGGGTGGGCTGGATTACACTACTTCCCCAGGGTGGGCTGGATAGCACCACTTCCCAAGGGTGGGCTGGATCGCACCACTTCACCAGGGTGGGCTGGATCGCACCACTTCCCCAGGGTGGGCTAGATCACACTACTTCCCCAGGGTGGGCTGGATCATATCCCTTCCCCTTCCCCAGGGTGGGCTGGATCACAATACTTCCCCAGGGTGGGCTGGATCACACTACTTCCCCAGGGTGGGCTGGATCACACTCCTTCCCCAGGGTGGGCTGGATCACACTACTTCCCCAGGGTGGGCTGGATCATATCCCTTCCCCTTCCCCAGGGTTGGCTGGATCACAATACTTCCCCAGGGTGGGCTGGTTCATACCACTTCCCCTTCCCCAGGGTGGGCTGGATCACACTACTTCCCCAGGGTGGGCTGTATCACACTACTTCCCCAGGGTGGGCTGGATCACACTACTTCCCCAGGGTGGGCTGGATCGCACCACTTCCCAAGGGTGTGCTGGATCACACTACTTCCCCAGGGTGGGCTGTATCACACTACTTCCCCAGGGTGGGCTGGATCACACAACTTCCCCATAGTGGGCTGGATCGCACCACTTCCCCAGGGTGGGCTGGATCGCACCACTTCCCCACGGTGGGCTGGATCGCACCACTTCCCCAGGGTGGGCTAGATCACACTACTTCCCCAGGGTGGGCTGGATCGCACCACTTCCCCAGGGTGGGCTGGATCGCACCACTTCCCCAGGGTGGGCTGGACCGCACCACTTCCCCAGGGTGGGTTAGATCACACTACTTCCCCAGGGTGGGCTGGATCATATCCCTTCCCCTTCCCCAGGGTGGGCTGGATCACAATACTTCCCCAGGGTGGGCTGGTTCATACCACTTCCCCTTCCCCAGGGTGGGCTGGATCACAATACTTCCCCATGGTGGGCTGGATCGCACTACTTCCCCAGGGTGGGCTGGATCACACTACTTCCACAGGGTGGGCTGGATCGTACCTCTTCCCAAGGGTGGGCTGGTTCATACCACTTCCCCTTCCCCAGGGTGGGCTGGATCACAATACTTCCCCATGGTGGGCTGGATCGCACTACTTCCCCAGGGTGGGCTGGATCACAATACTTCCCCAGGGTGGGCTGGATCGCACCACTTCCCCAGGGTGGGCTGGATCGCACCACTTCACCAGGGTGGGCTGGTTCATACCACTTCCCCAGGGTGGGCTGGATCACACTACTTCCACAGGGTGGGCTGGATCGTACCTCTTCCCAAGGGTGGGCTGGATCATACCACTTCCCCTTCCCCAGGTTGGGCTGAATCAAAATACTTCCCCAGGTTGGGCTGGATCACAATACTTCCCCAGGGTGGGCTGGATCGCACCACTTCCCCAGGGTGGGCTGGATCACACTACTTCCCCAGGGTGGGCTGGATCACACTACTTCCCCAGGGTGGGCTGGATCGCACCACTTCCCCAGGGTGGGCTGGATCGCACCACTTCCCCAGGGTGGGCTGGATCACAATACTTCCCCAGGGTGGGCTGGATCACACTACTTCCCCAGGGTGGGCTGGATCACACTCCTTCCTCAGGGTGGGCTGGATCACACTACTTCCCCAGGGTGGGCTGGATCATTTCCCTTCCCCTTCCCCAGGGTTGGCTGGATCACAATACTTCCTCAGGGTGGGCTGGTTCATACCACTTCCCCTTCCCCAGGGTGGGCTGGATCACACTACTTCCCCAGGGTGGGCTGGATCACACTACTTACCCAGGGTGGGCTGGATCGTACCACTTCCCAAGGGTTGGATGGATCATACCACTTCCCCTTCCCCAGGTTGGGCTGAATCACAATACTTCCCCAGGGTGGGCTGGATCACAATACTTCCCCAGGGTGGGCTGGATCATAACACTTCCCCTTCCCCAGGTTGGGCTGGATCACAATACTTCCCCAGGGTGCGCTGGATCACACTACTTCCCCAGGGTGGGCTGGATCACACTACTTCCCCAGGGTGGGCTGGATCGCACCACTTCCCCATGGTGGGCTGGATCGCACCACTTCCCCAGGGTGGGCTGGATCACACTACTTCCCCAGGGTGGGATGGATCACACTACTTCCCCAGGGTGGGCTGGATCGCATCACTTCACCAGGGTGGGCTGGATCGCACCACTTCCCCAGGGTGGGCTAGATCACACTACTTCCCCAGGGTGGGCTGGATCATATCCCTTCCCCATCCCCAGGGTGGGCTGGATCACAATACTTCCCCAGGGTGGGCTGGATCACACTACTTCCCCAGGGTGGGCTGGATCACACTCCTTCCCCAGGGTGGGCTGGATCACACTACTTCCCCAGGGTGGGCTGTATCACACTACTTGCCCAGGGTGGGCTGGATCACACTACTTCCCCAGGGTGGGCTGGATCACACTACTTCCCCAGGGTGGGCTGGATCACACTACTTCCCCAGGGTGGGATGTATCACAATAATTCCCCAGGGTGGGCTGGATCACAGTACTTCCCCAGGGTGGGCTGGATCACACTACTTCCCCAGGGTGGGCTGTATCACACTACTTCCCCAGGGTGGGCTGGATCACACAACTTCCCCACAGTGGGCTGGATCGCACAACTTCCCCAGGGTGGGCTGGATCGCACCACTTCCCCAGGGTGGGCTGGATCGCACCACTTCCCCAGGGTGGGCTAGATCACACTACTTCCCCAGGGTGGGCTGGATCATATCCCTTCCCCTTCCCCAGGGTGGGCTGGATCACAATACTTCCCCAGGGTGGGCTGGTTCATACCACTTCCCCTTCCCCAGGGTGGGCTGGATCACAATACTTCCCCAGGGTGGGCTGGATCGCACTACTTCCCCAGGGTGGGCTGGATCACACTACTTCCCCAGGGTGGGCTGGATCACACTACTTACCCAGGGTGGGCTGGATCGTACCACTTCCCCTTCCCCAGGTTGGGCTGAATCACAATACTTCCCCAGGGTGGGCTGGATCACACTACTTCCCCAGGGTGGGCTGGATCATACCACTTCCCCTTCCCCAGGTTGGGCTGGATCACACTACTTCCCCAGGGTGGACTGGATCACACTACTTCCCCAGAGTGGGCTGGATCACACTCCTTCCCCAGGGTGGGCTGGATCACACTACTTCCCCAGGGTGGGCTGGATCATATCCCTTCCCCTTCCCCAGGGTTGGCTGGATCACAATACTTCCCCAGGGTGGGCTGGTTCATACCACTTCCCCTTCCCCAGGGTGGGCTGGATCACACTACTTCCCCAGGGTGGGCTGGATCACACTACTTCCCCAGGGTGGGCTGTATCACACTACTTCCCCAGGGTGGGCTGGATCACAACACTTCCCCATAGTGGGCTGGATCGCACCACTTCCCCAGGGTGGGCTGGATCGCACCACTTCCCCAGGGTGGGCTGGATCATATCCCTTCCCCTTCCCCAGGGTGGGCTGGATCACAATACTTCCCCAGGGTGTGCTGGTTCATACCACTTCCCCTTCCCCAGGGTGGGCTGGATCACAATTCTTCCCCAGGGTGGGCTGGATCGCACTACTTCCCCAGGGTGGGCTGGATCACACTACTTCCGAGGAGTGGGCTGGATCGTATCACTTCCCAAGTGTGGGCTGGATCATACCACTTCCCCTTCCCCAGGTTGGGCTGAATCACACTACTTCCCCAGGGTGGGCTGGATCACACTACTTCCCCAGGGTGGGCTGGATCATACCACTTCCCCTTCCCCAGGTTGGGCTGGATCACAATACTTCCCCAGGGTGGGCTGGATCACACTACTTCCCCAGGGTGGGCTGGATCGTACCACTTCCCAAGGGTGGGCTGGATCATACCACTTCCCCTTCCCCAGGTTGGGCTGAATCACAATACTTCCCCAGGGTGGGCTGGATCACACTACTTCCCCAGGGTGGGCTGGATCATACCACTTCCCCTTCCCCAGTTTGGGCTGGATCACAATACTTCCCCAGGGTGGGCTGGATCGCACCACTTCCCCAGGGTGGGCTGGATCACACTACTTCCCCAGGGTGGGCTGGATCACACTACTTCCCCAGGGTGGGCTGGATCGCACCACTTCCCCAGGGTGGGCTGGATCGCACCACTTCACCAGGGTGGGCTGGATCGCACCACTTCCCCAGGGTGGGCTAGATCACACTACTTCCCCAGGGTGGGCTGGATCATATCCCTTCCCCTTCCCCAGGGTGGGCTGGATCACAATACTTCCCCAGGGTGGGCTGGATCACACTCCTTCCCCAGGGTGGGCTGGATCACACTACTTCCCCAGGGTGGGCTGGATCATATCCCTTCCCCTTCCCCAGGGTTGGCTGGATCACAATACTTCCCCAGGGTGGGCTGGTTCATACCACTTCCCCTTCCCCAGGGTGGGCTGGATCACACTACTTCCCCAGGGTGGGCTGTATCACACTACTTCCCCAGGGTGGGCTGGATCACACAACTTCCCCAGGGTGGGCTGGATCGCACCACTTCCCCAGCGTGGGCTGGATCGTACCACTTCCCAAGGGTGGGCTGGATCATATCACTTCCCCATCCCCAGGTTGGGCTGAATCAAAATACTTCCCCAGGTTGGGCTGGATCACAATACTTCCCCAGGGTGGGCTGGATCGCACCACTTCCCCAGGGTGGGCTGGATCATACCACTTCCCCTTCCCCAGTTTGGGCTGGATCACAATACTTCCCCAGGGTGGGCTGGATCGCACCACTTCCCCAGGGTGGGCTGGATCACACTACTTCCCCAGGGTGGGCTGGATCACACTACTTCCCCAGGGTGGGCTGGATCGCACCACTTCCCCAGGGTGGGCTGGATCGCACCACTTCACCAGGGTGGGCTGGATCGCACCACTTCCCCAGGGTGGGCTAGATCACACTACTTCCCCAGGGTGGGCTGGATCACACTCCTTCCCCAGGGTGGGCTGGATCACAATACTTCCCCAGGGTGGGCTGGATCACACTACTTCCCCAGGGTGGGCTGGATCACACTCCTTCCCCAGGGTGGGCTGGATCACACTACTTCCCCAGGGTGGGCTGGATCATATCCCTTCCCCTTCCCCAGGGTTGGCTGGATCACAATACTTCCCCAGGGTGGGCTGGTTCATACCACTTCCCCTTCCCCAGGGTGGGCTGGATCACACTACTTCCCCAGGGTGGGCTGTATCACACTACTTCCCCAGGGTGGGCTGGATCACACAACTTCCCCAGGGTGGGCTGGATCGCACCACTTCCCCAGGGTGGGCTGGATCACACTACTTCCCCAGGGTGGGCTGTATCACACTACTTCCCCAGGGTGGGCTGGATCACACCACTTCCCCATAGTGGGCTGGATCGCACCACTTCCCCAGGTTGGGCTGGATCGCACCACTTCCCCAGGGTGGGCTGGATCGCACCACTTCCCCAGGGTGGGCTAGATCACACTACTTCCCCAGGGTGGGCTGGATCGCACCACTTCCCCAGGGTGGGCTGGATCGCACCACTTCCCTAGGGTGGGCTGGATCGCACCACTTCCCCAGGGTGGGCTAGATCACACTACTTCCCCAGGGTGGGCTGGATCATATCCCTTCCCCATCCCCAGGGTGGGCTGGATCACAATACTTCCCCAGGGTGGGCTGGTTCATACCACTTCCCCTTCCCCAGGGTGGGCTGGATCACAATACTTCCCCAGGATGGGCTGGATCGCACTACTTCCCCAGGGTGGGCTGGATCACACTACTTCCACAGCGTGGGCTGGATCGTACCACTTCCCAAGGGTGGGCTGGATCATATCACTTCCCCATCCCCAGGTTGGGCTGAATCAAAATACTTCCCCAGGTTGGGCTGGATCACAATACTTCCCCAGGGTGGGCTGGATCGCACCACTTCCCCAGGGTGGGCTGGATCACACTACTTCCCCAGGGTGGGCTGGATCACACTACTTCCCCAGGGTGGGCTGGATCGCACCACTTCCCCAGGGTGGGCTGGATCGCACCACTTCCCCAGGGTGGGCTGGATCACAATACTTCCCCAGGGTGGGCTGGATCACACTACTTCCCCAGGGTGGGCTGGATGACACTCCTTCCCCAGGGTGGGCTGGATCACACTACTTCCCCAGGGTGGGCTGGATCATATCCCTTCCCCTTCCCCAGGGTTGGCTGGATCACAATACTTCCCCAGGGTGGGCTGGATCACACTACTTCCCCAGGGTGGGCTGGATCACACTCCTTCCCCAGGGTGGGCTGGATCACACTACTTCCCCAGGGTGGGCTGGATCACACTACTTCCCCAGGGTGGGCTGGATCGCACCACTTCCCCAGGGTGGGCTGGATCGCACCACTTCCCCAGGGTGGGCTGGATCACAATACTTCCCCAGGGTGGGCTGGATCACACTACTTCCCCAGGGTGGGCTGGATCACACTCCTTCCCCAGGGTGGGCTGGATCACACTACTTCCCCAGGGTGGGCTGGATCATATCCCTTCCCATTCCCCAGGGTTGGCTGGATCACAATACTTCCCCAGGGTGGGCTGGTTCATACCACTTCCCCTTCCCCAGGGTGGGCTGGATCACACTACTTCCCCAGGGTGGGCTGGATCACACTACTTCCGAGGAGTGGGCTGGATCGTATCACTTCCCAAGTGTGGGCTGGATCATACCACTTCCCCTTCCCCAGGTTGGGCTGAATCACACTACTTCCCCAGGGTGGGCTGGATCACACTACTTCCCCAGGGTGGGCTGGATCATACCACTTCCCCTTCCCCAGGTTGGGCTGGATCACAATACTTCCCCAGGGTGGGCTGGATCACACTACTTCCCCAGGGTGGGCTGGATCGTACCACTTCCCAAGGGTGGGCTGGATCATACCACTTCCCCTTCCCCAGGTTGGGCTGAATCACAATACTTCCCCAGGGTGGGCTGGATCACACTACTTCCCCAGGGTGGGCTGGATCATACCACTTCCCCTTCCCCAGTTTGGGCTGGATCACAATACTTCCCCAGGGTGGGCTGGATCGCACCACTTCCCCAGGGTGGGCTGGATCACACTACTTCCCCAGGGTGGGCTGGATCACACTACTTCCCCAGGGTGGGCTGGATCGCACCACTTCCCCAGGGTGGGCTGGATCGCACCACTTCACCAGGGTGGGCTGGATCGCACCACTTCCCCAGGGTGGGCTAGATCACACTACTTCCCCAGGGTGGGCTGGATCATATCCCTTCCCCTTCCCCAGGGTGGGCTGGATCACAATACTTCCCCAGGGTGGGCTGGATCACACTACTTCCCCAGGGTGGGCTGGATCACACTCCTTCCCCAGGGTGGGCTGGATCACACTACTTCCCCAGGGTGGGCTGGATCATATCCCTTCCCCTTCCCCAGGGTTGGCTGGATCACAATACTTCCCCAGGGTGGGCTGGTTCATACCACTTCCCCTTCCCCAGGGTGGGCTGGATCACACTACTTCCCCAGGGTGGGCTGTATCACACTACTTCCCCAGGGTGGGCTGGATCACACAACTTCCCCAGGGTGGGCTGGATCGCACCACTTCCCCAGCGTGGGCTGGATCGTACCACTTCCCAAGGGTGGGCTGGATCATATCACTTCCCCATCCCCAGGTTGGGCTGAATCAAAATACTTCCCCAGGTTGGGCTGGATCACAATACTTCCCCAGGGTGGGCTGGATCGCACCACTTCCCCAGGGTGGGCTGGATCATACCACTTCCCCTTCCCCAGTTTGGGCTGGATCACAATACTTCCCCAGGGTGGGCTGGATCGCACCACTTCCCCAGGGTGGGCTGGATCACACTACTTCCCCAGGGTGGGCTGGATCACACTACTTCCCCAGGGTGGGCTGGATCGTACCACTTCCCCAGGGTGGGCTGGATCGCACCACTTCACCAGGGTGGGCTGGATCGCACCACTTCCCCAGGGTGGGCTAGATCACACTACTTCCCCAGGGTGGGCTGGATCATATCCCTTCCCCTTCCCCAGGGTGGGCTGGATCACAATACTTCCCCAGGGTGGGCTGGATCACACTACTTCCCCAGGGTGGGCTGGATCACACTCCTTCCCCAGGGTGGGCTGGATCACACTACTTCCCCAGGGTGGGCTGGATCATATCCCTTCCCCTTCCCCAGGGTTGGCTGGATCACAATACTTCCCCAGGGTGGGCTGGTTCATACCACTTCCCCTTCCCCAGGGTGGGCTGGATCACACTACTTCCCCAGGGTGGGCTGTATCACACTACTTCCCCAGGGTGGGCTGGATCACACAACTTCCCCAGGGTGGGCTGGATCGCACCACTTCCCCAGGGTGGGCTGGATCACACTACTTCCCCAGGGTGGGCTGTATCACACTACTTCCCCAGGGTGGGCTGGATCACACCACTTCCCCATAGTGGGCTGGATCGCACCACTTCCCCAGGTTGGGCTGGATCGCACCACTTCCCCAGGGTGGGCTGGATCGCACCACTTCCCCAGGGTGGGCTAGATCACACTACTTCCCCAGGGTGGGCTGGATCGCACCACTTCCCCAGGGTGGGCTGGATCGCACCACTTCCCTAGGGTGGGCTGGATCGCACCACTTCCCCAGGGTGGGCTAGATCACACTACTTCCCCAGGGTGGGCTGGATCATATCCCTTCCCCATCCCCAGGGTGGGCTGGATCACAATACTTCCCCAGGGTGGGCTGGTTCATACCACTTCCCCTTCCCCAGGGTGGGCTGGATCACAATACTTCCCCAGGATGGGCTGGATCGCACTACTTCCTCAGGGTGGGCTGGATCACACTACTTCCACAGCGTGGGCTGGATCGTACCACTTCCCAAGGGTGGGCTGGATCATATCACTTCCCCATCCCCAGGTTGGGCTGAATCAAAATACTTCCCCAGGTTGGGCTGGATCACAATACTTCCCCAGGGTGGGCTGGATCGCACCACTTCCCCAGGGTGGGCTGGATCACACTACTTCCCCAGGGTGGGCTGGATCACACTACTTCCCCAGGGTGGGCTGGATCGCACCACTTCCCCAGGGTGGGCTGGATCGCACCACTTCCCCAGGGTGGGCTGGATCACAATACTTCCCCAGGGTTGGCTGGATCACACTACTTCCCCAGGGTGGGCTGGATGACACTCCTTCCCCAGGGTGGGCTGGATCACACTACTTCCCCAGGGTGGGCTGGATCATATCCCTTCCCCTTCCCCAGGGTTGGCTGGATCACAATACTTCCCCAGGGTGGGCTGGATCACACTACTTCCCCAGGGTGGGCTGGATCACACTCCTTCCCCAGGGTGGGCTGGATCACACTACTTCCCCAGGGTGGGCTGGATCACACTACTTCCCCAGGGTGGGCTGGATCGCACCACTTCCCCAGGGTGGGCTGGATCGCACCACTTCCCCAGGGTGGGCTGGATCACAATACTTCCCCAGGGTGGGCTGGATCACACTACTTCCCCAGGGTGGGCTGGATCACACTCCTTCCCCAGGGTGGGCTGGATCACACTACTTCCCCAGGGTGGGCTGGATCATATCCCTTCCCATTCCCCAGGGTTGGCTGGATCACAATACTTCCCCAGGGTGGGCTGGTTCATACCACTTCCCCTTCCCCAGGGTGGGCTGGATCACACTACTTCCCCAGGGTGGGCTGGATCACACTACTTCCGAGGAGTGGGCTGGATCGTATCACTTCCCAAGTGTGGGCTGGATCATACCACTTCCCCTTCCCCAGGTTGGGCTGAATCACACTACTTCCCCAGGGTGGGCTGGATCACACTACTTCCCCAGGGTGGGCTGGATCATACCACTTCCCCTTCCCCAGGTTGGGCTGGATCACAATACTTCCCCAGGGTGGGCTGGATCACACTACTTCCCCAGGGTGGGCTGGATCGTACCACTTCCCAAGGGTGGGCTGGATCATACCACTTCCCCTTCCCCAGGTTGGGCTGAATCACAATACTTCCCCAGGGTGGGCTGGATCACACTACTTCCCCAGGGTGGGCTGGATCATACCACTTCCCCTTCCCCAGTTTGGGCTGGATCACAATACTTCCCCAGGGTGGGCTGGATCGCACCACTTCCCCAGGGTGGGCTGGATCACACTACTTCCCCAGGGTGGGCTGGATCACACTACTTCCCCAGGGTGGGCTGGATCGCACCACTTCCCCAGGGTGGGCTGGATCGCACCACTTCACCAGGGTGGGCTGGATCGCACCACTTCCCCAGGGTGGGCTAGATCACACTACTTCCCCAGGGTGGGCTGGATCATATCCCTTCCCCTTCCCCAGGGTGGGCTGGATCACAATACTTCCCCAGGGTGGGCTGGATCACACTACTTCCCCAGGGTGGGCTGGATCACACTCCTTCCCCAGGGTGGGCTGGATCACACTACTTCCCCAGGGTGGGCTGGATCATATCCCTTCCCCTTCCCCAGGGTTGGCTGGATCACAATACTTCCCCAGGGTGGGCTGGTTCATACCACTTCCCCTTCCCCAGGGTGGGCTGGATCACACTACTTCCCCAGGGTGGGCTGTATCACACTACTTCCCCAGGGTGGGCTGGATCACACAACTTCCCCAGGGTGGGCTGGATCGCACCACTTCCCCAGCGTGGGCTGGATCGTACCACTTCCCAAGGGTGGGCTGGATCATATCACTTCCCCATCCCCAGGTTGGGCTGAATCAAAATACTTCCCCAGGTTGGGCTGGATCACAATACTTCCCCAGGGTGGGCTGGATCGCACCACTTCCCCAGGGTGGGCTGGATCATACCACTTCCCCTTCCCCAGTTTGGGCTGGATCACAATACTTCCCCAGGGTGGGCTGGATCGCACCACTTCCCCAGGGTGGGCTGGATCACACTACTTCCCCAGGGTGGGCTGGATCACACTACTTCCCCAGGGTGGGCTGGATCGCACCACTTCCCCAGGGTGGGCTGGATCGCACCACTTCACCAGGGTGGGCTGGATCGCACCACTTCCCCAGGGTGGGCTAGATCACACTACTTCCCCAGGGTGGGCTGGATCATATCCCTTCCCCTTCCCCAGGGTGGGCTGGATCACAATACTTCCCCAGGGTGGGCTGGATCACAATACTTCCCCAGGGTGGGCTGGATCACACTCCTTCCCCAGGGTGGGCTGGATCACACTACTTCCCCAGGGTGGGCTGGATCATATCCCTTCCCCTTCCCCAGGGTTGGCTGGATCACAATACTTCCCCAGGGTGGGCTGGTTCATACCACTTCCCCTTCCCCAGGGTGGGCTGGATCACACTACTTCCCCAGGGTGGGCTGTATCACACTACTTCCCCAGGGTGGGCTGGATCACACAACTTCCCCAGGGTGGGCTGGATCGCACCACTTCCCCAGGGTGGGCTGGATCACACTACTTCCCCAGGGTGGGCTGTATCACACTACTTCCCCAGGGTGGGCTGGATCACACCACTTCCCCATAGTGGGCTGGATCGCACCACTTCCCCAGGTTGGGCTGGATCGCACCACTTCCCCAGGGTGGGCTGGATCGCACCACTTCCCCAGGGTGGGCTAGATCACACTACTTCCCCAGGGTGGGCTGGATCGCACCACTTCCCCAGGGTGGGCTGGATCGCACCACTTCCCTAGGGTGGGCTGGATCGCACCACTTCCCCAGGGTGGGCTAGATCACACTACTTCCCCAGGGTGGGCTGGATCATATCCCTTCCCCATCCCCAGGTGGGCTGGATCACAATACTTCCCAAAGGTGGGCTGGTTCATACCACTTCCCCTTCCCCAGGGTGGGCTGGATCACAATACTTCCCCAGGGTGGGCTGGATCGCACTACTTCCCCAGGGTGGGCTGGATCACACTACTTCCACAGCGTGGGCTGGATCGTACCACTTCCCAAGGGTGGGCTGGATCATATCACTTCCCCATCCCCAGGTTGGGCTGAATCAAAATACTTCCCCAGGTTGGGCTGGATCACAATACTTCCCCAGGGTGGGCTGGATCGCACCACTTCCCCAGGGTGGGCTGGATCACACTACTTCCCCAGGGTGGGCTGGATCACACTACTTCCCCAGGGTGGGCTGGATCGCACCACTTCCCCAGGGTGGGCTGGATCGCACCACTTCCCCAGGGTGGGCTGGATCACAATACTTCCCCAGGGTGGGCTGGATCACACTACTTCCCCAGGGTGGGCTGGATGACACTCCTTCCCCAGGGTGGGCTGGATCACACTACTTCCCCAGGGTGGGCTGGATCATATCCCTTCCCCTTCCCCAGGGTTGGCTGGATCACAATACTTCCCCAGGGTGGGCTGGATCACACTCCTTCCCCAGGGTGGGCTGGATCACACTACTTCCCCAGGGTGGGCTGGATCACACTACTTCCCCAGGGTGGGCTGGATCGCACCACTTCCCCAGGGTGGGCTGGATCGCACCACTGCCCCAGGGTGGGCTGGATCACACAACTTCCCCAGGGTGGGCTGGATCACACTACTTCCCCAGGGTGGGCTGGATCACACTCCTTCCCCAGGGTGGGCTGGATCACACTACTTCCCCAGGGTGGGCTGGATCATATCCCTTCCCATTCCCCAGGGTTGGCTGGATCACAATACTTCCCCAGGGTGGGCTGGTTCATACCACTTCCCCTTCCCCAGGGTGGGCTGGATCACACTACTTCCCCAGGGTGGGCTGGATCACACTACTTACCCAGGGTGGGCTGGATCGTACCACTTCCCAAGGGTTGGCTGGATCATACCACTTCCCCTTCCCCAGGTTGGGGTGGATCACAATACTTCCCCAGGGTGGGCTGGATCACACTACTTCCCCAGGGTGGGCTGGATCACACTCCTTCCCCAGGGTGGGCTGGATCACACTACTTCCCCAGGGTGGGCTGGATCACACTACTTCCCCAGGGTGGGCTGGATCACACTACTTCCCCAGGGTGGGCTGGATCACACCACTTCCCCAGGGTGGGCTGGATCACACTACTTCCCCAGGGTGGGCTGTATCACAATAATTCCCCAGGGTGGGCTGTATTACACTACTTCCCCAGGGTGGGCTGGATCACACTACTTCCCCAGGGTGGGCTCGATAGCACCACTTCCCCAGGGTGGGCTGGATCACACTACTTCCCCAGGGTGAGCTGTATCACACAACTTCCCCAGGGTGGGCTGGATCACACAACTTCCCCATAGTGGGCTGGATCGCACAACTTCCTCAGGGTGGGCTGGATCACACCACTTCCCCAGGGTGGGCTGGATCGCACCACTTCCCCAGGGTGGGCTAGATCACACTACTTCCCCAGGGTGGGCTGGATCACACTACTTCCCCAGGGTGGGCTGGATCACACTACTTCCCCAGGGTGGGCTGTATTACACTACTTCCCCAGGGTGGGCTGGATCACACTACTTCCCCAGTGTGGGCTCGATAGCACCACTTCCCCAGGGTGGGCTGGATCACACTACTTCCCCAGGGTGGGCTGTATCACACTACTTCCCCAGGGTGGGCTGGATCACACAACTTCCCCATAGTGGGCTGGATCGCACAACTTCCCCAGGGTGGGCTGGATCGCATCACTTCCTCAGGGTGGGCTGGATCACACTCCTTCCCCAGGGTGGGCTGGATCACACTACTTCCCCAGGGTGGGCTGGATCACACTACTTCCCCAGGGTGGGCTGGATCGCACCACTTCCCCAGGGTGGGCTGGATCGCACCACTTCCCCAGGGTGGGCTGGATCACAATACTTCCCCAGGGTGGGCTGGATCACACTACTTCCCCAGGGTGGGCTGTATCACACTCCTTCCCCAGGGTGGGCTGGATCACACTACTTCCCCAGGGTGGGCTGGATCATATCCCTTCCCCTTCCCCAGGGTGGGCTGGATCACACTACTTCCCCAGGGTGGGCTGGATCACACTACTTACCCAGGGTGGGCTGGATCGTACCACTTCCCAAGGGTTGGCTGGATCATACCACTTCCCCTTCCCCAGGTTGGGCTGAATCACAATACTTCCCCAGGGTGGGCTGGATCACAATACTTCCCCAGGGTGGGCTGGATCATACCACTTCCCCTTCCCCAGGTTGGGGTGGATCACAATACTTCCCCAGGGTGGGCTGGATCACACTACTTCCCCAGGGTGGGCTGGATCACACTCCTTCCCCAGGGTGGGCTGGATCACACTACTTCCCCAGGGTGGGCTGGATCACACTACTTCCCCAGGGTGGGCTGGATCACACTACTTCCCCAGGGTGGGCTGGATCACACTACTTCCCCAGGGTGGGCTGGATCACACTACTTCCCCAGGGTGGGCTGTATTACACTACTTCCCCAGGGTGGGCTGGATCACACTACTTCCCCAGGGTGGGCTCGATAGCACCACTTCCCCAGGGTGGGCTGGATCACACTACTTCCCCAGGGTGGGCTGTATCACACAACTTCCCCAGGGTGGGCTGGATCACACAACTTCCCCATAGTGGGCTGGATCGCACAACTTCCTCAGGGTGGGCTGGATCACACCACTTCCCCAGGGTGGGCTGGATCGCACCACTTCCCCAGGGTGGGCTAGATCACACTACTTCCCCAGGGTGGGCTGGATCACACTACTTCCCCAGGGTGGGCTGGATCACACCACTTCCCCAGGGTGGGCTGGATCACACTCCTTCCCCAGGGTGGGCTGGATCACACTACTTCCCCAGGGTGGGCTGGATCACACTACTTCCCCAGGGTGGGCTGGATCACACTACTTCCCCAGGGTGGGCTGGATCGCACCACTTCCCCAGGGTGGGCTGGATCGCACCACTTCCCCAGGGTGGGCTGGATCACAATACTTCCCCAGGGTGGGCTGGATCACACTACTTCCCCAGGGTGGGCTGGATCACACTCCTTCCCCAGGGTGGGCTGGATCACACCACTTCCCCAGGGTGGGCTGGATCACACTACTTCCCCAGGGTGGGCTGGATCACACTACTTCCCCAGGGTGGGCTGGATCGCACCACTTCCCCAGGGTGGGCTGGATCGCACCACTTCCCCAGGGTGGGCTGGATCACAATACTTCCCCAGGGTGGGCTGGATCACACTACTTCCCCAGGGTGGGCTGGATCACACTCCTTCCCCAGGGTGGGCTGGATCACACCACTTCCCCAGGGTGGGCTGGATCACACTACTTCCCCAGGGTGGGCTGGATCACACTACTTACCCAGGGTGGGCTGGATCGTACCACTTCCCAAGGGTTGGCTGGATCATACCACTTCCCCTTCCCCAGGTTGGGCTGAATCACAATACTTCCCCAGGGTGGGCTGGATCACAATACTTCCCCAGGGTGGGCTGGATCACACTACTTCCCCAGGGTGGGCTGTATCACACTCCTTCCCCAGGGTGGGCTGGATCACACTACTTCCCCAGGGTGGGCTGGATCGCACCACTTCCCCAGGGTGGGCTGGATCGCACCACTTCCCCAGGGTGGGCTGGATCACAATACTTCCCCAGGGTGGGCTGGATCACACTACTTCCCCAGGGTGGGCTGTATCACACTCCTTCCCCAGGGTGGGCTGGATCACACTACTTCCCCAGGGTGGGCTGGATCATATCCCTTCCCCTTCCCCAGGGTTGGCTGGATCACAATACTTCCCCAGGGTGGGCTGGTTCATACCAATTCCCCTTCCCCAGGGTGGGCTGGATCACACTACTTCCCCAGGGTGGGCTGGATCACACTACTTACCCAAGGTGGGCTGGATCGTACCACTTCCCAAGGGTTGGCTGGATCATACCACTTCCCCTTCCCCAGGTTGGGCTGAATCACAATACTTCCCCAGGGTGGGCTGGATCACAATACTTCCCCAGGGTGGGCTGGATCATACCACTTCCCCTTCCCCAGGTTGGGGTGGATCACAATACTTCCCCAGGGTGGGCTGGATCACACTACTTCCCCAGGGTGGGCTGGATCACACTCCTTCCCCAGGGTGGGCTGGATCACACTACTTCCCCAGGGTGGGCTGGATCACACTACTTCCCCAGGGTGGGCTGGATCACACTACTTCCCCAGGGTGGGCTGGATCACACTACTTCCCCAGGGTGGGCTGGATCACACTACTTCCCCAGGGTGGGCTGTATTACACTACTTCCCCAGGGTGGGCTGGATCACACTACTTCCCCAGGGTGGGCTCGATAGCACCACTTCCCCAGGGTGGGCTGGATCACACTACTTCCCCAGGGTGGGCTGTATCACACAACTTCCCCAGGGTGGGCTGGATCACACAACTTCCCCATAGTGGGCTGGATCGCACAACTTCCTCAGGGTGGGCTGGATCACACCACTTCCCCAGGGTGGGCTGGATCGCACCACTTCCCCAGGGTGGGCTAGATCACACTACTTCCCCAGGGTGGGCTGGATCACACTACTTCCCCAGGGTGGGCTGGATCACACTACTTCCCCAGGGTGGGCTGTATTACACTACTTCCCCAGGGTGGGCTGGATCACACTACTTCCCCAGGGTGGGCTCGATAGCACCACTTCCCCAGGGTGGGCTGGATCACACTACTTCCCCAGGGTGGGCTGTATCACACTACTTCCCCAGGGTGGGCTGGATCACACAACTTCCCCATAGTGGGCTGGATCGCACAACTTCCCCAGGGTGGGCTGGATCGCACCACTTCCCCAGGGTGGGCTGGATCACACTCCTTCCCCAGGGTGGGCTGGATCACACTACTTCCCCAGGGTGGGCTGGATCACACTACTTCCCCAGGGTGGGCTGGATCACACTACTTCCCCAGGGTGGGCTGGATCGCACCACTTCCCCAGGGTGGGCTGGATCGCACCACTTCCCCAGGGTGGGCTGGATCACAATACTTCCCCAGGGTGGGCTGGATCACACTACTTCCCCATGGTGGGCTGGATCACACTCCTTCCCCAGGGTGGGCTGGATCACACCACTTCCCCAGGGTGGGCTGGATCACACTACTTCCCCAGGGTGGGCTGGATCACACTACTTACCCAGGGTGGGCTGGATCGTACCACTTCCCAAGGGTTGGCTGGATCATACCACTTCCCCTTCCCCAGGTTGGGCTGAATCACAATACTTCCCCAGGGTGGGCTGGATCACAATACTTCCCCAGGGTGGGCTGGATCATACCACTTCCCCTTCCCCAGGTTGGGGTGGATCACAATACTTCCTCAGGGTGGGCTGGATCACACTACTTCCCCAGGGTGGGCTGGATCACACTCCTTCCCCAGGGTGGGCTGGATCACACTACTTCCCCAGGGTGGGCTGGATCACACTACTTCCCCAGGGTGGGCTGGATCACACTACTTCCCCAGGGTGGGCTGGATCACACCACTTCCCCAGGGTGGGCTGGATCACACTACTTCCCCAGGGTGGGCTGTATCACAATAATTCCCCAGGGTGGGCTGGATCACAGTACTCCCCCAGGGTGGGCTGGATCACACTACTTCCCCAGGGTCGGCTGGATCACACTACTTCCCCAGGGTGGGCTGGATCACACTACTTCCCCAGGGTGGGCTGTATTACACTACTTCCCCAGGGTGGGCTGGATCACACTACTTCCCCAGGGTGGGCTCGATAGCACCACTTCCCCAGGGTGGGCTGGATCACACTACTTCCCCAGGGTGGGCTGTATCACACTACTTCCCCAGGGTGGGCTGGATCACACAACTTCCCCATAGTGGGCTGGATCGCACAACTTCCCCAGGGTGGGCTGGATCGCACCACTTCCCCAGGGTGGGCTGGATCGCACCACTTCCCCAGGGTGGGCTAGATCACACTACTTCCCCAGGGTGGGCTGGATCATATCCCTTCCCCTATCCCCAGGGTGGGCTGGATCACAATACTTCCCCAGGGTGGGCTGGTTCATACCACTTCCCCTTCCCCAGGGTGGGCTGGATCACAATACTTCCCCAGGGTGGGCTGGATCGCACTACTTCCCAGGGTGGGCTGGATCGCACTACTTCCCCAGGCTGGGCTGGATCACACTACTTACCCAGGGTGGGCTGGATCGTACCACTTCCCAAGGGTGGGCTGGATCATACCACTTCCGCTTCCCCAGGTTGGGCTGAATCACAATACTTCCCCAGGGTGGGCAGGATCACACTACTTCCCCAGGGTGGGCTGGATCATACCACTTCCCCTTCCCCAGTTTGGGCTGGATCACAATACTTCCCCAGGGTGGGCTGGATCGCACCACTTCCCCAGGGTGGGCTGGATCACACTACTTCCCCAGGGTGGGCTGGATTACACTACTTCCCCAGGGTGGGCTGGATAGCACCACTTCCCAAGGGTGGGCTGGATCGCACCACTTCACCAGGGTGGGCTGGATCGCACCACTTCCCCAGGGTGGGCTAGATCACACTACTTCCCCAGGGTGGGCTGGATCATATCCCTTCCCCTTCCCCAGGGTGGGCTGGATCACAATACTTCCCCAGGGTGGGCTGGATCACACTACTTCCCCAGGGAGGGCTGGATCACACTCCTTCCCCAGGGTGGGCTGGATCACACTACTTCCCCAGGGTGGGCTGGATCATATCCCTTCCCCTTCCCCAGGGTTGGCTGGATCACAATACTTCCCCAGGGTGGGCTGGTTCATACCACTTCCCCTTCCCCAGGGTGGGCTGGATCACACTACTTCCCCAGGGTGGGCTGTATCACACTACTTCCCCAGGGTGGGCTGGATCACACTACTTCCCCAGGGTGGGCTGGATCGCACCACTTCCCAAGGGTGGGCTGGATCACACTACTTCCCCAGGGTGGGCTGTATCACACTACTTCCCCAGGGTGGGCTGGATCACACAACTTCCCCATAGTGGGCTGGATCGCACCACTTCCCCAGGGTGGGCTGGATCGCACCACTTCCCCAGGGTGGGCTGGATCGCACCACTTCCCCAGGGTGGGCTAGATCACACTACTTCCCCAGGGTGGGCTGGATCGCACCACTTCCCCAGGGTGGGCTGGATCGCACCACTTCCCCAGGGTGGGCTAGATCACACTACTTCCCCAGGGTGGGCTGGATCGCACCACTTCCCCAGGGTGGGCTGGATCGCACCACTTCCCCAGGGTGGGCTGGACCGCACCACTTCCCCAGGGTGGGTTAGATCACACTACTTCCCCAGGGTGGGCTGGATCATATCCCTTCCCCTTCCCCAGGGTGGGCTGGATCACAATACTTCCCCAGAGTGGGCTGGTTCATACCACTTCCCCTTCCCCAGGGTGGGCTGGATCACAATACTTCCCCAGGGTGGGCTGGATCGCACTACTTCCCCAGGGTGGGCTGGATCACACTACTTCCACAGGGTGGGCTGGATCGTACCTCTTCCCAAGGGTGGGCTGGATCATACCACTTCCGCTTCCCCAGGTTGGGCTGAATCAAAATACTTCCCCAGGTTGGGCTGGATCACAATACTTCCCCAGGGTGGGCTGGATCGCACCACTTCCCCAGGGTGGGCTGGATCGCACCACTTCCCCAGGGTGGGCTAGATCACACTACTTCCCCAGGGTGGGCTGGATCATATCCCTTCCCCTTCCCCAGGGTGGGCTGGATCACAATACTTCCCCAGGGTGGGCAGGATCGCACCACTTCCCCAGGGTGGGCTGGATCACACTACTTCCCCAGGGTGGGCTGGATCACACTACTTCCCCAGGGTGGGCTGGATCGCACCACTTCCCCAGGGTGGGCTGGATCGCACCACTTCCCCAGGGTGGGCTGGATCACAATACTTCCCCAGGGTGGGCTGGATCACACTACTTCCCCAGGGTGGGCTGGATGACACTCCTTCCCCAGGGTGGGCTGGATCACACTACTTCCCCAGGGTGGGCTGGATCATATCCCTTCCCCTTCCCCAGGGTTGGCTGGATCACAATACTTCCCCAGGGTGGGCTGGATCACACTACTTCCCCAGGGTGGGCTGGATCACACTCCTTCCCCAGGGTGGGCTGGATCACACTACTTCCCCAGGGTGGGCTGGATCACACTACTTCCCCAGGGTGGGCTGGATCACACCACTTCCCCAGGGTGGGCTGGATCGCACCACTTCCCCAGGGTGGGCTGGATCACAATACTTCCCCAGGGTGGGCTGGATCACACTACTTCCCCAGGGTGGGCTGGATGACACTCCTTCCCCAGGGTGGGCTGGATCACACTACTTCCCCAGGGTGGGCTGGATCATATCCCTTCCCCTTCCCCAGGGTTGGCTGGATCACAATACTTCCCCAGGGTGGGCTGGATCACACTACTTCCCCAGGGTGGGCTGGATCACACTACTTCCCCAGGGTGGGCTGGATCGCACCACTTCCCCAGGGTGGGCTGGATCGCACCACTTCCCCAGGGTGGGCTGGATCACAATACTTCCCCAGGGTGGGCTGGATCACACTACTTCCCCAGGGTGGGCTGGATCACACTCCTTCCCCAGGGTGGGCTGGATCACACTACTTCCCCAGGGTGGGCTGGATCATATCCCTTCCCATTCCCCAGGGTTGGCTGGATCACAATACTTCCCCAGGGTGGGCTGGTTCATACCACTTCCCCTTCCCCAGGGTGGGCTGGATCACACTACTTCCCCAGGGTGGGCTGGATCGTACCACTTCCCAAGGGTTGGCTGGATCATACCACTTCCCCTTCCCCAGGTTGGGCTGAATCACAATACTTCCCCAGGGTGGGCTGGATCACAATACTTCCCCAGGGTGGGCTGGATCATACCACTTCCCCTTCCCCAGGTTGGGGTGGATCACAATACTTCCCCAGGGTGGGCTGGATCACACTACTTCCCCAGGGTGGGCTGGATCACACTCCTTCCCCAGGGTGGGCTGGATCACACTACTTCCCCAGGGTGGGCTGGATCACACTACTTCCCCAGGGTGGGCTGGATCACACTACTTCCCCAGGGTGGGCTGGATCACACCACTTCCCCAGGGTGGGCTGGATCACACTACTTCCCCAGGGTGGGCTGTATCACAATAATTCCCCAGGGTGGGCTGGATCACAGTACTCCCCCAGGGTGGGCTGGATCACACTACTTCCCCAGGGTGGGCTGGATCACACTACTTCCCCAGGGTGGGCTGGATCACACTACTTCCCCAGGGTGGGCTGTATTACACTACTTCCCCAGGGTGGGCTGGATCACACTACTTCCCCAGGGTGGGCTCGATAGCACCACTTCCCCAGGGTGGGCTGGATCACACTACTTCCCCAGGGTGGGCTGTATCACACAACTTCCCCAGGGTGGGCTGGATCACACAACTTCCCCATAGTGGGCTGGATCGCACAACTTCCTCAGGGTGGGCTGGATCACACCACTTCCCCAGGGTGGGCTGGATCGCACCACTTCCCCAGGGTGGGCTAGATCACACTACTTCCCCAGGGTGGGCTGGATCACACTACTTCCCCAGGGTGGGCTGGATCACACTACTTCAACCAGGGTGGGCTGTATTACACTACTTCCCCAGGGTGGGCTGGATCACACTACTTCCCCAGGGTGGGCTCGATAGCACTCCTTCCCCAGGGTGGGCTGGATCACACTACTTCCCCAGGGTGGGCTGGATCACACTACTTCCCCAGGGTGGGCTGGATCGCACCACTTCCCCAGGGTGGGCTGGATCGCACCACTTCCCCAGGGTGGGCTGGATCACAATACTTCCCCAGGGTGGGCTGGATCACACTACTTCCCCAGGGTGGGCTGTATCACACTCCTTCCCCAGGGTGGGCTGGATCACACTACTTCCCCAGGGTGGGCTGGATCATATCCCTTCCCCTTCCCCAGGGTTGGCTGGATCACAATACTTCCCCAGGGTGGGCTGGTTCATACCACTTCCCCTTCCCCAGGGTGGGCTGGATCACACTACTTCCCCAGGGTGGGCTGGATCACACTACTTACCCAGGGTGGGCTGGATCGTACCACTTCCCAAGGGTTGGCTGGATCATACCACTTCCCCTTCCCCAGGTTGGGCTGAATCACAATACTTCCCCAGGGTGGGCTGGATCACAATACTTCCCCAGGGTTGGCTGGATCATACCACTTCCCCTTCCCCAGGTTGGGGTGGATCACAATACTTCCCCAGGGTGGGCTGGATCACACTACTTCCCCAGGGTGGGCTGGATCACACTCCTTCCCCAGGGTGGGCTGGATCACACTACTTCCCCAGGGTGGGCTGGATCACACTACTTCCCCAGGGTGGGCTGGATCACACTACTTCCCCAGGGTGGGCTGGATCACACTACTTCCCCAGGGTGGGCTGGATCACACTACTTCCCCAGGGTGGGCTGTATTACACTACTTCCCCAGGGTGGGCTGGATCACACTACTTCCCCAGGGAGGGCTCGATAGCACCACTTCCCCAGGGTGGGCTGGATCACACTACTTCCCCAGGGTGGGCTGTATCACACAACTTCCCCAGGGTGGGCTGGATCACACAACTTCCCCATAGTGGGCTGGATCGCACAACTTCCTCAGGGTGGGCTGGATCACACCACTTCCCCAGGGTGGGCTGGATCGCACCACTTCCCCAGGGTGGGCTAGATCACACTACTTCCCCAGGGTGGGCTGGATCACACTACTTCCCCAGGGTGGGCTGGATCACACTACTTCCCCAGGGTGGGCTGTATTACACTACTTCCCCAGGGTGGGCTGGATCACACTACTTCCCCAGGGTGGGCTCGATAGCACCACTTCCCCAGGGTGGGCTGGATCACACTACTTCCCCAGGGTGGGCTGTATCACACTACTTCCCCAGGGTGGGCTGGATCACACAACTTCCCCATAGTGGGCTGGATCGCACAACTTCCCCAGGGTGGGCTGGATCGCACCACTTCCCCAGGGTGGGCTGGATCACACTCCTTCCCCAGGGTGGGCTGGATCACACTACTTCCCCAGGGTGGGCTGGATCACACTACTTCCCCAGGGTGGGCTGGATCACACTACTTCCCCAGGGTGGGCTGGATCGCACCACTTCCCCAGGGTGGGCTGGATCGCACCACTTCCCCAGGGTGGGCTGGATCACAATACTTCCCCAGGGTGGGCTGGATCACACTACTTCCCCAGGGTGGGCTGGATCACACTCCTTCCCCAGGGTGGGCTGGATCACACCACTTCCCCAGGGTGGGCTGGATCACACTACTTCCCCAGGGTGGGCTGGATCACACTACTTACCCAGGGTGGGCTGGATCGTACCACTTCCCAAGGGTTGGCTGGATCATACCACTTCCCCTTCCCCAGGTTGGGCTGAATCACAATACTTCCCCAGGGTGGGCTGGATCACAATACTTCCCCAGGGTGGGCTGGATCATACCACTTCCCCTTCCCCAGGTTGGGGTGGATCACAATACTTCCCCAGGGTGGGCTGGATCACACTACTTCCCCAGGGTGGGCTGGATCACACTCCTTCCCCAGGGTGGGCTGGATCACACTACTTCCCCAGGGTGGGCTGGATCACACTACTTCCCCAGGGTGGGCTGGATCACACTACTTCCCCAGGGTGGGCTGGATCACACCACTTCCCCAGGGTGGGCTGGATCACACTACTTCCCCAGGGTGGGCTGTATCACAATAATTCCCCAGGGTGGGCTGGATCACAGTACTCCCCCAGGGTGGGCTGGATCACACTACTTCCCCAGGGTGGGCTGGATCACACTACTTCCCCAGGGTGGGCTGGATCACACTACTTCCCCAGGGTGGGCTGTATTACACTACTTCCCCAGGGTGGGCTGGATCACACTACTTCCCCAGGGTGGGCTCGATAGCACCACTTCCCCAGGGTGGGCTGGATCACACTACTTCCCCAGGGTGGGCTGTATCACACTACTTCCCCAGGGTGGGCTGGATCACACAACTTCCCCATAGTGGGCTGGATCGCACAACTTCCCCAGGGTGGGCTGGATCGCACCACTTCCCCAGGGTGGGCTGGATCGCACCACTTCCCCAGGGTGGGCTAGATCACACTACTTCCCCAGGGTGGGCTGGATCATATCCCTTCCCCTATCCCCAGGGTGGGCTGGATCACAATACTTCCCCAGGGTGGGCTGGTTCATACCACTTCCCCTTCCCCAGGGTGGGCTGGATCACAATACTTCCCCAGGGTGGGCTGGATCGCACTACTTCCCAGGGTGGGCTGGATCGCACTACTTCCCCAGGCTGGGCTGGATCACACTACTTACCCAGGGTGGGCTGGATCGTACCACTTCCCAAGGGTGGGCTGGATCATACCACTTCCGCTTCCCCAGGTTGGGCTGAATCACAATACTTCCCCAGGGTGGGCAGGATCACACTACTTCCCCAGGGTGGGCTGGATCATACCACTTCCCCTTCCCCAGTTTGGGCTGGATCACAATACTTCCCCAGGGTGGGCTGGATCGCACCACTTCCCCAGGGTGGGCTGGATCACACTACTTCCCCAGGGTGGGCTGGATTACACTACTTCCCCAGGGTGGGCTGGATAGCACCACTTCCCAAGGGTGGGCTGGATCGCACCACTTCCCAAGGGTGGGCTGGATCGCACCACTTCCCCAGGGTGGGCTAGATCACACTACTTCCCCAGGGTGGGCTGGATCGCACCACTTCCCCAGGGTGGGCTGGATCGCACCACTTCCCCAGGGTGGGCTGGACCGCACCACTTCCCCAGGGTGGGTTAGATCACACTACTTCCCCAGGGTGGGCTGGATCATATCCCTTCCCCTTCCCCAGGGTGGGCTGGATCACAATACTTCCCCAGGGTGGGCTGGTTCATACCACTTCCCCTTCCCCAGGGTGGGCTGGATCACAATACTTCCCCAGGGTGGGCTGGATCACACTACTTCCCCAGGGTGGGCTGGATCACACTACTTCCCCAGGGTGGGCTGGATCACACCACTTCCCCAGGGTGGGCTGGATCGCACCACTTCCCCAGGGTGGGCTAGATCACACTACTTCCCCAGGGTGGGCTGGATCACACTACTTCCCCAGGGTGGGCTGGATCACACTACTTCCCCAGGGTGGGCTGTATTACACTACTTCCCCAGGGTGGGCTGGATCACACTACTTCCCCAGGGTGGGCTCGATAGCACCACTTCCCCAGGGTGGGCTGGATCACACTACTTCCCCAGGGTGGGCTGTATCACACTACTTCCCCAGGGTGGGCTGGATCACACAACTTCCCCATAGTGGGCTGGATCGCACAACTTCCCCAGGGTGGGCTGGATCGCACCACTTCCCCAGGGTGGGCTGGATCACACTCCTTCCCCAGGGTGGGCTGGATCACACTACTTCCCCAGGGTGGGCTGGATCACACTACTTCCCCAGGGTGGGCTGGATCACACTACTTCCCCAGGGTGGGCTGGATCGCACCACTTCCCCAGGGTGGGCTGGATCGCACCACTTCCCCAGGGTGGGCTGGATCACAATACTTCCCCAGGGTGGGCTGGATCACACTACTTCCCCAGGGTGGGCTGGATCACACTCCTTCCCCAGGGTGGGCTGGATCACACCACTTCCCCAGGGTGGGCTGGATCACACTACTTCCCCAGGGTGGGCTGGATCACACTACTTACCCAGGGTGGGCTGGATCGTACCACTTCCCAAGGGTTGGCTGGATCATACCACTTCCCCTTCCCCAGGTTGGGCTGAATCACAATACTTCCCCAGGGTGGGCTGGATCACAATACTTCCCCAGGGTGGGCTGGATCATACCACTTCCCCTTCCCCAGGTTGGGGTGGATCACAATACTTCCCCAGGGTGGGCTGGATCACACTACTTCCCCAGGGTGGGCTGGATCACACTCCTTCCCCAGGGTGGGCTGGATCACACTACTTCCCCAGGGTGGGCTGGATCACACTACTTCCCCAGGGTGGGCTGGATCACACTACTTCCCCAGGGTGGGCTGGATCACACCACTTCCCCAGGGTGGGCTGGATCACACTACTTCCCCAGGGTGGGCTGTATCACAATAATTCCCCAGGGTGGGCTGGATCACAGTACTCCCCCAGGGTGGGCTGGATCACACTACTTCCCCAGGGTGGGCTGGATCACACTACTTCCCCAGGGTGGGCTGGATCACACTACTTCCCCAGGGTGGGCTGTATTACACTACTTCCCCAGGGTGGGCTGGATCACACTACTTCCCCAGGGTGGGCTCGATAGCACCACTTCCCCAGGGTGGGCTGGATCACACTACTTCCCCAGGGTGGGCTGTATCACACTACTTCCCCAGGGTGGGCTGGATCACACAACTTCCCCATAGTGGGCTGGATCGCACAACTTCCCCAGGGTGGGCTGGATCGCACCACTTCCCCAGGGTGGGCTGGATCGCACCACTTCCCCAGGGTGGGCTAGATCACACTACTTCCCCAGGGTGGGCTGGATCATATCCCTTCCCCTATCCCCAGGGTGGGCTGGATCACAATACTTCCCCAGGGTGGGCTGGTTCATACCACTTCCCCTTCCCCAGGGTGGGCTGGATCACAATACTTCCCCAGGGTGGGCTGGATCGCACTACTTCCCAGGGTGGGCTGGATCGCACTACTTCCCCAGGCTGGGCTGGATCACACTACTTACCCAGGGTGGGCTGGATCGTACCACTTCCCAAGGGTGGGCTGGATCATACCACTTCCGCTTCCCCAGGTTGGGCTGAATCACAATACTTCCCCAGGGTGGGCAGGATCACACTACTTCCCCAGGGTGGGCTGGATCATACCACTTCCCCTTCCCCAGTTTGGGCTGGATCACAATACTTCCCCAGGGTGGGCTGGATCGCACCACTTCCCCAGGGTGGGCTGGATCACACTACTTCCCCAGGGTGGGCTGGATTACACTACTTCCCCAGGGTGGGCTGGATAGCACCACTTCCCAAGGGTGGGCTGGATCGCACCACTTCCCAAGGGTGGGCTGGATCGCACCACTTCCCCAGGGTGGGCTAGATCACACTACTTCCCCAGGGTGGGCTGGATCGCACCACTTCCCCAGGGTGGGCTGGATCGCACCACTTCCCCAGGGTGGGCTGGACCGCACCACTTCCCCAGGGTGGGTTAGATCACACTACTTCCCCAGGGTGGGCTGGATCATATCCCTTCCCCTTCCCCAGGGTGGGCTGGATCACAATACTTCCCCAGGGTGGGCTGGTTCATACCACTTCCCCTTCCCCAGGGTGGGCTGGATCACAATACTTCCCCAGGGTGGGCTGGATCACACTACTTCCCCAGGGTGGGCTGGATCACACTACTTCCCCAGGGTGGGCTGGATCACACCACTTCCCCAGGGTGGGCTGGATCGCACCACTTCCCCAGGGTGGGCTAGATCACACTACTTCCCCAGGGTGGGCTGGATCACACTACTTCCCCAGGGTGGGCTGGATCACACTACTTCCCCAGGGTGGGCTGTATTACACTACTTCCCCAGGGTGGGCTGGATCACACTACTTCCCCAGGGTGGGCTCGATAGCACCACTTCCCCAGGGTGGGCTGGATCACACTACTTCCCCAGGGTGGGCTGTATCACACTACTTCCCCAGGGTGGGCTGGATCACACAACTTCCCCATAGTGGGCTGGATCGCACAACTTCCCCAGGGTGGGCTGGATCGCACCACTTCCCCAGGGTGGGCTGGATCACACTCCTTCCCCAGGGTGGGCTGGATCACACTACTTCCCCAGGGTGGGCTGGATCACACTACTTCCCCAGGGTGGGCTGGATCACACTACTTCCCCAGGGTGGGCTGGATCGCACCACTTCCCCAGGGTGGGCTGGATCGCACCACTTCCCCAGGGTGGGCTGGATCACAATACTTCCCCAGGGTGGGCTGGATCACACTACTTCCCCAGGGTGGGCTGGATCACACTCCTTCCCCAGGGTGGGCTGGATCACACCACTTCCCCAGGGTGGGCTGGATCACACTACTTCCCCAGGGTGGGCTGGATCACACTACTTACCCAGGGTGGGCTGGATCGTACCACTTCCCAAGGGTTGGCTGGATCATACCACTTCCCCTTCCCCAGGTTGGGCTGAATCACAATACTTCCCCAGGGTGGGCTGGATCACAATACTTCCCCAGGGTGGGCTGGATCATACCACTTCCCCTTCCCCAGGTTGGGGTGGATCACAATACTTCCCCAGGGTGGGCTGGATCACACTACTTCCCCAGGGTGGGCTGGATCACACTCCTTCCCCAGGGTGGGCTGGATCACACTACTTCCCCAGGGTGGGCTGGATCACACTACTTCCCCAGGGTGGGCTGGATCACACTACTTCCCCAGGGTGGGCTGGATCACACCACTTCCCCAGGGTGGGCTGGATCACACTACTTCCCCAGGGTGGGCTGTATCACAATAATTCCCCAGGGTGGGCTGGATCACAGTACTCCCCCAGGGTGGGCTGGATCACACTACTTCCCCAGGGTGGGCTGGATCACACTACTTCCCCAGGGTGGGCTGGATCACACTACTTCCCCAGGGTGGGCTGTATTACACTACTTCCCCAGGGTGGGCTGGATCACACTACTTCCCCAGGGTGGGCTCGATAGCACCACTTCCCCAGGGTGGGCTGGATCACACTACTTCCCCAGGGTGGGCTGTATCACACTACTTCCCCAGGGTGGGCTGGATCACACAACTTCCCCATAGTGGGCTGGATCGCACAACTTCCCCAGGGTGGGCTGGATCGCACCACTTCCCCAGGGTGGGCTGGATCGCACCACTTCCCCAGGGTGGGCTAGATCACACTACTTCCCCAGGGTGGGCTGGATCATATCCCTTCCCCTATCCCCAGGGTGGGCTGGATCACAATACTTCCCCAGGGTGGGCTGGTTCATACCACTTCCCCTTCCCCAGGGTGGGCTGGATCACAATACTTCCCCAGGGTGGGCTGGATCGCACTACTTCCCAGGGTGGGCTGGATCGCACTACTTCCCCAGGCTGGGCTGGATCACACTACTTACCCAGGGTGGGCTGGATCGTACCACTTCCCAAGGGTGGGCTGGATCATACCACTTCCGCTTCCCCAGGTTGGGCTGAATCACAATACTTCCCCAGGGTGGGCAGGATCACACTACTTCCCCAGGGTGGGCTGGATCATACCACTTCCCCTTCCCCAGTTTGGGCTGGATCACAATACTTCCCCAGGGTGGGCTGGATCGCACCACTTCCCCAGGGTGGGCTGGATCACACTACTTCCCCAGGGTGGGCTGGATTACACTACTTCCCCAGGGTGGGCTGGATAGCACCACTTCCCAAGGGTGGGCTGGATCGCACCACTTCACCAGGGTGGGCTGGATCGCACCACTTCCCCAGGGTGGGCTAGATCACACTACTTCCCCAGGTTGGGCTGGATCATATCCCTTCCCCTTCCCCAGGGTGGGCTGGATCACAATACTTCCCCAGGGTGGGCTGGATCACACTACTTCCCCAGGGTGGGCTGGATCACACTCCTTCCCCAGGGTGGGCTGGATCACACTACTTCCCCAGGGTGGGCTGGATCATATCCCTTCCCCTTCCCCAGGGTTGGCTGGATCACAATACTTCCCCAGGGTGGGCTGGTTCATACCACTTCCCCTTCCCCAGGGTGGGCTGGATCACACTACTTCCCCAGGGTGGGCTGTATCACACTACTTCCCCAGGGAGGGCTGGATCACACTACTTCCCCAGGGTGGGCTGGATCGCACCACTTCCCAAGGGTGGGCTGGATCGCACCACTTCCCAAGGGTGGGCTGGATCACACTACTTCCCCAGGGTGGGCTGTATCACACTACTTCCCCAGGGTGGGCTGGATCACACAACTTCCCCATAGTGGGCTGGATCGCACCACTTCCCCAGGGTGGGCTGGATCGCACCACTTCCCCAGGGTGGGCTGGATCGCACCACTTCCCCAGGGTGGGCTAGATCACACTACTTCCCCAGGGTGGGCTGGATCGCACCACTTCCCCAGGGTGGGCTGGATCGCACCACTTCCCCAGGGTGGGCTAGATCACACTACTTCCCCAGGGTGGGCTGGATCGCACCACTTCCCCAGGGTGGGCTGGATCGCACCACTTCCCCAGGGTGGGCTGGACCGCACCACTTCCCCAGGGTGGGTTAGATCACACTACTTCCCCAGGGTGGGCTGGATCATATCCCTTCCCCTTCCCCAGGGTGGGCTGGATCACAATACTTCCCCAGGGTGGGCTGGTTCATACCACTTCCCCTTCCCCAGGGTGGGCTGGATCACAATACTTCCCCAGGGTGGGCTGGATCGCACTACTTCCCCAGGGTGGGCTGGATCACACTACTTCCACAGGGTGGGCTGGATCGTACCTCTTCCCAAGGGTGGGCTGGATCATACCACTTCCGCTTCCCCAGGTTGGGCTGAATCAAAATACTTCCCCAGGTTGGGCTGGATCACAATACTTCCCCAGGGTGGGCTGGATCGCACCACTTCCCCAGGGTGGGCTGGATCGCACCACTTCCCCAGGGTGGGCTAGATCACACTACTTCCCCAGGGTGGGCTGGATCATATCCCTTCCCCTTCCCCAGGGTGGGCTGGATCACAATACTTCCCCAGGGTGGGCTGGATCGCACCACTTCCCCAGGGTGGGCTGGATCACACTACTTCCCCAGGGTGGGCTGGATTACACTACTTCCCCAGGGTGGGCTGGATCACACTACTTCCCCAGGGTGGGCTGGATCACACTCCTTCCCCAGGGTGGGCTGGATCACACTACTTCCCCAGGGTGGGCTGGATCATATCCCTTCCCCTTCCCCAGGGTTGGCTGGATCACAATACTTCCCCAGGGTGGGCTGGTTCATACCACTTCCCCTTCCCCAGGGTGGGCTGGATCACACTACTTCCCCAGGGTGGGCTGTATCACACTACTTCCCCAGGGTGGGCTGGATCACACTACTTCCCCAGGGTGGGCTGGATCGCACCACTTCCCAAGGGTGGGCTGGATCACACTACTTCCCCAGGGTGGGCTGTATCACACTACTTCCCCAGGGTGGGCTGGATCACACAACTTCCCCATAGTGGGCTGGATCGCACCACTTCCCCAGGGTGGGCTGGATCGCACCACTTCCCAAGGGTGGGCTGGATCGCACCACTTCCCCAGGGTGGGCTAGATCACACTACTTCCCCAGGGTGGGCTGGATCGCACCACTTCCCCAGGGTGGGCTGGATCGCACCACTTCCCCAGGGTGGGCTGGACCGCACCACTTCCCCAGGGTGGGTTAGATCACACTACTTCCCCAGGGTGGGCTGGATCATATCCCTTCCCCTTCCCCAGGGTGGGCTGGATCACAATACTTCCCCAGGGTGGGCTGGTTCATACCACTTCCCCTTCCCCAGGGTGGGCTGGATCACAATACTTCCCCAGGGTGGGCTGGATCGCACTACTTCCCCAGGGTGGGCTGGATCACACTACTTCCACAGGGTGGGCTGGATCGTACCTCTTCCCAAGGGTGGGCTGGATCATACCACTTCCGCTTCCCCAGGTTGGGCTGAATCAAAATACTTCCCCAGGTTGGGCTAGATCACACTACTTCCCCAGGGTGGGCTGGATCGCACCACTTCCCCAGGGTGGGCTGGATCGCACCACTTCCCCAGGGTGGGCTGGACCGCACCACTTCCCCAGGGTGGGTTAGATCACACTACTTCCCCAGGGTGGGCTGGATCATATCCCTTCCCCTTCCCCAGGGTGGGCTGGATCACAATACTTCCCCAGGGTGGGCTGGTTCATACCACTTCCCCTTCCCCAGGGTGGGCTGGATCACAATACTTCCCCAGGGTGGGCTGGATCGCACTACTTCCCCAGGGTGGGCTGGATCACACTACTTCCACAGGGTGGGCTGGATCGTACCTCTTCCCAAGGGTGGGCTGGATAATACCACTTCCGCTTCCCCAGGTTGGGCTGAATCAAAATACTTCCCCAGGTTGGGCTGGATCACAATACTTCCCCAGGGTGGGCTGGATCGCACCACTTCCCCAGGGTGGGCTGGATCGCACCACTTCCCCAGGGTGGGCTGGATCGCACCACTTCCCCAGGGTGGGCTAGATCACACTACTTCCCCAGGGTGGGCTGGATCATGTCCCTTCCCCTTCCCCAGGGTGGGCTGGATCACAATACTTCCCCAGGGTGGGCTGGTTCATACCACTTCCCCAGGGTGGGCTGGATCACACTACTTCCACAGGGTGGGCTGGATCGTACCTCTTCCCAAGGGTGGGCTGGATCATACCACTTCCCAAGGGTGGGCTGGATCACAATACTTCCACAGGGTGGGCTGGATCGTACCACTTCCCAAGGGTTGGCTGGATCATACCACTTCCCCTTCCCCAGGTTGGGCTGAATCACAATACTTCCCCAGGGTGGGCTGGATCACAATACTTCCCCAGGGTGGGATGGATCATACCACTTCCCCTTCCCCAGGTTGGGCTGGATCACAATACTTCCCCAGGGTGCGCTGGATCACACTACTTCCCCAGGGTGGGCTGGATCACACTACTTCCCCAGGGTGGGCTGGATCGCACCACTTCCCCATGGTGGGCTGGATCGCACCACTTCCCCAGGGTGGGCTGGATCACACTACTTCCCCAGGGTGGGATGGATCACACTACTTCCCCAGGGTGGGCTGGATCGCACCACTTCACCAGGGTGGGCTGGATCGCACCACTTCCCCAGGGTGGGCTAGATCACACTACTTCCCCAGGGTGGGCTGGATCATATCCCTTCCCCTTCCCCAGGGTGGGCTGGATCACAATACTTCCCCAGGGTGGGCTGGATCACACTACTTCCCCAGGGTGGGCTGGATCACACTCCTTCCCCAGGGTGGGCTGGATCACACTATTTCCCCAGGGTGGGCTGGATCACACTACTTGCCCAGGGTGGGCTGGATCACACTACTTCCCCAGGGTGGGCTGGATCACACTACTTCCCCAGGGTGGGCTGGATCACACTACTTCCCCAGGGTGGGATGTATCACAATAATTCCCCAGGGTGGGCTGGATCACAGTACTTCCCCAGGGTGGGCTGGATCACACTACTTCCCCAGGGTGGGCTGTATCACACTACTTCCCCAGGGTGGGCTGGATCACACAACTTCCCCACAGTGGGCTGGATCGCACAACTTCCCCAGGGTGGGCTGGATCGCACCACTTCCCCAGGGTGGGCTGGATCGCACCACTTCCCCAGGGTGGTCTAGATCACACTACTTCCCCAGGGTGGGCTGGATCATATCCCTTCCCCTTCCCCAGGGTGGGCTGGATCACAATACTTCCCCAGGGTGGGCTGGTTCATACCACTTCCCCTTCCCCAGGGTGGGCTGGATCACAATACTTCCCCAGGGTGGGCTGGATCGCACTACTTCCCCAGGGTGGGCTGGATCACACTACTTCCCCAGGGTGGGCTGGATCACACTACTTACCCAGGGTGGGCTGGATCGTACCACTTCCCCTTCCCCAGGTTGGGCTGAATCACAATACTTCCCCAGGGTGGGCTGGATCACACTACTTCCCCAGGGTGGGCTGGATCATACCACTTCCCCTTCCCCAGGTTGGGCTGGATCACAATACTTCCCCAGGGTGTGCTGGATCACACTACTTCCCCAGGGTGGACTGGATCACACTACTTCCCCAGAGTGGGCTGGATCACACTCCTTCCCCAGGGTGGGCTGGATCACACTACTTCCCCAGGGTGGGCTGGATCATATCCCTTCCCCTTCCCCAGGGTTGGCTGGATCACAATACTTCCCCAGGGTGGGCTGGTTCATACCACTTCCCCTTCCCCAGGGTGGGCTGGATCACACTACTTCCCCAGGGTGGGCTGTATCACACTACTTCCCCAGGGTGGGCTGGATCACACTACTTCCCCAGGGTGGGCTGGTTCATACCACTTCCCCTTCCCCAGGGTGGGCTGGATCACACTACTTCCCCAGGGTGGGTTGGATCACACTACTTCCCCAGGGTGGGCTGTATCACACTACTTCCCCAGGGTGGGCTGGATCACAACACTTCCCCATAGTGGGCTGGATCGCACCACTTCCCCAGGGTGGGCTGGATCGCACCACTTCCCCAGGGTGGGCTGGATCATATCCCTTCCCCTTCCCCTTGGGCTGGATCACAATACTTCCCCAGGGTGGGCTGGATCGCACCACTTCCCCAGGGTGGGCTGGATCACACTACTGCCCCAGGGTGGGCTGGATCACACTACTTCCCCAGGGTGGGCTGGATCGCACCACTTCACCAGGGTGGGCTGGATCGCACCACTTCACCAGGGTGGGCTGGATCGCACCACTTCCCCAGGGTGGGCTAGATCACACTACTTCCCCAGGGTGGGCTGGATCATATCCCTTCCCCTCGCAAGGGTGCTGGCCCTGACGGCTTCCCAAGCCGGGTCATTTCTGACGGGCCACACACAGGATGTGAAGGTAGGAAACAACACCTCCACTTTGCTAGTTCTCAACACTGGGGACCAACAAGGGTGCGTTCTCAGCCCCCTCCTGTAGTCCTAGTTTACCCATGACTGCATGGCCATGCACGCCTCCAACTCAATCATCAAGTTGTGACAACCCTCCCACTCTGTCTTTGTTCTTGTTTCCTTATTAGGATGCCGGTGGGCGGAGTTGGGAGGGTCGTCAGCATGTGAGAATGCTGTTCATCGACTACAGCTCGGCATTTAACACCATAGTGCCCTCCAAACTCGTCATCAAGCTCGAGACCCTGGGTCTCGACCCCGCCCTGTGCAACCGGGTACTGGACTTCCTGACGGGCCGCCCCCAGGTGGTGAGGGTAGGCAACAACATCTCCACCCCGCTGATCCTCAACACTGGGGCCCCACAAGGGTGCGTTCTGAGCCCTCTCCTGTACTCCCTGTTCACCCACGAATGCGTGGCCATGCACGCCTCCAACTCAATCATCAAGTTTGCGGACGACACAACAGTGGTAGGCTTGATTACCAACAACGACGAGAAGGCCTACAGGGAGGAGGTGAGGGCCCTCAGAGTGTGATGTCAGGAAAATAACCTCACACTCAACGTCAACAAAACTAAGGAGATGATTGTGGACTTCAGGAAACAGCAGAGGGAACACCCCCCTATCCACATCGATGGAACAGCAGTGGAGAGGGTAGTAAGTTTTAAGTTCCTCGGCGTACACATCACAGACAAACTGAATTGGTCCACCCACACAGACAGCATCATGAAGAAGGCGCAGCAGTGCCTCTTCAACCTCAGGAGGCTGAAGAAATTTGGCTTGTCACCAAAAGCACTCACAAACTTCTACAGATGCACAATCGAGAGCATCCTGGCGGGCTGTCTCACCGCCTGGTACGGCAACTGTTCCGCCCACAACCGTAAGGCTCTACAGAGGGTAGTGAGGTCTGCACAACGCATCACCGGGGGCAAACTACCTGCCCTCCAGGACACCTACACCACCCAATGTCACAGGAAGGCCATAAAGATCATCAAGGACAACAACCACCCGAGCCACTGCCTGTTCACCCCGCTATCATCCAGAAGGCGAGGTCAGTACAGGTGCATCAAAGCTGGGACCGAGAGACTGAAAAACAGCTTCTATCTCAAGGCCATCAGACTGTTAAACTGCCACCACTAACATTGCGTAGCTGCTGCCAACACACTGACTCAACTCCAGCCACTTTAATAATGGGAATTGATGGGAAATGATGTAAAACATATTACTAGCCACTTTAAACAATGCTACCTAATATAACGTTTACATACCTTACATTATTCATCTCATATGTATATGTATATACTGTACTCTATATCATCTACTGCATCTTTATGTAATACATGTATCACTAGCCACTTTACCCATGCCACTTTGTTTACATACTCATCTCATATGTATATACTGCACTCAATACCATCTACTGTATCTTGCCATATGCCGCTCTGTACCATCACTCATTCATATATCTTTATGTACATATTCTTTATCCCCTTACACTTGTGTCTATAAGGTAGTAGTTTTGGAATTGTTAGCTAGATTACTTGTTGGTTATTACTGCATTGTCGGAACTAGAAGCACAAGCATTTCGCTACACTCGCATTAACATCTGCTAACCATGTGTATGTGACAAATAAAATTTGGTTTGATTTGATTTGACTTAATTACCAACAACGTGTAGGGTGTTGTCAGAAACAACCTCTCACTCAAAGTCAACAAAACAAAAGAGGTGATCGTGGACATCCACATCGACGAGACACTAGTGAAGAAGGTGGAAAGTTTGATGTTCCTTGGCGTACACATCACGAATAAACTGAAATGGTCCACCCACACAGACAGTTTGGTGAAGGTGGAACAGCACCTCTTCAACCTCAGGAGGCTGAAGAAATGTGGCTTGTCACCAAAAACACTCACAAACGTTTAGATGCACAATTGAGAACATCCTGTCGGGCGGGCTGTATCACCGCCTGATTCGGCAACTGCACCGCCCTCAACTGCAAGGCTCTCCAGAGGGTGGTGCAGTCTGCACAACGCATCACCGGGGGCAAACTACCTGCCCTCCAGGACACCTACAGCACCCAATGTCACAGGAAGGCCAAAAAGATCATCATGGACGACAACAACCTGAGCCACTGCCTGTTCACCCCGCTACCATCCAGAACTCAAGGTCAGTACAGGGGCATCAAAGATGGGACAGAGTGACTGAAAAACAGCTTCTATCTCTAGACCATCAGACTGTTAAACAGCCATCACTAACAGAGACAGGCTGCTACCTACATACAGACTCAAATCATTGGCCACTTTAATTAATAAATGAATAACTAGTCACTTAAAATAATGCCACTTTAATAATGTTTACATATCTTCCATTACTCATTTCATATGTATATACTGTATTCTATACCATCTTGCATATGCCGTATGGCCATCGCTCATCCGTATATTTAAATGTACATATTCCTATTCCATCCCTTTACATTTGTGTGTGTGTAAGGTAGTTGTTGTGGAACTGTTAGATAACTTGTTAGATATTACTGCACTGTCGGAACTAGAAGCACAAGCATTTTGCTACACTCGCATAAACATCTGCTAACCATGTGTATGTGACCAATACAATTTGAATAGAATCCATCTTCAACATCTCTAATAACCCAATCAAGAAACCCCAGATATCCAACATGGTAGAGAGGCTCTTTTCAACGTTAATCAAGACTTCTGTTCAACTCTCCCCTTCGGGGAAATGAACACTGGTCGAACCGCGTTACAAGCTGGGATCCTCAACAAAATACTATATAGGACTGAAGGGGAGAGTTCAGGGAGAGGATTACACAAGGTGCTCCAAGCCCCCATATTGTTTTTTATTTACTTTTCTGCTCTTTACCACACCAGTATTTCTACTTGCACATCATTATCTGCTCATCTATCACTCCAGTGTTAATTTGCTAAATTGTAATTACTTTGCTACTATGGCCTTTTTATTGCCTTACCTCCTCACGCCATTTGCACACATTGTATAGATACCTTTTTGTTCTTTCTATTGTGTTATTGACTGTACGCTTGTTTATTCCATGTGTAACTCTGTGTTGTTTTTGTCGCACTGCTTTGCTTTATCTTGGCCAGGTCGCAGTTGTAAATGAGAACTTGTTCTCAACCAGCTTACCTGGTTTAATAAAGGTATATAAAACACATTACCGATACTATCATTGGATCTTAGAATGTGCCAATGTTTGAACGATTCCCTTAATTTGTTCAGAGCACTTTGAGTAGTTAGAACGCAAGAATGCTTCTTTTGCGAGACTAACCTTGAAAAAGGTAATGTCTCATCTTGTTTTTAATTTTCTCAATGGCAGTATTAATCTAAACATTTTTGTACCACCTCTCCTTGAGTTTTCTTTGCGTCTCAGCCATATTTCTATCGAATCCTGATTGTTTTTTGCAATTCTTTTGATTTGACAGAATTTTTCAAGGGAAGACAAACCATTTTTCAAGGGAAGTGGGTGACAACTATCAGCCCTCAACAAACTGTTACGATCATTAGGTTTCCTATAAAGATCAGTGTATAGAACATTATCCTCACACAAGATCAGTAGATCAAGAATCACTGATTTGACGTGTGTCAGATTGCATAGTAAATCTCAGATGCTCAGAACAGGAGTTAAGAAAAGCATAAAACTTCTGGAGGTGTTTTGCATCACCCCTCCATAGAACAAAAATATAATCAATATACCCTTTCCAAATAATGATGTTATGCAAGAAAACATTTTTGAGAGGATTGAAAATAGACTGTTTCTCCATGTAACCCACATACAAATTAGCATAGTTAGGAGCCATGGGGATCCCATAGCAGTACCCTTCGCCTGAATAAAGAAATCATGTAGAAACATGAAGTAGTTGTGTGTGAGTACTATTTCAGCCAATGTTATAATGCGTGAACTGGAAGGAAGTTCATTAGGGTCACGTTGCAGAAGAAAATGTTCCATGGCTTCAATACCGCCCTCGTGTGGAATATTTGAGTAAAACGACTCAACATCAAAAGTAGCTAACAAAGTATTCTCAGGGAGAGGATCAAGAGATTCAATGACAGATCACACTGCTGGTGTCCTTTACAAAGGAGGGGAGCTGTTCTGAGACCATACTGCTGGTGTCCGTTACAAAGGAGGAGAGCTGTTCTGCGAGTGGTCTAATAAAAAAGTCAACAAAAGTAGATAGAAGGCTGTTACTGCATCAATGCCCGTTACAATAGGGCGCCCTGGAGGTTTTGTAACATTCTTGTGTAATTTCGGCAAAGTATAGAAAGGGGCAATTTTAGGGTGGTGAATAGCCAAAAAGTTGTGTTATTTTGTTTCTGGTGTCCTTTGACAGCTCTTTGGTCTTGGCCATAGTGGAGTTTGGAGTGTGACTGTTTGAGGTTGTGGACAGGTGTCTTTTATACTAATAACAAGTTCATACAGGTGCCATTAATACAGGTAACGAGTGGAGGACAGAGGAGTCTCTTAAAGAAGTTACAGGTCTGTGAGAGCCAGAAATCTTGCTTGTTTGTAGGTGACCAAATATTTATTTTCCACCATAATTTGCAAATAAATTCATTAAAAATCCTACAACGTGATTTTCTGGATTTTTTTTCTCATTTTGTCTGTCATAGTTGAAGTGTACCTATGATGAAAATTACAGGCCTCTCTCATATTTTTAAGTGGGAGAACTTGCACAATTGGTGGCTGACTAAATACTTTTTTGCCCCACTGTATGTGGGTAAAACAAAGCACAAATTAAATGTATGAATCTCTGAGCATCGTAGCACCAACAGGTGCAAAAACTCGACTTACCCAGTTGCGGCCCACTTTTTGGAAGCAAACCACTCTATTTCGTCTCTACGTTACATTGGCATCGAAAATGTCACCCTCCCTAGGAAAGGGGGTGACCTCGACAATTTATTGTTAAAACAAGAGGCTGTCTGGATCTTTAGACCCTTGCTCCCTTCATTCTCAACGTAGACTTTGATCTGAATCCATTCTTGTGATTATTGTGATTTTGCTGTTGTAAATGTTTGTAGGCTTATGTAGCCAAATTGTATCTATGATTGTATGCTATCCATTTATGTTTTTTGTATGCTATTTTAATGTATGAGAATTAACCAATGATATCAGGTCACACCCGGCCATGATTACAGAAACCTGTGTGTTTCCTTTGACACCATATAAACGAGTCACCCCGCAGTGTTTGACATTATACCCTGATGAAGACAGCTTGTCTGTCGAAACGTCGGACATTACATTTTTGCATCTGAGCTCCTAGAGTGTGCGGCTCTCCTTTATTTTTCAGAAGGACAGTGCACCTGCAAACAACAAAATAACATTAAGATAAATTACAATTTACTGTCTCATCACTGTCAATCTGTCTTTACACCGTTCACTGAAAGGTTTATATATATATATATACACAGCTCAAAAAAATTAAGGTAACACTAAAATAACACATCCTAGATCTGAATGAATGAAATATTCTTATTAAATACTTTCTTCTTTACATAGTTGAATGTGCTGACAACAAAATCACAGAAAAATTATCAATGGAAATCAAATTTATCAACCCATGGAGGTTTGGATTTGGAGTCACACTCAAAATTAAAGTGGAAAACCACATACAGGCTGATCCAACTTGGATGTAATGTCCTTAAAACAAGTCAAAATGAGGCTTGGTAGTGTGTGTGGCCTCCACGTTCCTGTATGACCTCCCTACAATGCCTGGGCATGCTCCTGATGAGGTGGCGGATGGTCTCCTGAGGGATCTCCTCCCAGACCTGGACTAAAGCATCCGCCAACTCCTGGACAGTCTGTGGTGCAATGTGGCTTTGGTGGATGGAGCGAGACATGATGTCCCAGATGTGCTCAATTGGATTCAGGTCTGGGGAACGGGCGGGCCAGTCCATAGCATCAATGCCTTCCTCTTGCAGGAACTGCTGACACACTCCAGCCACATGAGGTCTAGTATTGTCTTGCATTAGGAGGTACCCAGGGCCAACCGCACCAGCATATGGTCTCACAAGGGGTCTGAGGATCTCATCTCGGTATCTAATGGCAGTCAGGCTACCTCTAGCGAGCACATGGAGGGCTGTGCGGCCCACCAAAGAATTGCCACCCCACACCATGACTGACCCACCGCCAAACTGGTCATGCTGGAGGATGTTGCAGGCAGCAGAACGTTTTCCACGGCGTCTCCAGACTCTGTCACGTCTCAGTGTGAACCTGCTTTCATCTGTGAAGAGCACAGGGCGCCAGTGGCGAATTTGCCAATCTTGGTGTTCTCTGGCAAATGCCAAAAGTCCTGCACGGTGTTGGGCTGTAAGCACAACCCCCACTTGTGGAAGTCGGTACCTCATACCACCCTCATGGAGTCTGTTTCTGACCGTTTGAGCAGACACAAGCACATTTGTGGCCTGCTGGAGGTAATTTTGCAGGGCTCTGGCAGTGCTCCTCCTTGCATTAAGGCGGAGGTAGCGGTCCTGCAGCTGGGTTGTTGCCCTCCTATGGCCTCCTCCACGTCTCCTGTGTACTGGCCTGTCTCCTGGTAGCGCCTCCATGCTCTGGACACTACGCTGACAGACACAGCAAACCTTCTTGCCACAGCTCGCATTGTTGTGCCATCCTGGATGAGCTGCACTACCTGAGCCACTTGTGTGGGTTGTAGACTCCGTCTCATGCTACCACTAGAGTGAAAGCACCGCCAGCATTCAAAAGTGACCAAAACATCAGTCAGGAAGCATAGGAACTGAGAAGTGGTCTGTGGTCCCCACCTGCAGAACCACTCCTTTATTGGGGGTGTCTTCCTAATTGCCTATAATTTCCACCTGTTGTCTATTCCATTTGCACAACAGCATGTGAAATGTATTGTCAATCAGTGTTGCTTCCTAAGTGGACAGTTTGATTTCACAGAAGTGTGATTGACTTGGAGTTACATTTTGTTGTTTAAGTGTTCACTTTATTTTTTTGAGCAGTCGATATATCCATCTGTCCATAAATCAGTATAAAGGAGGAAAAGTTTCTTACTTGTTGAGAATCAAAGCTGTAATTCATCCGGATGTCTTTGCTTGCTTGTTCAGTAGGGCTCCAGAGACAACTGCAGGTCTTGACAGGTGGTCTAGCAGTCAGCAACCATCTTCTGGTAGACAGACTGCTCACTCTGAACAAGCAGGAGATGCTGCTCTTGCTTCTTCAGCTTGCTGCAAGTCCACATGCTTCTGGTGTAACCTGTACTTGCTTGGGCCAGCTCTCGTTTTGAAGGGAGACATTAGACCATTCTCCTTGTATGGCTGGTGGAGGAGAGTCGGACATGTTCTACTGATGCTGAAAGACAAATTCCAGATACTAACATTACACACACTTCCTACAAGTAAGTTAATGCTCTTGTAGGTGGTGGTGTCCAGGAAGTGCTCTTATTGTTCGTACAGCTCGTAGGTGAGGTGGATGGATGGGTGGTGTGTGTTGAGCATGGCGGCAAACTGGCCAAACTCCTCTGTGCCGTGGGGCCAGATGCCCCACACGTCATCCAGGTCGTGGTAGAAGGGTTGGAGAGGGCATAGAGGGAACACGGTGGTTTCCTTTTCCGCCAGGTAGATGTCAGCATATGAGGGGGTGAACTGTGGCCACTCCTTCGACCTGTCGGGACGTGCATCCGTTGAGTTTGAAGTCTTTGCGTGTGAGTGAGAGCTCCAACAGTCATAGGAGTTGTTGGTCCAGTCTGCGGGTGGCGTTCCAGGTGGGCCCGGACAGCGGCCAGGCCCGGCCCTACCTCAATTTTGGTGCCATAGTGAAGAGGATGTCGCCGGCGGCCACTTTGTCCAGGAAGTCCACCATGTATTTGTAGCTGTTGTGCCTTGTGACCAGCGGGCGTAGGTAAGTGTCTATCGACTGTGACAAGCTGTAGGTCTCACTGTCGGATACAATCGGCCTGCCTGGGTTCACCTCGTGAGGCACCAGCCAGGTGGATGAGTCCTTGTGGATTTTGGGCAGTAGGTTGAAGTTCCTCGTTTTAGCCTTTGTGCTTCCTACCAAGTGGTCGCATTGTTTGGGCCTTAGGTGTCCGCTTGACACCAGTTGGTCTTGCTCCTGTTTGATCCGCAGAGTCATCTCTTGGTTCTGTACCTTTTGTATTTTGCCTCTGCTATGTACTGGCTCCTGTCCAGGATTACCACGGCAGATCCTTTGTCTGCTGGTTTGATGACGATCATGGCATCCCTCTGCAGTTGCCTGAGGGCAGTCACTTCCTCCTGAGGTAGGTTGTCCTGGGTCCCTGGCGGGAGGGGGATTGAGTTGAGCGCTTCCCAGTCATTTTAGAGAAGGTGGCAGACTGCCAAAGGCGGTGGTGGTTCCCACAGCAAGGGGTCCTGAAATAGTTGTATATTTTCCAGCGGGTTCTCTCTGGGCTCCGCATGGTTTTCATTGAAGAGGTGCGACAGAACCACAACCTCCACGCCAATGTCTCCTCCTCTGGGGTTGGGGTGCGGTGGGTGCGGTGTGGCGGGGTTCAGCCCCCTGTCGGCGTTCACCCCTTGGTCCGGTGATGTGCTCGTTGTTGGTGCAGTCTTAGTCATCTTTGTGGTCGTGGTGGGGTATGGCCTGTCTCCCGTTGGTCGGAGCACGGAGAGGTGGGTGTCACTTAGGAGAACGCTCTCCCCCTGGTCAGGGCCAGAGAGGGGTGTGCCTAATTTAAATGGTGGCTGCACCATTCCAACATCGCCATGTCCGCCGCCGGGTCCGGTGCAATCAATCCTGTCGAGTGTTGAACTGCAAAGAGGGCAGGAGGTGGACAAGTTGTCTTTTGGTGATCAACCTGTTGAGGATGTCCAGGTGGATCCGCTCCAACAGTGGCTCTGGGAGTAATTCATTTTGGGCATGAAGATGGATGTCTTGGCAAAGGCCTGGGCCGCCGTCCAGAATAGGAGTTCAAGGCCCTTTTAGTAGGGTGTCGCTGTTCGCTTCTCCCGGTTGTTGAGGTCGAAGGAAACTATACAGTTGAATTCGGAAGTTTACATACACCTTAGCCAAATACAATAAAACTCAGTTTTTCACAATTCCTGACATTTAATCCTAGTAAAAATTCCCTGTCTCAGGTCAGTTAGGATCACCACTTTATTTTAAGAATGTCAAATGTCAGAATAAATAGCAGAGAGAATGACTTAATTCAGATTTTGTTTCTTTCATTTCATTCCCAGTGGGTCAGAAGTTAACATACACTTAATTAGCCTTTGGTAGCTTTCCCTTCAAATTGTTTAACTTAGGACAAACTTTTTGGGTAGCCTTCCACAAGCTTCCCACAATAAGTTGGGGGAATTTTGGCCCATTCCTCCTGACAGAGCTGGTATAACTGAGTCAGGTTTGTTGGCCTCCTTGCTCGCACACGCTTTTTCAGTTCTGCCAACAAATTTTCTATAGGACTGAGGTCAGGGCTTTGTGATAGTCACTCCAATACTTTGACTTTGTTGTCCTTAAGCTATTTTGTCACAACTTTGGAAGCATGCTTGGGGTCATTGTCCATTTGGAAGACCCATTTGCAACCAAGCATTAACTTCCTGACTGAGGTCTTGAGATGTTTCTTCAATATATCCACATCATAATTGTCCTCTCTCATAATGCCATCTATTTTGTGAAGTGCACCAGTCCCTCCTGCAGCAAAGCATCCCCACAACATGATGCTGCCACCCCCACAACATGATGCTGCCATCCCCGTGGTTCACAGTTGGGATGGTGTTCTTTGGCTTGCAATTCTCCCACTTTTTCCTCCAAACATAACAATGGTCATTACGGCCAAACAGTTATATTTTTGTTTCATCAAACCAGAGGACAATCTTTATCCCCATGTGCAGTTGAAAATCGTAGTCTGGCTTTTTCATGCTGGTTTTGGAGCAGTGGCTTCTTCCTTGCTGGGCGGATTTCAGGTTATGTCGATATAGGACTCGTTTTACTGTGGATATAGATACTTTTGTACCTGTTTCCTCCAGCATCTTCACAAGGTAATTTGCTGTTGTTCTGCAATTGATTTGCACTTTTCGCTTTAAAGTACGTTCATCTCTAGGAGACAGAATGCGACTTCTTCCTGAGCGATGTAATGGCTGTGTGGTCCCATGGTGTTTATACTAGGGTACTATTTTTGTACAGATGAACGTGGTACCTTCAGGCATTTGGAAATTGCTCCCAAGGATGAACCAGACTTGTGGAGGTCTACAAAATATTTTCTGTGGTCTTGGTTGATATATTTTGATTTTCCCATGATGTCAAGCAAAGAGTCACTGAGTTTGAATGTAGGCCTTGAAATAAATTCACAGGTACACCTCCAATTGACTCAGATGTCATTTAGCCTATGAGAAGCTGTGTCACCAAGATGGCATAGCAGTCAGACGTCTTTTGTCCTCGTCTTGTCGTGTCCCGTATATATACATATATTTACAAATTTCTTCGCATACCTTTTTATATATATATTTTTCTTTTCCATACACTCAACTTCAAAACACTCTCCTGCAACCCGCCTCGCCAATTCATTAAAAAAATCTGTAATCCTCCATAGAAGCTAGCCAGAAGCTAGCCAGAAGCTATCCTGAAGCTAACCAGAAGCTAATTAGAAGCTAGCCAGAAGCTAGTTAGCTTCTTTACTGGCCAATCGTTAGTATTCAGCTAACCACGGTTTGTGGTCATCAGCTATCCTTTAGCTCGAAAATCTATCGCCAGTTTTGTACGGCGCGGCTCGGACTGAAACATACCGGACCTATTTTCCTCTCCATGTCCAGGGATTTCAACCGCAAGCTCTGGACATTTATACCTGGACCTCGCAGCTAGCTACCTGCTATCCATGTGACTATCGGCTTAGGTCGATCCCGGAGCAAACATCAATTATTCCCGTGCTAGCCAGCTGAAGAGTTCCATCAACCACTCCTGGGCTACAATCACCTATCTGGACCCGTTTTACTGCCAACGCGGAAACCCACCGGGCCTTCACAACTGGACTACCAACGTTATCTGCCCGAGGGAGTTATCCAGCTGGCTCCTCCGTCACGACGTTACCTAAACGCCAATCTGCGGTCCGCTAATCGTTAGCTGTCTTATCGGCTGCTATCTGATTAGATCTATCGGACAAATTGTTATTTTTTTCTTTTCTTTTTTTTTCTTGGGCCTCTATGACTATATCTATTTTTTTTACAAATTGGAATCATCCCCTCTACCACAAGGAACCCCACTAATCCTACCAACAGAAACGCACGAGGTGGCTAAAAACAGACCTCCATCCTAAGCTAGCTTGAAACCGATGGGCTGTCTGAATCGCCGTGACCCTAGCCAACCTCACTACTCACTGAACCCTTTTGATCACTCGACTAAGCATGCCTCTCCTTAATGTCAATATGCCTTGTCCATTGCTGTTCTGGTTAGTGTTTATTGGATTATTTCACTGTAGAGCCTCTAGTCCTGCTCACTGTACCTTATCCAACCTATTAGTTCCACCACCCACACATGCGATAACATCTCCTGGTTTCAATGATGTTTCAATGATGTTTCTAGAGACAATATCTCTCTCATCATCACTCAATACCTAGGTTTACCTCCACTGTATTCACATCTTACCATACCTTTGTCTGTACATTATACCTTGAAGCTATTTTATCACCCACAGAATCTTCCATTTATTCTCTGTTCCAGACGACCAATTCTCATTGCTTTTAGCCGTACCCTTATCCTACTCCTGCTCTTTTCCTCTGGTGATGTAGAGGTGAATCCAGGCCCTGCAGTGCCTAGCTCCACTCCTATTCCCCAGGCGCTCTCTTTTGATGATTTATGTAACTGTAATAGCCTTGGTTTCATGCAAGTTAACATTAGAAGCCTCCTCCTTATTAAGTTTGTTTTATTCACTGCTTTAGCACACTCTGCCAACCCGGATGTTCTAGCTGTGTCCGAATCCTGGCTTAGGAAGACCACCAACAATTCAGAAATGTTCATCCCTAACTACAACATTTTCAGACAAGATAGAACTGCCAAAGAGGGCGGTGTTGCAATCTACTGCAAAGATAGCCTGCAGAGTTCTGTCCTACTGTCCAGGTCTGTACCCAAACAATTTGAACTTCTACTTTTAAAAATCCACCTCTCTAAAAACAAGTCTTTCACTGTTGCCGCCTGCTATAGACCACCCTCTGCCCCCAGCTGTACTCTGGACACCATATGTGAACTGATTGTCCCCCATCTATCCTCAGAGCTCGTGCTGCTAGGCGACCTAAACTGGAACATGCTTTAACACCCCAGCCATCCTACAATCTAAGCTTGATGCCCTCAATCTCACACAAATGATCAATGAACCTTCCAGGTACCTCCCCAAAGCCGTAAACACGGGCACCCTCATAGATATCATCCTGACCAACTTGCCCTCTAAATACACCTCTGCTGTCTTCAACCAAGATCTCAGCGATCACTGCCTCATTGCCTGCATCCGTAATGGGTCAGCGGTCAAACAACCTCCACTCATCACTGTCAAACGCTCCCTGCAACACTTCAGTGAGCAGGCCTTTCTAATCGACCTGGCCGGGGTATCCTGGAAGGATATTGATCTCATCCCGTCAGTAGAGGATGCCTGTTTTTTTTTAAATGCCTTCCTAACCATCTCAAAAAAACATGCCCCATTCAAGAAGTTTAGAACCAGGAATAGATATAACCCTTGGTTCTCCCCAGACCTGACTGCCCTTAACCATTGTATGTTTGTTTTATTCCATGTGTAACTCTGTGTTGTTATATGTGTCCAACTGCTTTGCTTCATCTTGGCCAGGTCACAGTTGTAAATGAGAACTTGTTCTTAACTTGCCTACCTGGTTAAATAAAGGTGAAAAAAATAAAAAATAAATAAAAGCTTCTAAAGCCATGACATCGTTTTATGAAATTTTCCAAGCTGCATAAAGGCACAGTCAACTTAGTGTATGTACACTTCTGACCCACTGGAATTGTGATACCGTGAATTATAAGTCAAATAATCTGTCTGTAAACAATTGTTTGAAAAATTACTTGTGTCATTCACAAAGTCCTAACCAACTTGCCAAAACCATTGTTTGTTTAACAGGACATTTGTGGAGTGGTTGAAAAACGAGTTTTAATGACTCCAACCTAAGTGTATGTAATCTTCCGACTTCAACTGTATATCTTGGTTACCTGAGGGCAACCCTCTGGTAGTAGGAAGCTAGCGTCCAGGACGGTGGTGGTGTGGCATAGGTATGCTCCGGGGTAGGCTTCCACTTTGACCTGGTCCGAGGAGATCAGCGGGAGCCTAGCAATTTTGAAGTCGCCTAGGATGGGTATGGGTCGGCGGGGTTGTACCCTCCATTGAGGTTTGGCGAGCTCCGGGGTGGCGCCTGAAGCGGCTGATGTCGTGTGTCGATGTTGTATCTGTTGCTGTGGGTGCTGTCAGACGGATTGTGTTGTAACGGGATGAGGAGGAGTAGACGGTGAAGGAGGAGAGGAAGGAGGAACAAGGGGAGGGGGTGGGACCAAGGGTAGTGGTCCCAATTGGTGGGCACATCCGGGCCGGGGTCTAGTGGCTCGGCTCCTGGTCGGGTGAAGGGAAAGTCGATGCCGGACACTCCCTGTGAGAGTGATAGAGACAGTCCGTGGACTCCCCGAGTTTACCATCGGGTGGTGATGTTCTTGAGGGGTCGGTCCAGTGTGAGGAGGAGGGGGAGGAGCCAGAGTGTGAGGTGGACTTGTGGTGGATACAGGGTGGGCCTGTGAGCCTCCGTGTTCTCCATCCATGCCTGTTGAGAGCTCGGTCACTGCACTTATGAAGATCAAATCAAATCAAATCAAATGTATTTATATAGCCCTTCGTACATCAGCTGATATCTCAAAGTGCTGTACAGAAACCCAGCCTAAACCCCCAAACAGCAAGCAATGCAGGTGTAGAAGCACGGTGGCTCGAAAAAACTCCCTGGAAAGGCCAAAACCTAGGAAGAAACCTAGAGAGGAACCAGGCTATGTGGGGTGGCCAGTCCTCTTCTGGCTGTGCCGGGTGGAGATTATAACAGAACATGGCCAAGATGTTCAAATATTCATAAATGACCAGCATGGTCGAATAATAATAAGGCAGAACAGTTGAAACTGGAGCAGCAGCACGGTCAGGTGGACTGGGGACAGCAAGGAGTCATCATGTCAGGTAGTCCTGGGGCATTGTCCTAGGGCTCAGGTCCTCAGAGAGAGAGAAAGAAAGAGAGAATTAGAGAGAGCATATGTGGGGTGGCCAGTCCCCTTCTGGCTGTGACGGGTGGAGATTATAACAGAACATGGCCAAGATGTTCAAATATTCATAAATGACCAGCATGGTCGAATAATAATAAGGCAGAACAGTTGAAACTGGAGCAGCAGCACGGTCAGGTGGACTGGGGACAGCAAGGAGTCATCATGTCAGGTAGTCCTGGGGCATGGTCCTAGGGCTCAGGTCCTCCGAGAGAGAGAAAGAAAGAGAGGAGAGAATTAGAGAATGCACACTTAGATTCTCACAGGACACCGAATAGGACAGGAGAAGTACTCTAGATATAACAAACTGACCCTAGCCCCCCGACACATACACTACTGCAGCATAAATACTGGAGGCTGAGACAGGAGGGGTCAGGAGACACTGTGGCCCCATCCGAGGACAACCCCGGACAGGGCCAAACAGGAAGGATATAACCCGACCCACTTTGCCAAAGCACAGCCCCCACACCACTAGAGGGATATCTTCAACCACCAACTTACCATCCTGAGACAAGGCTGTGTATAGCCCACAAAGATCTCCGCCACGGCACAACACAAGGGGGGGCGCCAACCCAGACAGGACGACCACATCAGTGAATCAACCCACTCAGGTGACGCACCCCTTCCAGGGACGGCATGAGAGAGCCCCAGTAAGCCAGTGACTCAGCCCCTGTAATAGGGTTAGAGGCAGAGAATCCCAGTGGAAAGAGGGGGAACCGGCCAGGCAGAGACAGCAAGGGCGGTTCGTTGCTCCAGAGCCTTTCCGTTCACCTTCCCACTCCTGGGCCAGACTACACTCAATCATATGACCCACTGAAGAGATGAGTCTTCAGTAAAGACTTAAAGGTTGAGACCGAGTTTGCGTCTCTGACATGGGTAGGCAGACCGTTCCATAAAAATGGTGCTCTATAGGAGAAAGCCCTGCCACCAGCTGTTTGCTTAGAAATTCTAGGGACAATTAGGAGGCCTGCGTCTTGTGACCGTAGCGTACGTGTAGGTATGTACGGCAGGACCAAATCAGAGAGATAGGTAGGAGCAAGCCCATGTAATGCTTTGTAGGTTAGCAGTAAAACCTTGAAATCAGCCCTTGCTTTGACAGGAAGCCAGTGTAGAGAGGCTAGCACTGGAGTAATATCAACTTTTTTGGTTCTAGTCAGGATTCTAGCAGCCGTATTTAGCACCAACTGAAGTTTATTTAGTGCTTTATCCGGGTAGCCGGAAAGTAGAGCATTGCAGTAGTCAAACCTAGAAGTGACAAAAGCATGGATTAATTTTTTCTGCATCATTTTTGGACAGAAAGTTTCTTATTTTTGCAATGTTACGTAGATGGAAAAAAGCTGTCCTTGAAATGGTCTTGATGTGTTCTTCAAAAGAGAGATCAGGGTCCAGAGTAACGCCGAGGTCCTTCACAGTTTTATTTGAGACGACTGTACAACCATTAAGATTAATTGTCAGATTCAACAGAAGATCTCTTTGTTTCTTGGGACCTAGAACAAGCATCTCTGTTTTGTCCGAGTTTAAAAGTAGAAAGTTTGCAGCCATCCACTTCCTTATGTCTGAAACACATGCTTCTAGCAAGGGCAATTTTAGGGCTTCACCATGTTTCATTGAAATGTACAGCTGTGTGTCATCCGCATAGCAGTGAAAGTTAACATTATGTTTTCGAATGACATCCCCAAGAGGTAAAATATATAGTGAAAACAATAGTGGTCCCAAAACGGAACCTTGAGGAACACCGAAATTTACAGTTGATTTGTCAGAGGACAAACCATTCACAGAGACAAACTGATATCTTTCCGACAGATAAGATCTAAACCAGGCCAGAACGTGTCCGTGTAGACCAATTTGAGTTTCCAGTCTCTCCAAAAGAATGTGGTGATCGATGGTATCAAAAGCAGCACTAAGGTCTAGGAGCACGAGGACAGATGCAGAGCCTCGGTCCGATGCCATTAAAATGTCATTTACCACCTTCACAAGTGCCGTCTCAGTGCTATGATGGGGTCTAAAACCAGACTGAAGCATTTCGTATACATTGTTTGTCTTCAGGAAGGCAGTAAGTTGCTGCGCAACAGCCTTTTCTAAAATGTTTGAGAGGAATGGAAGATTCGATATAGGCCGATATTTTTTTATATTTTCTGGGTCAAGGTTTGGTTTTTTCAAGAGAGGCTTTATTACTGCCACTTTTAGTGAGTTTGGCACACATCCGGTGGATAGAGAGCCGTTTATTATGTTCAACATAGGAGGGCCAAGCACAGGAAGCAGCTCTTTCGGTAGTTTAGTTGGGATAGGGTCCAGTATGCAGCTTGAAGGTTTAGAGGCCATGATTATTTTCATCATTGTGTCAAGAGATATAGTACTAAAACACTTGAGCGTCTCTCTTGATCCTAGGTCCTGGCAGAGTTGTGCAGACTCAGGAAAACTGGTCTTTGAAGGAATACGCAGATTTAAAGAGGAGTCTGTAATTTGCTTTCTAATAATCATAATCTTTTCTTCAAAGAAGTTCATGAATTTATCACTGCTAAAGTGAAAGCATCCTCTCTTGGGGAATGCTGCTTTTTAGTTAGCTTAGCGACAGTATCAAAAAGGAATTTCGGATTGTTCTTATTTTCCTCAATTAAGTTAGAAAAATAGGATGATCGAGCAGCCGTAAGAGCTCTTCGGTACTGCACGGTACTGTCTTTCCAAGCTAGTCGGAAGACTTCCAGTTTGGTGTGGCGCCATTTCCGTTCCAGTTTTCTGGAAGCTTGCTTCAGAGCTCGGGTATTTTCTGTGTACCAGGGAGCTAGTTTCTTATGAGAAATGTTTTTAGTTTTTAGGGGTGCAACTGCATCTAGGGTATTGCGCAAGGTTAAATTGAGTTCCTCAGTTAGGTGGTTAAGTGATTTTTGTCCTCTGGTGTCCTTGGGTAGACAGGGGGAATCTGGAAGGACATCAAGGAATCTTTGTATTGTCTGTGAATTTATAGCACGACTTTTGATGTTCCTTGGTTGGGGTCTGAGCAGATCATTTGTTGCAATTGCAAACGTAATAAAATGGTGGTCCGATAGTCCACGATTATGAGGAAAAACATTAAGATCCTCAACATTTATTCCACGCTTCATTCAATAATCCACCGGTGTCCCTCCTTCAAAATGCATCCAAAATGAATCCCAAAATTTACCAATAAACTTCTCCAAAGAAGTCAAACAACATTTAAAAACAAACCTCAGGTACCCTGATACGTAAATGAATTATACAATTTAAGACGGAGAATCGTTATTGCCTTTACCGGAGATAAACAACAAAGAATGTGCTCTCATCCAAGCGCATGAAAACACTACAGCCAAAATGGGAGCCACTTATAAAAACTACAAATTCTAGCTAATTTTTCCAAAAATAAGCCTGAAACTCTTTCTGAAGACTGTTGACATCTAGTGGAAGCCCTAGGAACTGCAATCTGGGAGGTTTTCACCTCATAATAAACATGACAGCCATTGGAAACATTGGTAGGCTGAAATATTTTTTTATTTTGGATGGTTTGTCCTCGGGTTTTTGCCTGCCATATCAGTTCTGTTATACACACAGACATTTTAACAGTTTTAGAAACTTTAGAGTGTTTTCTATCCAAATCTACCAATTATATGCATATCCTAGCTTCTGAGCCTGATTAACAGGCAGTTTACTTTGGGCATGCTTTTCATCCAGATGTCAAAATACTGCCCCCTAGCCCAGATTATTAATGAAATCAAGGAAAGAAAAAAACAGGAGGGACCAAGACATTACAGTAGGGTCCCAAGGGGGGGGGGGGGGGGGGTAAGACACTAGTGTCACTGAGGTTAGGTTTAGACAATGGTGTCACTGAGGTCAGGGTTAGGGCAGGGGAATATTCTCTAGGCACAGGCCACACTGGGCTTAGGTTAAGGCACAGGCCCCACTTAGGTTATGCTTAGGCACAGGCCCCACTGGGGTTAGGATTAGGCACAGGTAGCACTGGGTTTAGGTGTAGGCACAGGCCAAATTTAGGATATGCTTAGGCCCAGGCCCCACTGGGGTTATTTTTAGGCACAGGCCCCACTGAGGTTATGCTTAGGCACAGGCCCCACTGAGGTTATGCTTAGGCACAGGCCCCACTGAGGTTATGCTTAGGCACAGGCCCCACTGAGGTTAGGATTAGGCACAGGCCCCACTGGGGTTAGGTTTAGGCACATTGTCACTGGGGTTAGGTCAAAGGGTGAGGGGAATATTCTGTCTTCGGCTGGGGTAACCAACTAACTACAGGAGCCTGTTTATATTTCACTGTGGGGGAGGGAACAGAAAGGAGAAAACCACTGTCTCAATTAATATAGGAAAGTATAAGTGCTTATAAGAAGCAAGGGGTGAACCATTTATATTCTCCCTACATGCAACAGGACAGAAATAAGGTAAGGAAGTATATTCCTGTAAACCATACACACAACGTCAAACCAAACAAGGCAGTGTTTTCTAACCCTCTTCTATTTCATTACCACACAGGTCATGTCCGCTGCCACTCCTAGAGGTCAGCAGCAGATGATGTTTAAACAACAGGTAAGTGGAGACTTATATTCGTTTTAGTCACAGGCACAATTGAGGTTAAACTTTTATTGTGAAGTTCCCTTTTTCTAGTTTATGACAGGTTTTCCTTTTGAAGGTTAAGTGAAGCCCCAGCTAAAACAAGAATACAAGGTGCCAGGTGATTTATAATTTCTCATTTAAGCCCATTGGATCAAAAGTCTTAATAACCTTTAATCCAATATCTTTCTGTCCTTGCAGTTTTCAACCAAAAAACTAAAATTGTGACATAATCCACATTGTGTCTGTGGGTTAAGGTGAGAGTCGGGAATAAGGCTCTGTGGGTTAAGGTGAGAGTCAGGAATAAGGTTCTGTGGGTTAAGGTTGGGGGTGAGGTTAGGGTTAGGGTTCTGTGGCTTAAGGTCAGGAGCAGGGTTATGTGGGTTAAGGTTAGGGTTAGGGTTCTGTGGCTTAAGGTCAGGAGCAGCGTTATGTGGGTTAAGGTTAGGGTGAAGTTGGGGTTAGGATAAGGGTCGAGGTCTGTTGTCTCTGCCTGGTCCTGGATGCTGTAGGGGACAGGAAGGGTATGGAAGTTAGGAGAAGGAGGCAGTCGATGGTTGGTGATGCTGGCCCTGAAATCTCAACCATCGCCTGGAATAGCCCCTCCTCCTCAAAGCCCCAAACAGTGTTTGTGTAGCTGCAGTGAAATCTGTATGTTGTGTGCATAATCTATGAAAACGGATGAGTTGGGATTTGACAATCCCCCTAAAAGTATCTTTGGGGAGTTAGCTAGATCGGTAAAGTACTGCATGTGTGTCTGTGTCTTTAAAGTAGAACTTGGTGTGGAGGGAAACTGAAGAAGCTGAAGGTTCTGGAAAGAAAACAGTGGTGTCCAAAATGTTAATGTGTGGATGTATGACATATTTCAATGTAATGGTGGGATGATGGTTATTCAGTATATCTATAAATGTAGTGAAGATATTGTAGTGAAGATATTAGTGAAGATATTGTCCAGGTAATGTTAGTAGAACACGGGCAGCAATGAGCATTTGGCCAACGCTGTTGTCTCCCAGTCCGCCATGTATATATTGGCGTAAGCTGTGGCAAACTTCTTGCCCATTGCTGTCCCATAAGTCTGTAGGTAGTGTTTGAATGTGAAGTCATTGTGTCTGAGGCCCAGTTCAAGTAGTTCTAGCACATGTGTGGCTGGTCTCTGTGTGTCTGGATATCTTCGGAGTGCTGCATCCTCTACTGCCATACCTGGTGGTATGTTTGTGTAGAGGGAGTCTATGTCTATGGTAAACAAGTATGCATGGGCTGGGACTGAGATGGTGTGAAGTGTGTCTATGTATCCTGGATGGAGCTGGCCTGTTTCTGTGAGATGGGGTTGAGGAAATGGTCTACAAACTCAGCTGCCGGCGAGGACTGACTCTCACATTCTGAGATGATTGGTCTCCCCGGAAAGACCTGGAAAGGGGCCGTCTGTTTCTGGTGCTTCATGAATTTTTGGTAGAAGATAGAAACATCTCTGTCTAAGTGTGCTTGGTCCATCTAGATATTGATTTTGTTTCGTAATGTCTGACTAGTGTGACTGTATGCATCTGAGTGGAATGGGAGTGTAGTGTAATGTGTTGGAGAGTTGCCGGTTTGCTTCCAGGAGGTATTGTTGGTTATCCATTATCATTATCTGCTGCTTTAAATGTAATATGTTTGTTTGAATGTAGGTTTGCCATATATAATCTTTATTCTAGAGTAATGTTATGTGTAGTGGTAGAGGTATGCAGAGCTCGGATAATCTGTGTGTTGGTTTTAATACGTTTTCTGATTGGTTGTGATAGTGGTTCCCATTTGGATTTGATGGTTAAATGGTTGAGTTCTTCTTAAGTCAGGGGTGTAGTGGAAGTGGTCTAAGACTTCTACTTTACCTGTGGATGTCCCTTTGGAGGTCCCCCCAGTCCGACCGCATCAGTGGGGGGACGAAGGACATCCCCCTTTCCAGCAGACGAGCCTCAGAAGGTGATAAAACAAAGGCAGTGGGGAGATTCTTAAAATGTGTGTATTGGGGGAGGGGCTATGCTGTCAGCGTTCACTCCTCTACCACTGCGTGGCTCAATGTTTGAGGATATTAGTGGCTGTAGTTAGTGTCCAATGTATAATGTCATGTTTATCAGTGATGAATTCTGAGTGCTGTATTTCCAGTAAGGTATTGTAATGTGTTGCAACGTAGGCGCTGATAAGCTTAAAGCATGTCTTTCTGTGGATGTGAGAATGGGTGAAACATTTATGATTAGCCAGTAGATGGTGGCATTGGGATACATCACTGTGGCTTTACTGTGGAGTATCTGTAATTGACTGATGGGTGTGGATTATCTTTCCTGGTCTTTGTTATTGAGCCGCAAAGCCAGTAGAAGAACCTTAAGATTGGGTTTGGGGGAGATTTGGTCAATACCCAGTGATGTCATGAAATTGTGCTCCTGTATAACTGTTGAATATGTTTATAGGGGTGTGGTGGAATTCTACTGAGATTGGACACTCCAATAATGATCATCGGTTTGTGTGAGTTGATGTGCCAGGCCTTAATCTTCCTGGTATTAATGTCTAGTAGGCCGGTACAGTGGTCTGGGTGATTCTGGAGATATTGGGGTGGATTGTCTAGGTACAAGGATGGGAGAGAGTCTAATCAGATGGTCTATTACTTTATTTTTATTAGTTTATTAGTGCCCCAAAAGGGTGTGGTGAATGTAGAGTTTCTAGACTGTGGAGTTAAGTATTGATGATGTTTCAGCTTAGGTTAGGGGAAATAAGCTGTTACCCACAAGGAGTGCAGAGTGCATGGGCACACAGAGAATTACCCCCTTAATTTTATGAACCTCTAGTTAAAACCCCTGTATAATTTTAAGGAATTTAAAAAATAGGTGAGGTGGTCCCATAACGCTGAAAACTTTCAACCAGAATATAGGGGAGTCCCTTGTTATGTTTATTAATGGTCACTAGATGGCATAAATTCCCATTAACAGCGCACCATAAAACAGCTGGCACCAAGTGCCTTTCTCAATGGTACACCCCATATATATTTTTTCCTTCAGAGGATACGAACCAGCAATGTACTGGTCACTCTCCCCACTGGGCTACCATGGTCAGGTGCATAGCATTTAACATGGATAGAATGTTTGTAAACTAGACTTTTAGTTGGGAGGAGATGACAAAAACCACACCAATCCTC